>NC_080834.1:88839590-89468327 GCF_030435755.1 Ochotona princeps | reverse complement strand
TGCAGGTACCCAAGGACTTGGGCTGTCCTTTGCCACTTTGCCAGGTGCATTAACAAGGAGCTGGATTGGAAGTGGAGAACCCAGGATTTCAACTGGGGCCACATGCATGTGAGATGCCGGCAGTGTAGACGGAGCTCTAACCCATAATACTGGCCCCTTAAGCAGTATGCTGATTTCTTTCAGGATGCTGTGGCTTTGTTGTGGTAGTATCTGATTTAGGATTTTCTCTTTTACATCTATCTGAAAGCAATCATTCATTATTGCGCAGGGGGCACTGTTTTTGTCATTTTGTGTGGACTCCATGTGGAAGTGTCTTGTTCCTTATCAGTGGGGGAGGATGGGCTAAGTTTTGCAGCAAACAGATTGGACTCCTAAATGTATGGTGTGGAAGAAGTGGGAGACACTACCACACACGTGCATGCTTGATGGATGTGACTGAGCCTTAACCTGCGTTGGGACATGTGTCCTTTAACCTCAGAGACCCCTAGTGGGGGACTGGTGGATGGGGGAATGGTTGGGGAGGAGTGAGGAAGCACTTTTCTTCTCTCATCCCACCCATTCCAAAGCCACATTAATAAGGCTTGAAGGGCCTGGTGCAGTGGTCCAGTGGCTGAATCCTCACCTTGCAAGAATTGGGATCCCATGTGGGCACCAGTTGTGTCCCAGCTGCTCCACTTCGCTTCCAGCTCCCTGCTTGTGGCCTGGGAAGGCAGTCAAGAATGGCCCAAAGCCCTAGGACTCTGCACTCCTGTGGGAGACCCAGAAGAAGCTCATGGCTCCTGGCTTCTTATTGGCTTGGCTGCAGCCATTGCAGCCACTTGAGGAGTGAACCATCAGGTGGAAGATCTTTCTGTCTCTCCTGCTTTCTGTAAATCTGTTTTCCAATACAAACAAGTAAATCTTTAAAAAGGGGTTTATGGCCAGGAACTAATTGGTGCCTCTTCTCTTGGTTTGAAGGTCTCAACATATGCACGAGCGGCAGTGCCACCTCCTGTGAAGAGTGTCTTCTAATCCACCCAAAATGTGCCTGGTGTTCCCGGGAGGTATGTGGGCAGGGGAGGAGGGGGCAAGGAAAAGGAGGGGCATGGAAGTGGGGGACGAGCTGCACGGCATCCCGTACACTCCGTGCACATCAACTGACCCTGTAGGCCACCTCTTCCAGCTCACCCAGGCCCATGACACGTCCAAGTTCATGAGATGATAAGTTAAACTGGGGCTCTTGAATGTTAATTCAAACAATTAACAAAACTTCCCCAGCTTTCTGTGTGGGAACCCATTTGGTTTCTTCTAATAATCTCTGTTCTTTCTATGAAGCATGGCCAGTGTGAGTCTTCAAAGCAATCCTGGCCGGCTGACCTACTGGTAGGTGCTAGTCGTTTTAAGTGTGGCTCATCTGAGAAATTATGTCAGGAATTGGCCTTCAGGGGATGGTTTTATTCAGAACTAGAGGCCCTTTAGGAAGGGATGTCAGTTTGGGGTGATATGAAGCACCTTGCTGTCGTAAAGCAGTGTGGATGCTGGGGCTTGGTGTGCTACTCAGAACACAGTGGACTTCTGGGTCACTTTCACAAGTGGCTTTCATGAGAAGCAGTGTATGGTGAAGGTCGTATGTCTAAGAGGCCCTCCCAGGTCTCTCTCAGTCCTGGTTTATGCACTCTTCGGGCGGTTCTGTGGTTTGATTTGACAGAATTAGCCCCCAGAGCCAGCTTCTGCCATCTGATGCTGTGGCTAGGCCCAAACATCCCTCACCCACTCTAATTTATGCTTGCACCAGCAGGAATAATCCGCCCAGCCTGGCTTTTCCCTGATCTAGTCCACATGCAGCGCACAGGTGTTGCAGCCTTGCTTAGTCTGGTCTGTTCCCATCCCAGTCCAAGCTCTCCAGTGGGAGTAGCAGCTGTCTGGCGAGGGGACCAGCCCCTTAATCCCCCCGCTGGCTCTGCCCCTCCTTTCCTGGTTCTCACGTGTGCTGGTTGGGTGCTACAGTCACATCCAGTACAGGCAACCTCACCCTAGCATTACATATTGTGCACTGGTTTTGTCGCGACCAAACCCGGCTCTACCCACACTCTGTTCTGGTGTTCGGATTTGCCAGTGGTTGACATGAACTGATTCAGCCTGGTCTGTCCCTGACCCATGTCAAATGTATGCCAGTGGGAAACTTTCCATGGCCTATTCTGGGCTGTTTCCAATCATGCTTCTTGCGCTTGCCTGCAGGGACTGTGTCCTGCCAGAAGAGTTGCCCAGGCTCCTCCATCAGGACCGCTCCCAATGCCAGATTTTGCGCATACCAGGGGGTCCTTGAGCCAGCCCTACTCAGTTCGCCTCATATCCTAGCAGGAACAGTGGCTTTTCCTGCTGGCTTTCACCCCATTCTGGTTCCTGCTGTTGGATGTTTCAGCCCAGCCATGGCTCGTCCATACCCACGTACAGCTCACACATGGCTCAGTAGGGGTTGAGACCCAGCCTAGTCCATCTCACATCTACCCTGGTTCTCCAGGACACCAGATGGTGTTGGGGTCTGGCCTGGCCTGGTGCATCCATTCCCAGCCCACACCAGTGCCAAGGGAGACTACAACTTTTTCCTAGATAGAACACAGCCCCCATTCCAGCTATGCACCCTTGGTGGGAACCTCAACCTAGTTAGGGTGTCCCCTTACCTCCCCAGCTGGGCCTGTTCCTAGCCGTAGATCGTGCGCCTGCCAGTGGTTGCTCTGACTCAGCTTGTCTCAGTCCCTCACTTGTCCTGGCCTCTGCCTTAGACAGTGTGGCTTAGTGTCGTTGACTCAAGTAGACCAGTAGGTGCAAGAGCCTAGCTCGGCATGACCTGTGCTCCATGCTGGTTTCTAGTTTTGCTTGTAGGCTAAGGTTTGCTCAGTACTGCCCAGTACATTGCATTCCAATACCAATTTACACATTTTGGAGCTACTTTGCCCAGCTTGTTCAACCCCCAGGTCTGGACCACATGTTCCTCAGTGGGAGCTATGACTCGCCAAGGGAGTTTCCCAAGTTCCTCCACTTGATCCCCTCCCAGACCCAGTTCTCATACATGGCGATGGGTTTTAGGCCAGTGCCCGGTGTACTCTGGCCTTCCATTTGGCCTTGTATGAGCTGGTGAATGTTGCAGCCCAGCCCACCCCACACCCTATTCAGGATGTACTTTCGGGTGCTGCTGCCTTGACCAGTCCAGACTGTTGTTGGTCCCTTTACCTGTGATTGATGGCAGGCTCCTTGGTCACCCCTAGCTTAGTCCATAACCACCCAAACTTTTGGGCTACCAGTAGGGCTAGATTTTCCACAGGGTGTGGCCCACACACCCTGCATGGAATCTACCCCCCAAAAATATGGTTCTCGAGTGCTACTTAATGTTATGGCCCTGCCTAATTTGACCAGTCTCCTGACCATCATCATGTCAGGAAAAGGATATCCTGCTGGACAAGCCCTGAGTCTTACCTTTTGCATGAAAGGTGTTCACCGCTCAGCATTGTTAAGTGATTAGAAGTAGTTCTTCGTACAGCAAGGGACATAATCAACAAAATAAAAAAACAACCCACAGAATGGGAGAAGATCTTCATGCACTACGTAGGTGATAGAGGGCTAATCTCCAGAATATACAAAGAACTACAAAACAACCGAAATGTCAAAACAAACAAGCCACTCAAGAAATGGGCACGGGAAATGGGAAGACACTTCACAAAGGAACAAACCCAAATGGCAAATAAACATATGAAAAAATGCTCAAGTTCCCTGGCAATAAGGGAAATCCAAATTAAAACATCAATGAGGTACCACCTAACGCCAGTAAGACTGGCCCACATGAATAAAAGCACCAACAACACTTGTTGGCGAGGTTGCGGGGGGGAAAAGGGAACCCTACTCCACTGCTGATGGGGCTGCAGGCTGGTACAGCCTCTATGGAAATCAGTATGGAGAATATTCAAACAACTCAAATTCAACATACCGTATGATCCAGCAAAGCACTCCTAGGAATATATCCAGAACACTTGTTTTATGAGAAACCAACATGCACTCCTGTGTTCATAGCAGCACAATCAGTAATTGCAAAAACATGGAAGCAGCCAAAATGCCCATCAACAGAGGATTGGATAAGAAAGCTATGGTTCATCTACTCCATGGAATACTACTCAGCTATTAAAAAAAAACAAAATGCAGTTCTTTGTGGCCAAATGGGCCAAACTGGAAACCATAATGCTAAGGGAAATGAGCCAATCCCAAAAGGTTAAATACCACATGTTTGCCTTAATTTAAGATGATATGATGTTATGTGTAATATGTTATGTATGTTATATGTTGTGTATCAACTAAAATTGAAATGTCAATGAGGTGGTCACAGAAGGTGGTTAAGAACTCGCATTTACTTGTAACATATTGGTTACTCATTACTATGTCAATTAATTCCATAATGATGTAAATTTTTGCTGATGGTATGTTGGAGCTCTTAATTGACTGGGATGATACTCTGCTGGCTCTGTCTTCAGACCAGAGAGAGTATACCTAAGAAGCCATTGAACTTGACTGGACAATAAGATGCTGGACTCTATGCTTGGTATATGCTTGCAATGGGGGAATCTCAACTGAACTTGAGCTGTGGTTATGCAACAAGGTGGAGGAATCCACCATGGTGGGAGGACTTGGGGAGGGGTGGGGAGAACCCAAGTACCTATGAAACTGTGTCACATAATACAATGTAATTAATGAATTAAAAATAATAAATAATAATTTAAAAAATTTTTTAAAAAGTAGTTCTTCAAAAGAAGAGTTACTGCCATTGGGAATCTTTAGGATTGACTCAGATCCCAGAAGTACAGTGGAATCAGCCTGGAGCTACCTAAGCAGCAATTCAGACAACCAATACCCCAAAGCTCCCCAGCCGGGCGGCCAGCAGGCACAGCCTGGCGCCAAATGGCGCAATGGCCGCCCGGGCCCAGCTCACCATGAGCACATGGTGGCTGGGGTCGGGATCTGAGCAAGACGCTCCGTCCTGCAGCCCCCCAGCAGCCTCCTGGCTCGGAACATACACTTCTAACCCTGGATGTTAGGGCTGACATTTGACTTGCTTCTTTCATGGCTGTGTCCGCAGCCCTGTGGGTTGGTGGAGCCGATAGGGGGTGATTATTGGCTGTTTGTCTGCTGGGTATGTGGTTGTCTGCTCTTGCGTTCCACTGTTTTGTTCGCAATAGTTTCATCCTGTGATAATTTTGTTTTGGTTCCTGTTCCCCTCCAAGTCATTGGCTCCTTGGCTTACTCGGTATGAAGCCAAGCATCTGGCTTGCTTCCTAAGATACCTGTAGAGCAGACTCAGGGTTAGGACACCTGAGCTTCAAGCTTGGCTTGGCCATAGTTCGCCTTGGGTCTGGTCATGTGAGATGACGCTGGCAGTTGCCCCTCTCCTGTAGCCCTGGGAGGAAACAGTGGGACCTGACCGTGTGGGCTGGGTGGGCCTGCTGATAACGGGGCCCGCCTGAGTGGCGGAGTTGTTGTCTGTGAGCTGCTGCTGGTGGTTGTGGATGCTGGGCAAGAGGTGACATGTCAGTGTCCATCTCCAGCTCCGTCCTGGACTGAAGGGAAGGGACTGTCTCGATCTGTCCAGGGTCTCTCTGAGCCTTGTCCTGTGCCTTCCATGAACTGATTGGAAGCTAGCATAGGGTTTGTCCTGCCCTCGGGCCAGACACCCATGCTGCTGCCACATGGCTCTGATTTCCATTTTTGCCTTCAGTTCCCTTCCTCTTGAGTCCAGCAGGGCTCTGCTGCCCCAATCTGCAGGCCCAGGGAGAGAGGCCAGCCAGCACTCTCTCCCTCGCCTGCTTCTCTCCCCGGCTCTTTCCCTGTTTGGTGAGATTGCTTCTTTCCTCTTCCTCCTGGGGAATTGGCCCTGGCTGTCTCCTTAGCTGCAGGGCCTCCTCTTCCTCGGGGGCTTACAGTTTCATTTCCTTCTCTCTTCCTCTTTTCTTTCTTTCTTTTTTTTTTTTTTTAAAGATTTATTTATTTTGAGACTTAGAGTTAGAGAGATCCTCCATCCTCTGATTTCACTTCCCAGATGGATGCAATGGCCAGTGTTAAGCCAGTCTGGAGCCAGGTGCTTTTTCCAGGTCTCTCACATGAGTGGCAGGACCATCTCCCGTTGCTTAACCCAGGACCATCTCCCGTTGCTTAACCCAGGCCTTTAGAAGGGAGTTGGGTCAGAAGTGGAGCAACATGCACATGAACTGGTGGTTCTTACAGGCCACAATGAACCTGCTGTGCCAAAATGCTGGACCCAGGGCTTGCCATTTCTTAACTCTTCCAACCTATTGCGGAAATGAAATTCATCCTTTTAACACACACACACACACACACACACACACAATCATTTTAGCTTGACCTTTAGCAACAATGGGCAGAGTGGTTTTTAAGTAACGTCATGAGAGGTACGGGACAGGCATAGGAACCTGCATGCATGACTGTGATGCAGTATGGCTGGGTGCCCTGAGCACTGACCGTGCTGTAGGCAGGGAAAGCCATTGGGACCACAGCATGTCATGGCCAACAGCGGCCTTGCCTCCATGTAACAGGAGGTGGCGGGCACAGAGCCAGGTGCCTTACAACACACACAGCCCCCAGTGCTGGGCCAAGCTGAACGTTCTCTCAATTTGGAACATCTCCTTTTTATTTTCTGTGTTAGTATTATGGAGTGCCTAGAAGCCACCAGGGATACTTCAGGTTCCTGTTTCTATTTCATTGCTTCTCTTGGTCCCTTGCCACGAGTGCCTTACTGGAGCTCAGTGGTACTTGTGAAGACCTCAGACAGGTGCTATGCTGCAGTGTGGAACGCTGAGAGCTCCTGCTGATGCTGCTGTACTGTGGCCCAGAGGGACCCTCTCCCAGTCACCCCCCCGCCCCGCCACCAAGCTAGCTTCTGCTTTCCTATGCTGAGATTTATTTTTTTTAACATATTTTTATTGCATTTCATTTTTTTAAATTAATCACATTGCATTATGTGATATATTTTTATGTACTGGGATTCCCCCCACCCCTCCCCAAACCCTCCCCCCACGGCAGATTGCTCCACCTTGTTGCATTTCCATAGTTCAAATTCAGTTGACATTCTTTCATTGGAGGTATTTACCAAGCATAAAGTCCAGCATCTTATTGTCTTGGTAAGTTCAATGGTTTCTTGGGGAGACCATCTCTGGTCTGAAGGTAGAGCCGGCCGAGTATCATCCCAATCAATTAAAAGCCCCAACATAATATTTCCAACCATTTACAACATTATGGCATTAATTGACATGGTATTGATTAACCAATATGTTAATAGGAAAATGCAGGTTCTCAACCACAACCTGTGATTTCTTCATAGACATTTCAATTTTGGTTTACATTGAACCGTGTTCTATACACCTTAAAATGGCTTAGATTGCTATTCAGCTGTCTCATGCCTATTTTAATTTTAGTCTTTTGCAGTTTATAGCATTGAAGCATGATTTCACTGAACCTGGCTGTTTTTCGGGTGGTCTAACTCTATAATTCTAACAGGTTATATGTCAACAGTTTAAGTGAGCATGTTTAGGAGGGGTGTGCAGAGAAATCTTTCATACCCCAGTGAGGAGTAACTAATCTTTGTGTCCCACCCAGTGAGGTATAGGTGCATCCCCGCAGACCGTTTCCTGTCTGTTTCTAAGCTTTCCTTGTTGTTCTCTGTCTGTCTATTCTAGTTTTGTTTGTTTGTTTGTTTTGAGGGGTTTCTGGAGCGCTCCTGATGGTTATTACGAGATGGGGTGGGGACCCAAAGTTGGAAGCAGGCAAGGACCAGAGAAAGCTCCTCTCCCTAGTCCTGAAGGAAGTTTACTGTTCTTCTGTTTCTGCGGACCGCTCAGGGATCCTGGCTGTCATTCCGATGACCTTGGATCCTGCAAGGTAGGATTTGGGCTTCTTCCATCCCATGTGGTAGATCCAAATGGGGGTGGTTGACCTCAGAGTTCTTGGTCTCCGAAGGCACTTCATTTCCCCGTGGTCTCCTTGGCTGTAGGGATGTAGTCCTCGGTGCTCGTACTGATAGTCCTTGGTGAGCATCTGGGAGTCTTCAGGGTTGGGATAAAAGCCTCCTCCTGTCCGCCTGCTCCACTCTGGGGTACCCCCCTGCTCTATGCATATGACCTCCTGTTAAGAGGTTGTTAGGATTACTCCTGATTGCCCCATATGCCTTTGTAGTTTTGCTATTGTCTAATGCTAATTTGAGTCTGTTGTCTATGAGTTACCTGTTATGTTCCTGATAGGTTATATTTCCCGTCTTCCTCACACCTTCTAGGGTGATGTAAGATTTCTCTGCTCTCCCTCCCCATTTCCAAGTATCATGGGGCCTTACAAGTACATTAGGTTTTACAATTCTTTGATGTAGATCATAAGCAATCTGCCTCATATCATTGGTTACGTTACAATATCTTATTGCATGAGATACAGGCTGTTTGGGGTTGAAATAATATTACTGTTTTTCGGATTGACATCATTTCATAACAGCCTCATCAATCACAACCTATGCTGAGATTTAGATGTCCCTCCCTCTTCATACCCGTTCCTTGCATCAGGAGGACATTTATTTCTCAAGTTTGATAGGTGACAAGATTTCCACATTTGCAGGAAAGAGATAACTACATTCAGGGGTGGAGTCTGCGACTCCAGGGATAGTGTCCTGCTCTCCAGTTCAGCTGTGGACTTGGAGATAAGAACCAGGTGCTGCAAAGAGTACTAAGCCTGGGACCAGGGAGCTGGGGCCAGATGAGCTCGAACTTCCTCCTCCTCCTCTTCTTCCTCTTCCTTGTTCTTATGATTCACTTACTTACTTACTTGAAAAGCAGAGTTAGAGAGAAAGAGAGAGAGAGGGAGGGAGGGATAGAGAGAAGAGAGGTCTTCTACCCACTGATTCAATCCCAAAATGACTGTAGTAGCTTGGGTTGGACCTGTCTGAAGCTAGGAGCCAGGAACTTTCCCTGGGTCTTTCATGTGGGTGGCAGGGGCCTAAGCAATTGAGCCATCTTCCTGGTGCTTTCTGTGGAGCTGGGATAGAAACTGGAGCACCGGGGCTCGACTTAGCATCCTTACGAAGTTGCTGATGCCCCAGGCTATACCACTGTACTGGCCCTAACTCAAACTTTTAAAATAAAATAAGCTGAGGCTTGTGGGCCTCTGATGGCTGGCCTGTAGGAGCAAGGGGCTGCTGGCAGGTGACATATTCAAGAACCATTGCCATTGGTCCTTGTATGACACCTGGTGTAGAGTTGCTGCCTTCTGGGACCTGAGGCTCATAGGACATCAGACATCAGGTGTCATTCAAGTGAGGTGGATTTTCCTCCATTCACGAAAGGTCCTTGTTTTCATTATATTTGGAAGGCAGAGAAACAGAGAGGGAGTTTGGTTGTTGAAATTCCACCACATGGCTCACTCCCCGAATGCTTGCAGTTTTCCAGGGCTGGGCTGGGAGCCTGGAATTCAATCAGAGCCTCCCACCTGAGTGGCAGGGGTCAAGTACTGGCGTCAGTTCCTGCTCCCTCCCCCCAAATCCGGTGTGCATCAGCAGAAAGCTGGAGTGGAAGCAGAGTAGCTGGGACTAAAACTAGGTACTTTGATGTGGGATGCAGGATTCCAAATGGTGCCTTAACCACTGCACCAACTGTCTGCCCCGTGAAGGGATTTTTGAAAATTAAAAATTTTTTTTTTATTCATGAGAAGGGTTTTATCATTTGAAGCATTGGTATCCATTGGATTTGCAGCTTGGTAATCTAGGCATTGAAACATTATCTTTCTTTTCTTTTTTTTTTTAAGATTTATTTATTTTTATTACAAGGTCAGATATACAGAGAGGAGAAGAGACAGAGAGGAAGATCTTCCGTCCAATGATTCACTCCCCAAGTGACCCGCAACGGCCAGTGCTGCTCCGATCCAAAGCTGGGAACCAGGAACCTCTTCCGGGTCTCCCACGTGGGTGCAGGGTCCCAAAGTCTTGGGCCATCCTCGACTGCTTTCCCAGGCCACAAGCAGGGAGCTGGATGGGAAGTGGAGCTGCCGGGATTAGAACCGACACCCATATGGGATCCCGGGGCGTTCAAGGCAAGGACTTAAGCCGCTAGGCCATGCCACCGGGCCCTCTTTCTTTCATTTATTTATTTTATTTCGATAATCTTTACATGGTTGATTAGGGCACAAAGGGTCAAGGGCTACAGGAAGGTGGGTAAAACCATTGTTCCCCCGCTCTATTTTCTGTATCTGGGGTTAAGGAGAGATAAAGGGAGAAGCCCTACCCAGCCTCCCACCCATCCCAGGGTCCCCAACGTGGGGCATGCTCCAAGGGCACTGCTCAAGTGATTTTGAGAGTCCAACAGTTCTGAATTACTACCAATCTCGCCGAGGCTGATGCTGGTGGAGATTACAGCCTAGCCCAGCCCAGCTGGCATCCAGTCTCAGCTGTAGTGTGTTCTGGTATGTGTTGTGACCAAGCCTGGCTTGACCCACTCTATTTTGGTGCTCAGATTTGCCAGTGGGTGATGTTCACTTGTTCATCTTGGTCCACCCCTGACCTGTTCCAAATGTATGCCAGTGGGTACCTTTACCTGGCCTGGTCTGGTCTGCTCCCTTTCTTGGTTCTTGTGCTCACCTGCAGGGACTGTGTCCCGACAGAGGAGTTTCCCAAGCTCCTCCATCAGAACCTGTGCCAGTGTCATAGCTTCTGCAAATTCATGGGTTCATGGACCAGCCCTATTTAGTCCACCTCCTGTCCTGGAAGAAACAGTGACCTTTCCTGACTGGTTTTCAACCCATTCTGGTTCTTGCTGTTGGATGTTTCAGCCTAACCAAGGCTGGTCCACACCCAGACACAGCTCACACATGGCTCAGTAGGGGCAGAGACCCAGCCTAGCCCATCCTACACCTACCCTGGTCCTCCAGGGCACCAGCTGGTGCTGGAGTCTAGCCCAGTTCGGTGCACCCAGCCCTAGTCCACACTTGTGCCGAGGGACACTGCAGCCATATCCAGACCAGAACGCAACTCCCATTCCAGCACCCGTACCCACCAGTGGGAACCCCAACCCAGTCAGGGTGTTCTCTTAGCTCCCCAACCAGACCTGTTCCCAGCCATCGATTATGCACGTGCCAATGGTTGCTCTGACCCAGCTTGGCATAGCCCCTCACCTGTCTTTGCCTTTGCCTTAGATGCTGTAACCTGGCTTGACCCAGCCTGCCCCCATCCCGATTCTTACTGGTGGGTGATGGAACCTGGCCCTGCTCAGTCTGTTCCTGTCCCTGGCTCATGTAAACCAATAGGTGTAATTGCTTAGCTCAGCATGACCTGTGCTCCAGCCTGATTTCTGTTCTTGCTGGTGAGCTAACCAACCCACAGATTAACCAACAGTTGGAGCTACTTTGCCTGGCTTGCCTAACCCCCAGGCCTGGACCATGTGATCAGCAGTGAGCGTTCTGACCCACTAGGGGAATTTCCCAAGTTCTCTCACTTGACCCACTCCCAGACTCAGATCTCATGGATGCCAGCGGTGTTAGGCCAGTGCCTGGTATAGCCTGCTTTTCCATCTTGGCCTTGTATGAGCTGGTGAATGCTGTGGCCTGGCCCGCCCTACACCCTGTTTTAGGATGCACATGCGGGTACTGCAGCCTGGACCTGCCCAGACTGTCATTGGTCGCTTTACCCATGAGTGATGGCAGGTTCCATGGTCACACCCAGCTCAGCCCATCACCATCCCAATTCAAACTAACCTGCAGGACTTGTATTTCCATAGGTTTGGGCCCATACATCCCTCACAGAATCTACCCCCAAACCTGGTTCTCTCATGTGCTGCTTAGTGTCATGGCCCTGCCTAATGTGACCTGCCCCCTGATCTGACATTCTGTCAGGTATTAGGATCCAGCCCTGCTAGATAGGCTCCCAGTCTTACCTTTCACATGGACTGTTGTATGATGGTCAGCATTGTTCGGTGGTAACAGGTCCTACACAGGGCTCACGTGTGAGCTGGTATATCAGTCTGACCCATACAGATCGTCCGGTCTCTCCCCTCCGAACCACCAGGTCTCAGTACCCTTGCTTACCTTCAAGTAAAGTTACCCTATCTTTGGGAGTCCCACAGGATTGATTCCTCACCAACACGCACAGTGACTTCATTCATGAACGTACCTAGGCTGCAGTTCCACACCCTCAAGAACCCAAGAGCTCATAGCCAGGCAGCCAGCAGCGGAGCCTGGAGTCAGTTGGCACACTGGCCACCCAGGATTCGCTCACTGTGGCAGTGGTGGCTGTGGCCAGGCCCCCAAGCATTGAGTCTGATCTGGCTTGGTATTCCCAGCAGCCGCTATGCTGCTGGAAGCCCTCTGCACCCAGGCCCTGAGGTCGAACTTGAGACATTTTCTTGATTGATGTTTATGTACCTGGAAGGTCAAAACCATCAAAAGATATACCTTTGGTCTTTGTGGTTTTGGTTTCCTATTTTTAATTAGGCACCTGTCCTTGATCAAAATTAAGACTATCTAGAAAGGGACTCTGGGCCCATGGGTTCCCACTTCCTGCCAGGATCTTTAGCCCTCCGGGGCAGCAAGATCCTTTGGCTGGAGGTTGATCATGACTGTTCTCGGACTCTAGGCCAGAAGAGACGGTCCACTGCTGAGGGAGCCACCTGACTCCTGAAGGTTCTTCAAAACCACCCTGCCCAGCGGTGCCCTAGCTGGTGGCACTGAGGCACTAAAACTGGTATACAGAGATGATAGGTTGGCGAATGAGTAAAGACGTCTCAAGGGCCGTGGGACGCATCAGTAAAAGCACTGCTTGGTCCCAAGTAGCCAGAAGCCAAGCTTTGTGGAAATGAAGATTGACACACAGAGGCTGGAGCTGCTGAGAAGGGGGCTTCCCTGCAGTGACAAGTTGCTGTTCTGGCCAGCGTTTGCAGTGTCACCCGGCAAGCCATAGCTTGCATGTGACTGGTAGTGGCTCTCAGGCCGGCTGCCAGAGAGCAGTGCAAGCATCTACAGCCCTCACTTCTGGAGCAAGCAAGCTCCTGGGGAAGCTGTGTGTGGCGGGGCTGAGGTTGGTCACAGCCCCCGAGAAAGCTCATTCAGGAGAAAAGGGAAAGTGGCTGGCAGCCTGGGGCCTGGGGTGTGCCCCCGCTGCAAACACACCAGAGAATGAGGAAACCCTGGCCTGGCTGCACAGAAGTTGGCTGCCAGAGCAGGCATGTGGGCGAAAGGGGACATCTCCATGATTGTCCCATAAGCAAATTGCAAGGGCTGTGGAGGAAGAGTCATGCAAATATCTCCCTGCCTGGCATGGAGCCCATTGCCTCTGGACCTGGTCCAGGACCCTGGTGTGGATTGAATGAGCTAGAAACAAGGCTCAGTTTGCCAACCAGGAGCTCAGAAATTGTGTAGCTGTGCAACCTCAAGGACAGGTGAGTCCTTGAGCCCTTGAAGTTCCGGGCAACGCTGGAGGCTGACCACCGTTTGCAGAGTTCTCTGCCGGTTAATGCTCCTTCTCCTTCTCTGTGTTTTTCTCACTTTCTCACCCAAGCCACCCTTGGCCACCTATAACCTAGTTTGGAGACCCTTGTTTGAAATCTAGGTCCAGTGCAATCCTTTGCTTTGTTTCACACGTTTGTATAAAGCTTCTTAGAGTGTCGTTGTGAAGGTTGTTGATGGATAAAATCACAGGGTTCTGTGCACGACATAATAGCATTGTTCCCTCCTTTAAAAAGAACACACAGCAAACAAAAATCGTCGTGTAGGCAACCAGGGCAATCTGTCTGGTTTTACTCATTCGAAAATGCTACGGAGAGACGTCTTCATTTCTGGGGTCTTAGGTTCTGCTAGAGGGCATTGAAGTGTCCTGGGCTAGCCAGGGGCTGCATCCCTCTGTTGCGCTTCAGTCAGCAGTCTGGCTTCAGGCTTAACACAGCGGTCTGGAGAGCCCTCGGAGGCCCTCTGGGCGAAGTGTTGCAGAGGGGAGAAGATGAGATCTGTGACCTAATTCCTCAGCCATTAAGAGGATTATGCATACCGGACTCCCCTGGCCAGCGGCCAGCTCAGGGGAGGGGATCTTATTTTCCAGGTCCATGGGGGGAGGGGGAAGAGTGTTGGGAGAGAAGCCTGGAGCTTGCTTTGCCATTAAAAACCCTTTTCCTGTTATAAGGAAATGTATGAATCATTTCGGAATGAGCATTTCTTAAACTCCGAGTGCCCCAGGTTAGCATGGGTCATTCCAGTGGGCTGCTTCCTTCCAGATTCTGCTGAAGGCAGGACACCTTGTTCTTATCAGCCTGTCTGCTTCACACAGACAACAATGAAACTGTCGTAACAGCTCATGTTTTATTTTCCTTTAGAGTCCTCATGTACACAGAATTCTGTTTTTTTTTTCCTTAGTACACATGTTTTTAAAACTTCTTCATCTCCATGATTATTCATAGTGACTATGTCATCTAGCAAAGCAATGAGTTGTATTTTTTCTTATGCTTAGAGATTTAGACCTACAAATGTAAAAGATTATGGTATGGTAAGCTTTATATGTGATATAGTCTTTGCTTCAAGTTTACAGTTTCCCTTTTGTTTTCGGTGGACAGCTGGGTTCTCCCCAAGGCTTGTATGGTATCCAGCACTTGCAAAAGTCCATATGAGAACAGCTCAGAAGTTGGCTCTTGGATGCCTGAGTGAGGACTTCTCAGATTATGTTGTCTTTTATAGATAACTTTTTTTTTAAAAAAGACTTATTTGTTTTCATTGGAAAGGCAGATACACAGAGGAGAGAGAGAAAGATCTTACGTCTGATGATCCACTCCCCAAGCGGCTACAACGGCTGGAGCTGAGCCAATCCAAAGCCAGGAGCCTCTTCAGGGTCTCCCATGCAGGATCAGGGTCCCAAAGCCCTGGGTCGTCCTCAACTGCTTTCCCAGACCACAGGCAGGGAGCTGGATGGGAAGTGGGGCTGCTGGGACTAGAACCGGTGCCCATATGGGATTCCCAGCGTGTTCAAGGCGAGGACCCTAACCACTGCACTATCGTGCCGGGCCCTATAGGTAACTTTCTAGAACAAATATTTATTATATTTCATTGGAAAGGCAGATTTACAGGGAGAAAGGGAAATCTTCCATCTGCTGGTTCACTCCCCAAATGGCCACAATGGCTGGAGCTTATCCGAAGCTGGGAACCAGGAGCTTCTTCCAGGTCTTCCAAGTGGGTGCAGGGGCTCAAGACTTTGAAGCCATCTCTGCTGCTTTCCCAGGCCACAGGCAGGGAGCTGGTTGGGAATGGGAACTGCCAGAATGCCAGCCCATATGGGATGTTGGCGTTAACAGGCTGAGGGTTAGCCAATTGAGCCATTGTGCTGGCCCCTAGAGATACTTTTTTTTTTTTTTATTGATTTCATTGCATTATGTGACACACATTTTTTTTATGCACTGGAATTCCCCCCGCCCCTCCCCAAACCCTCCCCCCCCCACCACGGTGGATTGCTCCACCCCGCTGTATTTCCATAGTTCAAACTCAGTTGAGATTCTTTCATTGGAGGTTTTGACCAATCATGAAGTCCAGCATCTTATTGTCCTGGCAAGTTCAATGGCTTCCTGGTGAGACCATCTCTGGTCCAAAGGCAGAACCAGCAGAGTATCATCCCAATCAAGTAAAAAACTCAACCTAATATTTACAACCATTTATAGCATTATGGCATTAATTGACATGGTAGAGATACTTTTTAAAAATTTTGTTTATTTATCTGAGAGGCAGAGTTAACAGAGCGTATAGGAAAGGGAGCACTGAAGGGGAAACACAGGAGACAAAGAGAGCCAGATTTAAAGGATCTTAGATACGAATTGAAGGCTCTTATCATTTAACCAGGATTGGGTTATTTCAAGAACAGTAGTTGCTAGTTACCTTTGCTGCTAAGTTGTTACAATAGGAAGTTAAACTATAAGGTGATTGTAAAAAAGGAAAAAAAAAGCTTCTATTGCTGGTATATGTGGGCGTTAAAAACTTCTGTGCAAACCAGAGAACCGGAATGCCTTTGAAGTCGCAAGAATGTGATGGTTTGTGTGACAAATCCTTGCTCATAAACTACAGAAAAGTGACGTGCATTTTCCTCTGCGATTCACTGTGTAATTAGAGGTTTGTGCTTGTTTTCCGCTGTCTTGTGTTTTCTGTCCATCCTGATTTTTCAAGAGTTGGCTAACACAGGCTGTCCCTTTTTAGTAGTTCCCATCTGCTGCTCCTTTGTCATTATCCTTTAGTTACTTCTCTGAGAAAGGCTTGTCTACTTGGAGAACTTTGGGGTAACTTGGAATGTTTCTGTAGTTGTGAATTGATTGTATATACATTCAGAGTCCCGGGCACGTAGCCATTCTCTGCTGCTTTCCCAGGTGCGTTAGCAGTGAGCTGGATCAAAGTGGAGCCGCTGGGACTCCATCCAGCTGGTGGCCACTGCATGCTGGCTCAGCAGGCAGTGGCTTTACCTCCTATGCCACAGCACTGGCCTCCCTTCCCCCCAGGTCTATCATCTTTTAATAAAATTTTAGGGGCAGGCGTTTGGTGCAGCAGGTAAATCATCACTCGGATGCCTGTACCCCATATTGGAATGCTTGGATTTGGGTCCTGGCTCTGCTTCGGATCCAGCTCCCCACTTGTGCACACCATGGGAGGCAACAAGTGATGGCTTAAGTCCTGGCGTCCCTGCCATCGACTTGGGAGACCCAGAAGGCGTTCCCAGCTTCTGTCTCTGGCTTTGTCCGGGCCTGACTGTCTTAGACATTTGAAGAGTGACCCAGTGCATGGACGAGCTCCTTCCAGCTCTGTATCCATCATCCCCTCTGCTTCTCAAATAAATTGAAAGCAAATTAATAAATTTCCAGAAAAATTTTTTAGCTATGCAACTTTTGACCACTTCAGTTTCTTTTTCTGCCAATCACATAGGTATCTGGGAACACTGGTTGTCAACATAGCAATGAATCCAGACGTTACAGAATTGTTTGGTATCCAGGTATCTCAGCTCATCCCTAGGGTGTCTGGTGCTTGGGACAGGAGTGATGATTTTCTCCACTTTAAGACCATGAAAAGGCAACAGCAGGTTAAAAATTGGCCAGACAGCGGGGGCATAGGACCTGAGCGGGGGCGGACACACAGCCTCACCACCTCTCTCCCTCTGTTTGCTCACTCAGGACTTCGGCAGCGCCCGCTCCATCACCTCCCGGTGTGACTTGAAGGCCAACCTGATCGGAAATGGCTGTGGAGGTGAGATCGAGAGCCCAGCCAGCAATACCCATGTCCTGCGAAGCCTGCCCCTCAGTAGCAAGGGCTCGGGCCCTGTGGGCGCTGACGTCATCCAGCTGACGCCGCAGGAGGTGGCTGTGAACCTTCGGCCTGGTGAGTCGTCCCTCACGTGGGCTGGAGGAGGGCCTGGGTTCGGGAGAGCCTGCTGGAGGGGGTGGGGTGAAGATGGTGCATCAGGGAAATCAACAGGGCTGGGGGGTGCTTATGGGGAGGTGAGGCCGAGCCCCCAGGGGGCAGAGTGTGAGGTCCTGTGTGGACAGAGGGACTGTCTTTATTGTGATAAAGTAACTAGGGGCTCTCCAAAGAGTTCCTGGAAAATGGAATGAAGAGAAGCCTGTTTGGGTGGAATACCAATGTTGCCACCCATGCCTAGGACATGAAATTGACCGTGTAGCCATGATTAAGTGGCTGGTACAGCAGCACTCAGTGCGTCTGTCCTGTTGTCTGTTTGCAGACATTCTAGTTATTTCAGCAAAAGCTGTGTGTCAGCACTAGGCCATACCTCTCCACTTCCAATACTGCCCTGCTTGCTGTGTAAGCAGGACCCTGTCAGGCACCTCCTGCAAGTGTGAGCACAACAGTGTTTGTCATCTAGCGTCTGCCTGTCTTACCTGGCTTACTGTTTCCGTGGCCCGTGTCCCAGCTGAACTCGTTGTTCAGGCTGGCTGGTGTTCCGGTGTGTGTGTCTGCACAGTTGCTGTGTGAGCACTTGTTGGCGGACATTTCCATCTTGTGGATGTCTTTCACAGTGCCATTGTTTTCCCTAGGAGGATGCTGATGTATCTGCTCGCTTCCCAGTGGCTCAAGAAAAAGGTGTTCTCTGTTCTCCATGAATCCTTGGCCTCGCAAGGAGGCAGTGTTTTAAAGTAGATGCGCTGTGACCATGGTGGCTCTTGTGAGTCCTGCAGTTGAGGCAAGATGAGAAAGTGGACACATTTTTGCCTACCTGCATTGTGCTGAGTTTCTGGCCCCCCCTAAGGCAGCTAATCTCATTTTCCCAGGAGGAGACAACCTGTTGTAGGTCTCTCAGTTAAGTGATGGCTGTGATTCCACCCCCAGGATCTTGGGGACTACACAGTGGTGGCTGTTTCTAGCCTGCCACCACTGTTATCTCATGTTCAGCTTAGAAGAATCCTAGCAATGCTGAGGAGTAAATGCAAGTGGTTCAAGTAGAGAGTATCAGTTTTTTTTTTTTTTTTAATAATTTGTTTCTTGTATCTCGTAGTCCGGGAAACTACTCTTTCCTGGTGGTTTATTTGGATGTCCAGAGAGCTTGGCACAGTGGCCTGCTCTGGGTTCTGGCTCTGCCCTATCTTGGAGGCCCTGGGCAAGTCACCTCACTTTTCAGCATGTCTGCCACTTCATTCCAAACCAATGTATTGAGAGCCTCAAGTGAGACTTCTTTGTGTAAATGCAATTTACAGAGATAAAGTTGTTAGAATTTTGGAAGACTTAGTGGCCTAGGGTGCCTAGGAAGCCACATGTAACAGGGGGGAGGAGGGCTGCTTGATGCCTCTGAAATGGACCCAGCTTACTGCACATGGCTAGCACACAGGGGGGCTTGGTGCTGTTGAGGTTTGTTTTGTAAAATTGTACCCCATGCACATCTTAGGAAGAACTTCAAGTTGCTACACACATGAGAAATGCTCTGTTGTGGCTATTTCAGTTGTCTTGAATGTAAGAAGCTAAGAAACTGTCAGCAGGCCCAGCTGGGTAAAATTGCTCTAGCTATTGCATTGCCCACATGGATGACATTTCAGTTAACTGGAGTTGGGATTTTTAAAAAATCTTCTCAGTGTGACACATTCCGTTGGGTAAGTTCCCCAGCTGACAGGGAAGGAGAGCCCTTAAAACTGTGAGTTAGGAGGAGTCAGGTGTCAGTTTTTTTAAAAAGTCATTTTCATTTCTTCTTTTTTTTTTTTAATAAGATTTATTTGTTTACTTGAAAGAATTATGTAAACTGAGAGGGAGAGACAGAGAGAAATCTTCCATCTGCTGGTTCACTCCCCAAATGGCCACACAACCAGAGCTGGGCTGGCCTGAAGCTGGGAGCCAGGAGCTTTTGCTGGCTCTCCCATGTGCGTGCAATGGCCCAAGGGTTTGGGGCCATCTTCTGCTGCTTTCCCAGGCTGTCAGCAGGGAGCTGGATCAGAAGTGGAACAGCCAAGACTTGAACCAGCGCCCCTGTGGAATGCTGTGACATTGTCATAACAGCAGTAGCAGCGGTGCCTGCAGATACCTTCTTGTGTACAGAAAGGCCTTCATTTCTCCCATTGGTCTATTCTCCGTGCCCTATTATAGGGGTGTTGAGTCAGCTTTTGGCAGAACCAGCAGTTCTTGGTGCAAGGTGCTTCAAGCTTTACTGCTCTTCAGAACATCTTCATCACGCCTTGGAGAAACCTCATACCTGTAACAGTTATTTCCCTTTTCTAACCTTACCCTCTGGTCCCATCAGCCCTTGGTGGCTTCTCAGCTGCCATTTTCATGGGTTTCCTTAGTCTGAATGTCTCTACCATAAGTCATGATCTGTGGCCATGTAAGTCTGATTTCTCTCGCTAACCACATGTTTTCAAGGTTCATGCATGCTGGAGCAGGTGTCCCGTTCCTTTTCGTGGCACAATAATAATCCACTGCAGATGTATAGATGTCTTATTTCTTGGTTGATGGACCTTTAGCCTTTCCTAAGTAGTAGGGCATTTCTGCCTTGGGACAGTCTTCACAACTGCTGTTGTGAGCATTCGTGCACAGAGCTTGGAGTAGACATGTGTTTTCAATCACCTTGAGTACATGGGCAGGAATAGAATTACTGTTCATATGGTAATTTTATGTTTTACTTCTTGAAGAACTGCCAAACTTTAAGTAGGATTTTGTATAAACACAGGATCATGTTTTCCATTTCATTCCAATGCTGGAAACTGTATGTCAGGATAAGGACCTTAAAAAAAGACCCTAAAGAAAGGACATAAAATCCTTAGGAAAGGGCATAAACTCAAGGGAAATCTCCAAGAGATGGTCAAAACCTAGAGCGATTTTAAGACATTGGGACCATGAAAAAATGGTTTCTTGAAGTTGTCTTTTGCTCTGTCTTAGCTTTTTAAAAAGGTCACTCTGGATTGGCAGCTGCCTTTTTTATTTTCCATTTTAGACAACTTATTTATAAATAGTTTTAGACTCATAAGAAGTTACAAAAATAATAGAGATTTCCTATGTACTAGTTGTCCCTAGTGACACATTTTACATAACTAACCGGAGTATGTCATCCCAGGCAGCAGAATGGCACGCTGCAGTACTGTTAACTGGACTGCAAAATTCATTTGCTTTTGGTTGGGATTTCATGCCAGCCTCTATCTAGGGCTTCCCCCGACCCTTTTCTGTTCTGTTTTGGATGTTGATTTTTGTTGGTTTTGGTTTAGGTAATGCATCTTTAGTGTCGTCATCTAGAATGTGTACATGCTTTAAAAAAAAGAGAGACTGACTAGGGCCAGTGTGCCAGTTCATATCCCAGCTGCTCTACTTCCTGATGCTCCCTGCTGATGTTCCTGGGAAGGCAGCAAAAAATGGCCCAAGTGCTTGGGCTCCTGTGCCTGTGGGGAAGACCTGGATACACCTGCTGGTCCTGGCTTTGGCCTGGCCCAGCCCTGGCCAATATGGCCATCTTGGAAATGAACCAGAGAATAGAAGTGTGTGTTTGTCTCCCTGTCTCTGTAACTGTGCCTTTAGAGAGACCAAGAGGGAGAAAGAAGGTTTTACTTTAAAAAACTCGGAATCATGGAGGCTGTAATGACCAAAAGTCTGTCTTAAGGTATGTCCTCGGGCCCTAACTCCCTGTTACAATAAGGTTGGGTTTAGGTGTTCCTCCTCTGAATTCCCAGCACAGGGAGGTGATGATTGGAGGAAAGTGACAAACACTCACACTGACGTGGGGCTGCCTGGTGAAGGGCTGCTTCATTTTGATGCCTGAATAAAAACCAGTCTTAACAGTTCTTGCTGAATTCTGCACTCTGATATGTGATCCTGACAAAAGGCTCACCATCTCTCCTTTTGTAAGAAGGAGTGCAGAGAGGAGAAAGCTGTGAAAACATGGTTCAAGTGCAGTGCCAGCTGCAGCTTGATTGTGGGCCTGGCAGAGAAGTACACTTAGGGACTGTGCAGTGGGAGGAATCATGTGCAGGATGCAGCTGGAGCTAGGCACCTTGCAGACGGGAAGACCCGGGAAGCCCTAAGAGGGGCAGCTGCTTGGGCACAGCTCCTTCCTCACATGTGCCCAGTGATCACTGCGCATTTGAGGTTGCTTTACTGATCCTGAGAGTGGAACAGCCCTAGAGAGAAAAGGGGAACTATGTGGAACATCAGGGAGCAGTGGCTGACAAATTTAGGCATGTGTACCAGGATGGTACCCTACAGGTTGGCACCGAGCAACCAAAAAGAAGGGCAACAAACAGTCTCGACTGTGCAGGAGAGGTGTGTCGTGTGGTGCGTCTCACATGTGTGGTTTTGGAAGTGGACTTCAAGGAGGGGGTGGTGCCCAGGCCTCCTTGGAGCAGGGCATGTCCTTCCTCCAAAGCACACAGCAGGGGTCCACTCACCTTGCAGGCCACCCTTGTCAGGATATAGGCATCCCAACAGCATAATGCCCACATTAAGAACCAGACAGGAATGTTGGCTCCTTTGAAATCTGGTGGAACCCACGTTCTGAACTTCAGCTCTGAACTTGGCAGTGCCACCCCCTTTCTTTGTTTTTCCCTTTGGGAAAGATTAGGAGAGACACTTGCTCTGAACATTTGCAGCCTGTTACTGGGGGGGGGGGGGGAGGGTGTGCGTGTGTGTGTGTGTGTGTGTGGTACCAACTCTCAGACTCAAGTACGAGGCAATTTCTTATTTTAGGAGAGATATCTTCTGAGCACCCATAGGACCTCTAGATCCTGTCTTCTGCCTCTCTTTAACATCATGTCTGGAAAAATTGGGGAGCTTGTTGCCCTTCAGACTCCAGTTTCTGGCAGAAGTTCCTCTCTTGATCCCTACAGGAAATTGCCTGAATAATGGACTTTGGCCGAGCAGAGGCCGGAGTCTTCCCGCATAAGAATTCATGTCACGCGTTTCCCTACGTCGTTATTGCCTTTAATCTCTATGGTCATTTCCACCCTTCCCGCTTGGTTGCTGCAGTAGGTCTGCAGCAGGGTTCAGGGATCCCGAGTCTCCCAACTGCTTGGTGGCAAGGTCAGGACTCCAACCCAGCCTTGCTGTTTCCAAGCCTAGTAACTAGAGTCAGAATTCATGGCCACTTCTAACGCTCCAAGGCCTGGTCTTCAACACCACACACTCCAGAATAGGACACACTCCAGCACGGGCCTTGGCAGAACTGGATTGTAGGTTTTGCCAGTGGATTTCAGAGGGACTGACTTCCCTGCCAGCTCTCTCTTCCCTGGTCCTGAAGCACCCAGCTGTCAATTCCTCATGAATTGAGCTGTCAATGACGCATAAGTCCTCCAAGGGATTCTGGAGAAAAGCAAAGGCAGCTGGGGGTGGGGGGACAAGGTGGACAGGTGGCAGCAGATGCTGAAGGCCTTGCTGAGGTCATGGCATTGGATGGAGGAGGTAGGATTGCAGACTGGGTGCTGGCAAGGACCCAGAGGAGTCTCCCTGCATGCAAGTGCTCCCTCCTGCCCACCCCCCTCTGCCGCCATGTGGCATCCTAGGGGACCCCTGCAGAAGGACCTTCTGTCTGCTTGATGGAAACCAGAGAGGGACTCTGCAGTGGTCTGGAATTCATTCTGGGAGAAATCTGGAACATTCCACTGTTTGAGTCAGACTTTGATGGTTTTTTAAAAATAGGCTCCTAGCGACAGGGTATCCTAAAGTACATCAATCCGCGGGGGGTTGGGAGGGATGACTACAGCAGTACAAGAAGAGACACATTGTAGGAAAGCAGGCCCAGAGCTGCTACTCCACCCCCAAAGGGTAATCATCATCATCATTGTCCTCCATCTACTTTTGTTCTGTGGTTGTGGAAGCCAGGGCTGCAGTTGCCCCCTACTCAAGGGACACAGCAGGAGGCTGAAGTCATCTGACCTCGTGCTTATTCGTGATAGACCTTGTTTGGGGTGAGAGGAGGGGCTGGAGGGTGCAGCTCCCAGTCCCACAAGTTCCAGAAGGCTTTGCTTTGCTTTCCTGGCTATCAGCTGCTGATCACACAAGTGTGGACCCCTTGAGAAGAGGCGGGGAGGTTGCCCTGTGGCCAATTCTGTACCCTCTTGCATCCCACTACACATGCACCCTGCCCTCCTTCCCAGATTTCCCATGCACATGGAGAGTACTGCTCAAGGATGAGAAGAACACACTGTGCCTTGGTGTTCCTGGGAAGCTTAATAAGCCCAGGCAAATGGAATACCTTTGTACGAGTAAAGCCTTGTGTTCTTTTTAAGTGATTTGTCTTTAGCAATTATGAAATGATTTAGGGATCAGTGTCTTGAGAATCATAAGTCCTGGTTTATTGCCCAGATGCTGGCCTCTCCACCAGCTCTGCCAGGTGCGATAGCAGAGGCCACACCTCCAGGCACTGCTTTTACTCTCCCTCCCCTGGGCACCTCCCCTCTCTGCTGCTGCTGCCTGCTTAGGCTGGGGCCCAGGTGTCTTCTCCTTAGAGCTGGTGAACAAAGCTGGTGGTGTCTTCCTTTTTCTCTTTTGTTTTTTGTTTTGCTTACTGGAAAGGCAGAGAGTTGGAGCTTGTATCTACTGGCTTACTCCCCAGATGCCTGCACCAGCTGGGGCTGGGCCAAGCTGAAACTTCAAGTCAGGAATTCCAGCCAGCTCTACCATGTGGTTAGCAGAGACTCAAGTGCTTGAGCTGTAGTGCGGCCTCCCATGGTCTGCATTAGCAGAAAGTTGTATCAGGAGCCAGAGCTAAGATGTTAAACCCAGCCATTCTGAGATAGAATGTAGGAGTCTTAATGGCTAGGCCATTTTATTTTTTTAAAGGGCATGGGGCTAAAATTTAGAATCTGTTTTCCTATAAGTACATATTTAAGAAGACTTCAAAAAGTTGCTTGAAAAAATCAAAAGACAATGCAAATTTTCCATGAACTTAGAAAAAATTTTTGAAAGATTTATTTATTTAGAAGGAGTGATAGGGAGAAATATATTCTAATCACTGGTTTCCTACCCAAATGCCCACAACAGCCAGGCCATAGACAGGCGACAGGAACTTCACCAGTGTTTCCGTATGAGTAGTAGGAGCCACATACTGGAGCCATCATCCATTGCCTCCCAGGGAGCTGGATGGGAGATGCAGTGTAGCCAGCCCTCAGTCCGGGCACCTGGTTACAGGACGTAGACATCACAGGCAGTGGATGAACAGGCTGCACCACAGTGCTGTTCCCTTCATGAACTCCTTGAAGCCCCCTTGGGTAATTCCTAATGATAGTGAATGTGTCTGATCTCCCCAAATATCCAAGATGCTCAAGAACTATGACTGTTGTCCAATAAATGGCTACAGAAAAAGAAATGGGACACAATGTAGTCATGAGTATTTTTGTCCTTTGGGTTATTTATTTCTAAGGACTTATTTATTTCAAAGTCGGGGTTTGAGAAAGAGAGCTCTTTTACTTACTGTTTCACTCTGCAAATGGCCACAGTAGCAACAGCTGAGCCAGGCCTGTGGCCAGGAACCTGGAGCTTCTTTTGGGTCTCCTTTGTAGATGCAGGGGCCCAAGCACTTGGGCCATCTTCTCCTGCTTTATCAGGCACGTTAGCAGGGAACTGGACTGGAAGTGAAGCAGCCAGTTCTTGAGCCAGTGCCCATATAGGATTCTGGCACCACAAATGGCATCTTTACTAGCTACGCCACAACACCAGCCTCACTCTGCGGTATTTTTGGTATCTTTGTTTCTTTGCTTCCTTGGCCTTACACATCCCTCCATCCCTCTTGGAGTTCTTGCATCCCTTCCTTGCTTCTGCTGGGGTCTTCTCCACTTTTTCCATCACATGCGCATGGGTCTTGCCCTGGACTTAGTGTCCACTGGATGGGCTCCTCCTTGCCCACTTGTATCCTTGCAGTTGTCTAGTCATTGTCCCACCAGTAGGCCGAGGGGCCTTTGAGTTTCCTTAAAAATGCTGAGCTGAGTGTTTGGGCAGCAGAACCCAGGGCTCTGTCTTCGGCATCATGTTGCCTTTGGGGAATCTGCCTGCAAGGAAAATGTTTCCTCCCAGAGGCATAGCACCAGGAAGGAGAAGTCAGAGGTGGGCCAACGCCAGCCTCCTCTACAGCCTGTAACCTACATGACCTCTCTGTTGCCCCAGGTGACAAGACAACCTTCCAGCTGCAGGTGCGCCAGGTGGAAGACTACCCTGTGGACTTGTACTACCTGATGGATCTCTCCCTGTCCATGAAGGATGACCTGGACAGCATCCGAAACCTGGGCACCAAGCTCGCCGAGGAAATGCGGAAGCTCACCAGCAACTTCCGCCTGGGGTTCGGGTCTTTCGTTGACAAAGACATCTCCCCTTTCTCCTACACGGCGCCACGGTACCAGACCAATCCATGCATTGGGTGAGTCACCATCATACTTCTGCGGGGTGCTTAAGGGTCGGGTTGGGGTACTTAGCCCAAAGTAGGCCTGGGTGTATGCTTTGATGGATGATGACCAAGCTCTGTCTCACCCTGCCTAGGCAGATAGCATTAGGCAGGGCAGTATAATCAGAGCATATGGATATTCCTGCCTGCCACACCCAAGCAGAGTTCCTGCCTGCTTTCTCACCCAAGCGGAGTTTGGACAATGTCCTTGGGAAGTCAGGGACCCAGGTGAGCAGGGAGGGAGCAGGTAGGATAGTGTAAACGTTGCCAGTGCTGGGAGGAGCCGAGGCATGTGTTGATGACTCTGAGTTTGTCCTATTTGTTCATGTGAATGACTGAGCTTTAAGTACAATTGAGAACCTTATACAGGATAAAGGTATGACTTTCTTCTCCCCAACATATGCCAGGTATACCTGAATTAGCAAATATTTGATGAAGTATTGGGAGAGTTTCTAACTGCTGCAACCAAGTATGTAATGGCTCGAAATTGTCCCCCAAGTTTTTATTTGGCTTCCTTAATTCCAGCTGGGTCTCTTGACCTGTGGACTCCCCTACTCCACACTGTGAGTTGGGAGACCCAGGCTCTTGCATCTTCTAGGTCATGCTGTGTTTTGCTTGTGGCTTGTCAGAGTCATTCTGTCTGGAGGAGCATGCCTGCAAGACACAGGACTCAGTGGGCCTGGCCCAAAGGACTCTTTTGCCACTTCTGCTCCCACCTCCTGTTAGAGCAGAACTGCAATAAGAGTCTAGGCACTGCTTTACCTGTGTGCCTAGGAACGAAAGGAAGCCAGACTGGCGAGCAGGTCTGTGCCATGAGGTGTTTGGGTATGGGTGGGAATGGGCTAGAGGGAGGTGCGGGGTCATATTCTCCAACTTTCCCTAACATAATCTCTGCTAGGTTGGTTTCTTTCTCTGTTAGGGCTCCTTTAAATGTCAGGATTTATGCAGTGTAACTACAGTGAATAAAAATTACCAACCATTTCTTGCCTGATCGTGACATTTACCTTCAGGCAGACTGTGAGATCAAAGGCTCTAGGGTGGTGGAAAGCCAGTAAGATCAAAGTTTTCAGTACAAATGCAAGGCCAGGACAATGGCCCAGTTGGCTGATCCTCTACCTACAAGCACCATCATCCCCTGTGGGTACCAGTTTGTGATCTGGTTGCACCACTTTCTGTCCATCTCTCTGCTTATGGCCTGGGAAGGCAGCAGAGAAGGACAGCCCAAAGCTTTGAGACCCTGTACTCACATGGAAGACCAAGAAGAAGCTCCTGGTTCCTAGATCGGCTCAGCTCTAGCTGTTACAGCCATTTGGGGAGTTGAATCGGCGGGTCTTTCTCTCTTCCTCTCTGTAAATTTGCCTTTCCCATAAAAATAAATAAATCTAAAAAAGAGAAAAAGGTACAAATGAGACTCTGCATTGCAGTTATGAAAAAGCACCATGTGTCATTAGTCATTTGTGGTCGAGCCTCCCCCTGGTATCAGGTTGCTGCTGGATCCTTGCTGCTCTCACGCTGTCTCGAGGCTGCCGTCCAGCCATGTTCAGGGCCTGATGTCCTCTGCCTGGAGCGCCAGCACCTCAGCCAACACTCTGTATGGTTAAGTGGGAGTGGCAATTCCGCCTGCTGCTATTCACCCCTACCCTGCCCTGCCTGGGTGTGTCTCCACTGCAGATGGGATGTGTCCACACACTCCTTGCTTTTCGGCTTTTTCACTAAGGGAGTCTATGTTTGAGCAGCTGTCAGGATCAGGAACTGGCCCTGGGCGCTCTGCATTTGAATGACTGAGGCTCTGACATGACCTGGGACTGATTCAGAGCTGTTTCCCTGCGCCCTCAAAGCCAGATCCAGTGAGATTCCCACTCAAAAGACAGGACATGCAGTCTGGTCTCGGAGCTGGGCAGTGTATCAGGGAGTCCCTCTGAGCCTTGGTGAGCAGCTGCAGTGGAGCTCCTGGATCAGCGAGGACAGCAACACCTCCTCCTGCTCCTGGGCCAGCTAGGACAGCAGCACCTCTGCCTGCTGCTTGACATGGTCAGGCAACACCTCCCCCTGCTTCTTGGCAAACAGGCAGTAGTTCCACTGCCTGACCAGTCGGTAGTGTCCTTTGCCTTTCTGTATGAATGCCACCATGAAACTCCAGAATTCCTAGATTTTCTTGAAAGCAAAGCAAAGCAAAGCAAAACAAAACACAGAATGGTCTGGAAAAGGCCTGGGCTTTGTGCCATGGGTTGGCTTGGATGCCACAGTCTCTTCTGTTGTATCTGGCCTGTTGCACTTGTTGGCTTTACTGATGGGCCTGTGCTCAGCTTGTGTGTGATCTTGGTCTAGTGTCCATTTCCTCCAGCTGACGTAGAGAGAGAAAACCACAGAATTCTTGGGATCCAGGCGAGCCTTCACTGGAGTTTTCTTTGATGCGGCGGTGGGAGCAGCAGTAGCTGCCCCTCTCTCAGAAGGTAACTTCGCCACCGGTGCTGGGCATCTCAGAGAAAAGAACTTCCTGAAGGTTACCCCTCCCTCTTGTGCTCATTGGTAAGCATCTTAGAATGTAGCAGGAAAGTGAAATCTGCCGTGAGGGTTTCAGGACTGCCATGGGAGGAGAAAGGCACGGTGACTTCATCATGCTGAAGCATCTCGGTTCCATCTCAGTGTCACAGAAAGGCCTGCAGTACTCGCCGAGGCAGCACTAGGAGGCCTGGGCTTAGAGGTACTGGCTTGTGGGTGATGTGTATATCCTGTGAAACTGTATGTAAGTAAAATATTGTGTGTCATCCTTCAGTATTTATCTTCATTTTCTTATCCTTTGTGTATTTTTCTGGAGAAAGCACAGCTTTCCTTCTCCACCTTGAATATATCACCTCATTGTCTTCCGTCTCTAGTGCTGTGTGTCTAATCATTTGCTTTTCCCTGGTGGCTTTTAGTAGGTGCCCATTCTACAGTGCTGTGTTTGGGTTGCATTTGCTTTTATTTGTCTTGCTTAGGACTCCATTTTAATTTGAAAGCATGTGTTTACTCTTGAGAATTTCAGGTATTATCTCTTGGATTATTTCCTGTTTCCTCATCCCTGTTTTCCTTTGAATGCTATTAGGTGTCAGCTGAAGTTCCTGTTTCTAAACGTTGTGTTTGTTCATTTCCCTATAATTTCAACTTCTTTCTTCTCTCTCTTATCCCCGTAATAGGATATCTCATAGTTTTCCAGTGTGCTCTTCAGTGGTTTAATCCATACAAGACATTCCATTTTCAGCTCTAAAAAGATTATTTAAAAGGCAGAGTGATTGGGGTGGGAGGTGACAAAGAGAAAGAGTGCGAGCGAGCGAGAGAAAGAATATCTTTCATCCTCTGGGTTCCAAATGAATGGCTGTAATAACCAGGGCTAAGTCAGGCTGAAGCCAGTGGCTAAGAATTCCATTTGAGTCTCACATTTGAGTCTCACATTTGAGTAACAAAGACCCAAGTACTTGAGCCGCCTTCCACTGCTTTCCCAGGTGCATTAGCAGGAAGCTGGGTGGGAAGCAGAGCAGCGAGGACTCAAACCAGCACTCCAGTATGGAAATACTGTCATCGTGGATTAGCTGCAGCCAGTCCTCCTGGGCCATAACAACAACCCTTGAAATCTCACTTGAAAACTTCAGTGGCTGTCTTTTTTAATCTGTTTTTTTTTCCCCCCAGCTCCTTCTGTTTTTCATCTTGTCCCCAACTCCCCCTTGGTTCCCCCCAGAACCTTCTGTTTTGTTTTTCCTTATAATTTCCTGTCTGGACTTTGGTTTCTATTCTTTGTGTTTTGACTGTTTTATATGTTCTTGTCTTAAAGTGTTTACATTCATTCTCTTCTGTTTCTTGAGCTGCACTGTTCTGTGTTGGATTTCCTGGTATTCCTTTCTGGCAGCCCGTTTCTCAGGGAATGATAACTTTTTGATTGGTGCATCTACATCGGAGGCAGTTTTCCACCCAGAGGTCATGTGCCCTGGGTATGCTGGCATTTCCACAGTGCAGAGTTTATGTTTGTTGCCCTGTGGGACTCAGCATACGGTTGGTTTCTCAGCTGGGAGCTTCTTTCCCATACAACTAGTTGATTCTGATTGCCCAGGCCTGGAGTTTAGAACTTTTATGGTGCTTTGTCTCATTCATGGCCCGAGTGCATGTTAGCTGCCTTGTTGCTTTCCTGGGCCAATAGATGGAGTCATCCATTTCTGGTTTAAGTGGTACCACAGCTGTTTGGGGAACTTGGATTTGCACAAAGAGCTCTGCACAGGCCTGAAGGTCATTGTTTGCTCGTGGTAGCGTCCTGCTCCAAGCATTTAGGACCTCTGTTGGGGTCTGACACATGAACTCCTGCTTGTCTCCCATCTGTTCTCTTTTATCATTTGTTGAGTGTTTGCCTCTTCATTTGTTGCAACTTGGATTTTCTCTTCTCAACTTTCAGTCTTGGCTATGTATTTTTTTTTTAAAGATTATTTATTTGAAAGGCAAAGTTAGAAAAGAGGGAGAAAGAGAGAAAGATCTTCCATCTGCTAGTTCACTCCTCAGCTGCCCACAACTGCTGGGGCTGGGCCAGGCTGAAGCCAAGAAGAAACAAGAACTTCATCTGGGTCTCCCACCTGGGTGGCAGGGGCCCAAGTGGTTGAGCCATCTTCCACTGCTTAAATCAGGCCATTAGCAGGGAGCCAGATAAGAAGTAAAATAGCCAGAATGTGAACTGGTGCCCATATGGGGTGCTGGCATCGTAAGCAGCTTAACTCTATATACCACAATGCTCGCCCTTTAATACATATATATTTTCTTTATTTTGTGCTTTATTTTGTTCAACAATTCTGTGTCCTTAGAGTGAGTGGGAAATCTTTCAGTGTAAGAGGGTGACCTTTCTAGGTCAGTTTCGTGCCCGTTACTATCCTGCCATTTCAGAGTGATCCTGATGCCAGCTCCGTGCTGGTGAGAACCCTGGGAGCAGCAGGTGGTGGCTCTGGCACCCAGATGGGAGAGCTGTCCTGTGTTCTTGGCTGCTGACTTTGGCCTAGCCTGGCAACAGCTGTTGAGGGGTTGCACTGTGGGCTGATGAGAGTCCCCCCCCCCCCCCCCCCCCGCTCTCTCTCTTGCTCTGCCTTAGAAAAGAAAAAAAATGTTAAAAAGTTTAATATTTTTTTCTGGATTTCCCTAGATCCAGTATCTCCAAATTGTAATCACTTTAAAAAAATTTATTTTGCTTTTGTTGCAAAGTCAAATATACAGAAAGGAAGATCTTCCGTCCAGTGATTCACTCCTCAAGTGATCACAACAGCACGAGTTGCAGCGATCTGAAGCCAGGAGCCTCTTCCAGGCCTCCCACGTGGGTGCAGGGTCCCAAGACTCTGGGCCGTCCTCGACTGCTTTCCCAGGCCACAAGCAGGGAGCTGGATGGGAAGCAGGGCTGCCAGGATTAGAACCAGCGCCTGTATGGGATCCAGGCAAATTCAAGGTTAGGACTTTAGCCTCTCGGCCACCGTACCAGGCCCAAATTGAAGTCATTTTTTACACATATACATCTACCAGCTCTTTTATCATATATATCTTATTTCTCAATCTTCTGGTTTATAATCCTGAATTCAGTAAATGTGCTTGGCCCTAACCTGGAGCTCTACAGCACAAAGGATGAGTAGGATAGTCTCCAGACACTGTCACACCTCGCCCTCAGGCTACTTGGGGACATCTTTCAGGAGTGGGATACACAATCCACTGTGGGCAACATCCTGCTCCAGCAACCCTGAAGACACTGCATGATCTGTGTGACGAAGCTGCTTTCTTAACCCGGAGGCAGTGTGGTCCATTCTCTGCGGGGAAGTCTTCTCTGGTATACACATTTTCTAGTTCTTGATCATTCCACAGTAGTCATCCTCTGCAGTTAAAAAATGCCATTGCTGGGCCTGGTACAATAGCTTAGTGGCTAAATCCTTGCCTTGTATGCTCTGGGATCCCATATGGGTGCCTGTTGTATCCTGGCTGCTCCACTTGCCTTCCAGCTCCCTGCTTGCGGCCTGGGAAAGCAGCAGAGAATAGCCCAAAGCCTTGGGACCCTGCATTTGCATTGGATACTCAGAAGAGAAGCTCTTGGCTCCTGGCTTCAGATCGGCTCAGCTCCAGCCATTGCAGCCACTTGGGGAACGAACCTGTGGATGCGTCTTTCTCTTTGTCTCTGTAAATATGAATTTCCACTAAAAATAAGTAAATCTTAAAAAAAAAAAAAAAAAGAAAGGCCCTGCACGATAGCATAGTGGTTAAAGTCCTTGCCTTGACGCCCGGGATCCTATATGTGTGCCGGTTCTAATCCTGGCAGCCCTGCTTCCTATCCAGGTCCCTGCCCGTGAACTGGGAAAGCAGTCAAGGACGGCCCAAAGCCTTGGGACCCTGCACCCACGTGGGAGACCCGGAGGAAGCTCCTGGTTCCCAGCTTTGGATTGGCTCAGCTCTGGCCGTTGCAGCCACTTGGGGAATAAACCATTGGATGGGAGATCTTCCTCTCTCTCTCCTCCTGTCTATATATCTGCTTTTCCAATAAAAATAAATAAATCTTTTTAAAAAAATGCTACTACTTACTGCTATCTGCAGGAAGTAGAGCTCTAGGGGAGATTTTTAAAAAAATGCTGAGGTTCATGTGAGTTTTTCACAGTTCTTCTGGTTTTACTTACTAAAACAGTAGCATGATTCAGTTCTGCTCCTGCCTTTCCGCAGCCTGCCTAACTGCCTGTGCCCGTTCCCAGCCCTGCCTCCTCCCCCCGCCACCACACACACAGTTCTAAATCCTGGTCCAGAATACCACAAAGGCATTAGAGCTAAGAGAGGAAGCCTGGGGAAGCAGGAATTCAGACACCTTGCTTTGGACCTGGACTCTGGATTTGTTAAGCAGAGGGCTGCAGAGGGGACCTCTGTTACTCTTTTTCGAAGAGGAGCTTGTGAAGATTTGGGAGGCCTGAGACTTAGGTTTAGAAAGGCTGACCTGTCCAGCACAAGAAAGTGTGGGGAAGGAGGAGGGACAAGAGCAACATTTGGCCAGGAAGTAAGGAAGGCCCCAGGCAACCACTGCAGCCAGTGTAGGGGCAGGCTTGACTGTGCAGATCCAGCTGCTGGTGGGGGGACTCTGCCTGTGAGTGATGGTAAGGGATGGAACAGGTGCTGTGGGGCTGCAGGGAGGTGGAGTGGCTGCCACTGCAAGGAGCAGCACCTGCCTGGACCTGCCCTGGGGAGGTGCCTGCTAGCAGTTGCTAAGCCTGTTTCCCATCACACGTGTGCACCTTGAATCAGGCCTCTCAGCTACTGCTTGTTTGAGAGGCTCCCTTGGCACCACCATGGGCCCTGCCAGCTCTACCCAGCCTGCCTCCCTGCCAGCCTCTTGCTGCTAACTGCCTGTGGCGTGGTCTTGCTCTGTCCTGGAGCTAGTCTGCTTCCTCCTGCTGCAGGACCCTCACACATTCTCTTCGCCTGCCTGCCTCCTGTTTCTTCCTTTCCCTTGTGAATGTGCTTGTGAAATGCTGCATGGCCACGCTTCCTATTTGGTTAGCTATACATCAAGCCAGACTGTTTGAGAACTGCCGTTGGGAGCTGACCTTCACCCCTGGGACTCTCCGTAGAACAGTGTCAAGGAGATTGCCTGCTGTTTCAGACGCAACACTGTGACCCTGTTGGCTGGCCACACTTCCTTCCATGTTTTCAAATATGATTTTCCGTTGGAATACTCTGTTAATGATTTCAGTTGCATTTTGGAGAGCTGGTGGTTCATCTTGGCAACATTTCAGGAAGAATATTTTTGTTGCTGTTACATTACTGTTTGCTCATGCACCAGTGCATCCTGGTGGTCACTTGGAGTGGTTGGCACGTAGAACTCACACACTCCTTTGTCCTGTGGCTGCAGCTGTGTTCATACCAGAAGTTGACTTTGCAGGGTAACTTTGCTTCCCTGGCCTTTGTTGTAGAACGGCCCAGTCACCTAATGTGCAGCAAAGGCAGTTACTGCCATTGGGAAGTAAAAGAGAATAGGTGCTTGTTGCCAGGTGCCGTTCAAGGAGCTGCTGGGCAGCCTTTAAAAAAATTATTGGAAAGTCATACACAGAGAGGAAGATTTTTCATCTGCTGATTCACTCCCCAAGTGGCCACAAAGGTTGGAGCTAAGCCTATCCAAAGTCAGGAGCCTCTTCCAGGTCTCCCACATGGGTGCAGGTCCCAAGGCTTTGGGCTCTTCTCAGCTGCTTTCCCAGGCCACAAGTAGGGAGCTGGATGGGAAGTAGGGCCGCTGGGACATGAACCCATTCCCATATGGGATCCAGGTGCGTGCAAGGTGAGGACTGTAGCCACTAGGCTACCGTGCTGGGCCTGTAGCTATTTTTTAATTGCCTGGCTTCTCAAGGGGTTAGGAGTCAAGAACCTTAGAGACTAAAGTTGGGTTGACAGGTGCTTGTTTGGCTCATGTCCATTCTTCTGGTTGGCCTATAGTGCTTATGCCCTTCTTTGATTGGTCAGTTTTCCCATGTTCTGGGTGTAGTCTTGCAGCAAGTAGCTGCTTTTTGCCACAGCCTGTACAAACCTTCCAGAGAACCAAACATCTGAATGTTGCCAATATTGATGGCTCTGCACGTGTCGTGTCCAGGCACCAAGTGGGACTGGCAACAGGACTGCTTTAGTCGATTTGCGACCAGGAGAGTGAGCAAGGAAATGTGAAGCTGAGGAGTTGAGGCCAGAGGTCATAGGAGACCAGGGCTGGGCATTATCCACCATCTGCATCCAAAGCAGTGTGGAGGGGTTTGCTTTCACTCTGTGGACAGTGTCCACCTCCCTCTGCCTAGGCTGACCCAGATATCCACTGTCCTGGCTACAGCCAAGGGCTGGGTTGTTTGGCTGCTTCTCCCTCCAAGCTGTTCCCGTGCCACCATGTGGTAGATGCTGGGTGAATACTTCCAGGTACCTCCCTGTGTGGACAGAGCCCCCGGGTGGGATTTAGATGGAAAAAGTGACTGACCATCCTCCTCTTTCTCTCTAGTTACAAGTTGTTTCCCAACTGCGTGCCATCCTTTGGGTTCCGCCACCTGCTGCCCCTCACCGACAGAGTTGACAGCTTCAATGAGGAGGTTCGCAAGCAGAGGGTGTCCCGGAACCGCGATGCCCCTGAGGGCGGCTTTGATGCTGTGCTCCAGGCTGCTGTCTGCAAGGTACTGCCCCCCCACCCAACCGTGCTTCTCTTCCTGCACTGGACAGGGCAAGAACAAGAGCACCTGTGTAGGTGTTGGCACCTACTGCAGGAAGTGGCAGATGCTGAGCTGTCCTCACGCATGGCTTTGGTGCCCCCTTACATCAGAGGGTGAGCTTAGTGTTGTCTGGAGAGAGCTCCAGCAAGCAGATCCACAGGCTGGGCTTGGGTGCCTCTCTGCTGTCAGGGTGTGGTGAAGTTCATGGGATGCGGGCTTTGCCAGAAGACAGCTGTTGTGTGTTTATGCACTGGGCTTTTTTCTGTTATCAGGAAGCGGGGGTAGGGGGCAGGGGGTGGGAAGTAAAGGTCAAGCCCATGCATTACAGCTTGTAGACCTTGAAGATGGCTGTCTTGGGCACTCCAGCCGGAAAGGAGAACTGTGTGGCATCTCTGACTGCACTGCTGTTGACTTGTTCTCCTGCTTCTCTGCAATGTACGGATGCTGGGAGGGGTTAGGAATGAGCTGAGCTCCGAGCGGCTGCAATCTCTGTAAAGTGTATCAATGGAATGTTGGTCATCACTCATTCCTAAAATAAGTTTCCAGCAGCGAAACAATGTAGGAGCAACATGTGATAAAAATAAGAATTGCTGTTGAACTCGTTCCTGCAGCACACACTTCTAGGATGTTTATTCTTTTTCACTTTCTGTGCGTGCCCTTAACAGTTCACAGGGCTCCTCAGGGAGAGTGTGTCGGGGGTCATGCTCTCTGAGACTCAAGGCAGGTGTGGCAGGAGGGGGTTGCCCAGGCCTCTTGTGTTGGGGTCAGCGAGCAGCCATTAGAACATCGGTCTGAAGAGAGTGCAGCTGGTGTTCCCTGAACGATGGCCAGCATCAGAGAGCTTGCGTCTACTCCGTGTTTGCCGGGAAGAGAGCTGCAGATACCTTTTCTGAGCTGAAAGACAAAAACGGTCGACTGATGGACACAGCAGGGCGGTGTACAGCAAGCAGTATGCATTGCTGCAGTTCTTGCCTGATCCCACTGAGGTTCTGCCCATTACCTACTCAGGGTATCTCTCGGAGAGAAACGTGGCCGTGACTTCCCATCTGGTGTGGCTGCTGACTGTTGCCTTGGGTCTGACTCTGAGGTCCCTGACGTTGTCTAGCAGTGTGAGAGAGCCTGATGGACCACAGCGAAAGTGCAGTCAGCTTTATATCTTCCACATGCCTCCCAGCTTCACAACGGAGCTCGTGAATTGGTTTCAGGATGAAACATTTTAGACTTCAGGTGTTGGATTGTGTGCACAGACAGTAAGCAGACTTCTCCTTGGCAGGAAACAGGGAGGGGATTCCTCGTTAGGGGTTGTGGTAGAGGGGAGGATCCAGTGAACCAGACTAAGCAGTGTCCAGTTGCATGATTCTCTAGAATAGATGAATTGGAGCAGTGTGATTGAATACGGAGCTATAGTGATATTTGGAATGCTGGTCCACGCTGCTGGCTGCAAAGCCTTCCTGTGCCATCCCCTGTAGATGGAGCATTTTGTCTTCTGAGTATTTCAGGGGAGGTGCCAATAGGTTCACTCACTGCCTGACCTGGTCTGGGCCTGCTGGCCGGGGTACACCCCACGAGCATGTTTCAATCTAGCCCTATGCAAGTTTTCTCTCATTCCCCGCCATAGCCTTTGTCATCGGGAATGCCTGGAAAGTTGATAATAGCTCATGATGGTGTGGCCCTGTAAGCCACTGATTTCTGTCATCACCCTCTCTTTACCTTTTTGCTGTCAGTTGGTGTTAGTTCTGCATCGTTGTCACTCATTAGAAATCACCTCTCTAGAATTAATTTCCTACCAGTTCACCACAGTCTTGCTTATAGTAGCGAAAAATTTGGAACTAGTGACTATCTTTTGATGAAAGACTCTGCCAACAGAGTCTTTAAAAAATACATAATGACCTGAATAATGCATACTGCCTGAGATGAATTAAAATGGAGCTGGGTAACAGGCTGTGAAACAGTGTGGACTGTATGATCCTGTTTTGTGAACAAAAGGGAGGACTGGAAGGAGACCGAGATGATAACAGTAGTTGCCTTAGGTGATCGAGATCCGAGGGTCCTTTAAAGAGACTGTAGAAAATGGAATTTAAAAAGCTTATGTTGGCACAGAAAACTTTTGAAACTCACAAATACTGTTTTCCTGCTACATGTTTTCTATGAACTTTTGGAAGACCTATCCATACGCATACATTGCAACTTTTTGGCCCCCAAATTAATTCAACTTTTTCGTTTTCCTACTAACATTTAGCAGTTTTCTTATGTAGTTTTTATTTTTCACTTTACGACTGGGTGGTTTTACTTTTGTGTTTACCTTCATTTCTTCAGTGAATCTGCATTTTAAAAAAATTAATATTGAACACATTCAAAAGAGAATGAACCCAGGCCTGTGCCTATATTGAGCTCTACCTGCTGCCCACTCATGGCCAGTTGTGATCCTTTTGTGTCCCCAAGGGCTTTAGCCCCTGTTGTTTGCACCAAATCTTGGGCGGCATTCCTAACTCCTCCCTGCTTTGTTTACTGAGTTTTCCGCCTCCTGCTTTACCCTGTCACTTTATCTTGCTAACTGTGCATAACTGGGAGAGCAGGTCCCAGAGCTCCTGGCCTCGTGCCTCCCAAGGCTGGAGTGGGCCCAGCAGTTCCCCGGCAGGCTGTGTGCCCGCTTCCTCTGACCCTGCACCCTTGGAGATGGATCTGATAACAGGTGTGCCTCACAGCACTCTGGGGAGCCCTGTGGATTCCTCCCCCCAAGTAAACTGTAAGTTACCCTTTGGTGAGAATGGGGCTGTGGAGTAACTGATGCTCAATCCAGCCTCTGTCTGTGGCCTGCGCTGTGATTCCCAGGAAGCAATTCTTTGTTCCTCTTTAGGCTGACTGCTTCTATGAATGGAAGTTCTGGGTTCTGTTCTCTCTTCTCCCCACAGATCACATTGCTCTAGAGGCAGTTGAACAGCACCCACAGCTAAAGGAACCTGTGTTACATTAGGAAGGGCATTCTTTTTACAAGATACTCCTCCTAGTTGGGTTGGAATTGGAGAATGCCACTGCCTCTAATCTCTTCTCTTTATCTGGAAGCCAGTGACTGAAGCCATTGATGCTTTCGGTTAATCTGCATAGTGAGTTCTCCCCTTACTACCATTCTGATTCTCCCAGGACTTCTCCAGAAACTAGCTCTGAGATGTTCTGAAATTGTGCAGGTGGAAGTGGTTCAGACGAGGGGTCCAGATGGAAATAAACTGTGGTTGCATTCCTGTTCGCCTTGACCGTGGCTTTGGGAGGACCCAGGAGAGCTCTGGGCTCCTAGCTGTCCATTGGCACTCAGCTTGCAGGTCAGAGGAGTTGCTGTAGGTTTGAGCACAGCCAGATGCCTCCTGGTCGCACAATAATCTCATGGATTGTTTTTTCCAGGCAGCCAGAAAATGATATCTGGGGAACCCCACGTGCTTGCTGTGGGCCTTGGCAGTGCCGCCAAGTACGGCCAGTCCAGTGCTGTGCAGTGTCCTAGATTTGGGGAGGTTTTTTTGAAAGAATGTTGGGGGAGCGGCCCCTGTTGCTTTGCTCCTCAAATGCTGGCAGAATCCTGCCCCCACACTGTTCCTGTAACCCTGTCTGATTCTGCTTTGTGTGTGACATTTACACAGCATTCTGTCCTCTCAGAAGTAGGTGTGTGCTAAAGTATTAGAGTAAACAAAGGATGCTTATTGTCCAGGGCATTGCTTGAGAATGGATCCAGTCTCACTGGGAGACTTCCTCAGGAATATGCAAGCTGTGGCCCTCCAGAGATGGAACTGAGCCTTGCCCTGGCCTGCTGTCATCTGTGGACCAGGTGTTGAGTGTCTGGTGTCTTGGTTCTTCTGAGAGCCCTCGCAGTGTATTGGTGGTATAGGAATTAAGTCTACCTGAGATCACTTCCCTACCAAAGGGTGACTCTGAAACATGAAGGAGGTCCGGGGCCAGTTGTTTATGAAGACCCGCTCTCGAGAGCAGTGACCAGCAGGTGGAAGCAGGCAGGGTTCTCACAAGTTTAGTTTCTCCATCATTTCCCCAGTTTGAACAACTCTAAACATACACAGCATTGGGCGGGCAGGGAATGGGGTTGGGTGCTTCTGGGCAAATAGGGGAGGGAAGAGACGATTATGCTGTGTTCACACAGTTGAAACTGTTGGGAAGTTGGAAATTAGCCCTTGTGTGAGTGAGGGCCTGAAAGCCAAAGTTTAAAAAAGACAGTAGCAGGCTGGAACCACCCTTAGAAGCAGCCCCAGTATTTCACCTTACAAAGTACTACCCATATTCTGTGGGTGGCCCCAGACGTCCCCCAATGGATCCGTTCTGCCTGGCACCTGGTAGGCAACTCATCTCATAACATTTGGCTGTAAAACCTTGGAAGGAATTTTACCTAATTCACACCCAGCAAATCCTTTATCCAGAAGAGGAAGGAGACAGGAAGAACTGACCCTACGCCGTTAAACCTTGCCAGCCTACCTGCCACTCTTGTCTGAATTCTTTCTTGCACAGAAATAAGAACCTGTTCCACTCCTCTTTGCTAAGTGAGCTCATCAGTGTTTTCATTTGACCTGCTTTGCACATAGGCATCATGGTTTGACTTAGGCTAAGTGAAATTGGGACCAGCATTCTGGGGTTGCATTTTAAGCCACTGCCTGTAGTATGGGCACCAGTTTGAATCCTGACTGCTTCATTTCCCATCCAGCTCCCTGCTAATGCACCCGGGAAAGCAGCAGAAGATAGCCAAGTCCTTGAGCACTTGCACCCACGTGGGAGACTCAGATAAAGTCCTGGCTTTGGTGTGGACCAGCCCCAGCCATGTGGCCATTTGGGGTAGCAAATCTTTCTCCATCTCTCTAACTCTGCCTTCCACATTAAAAAGATTTTTTTTAAGAAAACACACTATTGGTGCTCGGGTGCCCTGCCACGAGTCCAGCCTAGCACAGCCAGGCTTACCACCACGTACGTAAGTGCATGGGGTGAGCCGCTCGCGGGCGGCTTCCTGATCTGCCGGAATCCTGGTTTGATGGCCCTCTTTTGGGATTGGGAGGGGGTTGTCCCAGGGCTGCCCGGCCAGGAAATTCTGGAATTTGATTCCTTTGATATGCTATAGGAGTCACTCCATGCTGAACCCACAGTTCTCTGAGAATGTGTATTAGTCCTTAAGAGTCTCAATGGCAGTAAATCTTCCTCTGAAGAACCTATAGTCACTTTATAGTGCAGATTACCAACACCAGTCCCTTCAAAAGCAAAATTCTGGGCTTGTCCAGCAGGATACCCCATTACCTGATAGGAGGAGGGATAAGCAGAGTGGTCACAGAAGGCAAGACTATGACATTGTCTGGCATTTGAGAACCATACTCGGGGCTAGAATGTGTCAGGTAAGGGTGGACCAATCCCTGTGCAAACACTGACCCCACTGGATGGTTTAGAAGGGCCGGAGGAATCTATGCAGGAGGCATGACAGTCTATGGGGCGCGCTGGGCTGACCCAGAGCAACCTCTGGCATACTTAACACTGGCTGGCAACAGGCCTGGTTGGGGAGCTTGAGGGAGGCCTTGGCTGGGTGGAGGTTACCAGTAAGGGGCACAGGAACTGGAAGGGGGCTGAGTTCTGGTCGGGTCACAGTTGTACTCCCTTGGCACAAACATGTATTCGGACTTGACGCACCATGTTGGGTTAGACCGCAACACAGTTTGGTGCTCTGGAGGACCAGGGTAGATGTGGGACGGACTCGGCTAGGTTTCAACCCCAACTGAGCCATATATGAGCTATATGTGGGTATGGATGAACCGTGGCTGGGCTGAAACTCTCAACAGCAGGAACCAGAATGGGTTGAAGAGCGGTGCTGGCCAAAGGACCTGCTGGTATGCGTGAAACCTGACACCAGGAAGGGGTCTGAACAGTTCCTGTGACAGGACACTGACCCTAGAAATAAACGCAGGAAGTATGGAGGTAAACAACCCAGAAGAGGCTTTGGAAAGTGACCCACTGGCATACATTTGGCTCAGGTTGGGGGCAGACCAGGCTGAGTCGGTTCACGTCATCCACTGGCAAATCCGAGTGCTGGAACTGTGAGGGGGCCTGGCCAGGTTTGGTTGCAATAACAACAGTACAAAACACAAATGCCAAGGTGAAATGGCCTGTGCCAATAGGGAATGCAGCACCCAACCAGACACCTCCCACTGATTTAGGTGAGGGACGAGTGTGTGATGGGCAGAGCCGGGAAGAGCTGCAATACTCATCGGATCCAATGGAGGTCGGGGCTCAGAATAGAACCAACCCAGGGATTACAACCACCAGCTGATCGGAGTGATGGACTGTGGCGGGCACTGTGCTTACTAGTAGTGTATTTAGGAGCCTGGACTGGGAACACCTCAAAGTTTCTTTGGGATTCCCCTGAACAAAATGGAGGAATCAAAACATTAACCAAGAAAAGATAGAAGATGGAGTAGATCAATCAACCACCTCAGCTGTATGTTTGCAGCGAAAAACTGGACAAGGGGAAACTCTAAGATGGACTATGTCAATCAGTGGACTCTGCACCAGTCTCAATGTACCTGGATTGTTGCTGATCTAATTGATCGAGGTGACGCTCTGCTGGCTCTGCCCTCAAAACTGAGAGGGCCTCCCTAAGAGGCCGTTGAACTTGACTGGACAAGTGGGATGCTGGACTCTGTATGGTGTGAGCTTTTAATTAGGGAGTCTCGGTGGACCTTGGGCTGTGGTTATGCATCAAGGTGGGGGGACTCACCATGGGGGAGGGGTTTGGGGTGAAGGGGGGAGAATCCCAGTACCTATGAAATTGTGTCATGTAATACACTGTAATTAATGAATAAATGAATAGAAAAAAAAAAAGAAAACACACTATTGTGTCTCTTCTAACAGTGGTGGTTCCCATATTACAGATGACACAGCCAACCATCACAGGGATGAGGGATAACTTTTCTCCGTGAGGAGTGGGGCAGGGTTTGGTGGATCCTGAACCCCACACCCAGTGACTGGATGTTTTGGGGAGCAGCAGCAGGCAGCGAGGGGCTCTGGGTTCTGGGTCCTGTGGTCCTCACTCCAGCTCTGTCTCTGCTGCTGAATCCAGGCTCCTGAGCACATGCACCTGCTGCTGGGGGCCGGGCTGGAGGGGAGGGCTGCAGGGGCATCTTCCGGCCGTGCGCGTCCTGTGCCTTTTAGGCCATCCCCTTTCTCTCTGAGTCCTCGATTTTCACTTTTTCTCTGTCCTGGTTCAGCTTGAGTGAGGCCCAGCAGGGGCTCCTGCAGATGCTGTAAGAGGTGCACAGTGCCCCAGTCTGTGAGTCAGCCCAGCTACTAGAAGGGTTAGAGGGGTGAAGGGGCTCATCTCTGTCTTCCTCCTTCCATGTGGCTTTGCTGTCTTGTTGCCCAATTGTTTTTAGGCCTCCGATTTGCATCATTTTTCCAAGAACTTTGTTTTTCCTTGAGGAAGGCAACACCCTCCCATGTGCCTCCCAGTCACCTGAAAAATTCAGGCTGCTGGGCCTTGGGGTTCTGGAGCTGGATCCAGGACTACCTGCCTCTCCTCTCCCCTCCTCTGTCCCCTCTCCTCCCATGGTGCCTTTAAAAGAACCGTATTCAAGTATTGGATTTCTTGCTCACACCCCTGCCTGCCCCAGATCCTGTGGCGCTCTCATTAGGTGGGGTGAGTGAACATCGCCCACCCTCAGCTCTCTGGGTTGCAGCTGAGCATGATTTGATGTGCACTTGCAAATCTGTCTACTGGTTGCTGGGTTTCCACCAATTCAGTCTCCTGTCTACCCACCGTGGCTTGCCGTGCTGGTGGGTATCACCAGCTTGCCCACAGCTGCTGTACTGAGATGAGGGGCAGGTGGGAGTAGCATCGTGCCACGGGCCTGCCCTCTGCCCTGCTTGTTCTTCCTGACGCTGCCTTGCCCAAGCACGGGCGGGATCTTCTCTGTGGAAGGCCAGGAGGAACCATGGTGACCGAGAGTGTCTGGTTCTGGCATCAATCCGGGGATTCCTGCTTGCTTGGGATATCTGTTGGTGAAGAAGAAAGAAAATACAGATCTTCTCTAGTGCCCCCTGGCACTGCCCTCCCTCCAGACTCTGCCCACGTCCCCTGACTCAGCTGCTCAGACTCAGCGCCGCCCTCTGCCCACGCTCTTTCCTCTGCTCAGAATAGCCCTCCCCCACGTTCCTGTCTTTCTATGATTAATAGACTCTTCTTTAAACAACTATTTTTGACTCACAGCAAAATTGAACCAAAAGTAGAGTTCACCAGCTCACCCCCTCAACTCACCTACCACATGCTACACCTGTGAGCTAGAGTTGGCATGTTGCCCCCTCCACAGTTCTTGGGTCCCCCGGGAGCTCCATGTGGGTGGTTGGTGCCCACCACTGAGGTATCACGTGGAGAAGTGCACTGCCCAGGGTGTACCTGAGTCTTCATCTGCTTATCCCTTGCTTTCAATATCTCTCCCACCCCTGCCCTGTGTTTGACCTTCCAGTCAAGGTTGCAGTCCCCAGCAGTAAGCCCTAGGCTGTTGTGTCCCAGCTGCCATCTCGTTTGTCTTTGCACTATCACCCAGATGTTGTTTCCCTTTAGGATGCTGAGGAGACACAGCTATGTGTCCCCAGCACCACCCTTACTGCCTGGCACCAAAAAGGTCTCCACTGGACAGATGTGCTTGGGATACTCAAGTACGCACAGGTCCTCCTGACCCAAGCCAGCCCACCCATCCCAGGTTCCCTCCGTAGCATTTGCAGTGCTTTCTGCCACATGTCTGTTAAAGCAGCACAGCTGGGCAGTGGTGGCGAGTGTTTGGTGCAGGAATTCTAGTCCTGGCTCTGCTTCTGATCCACCTGCCTGCTGATACACACCTTGGGAGGCAGCAGGTGATGGCACCTGGATGGAGATCTAGGCTCCTGGCTTCAAACCTGGCCCAGCCTTGCCTGGGGAAGACATCTGGGGAGAAAACCAGTGCAGGGGAGAGCCATCCATTCTGTGTCCCCCACTCTCCTTCTCTGTCTTTCAATTAAAGTTTTTTGTAAAGCAGCACCAGAAGTACTGTTACTTGGCAGTGATTTGCAATTCAAAACATATGTGTTGGGTGCCTGGCAAATGCAGAGGGGATGTGGTTTGGATGCTGGAAGGTTGAACCCTGATATGATGTGATGTGATGGGGGAGGTGACAGCCTTTCAGACCTGCTGGGAGATCTTGGGTCACGGGGCGCTGCTCATGGTGGTGGGGCGGCAGGGGTAGGATGCTGGCTTTCTGGGATGAATGCTCACTAGAACAAGTTGTTCCAGAAGCCAAGCAGACCGCTGTGGTGTTGTCTCTGGCCACTTCCTGTTGTGGCTGGCCCATGTGTCCCTCTCCATGACGCCATCTGCCACGAGGTCCACACCAGAGCCAGGCTGATGCTGGTGCTGGGCCCAGGTCCCTCTGGGACAGTGTGCTGAACCAACCTCTTTGCTTTGGAAAGCACCCAGCCTCTGGGATTTGGGTATCTTGGACCTTTGCAGTGGGTCCAAAAAGACCTCCTCAGTGTGCACCTTGGACGTTTTCTGTTGTACTTTGCTGGAGTTTTAGCTCGATGTGAATGTCTATCGCCTGAGTCAGTTATTTTTCCCCCCAAGGAAAGAAATACTACACTTTTTGGCCTCATAAAGTTTAACCGCAAAACCTTTTTTTAAAAAAAGCTATTTCATTGCAAAGTATGGGTGGAAGCAGGCAAAACAAACTACTAATGAGAACATGTTTATTGTTCTGAAGTGGTAGAGCCATGCTGCAGTGTTAGCCAGTCTCTGGGAGAGGCTGGCTTGTTTTCTTTATGTGCCACGTTGGAATGAGGACTCCTTACCACCGGGCTCAGATCTGTAATGGAATCTGCCTGCTGCCTGGCAAGTCAGCGCTTTTCCTGCCCTCTCCTCTCCCCAAAGCCAGGTGTCTGTCTTGTATACCTAATTCTTGCTTATCTAAAAGGTTGAAGGATAAAGTATTTGGTCCTTATATTATGCACTTGTGCGAGACACTCCCAACCCCCCCCCCCCCCCCGTGTTCAGTGCTGTGTGGGCAATAGCCACAGGGCCTATGTCTGTGAACTTCACATGAATGGGAAAACTGACGTATGCACAGCCTAGTGCAGACTCCACGGACAGAGCAGCTCCCTGGGTCGGGGGTGAATTACAGCCACCTGCTCCCTCAGGCTTGCCGCTGCTCTGTGCTTCCCTGTGGAGCTCTGATGCTGGCCCTGCTACTGATTCACCTCTTCCTGGCTCGGTGCTCGTGAGAGTCGGGCGCTGAGCAAAGCACTCAACAGATGCCCAATGGAGTGTCTGGGCCTGTCCCCTTGGCAAGAGGAAACAAGGCTAAGGAAGGCTGAGCAACTTCTCAAAGGTCTTACAGGTGGAAACGGCAGAGCCAGCGACAGAAATGGTCCCCACATGCCATGTACTCGATCGTATCACTAGAGCAACTGCCATCTTTGGGCATCATTTGGGATCAGAGGTGGGAGGGGTGGGCTTCCAGAGAGAATGCGGTCTCCATCTAAACCACTCACTGCATAGCCCTGGTGAGATCTTCCCCAGGGTGACCACTGTGGGAGCCACTTTCCTCTGAGGCTAAGAACTTCCTCTTTATTCAGAGATGACAGCCAGCCCCCCATGGGGTTTCTAGGGAGACTGCTGGTACCATCCCACGTCCAGCCCTTGGAGCAAGCCGACTTCGTCTTTGCCCTTACCTCACCTATCTGTAAAATGGGAACTCTGGTCCAGAAGGTGTCTCAAGCTACAGGCTTTGCTGCTACAGCTGGTATTGCTGTTGAAAAGAAATTTTTCTGGCCTGATTGAAACAGCAGTGTTGTATTAAGTGTGGTTGAACATTGTTTTCAGGGAGAGCATTTGAGTGTCATCCCTACATGAGCAAGCCAAGGTCAGTAAGCCACCTGCAGGAAACTGTCTTCACAGACAGCAGGGGTGGAGAGGTGGGGGTGGAAGGCAGCTTTCTCAGATGTTTGGAAGTTGGTGGGCCAGGCCCTGCCCTGCTCTCCATGAATGTCCTTGAGTCCACTTCCCATACTGGTCATGCACTGTGTATCCACGTGTGTGTACACAGCCACCGTGAGGTGGATCTGGGAACCACCTGCGTGTCATGAGTGTGTCGGTGGGGTCAGCCACCACACACACACTGGTCTTGTGCTCCAGGACGGAATCAGCTCTGGAGAGCTACTGTCCCGGCCCCTCTGGCTGGCTTCCAGCCCGGGAACAACGCCTGCTGTGGGGCCATGTTCAGGCCAGATGTTGATAACAAGGGGACCGTGAGAGAGTGGGGGTGGGGAGGGTGTCAGTGGATGGTGTCAGCTGTGCAGACCTCATCCTCTAGACAGCTGATATCCTCCCTCCCTCATTAACTAGCCTGGGCTGTCAAAGAAGAAGGTAGGGACAGCCAAGTGCAAGGTATGGAAGTATGTTCGGATGCGGACAACTGCTTAACAGGTGGGCAGGCTGCAACATGTGGCCATGGGTGTGGCAGGGACAGGGCTCTTTGCCCCCAGTTCTCATATTCACCCCACTGCCTTGCTGCACATGGTGGATGCCAGACGAAAAATGGCATTCTGTGATCATGAACTCTTCCCCTTAACATTCCTCTTATTTGCAGAGCACAGCTTATTTGGAGCTGATGTCTATAAAAATCTCGGCCTGGCTCCTGTTTGGCTTCCTGTGGAGTCACAGTAGCATGTGGGTGAAGGTTCAAGGGGAACCCATTGACAGGGGCTGATGGGGCCTGGTCTTAGCCCTTTGGGTGACACCCAAGGCAGCCAGCCATTGGGTGTGGCCCCTGCCAACCCCCCAAAAATCACACTGCCCCTCCCAGGCTTGAGGTCCCCCAGACTTCAGAAATCAAGTCCTCTCTGCTTTGGACACCTGGTCTGCAGGCTTGCTGGGGCCAGTGGATGAAGGTGACTAAGCCAGTGAGTTAGACTTCATGCCTGGGCATAATAGTTTATTTTCTCAAAGGCGCTGGGAGGGCCAGTCTTCCTTCTCCATTTTTATTTCCCCTTGTTTCTGCACAACTGGAAAAGAGGTCAGACTGTAAGAAAGCAAGGGGAGGAAATGGGGACAGTTGAGTCCCCTAGCTGTGCAAATGGAGAGAGATGAATGACAAGTGTCAGTGGCACATCAGGGTTAGGGGAGCATGTGTCTTGTCACATGGGCCAGCCTGACTGGTCAATGCACGATGCTCCAAAGAGGGTGAACATGTGGGGTTGTGTTTGCTGCGGGGAAGGGCAGGCATGCTGCTTCCCTTGGGATGATGGGATCAGAGGAGAGACTGGGAGGATGCAGTTTATTCAGGGTGCAGGGAGCTGTGGTTTGCACAGGAGATACTGGGAGCAGAGGAGGAGGGTACCCATTCCTAACTCTCCAGCCAAAAGGCCAAGAGTCTGAAGGTCAGAGCGGACTTACTGGTAGATATAGGTTTGACCAGCAGAGAGGAGTGTGAAGGACCAGACTGCCCATTTTTCCCATCTGAAGTATGTCCATCCCGTCTGCCCCCGACATTGACTGCTAGGCCTGACCTCTGTAACACATCAGATGTAGCTGCTGTTACCTGAGATGTGGCAAGATTAGCTGACCAGGGCCCGGCGGCGTGGCCTAGCGGCTAAAGTCCTCGCCTTGAACGCCCCGGGATCCCATATGGGCACCGGTTCTAATCCCGGCAGCTCCATTTCCCATCCAGCTCTCTGCTTGTGGCCTGGGAAAGCAGTCGAGGATGACCCAAAGCCTTGGGACCCTGTACCCGCGTGGGAAACCTGGAGGAGGTTCCTGGTTCCCGGCTTTGGATCGGAGCAGCACTGGCTGTTGCGGGTCACTTTGGGAGTGAATCACCGGATGGAAGATCTTCCTATCTGTCTCTCCTTCTCTCTGTATATCCAGGTTTCCAATAACAATAATAAATAAATCTTTTAAAAAAAAAAAAAAGAGTAGCTGACCAAGTAGTGCTTTTTCTGCTTTTTCTCTCTGTGACAGAGAGACAGAAACAGATCCCTCAACCTGCTGTTCACTGCCCAAATGGCCACAATGGCCAGAGCTGAGCTAATTTGAAGCCAGTAGCCAGACGGTTTTTTCTATTTTTTTTTTTTTTTTTAATTGGAGAGAGAGATTTACAGAGAGGAGATACTTCACCCACTGGTTCACTCCCCAAGTGGCCACAACAGCCAGAGCTGAGCTTAGCTAATCTGAAGCTAGGAGCCCGGAGCTTCTTCTGAGTCTCCCACATGGGTACAGGGTCCAAGGCTTTGGGCTGTCTTTGGCTGCTTTCCCAGACCACAAGCAGGAAGCTGGAAGGGAATTGGAACAGCTGGGACATGAACTAATGCCCATTTGGGATCTGGGCACATTCAAGGTAAGGATTTAACTACTGAGCCATTGCACTGAGCCCTAGAAGATTCTTCTAGTCACCCATGTGGGTACAGGGGCCCAAGGACTTTAGCTAACCTCCACTACTTTTCCAGACCATAAGCAGGGAGATGAATCAGAAGTAGAGCATCCAGGACATGAACTGGCACCGTATGGGATGCTCGCACCACAGGTAGAGGCTTAGTTTGCTGCATCACACTCAGCCTCAGCATTTTCAGTTCAATCTCAAACACCAACAGCAGCTTGTACAGTGAAGATACTGAGCCTGAGAGAGGAGAGGGTCCCACAATTCGAGCAAAGCCAGGATTTGAACTCAGGTTGAACTGTCCTGAGCATATAGATTTTGGTCCCCATGCTGTGTTCCCTTTTATGGTTTCATCTTTTTATTTTTTTCTTTAAAAAAGAAATCACCTTTCCTGCTATTGCTCCTTGCCCTAAGCACAGAATACAAAAACCGAATCTTCAGAAGAGACAGTCCTGTGGGCAGGGGCAGACAGGAAGGGAAACTATTTCCAGGGTGTAAACAGTCTGTGGTGTCACCATTCATAATATCTTCAAACCAGAAAGCCTGGGTGTATGAGTAAGAGCCCTGACTCACGGCCTGCAGCCCCGCCTCAGGGCGAAGGCTGTTCGTGCCATTTACGTAACAGGAGCCTGGTGCCCAGAAAATAGAATCATCTTCACGTCGATGCTCTGCCACTCGCTCAGTGCACTGGAGGGGCAGTTTCCATTACAGATGCAGACCTGCATCCGACCAACGTGTGTTTGGATCCAGGGGCCCTGGGCGAGGGCCTCTGGGGGATGAGCTCATGTGTTAGACGCATGCACAGCCTCCTCTCCCTGCATGACCGGCGGCTTCAGCTCTGTCAGCCACCTGCTCCATCAGCCCCTGAAGTGGGTGGGCTGGTTCTCTGCTCTCTGGGAAGTGTCGTTCTCTACAAGACGGTCCTCTGGTACCTATTTCACCAGGGCAGTAGTGAAGAGTGAAGGCAAGCACTTAAGTGACATGTTTTAATCGTTATAAGTTTGCTTTTTTCGTGCTGTCAGGAAACATCTTCGATATCATTTGATCAAAGTCACAGGAGAAATTGGGGGCAGCAACAAAATTTTGATGCCCGTTGTAAGGCGTCCAGCCCCACCTGCTCCCTCTCCTCACCATCACTCTCCCTTGTGCCACCACATGACCCATGAGAAGCTGGCATGAAGGGAGAGGACATTGAGGAAGAGAAGTGACAGAGCCAGGCTTCAAAGCCAAATCTTACAGAAAGCAGCGCATAAAGACAGTTCAGAAAATAGTAGGGAACACATGAGAAACTAGTAGCAACCCCAACCACATGATGATGTGTTTTGTGTCTCTCTTTTGTTCTCTTTTTGATGGTAAATGGCTTAATTCTTTACCTGGTTTGTAATTACCAGTGCAGTGCTGTATGGTTTGATTTAACCTTATAGTAAATTTGCTCACCTATAATTTCACACATTTATGAACATGATTTCGGTGGCTGTAGAGGCAGTATCAATTTACCCACCTGTTCCCCAAGGCTGGTCTTGATGTTCTTTCCCCGCTCCCCCACCGCCATCACTGTTTAATGAAAGCACCTTTGCAATTTCAGAGTACCTCTTGTGAGTGGATCCCCCAAAACACGGTCGCTCAGTCAAACAACACAGACTTGTTAAAGCATTTCAAAGGTATTTTTTGTTTTGTTTTAAGAGACACAGAGCTCTTCCCGTTCACTGACACCCCCAAATCCTTGGGGTGGGGCTGGGCTAGGGCTGCAGTCCAGGTCTGTGTTTCCAATGGCAGGAACTAATTCCTGGTGCTCTTGCTGCCACCCTGTGGGATCTGCACTGGTTGCGAGCTGGAGGCAGGAGCCAGAGCTGGGCAATGGTCCAGCTGCTGGGATGTGGGACGAGGATGTTTTCACCGCTAGGGTAGACATCCACACCTGTTTTTGTTTTAAGTCAGGTTTATTGAGGGATTATGTATCAAAAGTAAGACTCAGCTTTTTTTTTTAAGTTGTCCAGTGTTACAGCTACTCCCACAAAGAAGGCTCAGCTTATTTCTGTCACCCGGGAAGTTTTGTTGTCATTGAGCTCGTCCTCTTGCCCCCAGCCTTTGGCAAACACTGGCTTTCTGTCCCTGACTCAAGACAGGAAGCTGCTTCTGTGTCACGTTTTTTTCTTTAGCTCAATGTAATGTGCTTGAGATTCATCCATGATGTTATGTGTAGCAACAGTTTGTTTCTCAGTGTTGCTGAGTAATATTCACTGCACACATGTGTTACATTACACTTCTCTGTTTCCCATTGGATGGACATTTGGGTTCCAAGTTTTTGTGATTATAAATAAAGCTGCTATGGGTAGCTGCATAGATGTTGTTATGTGAGCAGGAATAGTCATTTTTCCTTGATAAATACCAAAGAGTGGGCTTGTTGGGTTGATTGATCCTGAGTATTTATTTAACTTTTTCAGACTCTTTCAATGTTGCCAAAACCCATCTTTTAAAAAACATACTTACTTTTATTGGAAAGGCAAATTTTACAGATAAGGCCTTCCATCTGCTAGGAAGCCTCCTTCTGACTCTCCCACATGGGTGACTTGGGCCATTCCCTACTGCTCTCTCAGATCATAAACAAGGAGCTGGATTGGAAGTGGAGCAGTTAGGACTTGAACTGGTGCACATATGGGATACCAGAACTGCAGGTGGAGGATTAACTTGTCATGCCACTGCACCAACCCCTACCTTCTGTATACTTACCAGCAATTATGAGAGCGTCAGTTTCACATGATTAATACCCATGGAATGCTATGTGCCTCACCAGATTTTTGTTTTTTGCAAATATTTTCTTCCAGTCTGTATGTTGTCATTTATTGTCAATTTTTTTCTTTTTTAAAAAACTATTTATTTATTTATTTATTCACCTCTTTTTAAATTATCATTATCATTTTATGATATAGTTCCATGGGCCCTGGGATTTCCCTTCCCCCCTCCCAAGTCCCCTCTCCCTCCCACTGAGTTTCCCTGTATTATTACTGTAGTATAGTTCTTCATAAACAGTCCTTTGTGCATCATTGAGGGCATAGACAATGGCAGAGTCCAGCATCCTATTGTCAAGATGCAGTCAAGTTTCATTGGGAGTCCATCTTTGATCTGGAAGTAGAGATGCACAGTGCATCTTTTGTTTGCTTCTGATTCTCTATCCAAATTGACTACATCAGCGAAAGCTAGGCCAGACCAGGGCCAGAATTACATCAGTATCTCAGGTGGGTGACGGGGGACCAAGTTCTTTTTTTTTTTTTTTTTTTTTTTTTATAATCTATTTTATTGTGTTGTTGTTGACAATCTTTTCATAGTTAATTACAGTTAAAGAAAGAAAAAGAAAAAAAAAAGGTTCAGGGGGATAGGGAAGTGGGCAATACTATTATGTCCATATTGTTTCCATCATGTATCTGAGGTAAAGGGGGATATTGAGGGAGAAGCCCCACCCGGTTTCCCGCCCACCCCGAGTCCCTGATGTGGGGCATGCTCTGAGATATGTGCTCAAGTGGTGTTAATAGTTCTCCAGTTATGAATCGCTGCCAGTTTCACTCAATGAGGTCGTCCACTGATTGATATGGTCCATCATAAAGTCTCTGTTTGCCCCATTTTTCGCTGCCAACATATAGCTGAGATGAATGATTGATCTGCTCTGTCTTCTGTCTTTTCTTGATTAGAGTTCTGAGTCCAGCAGTTCGATTGGGGAGATCTCCAAAGATACTTTGAGGTATTCCCAGACTAGTACAGGGCCCGGCACAGTCCATCACCCCGATCAGCTGGTGGTTGCAATTGCTGGGTTGGTTCTGTTTTCAGTCCCGAGTTGCACTGGAACCAATGGGTGTTGCAGTCCAGTCTGGTTCTGCCCAGCACGTACTCGGCCCTCACACTAACCAGTGGGAGCTGCAGCCTAGTTGGGGCGACCCACGATAACCCTCACCCGGCCCGCCCCTGGTTTGCCAGTATGTGTAGCAGAAGACCAGTCTGTCCTCCATCCCATTTGGCTCTGGCACTTGTCAATGGGTATTAAAGCTTAGTTCTATCTAACCAACTCAACCATCCAGCCCTCACAGGTGTTGTTGAGTGCCTCTCTATCTAGCCATCCCAGCCCCCGTCCTAGTTTTCATGCCCTCCCACGGGAATAGTGACCCAAGAAGGGGGAACCCACTATTTCCCTCCCAGGTCTCTCTGTCCCGGTTTATGCACTCTTTAGGTGGTTCTGTGATTTGACTTGACAGAGTTAGTCCCCAGTGCCAGCTTCTGCGCCTATGCCCAAACATCCCTCACCCACTCTAATTTATGCTTGCACCCACAGGAATAATCAGCCCAGCCTGGCTTTTCCCTGATCTATTCCACATGCAGCGCACAGGTGTTGTAGCCTTGCATAGTCTATTCTGTCTCTATCCCAGCCCACGCTCTCCGGTGGGAGTAGCTGTCCGGCAAGGGAACCAGCCCCTTAATCCCACCGCCAGTTCTGCCCCTCCCTTCCTTCCTGGATCTCACGTGTGCTGGTTGGGTGCTGCATTCACATCCAGTACAGGCAACCACGCCCTGGCATTCCGTAATGTGTACTGGTTTTGTCACGACCAAACCCGGCTCATCCCACACTCTGATCTGGTGATCGGATTTGCCAGTGGGTGATAAGGACTGATTCAGCCTGGTCTGCTCCTGACCCATGCTGAATGTGTGCCAGTGGGAAACTTTCCATGGCCTATTCTGGACTGTTTCCTATCATGCTTCTTGCGCTTACCTGCAGGGACTGTGTCCTGCCAGAGGAGTTGCCCAGGCTCCTCCATCAGAACCCCTCCCAATGGCAGGTTTTGCGCATGCCAGGGGGTCCTTGAGCCAACCCAACTCAGTTCATGTCCTGTCCTAGCAGGGACAGTGGCTTTTCCTGGCTGGCTTTCACCCCATTCTGGTTCTTGCTGTTGGATGTTTCAGCCCGGCCATGGCTCGTCCATACCCACATACAGCTCACGCATGGCTCAGTAGGGGGTTGAGACCCAGCCCAGTCAGTCCCACATCTACCCCCTGGTTCTCCATGACACCAGATGGTGTTGGGGTCTGAACTGGCCTGGTGCATCCAATCCCAGCCCACACTAGTGCCTCGGGTGACTGCAACTGTTTCCTAGATAGAACGCAGCCCCAATTCTAGCACATACGCCCCTTGGTGGGAACCTCAACCTAGTTAGGGTGTCCCGTTACCTCCCCGATTGGGCTTGTTCCTAGCTGTAAATCATGCACCTGCCCGTGGTTGCTCTGAGGACCAGTAGGTGCAAGAGCCTAGCTCGGTATGACCTGTGTTCCATGCTGGTTTCTAGTTTTGCTTGTAAACAAAGGTTTGCTCAGTCCTGCCCAGTACATTACGTTCCATTACCAATTTACACATTTTGGAGCTACTATGCCCTGCTTGTCCGACCCCCAGATCAGGACGGCGTGTTCACCAGCGAGAGCTATGACTCGCCAGGGGAGCTTCCCAAGTACCTCCACTTGATCCACTCCCAAACCCAGTTTACATACATGCCATTGGTTTTTAGGCCAGTACCCAGTGTACTCTGGCCTCCCATTTGGCCTTGTATGAGCTGGTGAATGTTGCAGCCCGGCCCACCCCACAACCTATTCAGGATGCACATTTGGGTGCTGCTGCCTTGCCCAGTCCAGTCTATGGCGGATCCCTTTACCTGTGATTGATGGCAGGCTCCTTGGTCACACCTAGCTTAGTCCATAACCACCTAAAATTTTAGGTTTACCAGTGGGGCCAAACTTTCTACAGGGTGTGGCCCACACATCCTGCACAGAGTCCACCCCAGGATAAGGTTCTAGAGTGCTAGTTAAAATTATGGACCTGCCTAATGTGACCAGTCTCCTGAACCAACATCATGTCAGGCAAAAAAATATCCTGCTAGACAATCTGGGGGTTATCTTCTGCATTATAGGTGTTCAAAGCTCAGCATTATTGAGTGATTAGAAGTTCTCCAAAAGAAGAGCCACTGGCGTTGGGAATCTTTAGGATTGACTCAGAACCCAGAAACAGTGGGGTCACCCTAGAGCTATCTAAGCAGCAATTCGGACATCCATTACCCCAGAGCTTCCCGGCCGGGCGGCCAGCAGGCAAAGCCTGGCACCACATGGTGCACTGGCCGCCCTGGATGAGGCCGAGGACTCGCTCACTGCCTTGCGGCAGTGTCTTTGGCGTGAGCCCCCAGCATTGGGTCCGACCCGGCAGGGGCACCCCCCACAGCCGCCACACTGTGAGGAGCGGCACTTGCCCCCGAATCCCAAGGCCCGAACCCCTCCCAAACTCGCCTAGCTGCCAGATTGGGACCAAGTTCTTAGACCATCCTCCACTGCTTTCTCAGGTGCATTAACTGGAATGAGAACCTGAGAGGTCTGGGCTCAAACCAGCGTTTGAGGATGAGATGCCAGTCTTGAAAGTGGCTGTTTAACCTGCTACTTGACAGCATCAGCCTCACATTTCATTTTCTCAGCTGTGTGTTTTTAAGAGCAGAAGTTTTAAATTTTGATCTTAACATAGCAATTTTGTTTTGCCCTATAGACCATCTCATCTAAGAAATCTTTGCCTTCATCAAAGTCACAGCAGTTTTCTACTGTGTCTCCTTCAGAAGATTTCCACCTCTAGATCCACATTCATATCCTTGGTCCACTTTGAATGAACTGTTTGAGCCAGAGGGATGGGCTGAACATCATTGTTTTGTACATGGTTGCCCAGTTGTCCCACTGTCCTCTGTCACATGGACTCCGTATGTGTGGATCTGTCTGTGGTTTCTGTCCTCTCCCACTGATCTGTATGTCTGACTTTTTGTCATCTGGACACTGTCTTGATGGCCATGACTGCATAGTCTGGTTATTTTTGTTACTATAGTGAAATTGCTCAGGCAAGCTTCTTTGTAACAAAAGAGGTGGTATGGCACATGGTTTTGTAGGTGCAAGGTGTGATGGCTTCCTCAGGTGAGAACTTGGCTGGCAGTGTTCCCAGGTCGTACAGAGCATCACCTGGCGAGAAAGTGGGGTATCTTTGCATCCACCTTTAAAATATGTGTGTGTGTGTGTGTTTAGTTATTTGAAAGAAAGAGTTCTTCCATCTGCTGCTTCACTCCCCAAATGGCCACAACAGATGGGGCTGGGGCAGGCCAAAGCCAGGAGCAAGAGGCTTCTTGATCTCCTGTGTAGGTGAAGGGGTCAAAGTGCTTAGACCATCCTCTGCTTCTTTCCCAGGCCATTAACAGAGAGCTGAATAAGAAGCGGAGCAGTGACATTCAAAGCAGTGCCCACAGGGGATGCTGTGCTGCCATCAGTAGCTGATCTCTGTGTCTTCCCCTTCTTATGAAACCACTAGAATTTACTTTGGGGGGTGTTCCACCCTACTGACTTTATTTAATTCTAATCACTTCCCAAGTGTCCCACCACTAAGATTCATAGACTAAGGTTCTACCTTCTTAATACTCACAATGAGCATTGCATCTCAATATAACACAGTCTTGTTGACTGTATCTGAACAGTAACAGTAGCTTTGTACTCAGTCTTAACCTTAGGTATGTCCACCAGCTTTGTAATCCTTTTCCATAATTGACTAGCTAATCTCCATGGTTTATAGTTCCTTCTGAATTTTATTTGTTTTATGAAGGTGTATTTTATATCTTTGAAAGGCATATTATTAGAGACGGAGACACAAAGATAGAAATCATATCCACTGGCTCACTCCCCAAATGGCTGTCATGGTGAGGACTGGTCAGGGTTGGTCAAGGCTGGAGCTGGGTTGAAGTTGAACCACCACTGCAATATGGGATGCCGGCATCACAATTGGATACTTAACTTGCTGCGCCACAACACGTCGCACCCTCCAAACCCCATGGATTTTAGGATTCTCTTGTTATTTTTTCTGAAAGACCTTCTGGACTTTAGATTGTGATGGTGTTGAACAGATCAGTCCTTTTGTAGAGAAATGCTGTCTTAATACCAGTGAGTCTGCAGTCACTTGGTCACTTGTTGAGGTCTCTGCTTCTCTTTAGGATTCTTGGTACATTTGGTGAATTGAAGGTAAACCTTCTACTCTCTTGCGGCTAGAGGGTCTAGAGCATGGATAACAGGTTCACGTTCTTCCTGTGTCTCCTCATCCCCCTCCAATAAAAGCAAACCTTTGCTGCTCTCTGCTCCTGACTGCTCTGTTTCCTAAGCGTCTCATCTTCTCCCACACTCCATGGCATAGACAGCATTGCTTTATTTACTCAAAAACTGCACTCTAGCAAAATATAGAATGCATGCATACATAAAGCTCTGTGGAAGGATGCAACTGGATATATGTGCCCAGGGCAGAAATCCCATGTGGAGAGGCAGAGGTTGACCAGCAGCCTGGGGGCCTCCTATGACTTCTATTCCCTCCATTAAGAGGAGCTGCGTGCCGACTTCCACACCATGGATGGTTCTGTCAGGGACTCCCATCTCATTGCTGCAGGAAATATGGAAGTTTCTCACCTGCTTCTGGTGCTGCTTCCCCTCTGCACTTGGCTGGTGTCTAGAATGGCACACTCCTTCCTTGCCCTCTCTAGTTGCCTGGACGTGTCCTCCTCATCCTTTCAGCTCAGCTTGAGTTTCACCTGTACTAGATCCTGGATTCCATCCAAAAGGCATTTACCTTGAATGACACTCCCGTCGTGGAGTACCGAGCTCACTGTTTCCACCTGACTGTAAGAGCCTTCAACAAGCCTGTAGGGGGGCCCAGGGCCCAGCTAAGGCCAACCGGCTGCTTTGTGTCTGAGGAACGTCCAGGGTCCAGCAGCCCGGCTCCTTGGAAGGCTGAAGTCTGGTTCTCTCCCCAGTGGCTTCTCCTCCAGCCTTTCTTCTTCTTCACATTGTTCTTACTTTGTGCTTGGTATTTTTTCATTGCCACATTCTTTCGGGAACAAAAGTGAGAAAAATCTGCCAAATCTTTAGGCTGTGTCTTCCATCATTATGATAAGAAAAAACAGGTGGTACCCTCCACCTGTCATCTGCTTCAAGAGAGAAGTTGCTGTTAAAGGTCTCATAAGACCTATGAAGTCATTCTCCTGTTTTGGTATCAAAAGTGCCAGTGTAGACACTTCCTGGTAGTGCTGAAATCCTTCATGCATCCCCCTGGCTGCCAGTCCCTTCTGGGTGCCCTCTTGGACCATTAACAATAAGGTGACTCTCAGCATATCGCAGCATGTCTTGCTGTGTTTGGGGACCTGGGCTCGTCTCATAAGTGCTTTTCTGTCATGCTAGGACCACTGTGGCTGAATGTGAAAACCTCCAGGTCCTTCCTTGCAGAGCAGAATGCACTTAGCTGTGCTTTAGGGTGACACTGGATGTATCCCATGATGTAGAGCAATAAAAGGAGAATGAGGCTGGTGTGAGATTTTGTGGTTGAAGTGGCTTACACCTACCTGACCATATCCCTGAAGGACAGACCCATCTCTCTGTCATTTAAGCCCTGTGCTCTGAGCAATTGATGTCTCATGGGAGGGCTGAGGAGTTCACTGGACACGCCTAGCAGCCAGAGTGCATAGTTGGGTGGTTGGGTGGGTTGAAGGCATGCTAGCTGAGGGTAACACAGTGATCATCTGGAAGGAGCAGCCCTTAGGTATAATTGGAAGGGACAGGGGAAAGCAGGGTGGCTGCAGGGACAGAGTAGTAGGCACACAAGCTTGTATGGGCCGGGCTTGTGAGTTTATTCAGTGCGTTGAGGGTTGCCCAGACCCAGCTGGGTGTATTCCAAGGCTCTGCAGGCTCCTTCCAAAGCCGGTCAGTGAATGTGTTCCAGGCATGCCTACAGCTTCAGCCATGGAACTGTTGGCAGGCTTGGGCAGGAAGGCTTTAGCACACACTACCCTCTATTCACCAGGAGAAGATTGGCTGGCGGAAGGATGCGCTGCACCTGCTGGTGTTCACTACGGATGATGTGCCGCACATTGCACTGGATGGGAAGCTGGGGGGCCTGGTGCAGCCACATGATGGCCAGTGCCACTTGAACGATGCCAACGAGTACACTGCATCTGATCAAATGGTGAGGACTGGAACTCTGCCTGTCTCATGACCCTGCCCCACCCAGCCCCAAGCACTTCCTGGCCATCTGGTCCATTCTTGGGACTGGGTTGTGTCACTCAGTCTTCTCCAATTGGATGGCCAGAATTCCTCTGTAATGTGGGATTAGCTTCTGTAAGGAAGCTGTTGGTCTTTCTGCCACTATTTACCTTGTGGAGGAATGTTTAGTTAGAGGAAGAAATGACTTGGGAAAGATCTTTTGGGGCTTCCACTCCCGATAGTCTCTGACCATAACTGTTTACTTTAAAATAAATGTGTGCAGAATTTGAAACACATGATAATAGTTTGTTTCAATAAACCCATGCATACCTGCCACCCAGACCTAACAATTGTTGAAATGTTACCACACTTAATATGCACTTTTATTTCACCCATCTATTCCCTCCTCTGCCAGAAATCCAGTGGGGTGTCTGGCCAGAGAGAAGCTCTTCCAGTATTCTTTATCGGGCAGACCTGTGTCTTCCAGTTTCAAGAGATGGGCAGGACCCAAGCTTTCGTGGAATCTGGGGAAGGGGTCTTGTAAACCTAGGATCGCCATCAGGCCATATGGCCCTGGAGGCAAGGATCTGTGATAAACCAGGTCAGAGTAGCAGGAAACACACCAGACGACATGACTGTGGATGTTTAAGAGATGTAGGGATAGGGAGCCAGGGCAAGCTCCCCAACGTCTGTTTCCTACCCTATTCCCTGTTCCACAGCCCAACTTTTAGCCCAGAGGTCAGCAGCTGCCTCTGCCTGTCCTAAGCTGTCAGCAAGACAGAGCGACGTCCCTGGGAGATAGGGGCAGCTTAAGCATCAGGCATAGAAAGGGAATGGGAAGGGAAGTCTCAGGGAACAGCAGGTGCTGGTGGCAGTTGGTGACTGTTCTCACTGTATCTCTCCACATGTTACCATCCCTGCTGAAGGGTAGTAATGCAAACCAATGGTGTGGGTGAGAGAGGTGGATACGGTTAGATGGGGGAGCAGATGAAGTTGGTGATTTGGGGGCTTTTAGGGTTCCCTGAGGGAAGTATGCTTTTTTATGACAAGTATGAATGTCCTGGTATACGCTGGGGCCAATGTCTTAAGAATGTGACAGTCTTGACTCTGCCTTGGCCCTAGGACTACCCATCGCTGGCTTTACTTGGAGAAAAATTGGCTGAGAACAACATCAACCTCATCTTTGCAGTGACAAAGAACCACTATATGCTCTACAAGGTATGGTTGGTGTGTGGGTGGGCAGGGGGAGCAGGACTAGGTGTGGGGAGGGGCTCATCCTGGGGCTGTGCTGACCCTAAAGTGAAGGGGAGCTTGGGAGTGGGACAGGAGATCGAGAGGAGTAAGGAGTGGTTGTAGTCGTGCTGAATGTGGGGGGAGATCCAAGGTTGGGTGGCATGCAGCCTTGCCTTGATCAAATAGACAGTCATATATGAATGCAGCTACCAAGTGTTCACACCATAGTGTGTGCCTTTACAAGGGAGTTAAACACACACCATGATGTCTGATTTGCTCCTGAGAAGAACCTTGCATGTGATGGCAAAATGGAAGCACAAAGGGACACATTTCAGTGGGGTGAAAGTGCAGAAACAGGAAACGGAGGCTAACCCCACACTCAGAGCTATAGGCTTCACCCATGGAGGGTCTGACACCAGAGCCTTGCCTCTCAAAGGCAACAAGCCAGCTTCTAGCTGAGACTGTCCCTGGACTGTCATCGCCAGCTCCCCTGGTGAACATGAATCGTTCCACAGTCACGCGCTGCCCTAGAGCTCTCTGAGGGCCCCAGGGGTGCTCCTGTGAGCTGCAGGTCCCTCTGCCATCCTCTGGAGACACCACTAGAGCTTCCCCAGAAATCCTTCTCTGCCACCCCCTGTCTCCCCCTGGGAGCAACCAGCCTGCTTCCCTCTCCATATTGCTCTTAAATACTCACTGCCTAATGCGTGTGCTGCATGCCCGTCTCACTGCTGCTGCCTGGGATCGCCACTGATCCAGTTCCACTTCTGGCTTCTGCCAGCCCAACTCAGCTTTACATGAGGACAGCAAGGGAAGAGGAATTTGCTGCCTGTCGGTTCAGAGGCTTCAACTGGACTGGGCCGCCCTCAGCTTTCACAAGGGAGTCCTTCGTCGGTACCAGAATGCACCGTGCAGACCATAGTAGGCTATGAACCAAGGAGCGAGTCTGTCTCTGTAATAAGTGACACGGTCATGTTAGTCCAGGCAGAAGATGGAAGGGGGAGAAAGGAAAGATGGTCTAGGAAGACCTGGAAGAAAGGGTGGGCTTGAGGCCTCTGGAAAAGGTGCCTATTTCACTCCTGCAGAGTAGGCAGGGTGCACCATACAGCTGACCCTGAATCTGTGTGGACCAGGGCAGTGGGGGTAAGAAAGTCCCCAGGAGCACATCAGCCCTGGAGGACAGATGTACAGGGAATTCTGCATTGCAGGCCAGTGTTTATCCTTCAGGGACAGAGCTGGTCAGCCCCTTTCCTCTGGGTCTGTAGCCCCCCTGCACTGCCCATTCCTATGCTGTCTTCTGCATCCTAGATACCAGAGAGTGGCAGAGTAGAGTGCAGGAGTCTGTGCCATTCTACTCTGTGGAGCGGGGTTTGCTCTTGGAGGGCATGAAAGGACAACTGGGCTAATTTCTTTTTTCTTTTCTTTTCCAAGAATTTTACAGCTCTGATACCTGGAACCACTGTGGAGATTCTGCACGGAGACTCCAAAAATATTATCCAGCTCATTATCAATGCGTACAGTGTAAGTCCCCTACTGCTTCCCTGCCCTCCCTCGACTGAGGCCCTGGAACTACTGTGGCTTCAGATAGGCAGTTACACCGTGCTCGGGTGCTTGGCTCTGTACCCCATCCTCTGCCCAGGGTCAAGGGAACCCCAATTGGTGTGTCCCTCCCTCCCTCCTGCTCCTTTGTGGTCTCTAGCTCATCCCAGTAAGCCAGTGAGTTGGACTTGGGCTTGTGGCCCTAGACTCAGCCACTCAGGCTCCTCCAGTGTGTCCAGGTGGTGAGGGCATTTCTTCAGGGAGTTCCCTCTCCTGTGTGGGGCAAGCAGGACACCTCCAGCAGCTGTGAGAAAGGCGCATTTCCCTTGCTGCACAGCAGCCACGATAGCTGAACTCTGTGTACTCACGGAACCAGGCAGGTGGCTGCAGCCCCACTAGCGAGGGACGTCTCAAGACAGTATTTTGGATTCCATGCTCAGGTCTGTGACTAGGGCTTTGCAGGAACCCAAGTGGGCCTGGGAGTTTCTGGGCCATGGTAGTTCAGCATGGGGCCTTGGTGTTTGCATGGAAGAACAGGTGTTTACAGGTTCCCCCGTCACCGCCACATCCCAGGCTGCTCCTCCAAGGAGGCTGTTCCCAAACCTTCTGCCTCCTTCTCTTTGTCTCAGCTCTCACCTTCTTGCTGAGAGGAGTGCAGGTGCTGTCTTCTGGGCAGAGAAGCTGCCCATCCTGTGAGCCCACTTTCTTACAACAGCTATTCATAGCCTAGGTGTGGTTTTAGTAACGTCACTCATCCTCAACTTTGGTAATTCTGGGAGCCTGAGTAACTCATGCACCCTCCCCCCTTACCTTGCTCTTCCCACAGTGCCTGGTTAAAGGTGGGTGTCTGGAACCCTGCTGGTTCCTTTGTTGACTCTGTCCACCCTCTGATGGCCCCGTTTGCAGGTACACAGCACTGCTGAACTACACTGGGTGCCAGAGAGGGTGCCCTAGGGCCTTTGGGGGTGGCCAGGCCATCAGGGGAGACTCCAGGCTGGTGATTCCCTCCCCTCTTCTCCACTCCCCTTCCCTGTCCCACCTCCATCTTATGTTGTAAGTAAGGCTCCTCCTCTCACGGGTTCCGGCACCTCACTCACTCCTGGAACTTCCTGTTAAGAGAAACTAAAGACTTCCTTCTCCTCTCCTGCTCCGCCTGCCCTGCACGCAAACATCCGCTTTTCTGATCTCTGACCTTTCAGTCCTCGCCAGCCCTGGGAACCAACTCTCAACCCAGAACCCAGTGAGGCAGGCTTTCCACAGCAGCTTTCGTGGTTTGCACATTTCCATGCTGAGTCATTAGGTTTACATTTCAGGAAGCGGGAAGCTCAGCCAGGCCCCATCACTGGGCCCCGCAGATGTGCTGCGGTGGGACATGCCCAGAGAAAGTTTGAGCAGTGAATGAGCATGCCAGGGGTGCTGTGGCTGCTCTGCAGTGTGGGCCTTCTGGTCTCGGTGCCCGGATGCTGAGCTGAAAACTTGTCCTATCTGAGGATGCTGGGCCTCAAGATCCCATGGGACAGCGAGGGGGAGGGTGGCCACAGCCGGGGAGACATGGCTTGGCATGTAGGGTGCAGCAAGGATGGACTTGGCTTTTGCCCAGCATTTCCCTCTGGGATCCCCAGTGAAGACCCAGGACCCCTGCTCCTCACTGCTTAGGTAATGACACACAGCCCCAGAAATGAGGCGAGCTTTCTGCTCTGTCAGCATTTGACGTGGCTGGCTGGTTCTGCAGTCCCTGCTGTGTGGGGGACCACAGGAAGCTGAGGAGCAAGAGGCATGGCGATTGGCACCCTGGGTGGGCATCAACAGATACTTAGTTGTGTGCTATCAGGGAGGTGTGTGGCTTCACATACGTTCACTCGTTCAGTGAAAACCCAGGGACCTTGGGTCATGGAGCAAAACAGGAACATTGTCAGTATAGGGGCAGTGGCCAGGAGTGCATCAGGACAAGGTTGAGAACAGAACACGGTATTTCCAGGCTATAGCACGTTTGGAACTGGAGTCCAATCCCTTGAGAAGCAGTGTGAACCACACTGTGACTCTGTGGGTTTGATCTGGTTCCTGTACAAACACATGGCATGAAAAGAGGCAGACAGCTTAGGAATGAACATTTGAGACTCAACTTTTTTAAAAAAAATTTCATAATACAGTTCCATAGACTCAAGGATACCTCCTCCCACCCTTCCATTCCCTCTCCCCCACCACTGGTTTCCCTTGTATTATTACAGTAGTATAGCTCTTCAACAGCAGTCACAAGTCCATCATTCTATTTGTTTTCTGACATTGTAGGTTTAGACAATGATAGAAAATACAGCATTCTAAACTTAAAAAAAAAAAAAAAAAGATTGCTGGGATGCTATCAACAGTAACTATTCAAAAGAAAAAAAAATGTTTAAAAATTTCTGGGAATGACATTGTAGCTCAGTGGGTTAAGCTACCACCTGCAAGGCCAGCATCCCATATGAGCACCAATTCAAGTCCTGGCTGTTGACTTCCAGTCCAGCTCTGTGCTGACATGCCTGGGAAAGCAGCAAAAGAGAGCCTGAGTTCTTGGACTCATTCCATCTGTGTGTAAGACCAGGATGGAGTTCTAGGCTCCTGGCTTCAGCCTGGCCCATCCTGCCTGTTTGGTCAATTAGGGAGTGAACCAGCAGATGGATAATTTCTCTGCTGCTTTTCCACAGCTGCCTCTCTGACCGTCTCCCTTTCAAATGATTTTATTTACTTATTTACTTATTAGAATTTAAAGCCTTATTGAGATATCATTAGCATACAACTTCAACCTTACTGGTTGACGTCCTGTTGGGGCATCTAGATTAGTACTCAATGTTACTACTGTGATGGAGTCAGGAATACAAGTATTGCTCTCTGCTCCTGTTTCCTGACATAAAGCTGTTAAAATCCACGGGCCTTAGGAGCATCTTTTGTTGTAGTATTTTGTCTCTCTCTCTTTTTTTTTTTTTAGGATTTGTTGATTTGGAAAGCTGAGTTAGGGAGAGAGAAAGATCTTTCATCCACTGGTACACTCCCCCTTGTGATTTCATCTGCCAGGATTGGAGGCCAATGCCAGGAGCTTCAGCCAGCTCCCCACATGGGTAAAAGGACCTAAGCTGTTGGGCCACCTTCCGCTGCTTTTCCAGGCACGTTAGCAGGGGGCTGGATACAGAGCCCAAACCCCAGCCTGTGTCCACATAGGATGCCAGCTCTACAGGGAATGGTAGAACATCCTGTGCCACACCTCCAGTCCCAATATCTTGTCTTTGCTGTTATTCCTGACACACTTGGTAATAATAGGAGCATCTAGTGATAGAACCTTGGTGGCTCCTGGTGAGTCTCGGGATGGGATCTGTTTGCTAGGGAAGCCAGCCACAAGCCAGATTGGACCTTCTGGCTCCTTCCCTTCACCTCCTGAGAGGAGAAGCAGGGCTTGAAGGTTGACTTGATTACAGGGGACTACTGATATCATCAGCCATGGCTATGTAATGAAGCCTGCATAGAATCCCAAAAGTACCGGGTTGGGAGAGCTCTGGACTGAATGTGCAGAGGTGCCTGGAGTAGACACAGGTACACAGCACGCCTTCTCACACGCATCCCCCGTGCCTCTCTCAGGTTATTCATCTGAGTCCTTTATCAGATCATTTATTAATATGTGAGTACATGGAAGGGAAGTTCCCCTGAGCTCTGGCCAGTTAACCAGAGTTCCTATCTTATCGGCTGCTGCCTTTTCTGGCAGGTCTCTGGCATGCTTGCGTGGGTATAGGAGGGTATAGGAGTGCTGGCTAGTAGTGAGGGCTCTCATAAGCTCGGGTTACCCTTCCACCTGCTTCTTTCTCTGGCCGAGGTCCAGTCCCAGCCCTTTGGCACATTGGGGTGCTGGGTGTCATCTCAAAGTTTAAGCGGTTTGGGTTGGGTTTCACCTGACTCCCAGGACATATGACTCAATGCTGGTGTTGCCTTTCATCTCCCTTGGAGTACTGGTACCATGAAGCCCTCAGTGGGAATGCATATAGCCCATGAACTGGCTGTGGGAAAAGATAGAAGGGGCATATTTATTTTCACGTCTGGCAGAATCAAGCCTGTTGTTGCACACATCAGGCCCAGTGTGAAACCTCCGAAACTTGGGTTTTTGTCTAGCTCTGCAAGGGAGTTTGGCCGTGTGTTTTGCCCTGCCATGGGCTGTGGTGAGCGATCCCCCTTCAAGGGCTCTGCACCACTGAGGAGTGCCAGCATCCCGCTGTGCTGGGAAGGGGGAGGGAAGCCTCTCTAGAGCTGGAAACCACTGTGGCTGCGTGTACAGGCTGACTTCAGAGGCCCTCTGGCGGGTCGCTGCCTCGGCACAACACATGCTTCTCTTTTGGTTGTTGCCATGAAGTCTGCTCCACCCGCTGCACAGCTGGTCTGACTTAAAGCAGCTGCAGATGTGGCCCAGCCTGACCAAGTGTTTAGCGGAGCGGCCTTTAAACCGCCCACATGTTTGACATTGTCTCCTTTGTCAGCGATGGAGTGTAAGGAATCACCTTCAGGGGCCAGTCTGGGAGAAGTTGATTGCACTTCAGGAGCCACACATAAGTCTTCATGTGAGAACCAAATGCCAGTGGCTTTTATCTTTATCACATCCTTGCATTCCATTCATGCACTCATTCATTTAATGTTTTTTAATATTTATTCATTTATCTGGAAATTGGAGTTTATAGAGGGATAGAGAGAAATCTTCCATCCACTGATTCACTCCCCAGATGACAGCATTGGCCAAGTTAAAGCCAAGAGCTTCTTCTTGGTCTCCCACGTAGGTACAGGGCGCCCAAGCACTTGAGCCATCTTTCACTGTTTTCCCAGACTCCTTAGCAGGGAGCTGGATTGGAAGTGAAGCAGCCAGGACTCAATGTGACACCCATATGGGATGCTGGCATTGCAAGTGGTGACCCTACCTGCTAAGCCATAATTTCAGCTCCTCACTCATTCATTTAACCAATGTATACTAACAGCATCAGGCTATGATTGGCAGTGTCACCATGAAGCACAGTTCTGCCTCCAGGAGCCTCTTGGGGGATGCTGAGCCTCCTCACTAGGATCTAGCCTGTTGAGCTGCCCCTCCTAAGTCAGCGAGTCCATGTCCAGTGAGAGCCTAGCGTGAGAGCCAATCCTGGAATGGGACCAAGAAGCCCTGGGCTGGTCCTGCCTGCCACTGGTGGCCAAGTGATCCTGTGCAAGGATCACATCACTGCATTACCCTCACAAATGAGCAGTTTGAGCCAAGTCCTCTGCACAGCTGCTGCCACCTGTGGTATGCTAAGAGTCCTGGTTGCAGGAGCTGTGTGGGGAGCAGAGGTAGCGCTGAGTTCATGTCAGCACACTCAGCTCCAGGTACAATCTGCCTGATGATGGTGTTCAGTGTCCCACCCATCATATCATGGTTTTTGAAGGGCGCAGTAGGAGGCCCCGCCCCTTGCTACTGGTTGGCACCATAGGAGGCCCCGCCCCTTGTGCTGCCTGCCTTTCCACCAAGCCCTCCACTCTCACATCCAGAGCAGCATCCGCAGATCCCGCTCTGAAGAGCCAGTACTTTGCCGTGTCGTGAGCCACTCAGCCCCCTGTTCTCAGCGACCACTCTCAAGGAATTTCCTTTTTTCTTATAAGATTTATTTACAATTTTTATTTAGAAAGCAAAGTTACTGCGAAAAAAGGAGAGACAGGGAGAAGAGAAGGAGCTTCTTCCGGGTCTCCCACGCAGGTGCAGTCCAGGGACTTAAGCCATCCTCCACTGCTTTCCTAGGCCATAAATAGGGAGCTGGATTGGAAGTGGAGTGGCCAGGGCTTGAACCAGCACCACAGACAGACTTAGCGCACTATGCCACATGCTGCCTCTCCCAAGTTATTTCTTATGTGACTTCCATCTGCCTTTTTTTTTTTTCTTGCGTGAGAAGCTGTTTTATCTACTTGGCCTGAGCCCCCTTAGCATGGTTGTTGGTAAAACGTCCAGCCTCCCTTGCACCCCCACATTCAGCAGCAGCCTGGGCGGAGCCCCAGAGGGAAGCCTGAGATGGCCCTTGGAATCCGCCCTGGGGTGGGAAGGCAGTGCTGGAGATCACTGATCACATTGAGCAGCACAGCGTAGTGGTTGGCGAGCGGCACTGCCATGGCCCCGGCTGCTTAAGGCTGGCGCTTAGGAAGGGAGGTGGATTTAAGCGGGCTGACACTTCTACACTTTGAGAGCTGTGAAAGTGCTTAGTTTGTTAAAAACAGGCTGTTTATTGCAGAGTGTTTCCAGCAGGCTGCTAATTCATTGGGAAAACTGCATTATTTCACTACTTCAGCCTAAGCACTTCATGCTAGGCGAAAGAGAAAAATAGCTCACTTCCTGCTATGCCACTCCACGGCCACGCTCTCCGAAGTCTCCTGGACAGGAGGGAGGGGCCTAAGGGCTGACAGGTGCTCTTGGGGGCTGTGTGTTTTTAAGTTTTTGGTAAAATACAGCCTCTAAATACAAGGTGATTATTTAATTTGGCCTCAGCCTTCAAAGTGGTGTCTTCGTTAGGGAATGAAAATATATATTTCTTTGAAAGGTAGAGTCACATGGAGGGGGAGAGACAGAGAAAGGAGAGAGAGATTCTATTCACAAAATCACTACCCAAATGACCGCAACAAGGGGCTGGGCCAGACTGCAGCAGGAGCTTTTAACGTCATCCGAGGCTTGCACCTGGATGGCAGGGACCCAGATCCTCTGCTGTCTTCCCAGGTGTGTTCGCAGGGAACTGGATTGGAAGTCAAACCAGTACTCCAGGATGGGATGCCAGTATTGTCGGCAGTGGCATAACTGGCTCTGCCACAATTCCAGCCCCTCCATTCTATTAGTGGACATTTGCATAATGCCCAGGTTCTTGTTACAATAGTGTCTCTAAGTGTGTATTGATAGATGGGTTCCAGAAGGGTTTTATCCCGGCTCCCACTAGCGGTGTGAGAGAGCTCCACTTGCTTCATGTCCCCTCCCACATTATTTTCAGTCTTGTAATTTTCTATTCTGATGGGCGACTTTGGCTTGATTTTTGTTTTGTCTACCATCTTGAGAACTAATCATGCATGAGATAGGGTCCTTTCATAGCAAAATTTCCAATCCGTGAATGGGGGGCCTCACGTGGTAGGAGTTTAGCTTGAGGGTCGGTGGTAGGGTAGGTTCCTGGAGAAGGGGCCTGATGTTGAAGGATAACAGAGAACTGGCATGGGAAAGGGGGAGGACAGAGTGAGCCCTTGGCCGAGGGAAAACATATTCTCCCAGACACGTGGGAGCAAGGTGTGAGGAGCAGCAGGTCCAGCCCTTGGTGGGGATCCGACTTGGCTTTCAAAGGTGTGTAACCACTGGAGCATGAGACCTGGCAGCAGATATGGTCTCATCTGCCAGAGGTGCTGCCACACCCTGGGAAGCAGCCCTAAGGCACTGCTGGAGAAAAGGAAAAGGATGGGGAGGGGCTGGGGAACCAAGGCCACCGCCAAGGAGACTGCCACCCGGAGGAAGTGCCCCAGGTGTCACCAAATCAGTGTGGGGCACCTGTCAGCGTCTGCCTTAACTGAGAGGGACTTACTGAGAGGTTTGTCTTCTCTCTGTTCAGAGCATCCGGTCGAAAGTGGAGCTGTCGGTCTGGGACCAGCCTGATGACCTCAGTCTCTTCTTCACTGCCACCTGCCAGGACGGCGCATCCTACCCGGGCCAGAGGAAGTGTGAGGGCCTGAAGATCGGGGACACGGTGAGTTTGTGCCCCAGGCTTGCAGAGGGTCCCCTGGGAGCTTGGATTCGCTCTCTAGTCCAATGTCCTGGGAGAGTTACCTGTGACACATGTCTAAATGGCAGGGGGACTCTGAGGACCAGTCAGCAGGCATCCCCCAGTGTGTTGCCATGTAAGGCCTCTTCACACTGACATTGTGCCCGCAGGGTTTTCTTCTTTTAAGGTTTACTTGTTTGAAAATCAGAGTTAGAGAGAGGGAGAGATATGGCGAGAGATCTTCCATCCTCAATTCACTCCCCACCAGGTGGGGGCCAGGACAAAACAGGGCCAAGCACTTGGGTCATTTTCTGACGCTTTCCCAGGGAGCTAGAATGGAAGTAGAGCAGCTGGGACTTGAACCAGCGCCCATATGGGTGGGATGCTAGCAGCACAGGTGGCAGCTTTACTTTCGACACTACAATGCCAGCTCCACCCTCAGTGTTTTCAAACACTGTCATCTTAGCTGGATGGGCATGCAAGCAGGTTGTGGAGCATGGAGAGGGATCGGAGAGACCTGGCTTCTTCCTCAAGTCTTCCATAGCTTGCCACGCACCTTGGCAAAAAGACCTTGTGCTTTTCCTTTCTGTAAAATATGAGGAAAGCCATCTGCCTGTCTAGTTTGATGAGCTGGAATGAGTGGCTCTGAAGCAACAGAGCTCAGATGAATGGATATGAATGGATGTGAAGGTGGGTACCTGGTTGCCTGGCCAAGGACTGATGAGTGGAAGGATACATGATGATAAGAATACAGGTGCCAAACGTGGGCATGGAGCCCGGCCTGCTGGCGGCGGCGAGAGCTGCCCATGCGTATTCTTGTGATCTCTCTCCCTCTTGGCGCAGACTGCAAGATGCCTGTCTGAATTGCTGTGCGGACAGTTCTGTCGCTCAGAATCTGCTTGTAAGCAAGGCTTACAGGAACCTTACAAATAGATGAGTACGTCCTCTGGGCATTGCTAAGTACTAAAGCTGGCCAGTGTGGCAACGAGCCGGCTTGGCCTTGGGCTGCCCACGTTGAGCAAGCAAAGAACTGTACGGACTAAGTAATGGATCTTGTTCTAAGATAGGTTGTTTCCAAATGTCTTGCTTTGAACAGACTTGAAAGAAGCCCTATCAGGTTTTCAGATAAGCCATCATGAACAGTTGTCTGTGGCATTTAACATTAGTAGAACAGGGTGGCATTGCTGTGACTACTTCTTCATTCCTATCTTCCTACTTACATGAATAAGGCTTTTTTGCATTTAAAGCTGTACAAAGATAGAATTGGTGCGCATCCCTCTCTTGTTCAACAGCGATGCTGTTTTATATGCATATGAACTATTGGGAAAAGCCTCATTTCCTTAAAGGGCATAGCCAAAAAAAAAAAAAAAACAGTACTTTTCTGTTTAATCGTTGGCAGAAGTGGCATTATATTTATGTTGTTTTGATCCATCATAATGACCACTCAATCCAGATGAATAAGAAAACCCCACTGGAGTTCTGTAATTGCTAGGTTTAAAAAGATAGTTGGGAAAAACGTTAAGGAGATAGAACTATCCAGAAACTATCCTATAAGGATCTATGGGTGGAATTCTGGGTGCAGTGGGCCAGGACAGCTAAAGGAAGGGTGCATGAAAGAGCCAAAAGCCCGTCCCTGGAGATGTGGCTCGTGATGGGAAAAAGGGCTGGGCACTCCCTAACCAGAGATCTGCAGTACCCATGAATTTGGGGGCTCAGGAAGACTGGTTGTTTCTGATGCCATGCCACGTGAAATCAGGCAAATGATGCAGGCTGCTGACCATGCGGTCGGGCAGATTAGTCACAGAGCAGACACACTTCCTACCAATGTTGATAACATCGACCCGAGTGGGGGTGGGGAGGCCTTGACCCAGCCTTCAGTGTCTCTTCTGTCTTTACTACTGGCTTGGGTTACACTCACCAGGGACTTCCTTATCATCAGCTGTGGGTAGGTCACAAATCTGACCAAAACCACTTATCTAAAGCAGGAAAACCAACCCAGAAGTTAAAAATACCTCCTCCACAGGCAGGCGGCTGACCTCAGCAGCGGGCATCTGTCATTCAGGATGTTCACAGCGTGCAGGGAATCTGGTTGGACTGCAGTTTTGAGCAAAAAGACCTGCTAGGTTCCAATGTCTCAAAGCTCACTAAACAGTGTTGCTTAAAATAATAATAATAATAAGGGCAGTTGCAGTGGCCTTAAAAGAAGTATTTTGAAACCCTAAAGACGATGATGCTATTCTTTTTATTAAAAGTTATTTATTTACTTGAAATGCAGCATAACACAAAGGAGAAAGAGCGGTATCTTCCACTTGCTAGTTCATTCTCCAATTGGTGACAGTGGCCGAGTCTGGGCCAGCAGAAGCCAGACCGTCGAGGTCTCCCATGTGGGTAAGAGGGCCCGAGCTCTAGAGCCATAATCTACTGCCTTCCCAGCTACGTTAACAGGGAGCTGGATTTGAAACTACATTCCCATATGGGGTGCTGGCATTACAAGTGGTGACTCGATTCACTGCTCCTCAGTGCCGGCCCAGGTTTTGCTCTTCTTGGAATCACAATGCATCTAGAGTTCTATGCTAAGGCCTTTTAAATTTTTCTTTTTTGTTTATTGGCAGAGAGAAAGATACCACCTATCTGGTTCACTCCCCAAATACCTGCAATAGCCAGGGCTGGGTCAGGACTAAGCTAGGCACTGGGAACTGAGACTCCCGTGTGAGTAGCAGGGACTCATCTTCTTGAACCATCACCTCCTGCCTCCCTGGTTGTTCACTGACAAGAAGCTAGAGTCAGGAGCTGAGCTGGAGCTCAAACTCAGGCACTACGATATGAGATGTCAGCATCCAGCAGTGTCTTAACTCCCCCTTGGGTCCTTTTTAAAAAGAAAAAGTGACGAGGAACTGTCAAGATAAAGTTACTGGAAGCCAGGAAGGTCAAAGGACCTGGAGTTCACGGGTCATGACGCCGTGAGATTGGAATGGAATGCTGTTTGGAAGCAAGGCCCTGAAGCCTTAAGCACACATGGGAAGACTATTCCTGGGATAACTCAGGGGTTCCTCATGCAGCCACAGGGGGACATGCAGTTAGTCTTCAGAAGATCTCAGTAGTTCTGTGCCCCCACCTGTTCCCTGGGGGGTGGAGGACTTAATTTATGCTGATACCTGAGAAAAGCCAAGGCACGGAGGTTTAATTTGTTGTCCAAGACTGCACAGGATTGAAATGAAAGCTCGTAACCAGGTCTCTGTGGTGCTTTTTAGGTTTTTAGGTTTTTTTTTTTTTTAATAATTATTTATTTTTATTGGAAAGTCAGAGATACAGAGAAGAGGAGAGACAGAGAGGAAGATCCTCGTCTACTGTCTGCTGAGTCACTCCCCAAGTGACTGCAGTGGTCAGAGCTGAGCCGATCTGAAGCCGGAAACCAGGAGCTTCTTCCAGGTCTCCCACGCGGGTGCAGGGTCCCATGGCTTTGGGCCATTCTCTACTGTTTTCCCAGGCTGCAAGCAGGGAGCTGGATGGGAAGTGGGGCTGCCAGGATTAGAACCAGCACCCATAAGGGATCCTGGTGAGGACTTTAGCTGCTAGGATACCACACCGGGTCCACTTTTTTTTATTTGTTTATTTTTAAGATTTATTTTAGTATTTGAAAGACAATGTTACAGAAGAGCAAGCGAGACAAACAGCCTTCTACTTGTTATTTACTCCTCAAATGGCTACAATAGCCAAACCTGGCCTGGACGAAGCCAGGCACCTGGAACTCCTTCCGATTAAGCTGGCACTTAACCTGGGATGCAGGCATTGTTATGAAAATTGCCCACTAGAGACTCATAGCCACTTAAGGCAGAAACCTTTATTACTTTGGAGGGTAAGTCTAGATCACTCCCAAAAGGCCCAGCCTCAGTTACCTTTATTTTTTTCCGCAAGATTTATTTATTTTTGTTGGAAACTCAGATTTACAGAAGGGAGAGACAGAAAGGTCTTCTGTCCACTGATTCACTCCTCAAGTGGCCACAACAGCCAGAGCTGAGCTGAGCCAATCCAAAGCTAAGAGCTGGGAATTTCCTCTGGGTCTCCACGTGGGTGCAGGGTCCCATGGCTTTGGGCCATTCTCTACTGCTCTCCCAGACCGCAGGCAGGGAGCTGGATGGGAAGTGGAGCAGCTGAGACATGAAACAGTACTCATGGGATCCTGGTGTGTGCAAGGCAAGGATTTAATCACTAGGCTACCATGCCAGGCCCCTCAATTGCCTTTTGTTTCAAACTTATAGAGCAGTTACATGAGTTGTTTTTAGCATTGGCTAGGACAAGCAAGTTTGCGGAAACACACACAGTGGTCAGAAAGCCTCGGTCCACGGTTAGCCTGGCCTCGGGCTGTCCTCCTCTCTCTGAGCTCTTACAGTCCCTGGGGTTTTCTTATCCTTTCAGTCCCTATTTTATCTCAATCCTCCCATTGCATTTGCACTGTCTTGCTTCAAATCAAACAGGTTCCTCCTTGACAACGTTTATGTAAACTCTGTACCAACTGTTGTCAGAAAAGGCTTTTTTCTTCCTCAGTATTACAGTCAATGCCATAACCTGTGCCACAGAACCGGTGCTGGTTCTCTGGTTCTGTAGCCAGTGCCCTCACCACCTATATACAACCTCTGGCCGCCATGATTCTGTTCTGTCATGCCTAAGTGCAACCTTCAAGGTGTTCTTGGAAACTGTGTGTCATAAGGAAACTACATATGGATTTAGCAGTTTTTACACCAAATGCTTCCATTTTCTGTGACACAAGTTTGGAGGCGGGAGCCTCCAGACACAAGACGGTTTGTTGAGTGTCCCGGTGGCCCTGAGGCTTCATACCCTGCGGCTTGGTTGGGAAAGGGAATCCGGCTCTCCCTGCTGATGGGCCGCCTGAGGCATGGGGGTATGAATGGCATGCCCAGGCTGACCCAGCTCAGAAGTAGCAGACTTGCACCTGAGCCAGGGTCTTGACACCTCAGACCTTCTCCTCTCACCCACCACAGCCTCCCCAGTGCAGAGGGGATCCTAGTTATTGCCACTTAAGAACGGAAATTTGTTTTTTGTTTTTTGTTTTTTTTTTTTTTTTTAAAGATTTATTCATTTTATTACAGCCAGATATACACAGAGGAGGAGAGACAGAGAGGAAGATCTTCCGTCCGATGATTCACTCCCCAAGTGAGCCGCAACGGGCCGATGCGCGCCGATCCGATGCCGGGAACCTGGAACCTCTTCCGGGTCTCCCACGCGGGTGCAGTGTCCCAAAGCATTGGGCCGTCCTCGACTGCTTTCCCAGGCCACAAGCAGGGAGCTGGATGGGAAGTGGAGCTGCCGGGATTAGAACCGGCGCCCATATGGGATCCCGGGGCTTTCAAGGCGAGGACTTTAGCCGCTAGGCCACGCCGCCGGGCCCAAGAACGGAAATTTGTAAGATTCTGCACATCATGGGAAGACTGAACTACTGCCTTCTCCGTGTCTCACGGTGGCCCTGTAAGGTGGCCATTGCTTCCCCGCTTTCTGTGCAAAAACATGGAGACTCAAGGGTGCCTTGAGAGACTGGCCAAATGTCCTGCCGCTGGTGAGCCATGTGCACCTGGGTTCCAATTGGAGGACACTGATGCACCACCCACACTTTTCCCCCTAGGCTCTTGATCAACCCAAACTCAGAAATTGGAAGCATGAAAGGGACTGACATTGAGGTTTTAGGAATTTGTAATTTCTGATACACACATTCAGAGAGCTATATATCAGTATTGCAAGGGTGGCAGGAAAAGTGGGACCACTTAAGAAAGTTCATGGAAAAGTGGAATTTCAAGGTCAGTTCCTTCAGGTGCATGAGACAAAGGTGGACTTATTGGACCTCAAAGAAGGAAGGTGCTGCCTTGAGATTGGCCAAGAGCCTGTTGCTGGAGTTGTGTACACAGATACATGCCTACCATGCGGGCGTCTTGATGCACATTTTCCATAGACACCCTGATACAGGTTTTTGCCTGTCAAGAAGATGAATAATAAGGCCCGGCGTGGTAGTCTAGCAGCTAAAGTCCTCATCTGGAACACTCCCATGATCCTATATGGGCGCTGGTTCTAATCCTGGCATCCCTGCTTCCCATCCAGCACCCTGCTTGCAGCCTGGGAGGACAGTCAAGGATGGCCCAAAGCCTTGGGAACTTGTTCCCACATGGGGACCTGGAGGAAGTTCCTGGCTTCTGGTTCAGATTGGTTTAGCTCTGGCCAATGAGTTCATTTGGGGGTAGACCAATGGACAGAAGATCTTCCTCTCTGTCTCTCCTCCTCTCTGTATATCTTTCCAATAAAAATAAATAAATCTTTTTTTTAAAAAAGATAAAGAATAATATAGAAACACAGTGGTTGTGTCCACAAAATAGGAGCATGTTGAGCCGCTGGCAAACTGACAGGTTGTTCCAGATGTCTGAGGTCAAAGGGTAGAGGTGACTAGAGCTTCCGTTTCTGGCAGCGGCTGGAATCCTACATCAGCCCTGGGACCATGTGGCCTCCTGACCCCGTCTGGAGAATCTCCTTCCAGGTTGCTCTGATGGATCGTAATTCTGTTTTAACTTTGGCTCACACACTTGAAAGAATAAAAGCTTCAGGGATGCATGTGCTGGTATCCTTGCTGCTTGTATGCAGGTGCTCTGAAAGATAGGGAAACATCCAGAGATTTAAAAAGAATAATAATATAAATGACAGGTGCTCACCAAGTGGACTGTTTCAGCTACTGGAGCTCATTTTTGCAGCTTTTAAGCAATAGCAATGAAGGCAGCTCTGCACAGCCCCCTGTTGACCACCCCTCCTTGGGACAAGGAGACAGACCTAAGGCACCCTCTCTGCAGCTTTCCAATCCTCCCTGCCCAGTGCCATCTCCTGCTGTCCCGTGGCCCAGGCTCTTTCCGAGTCCTCCCTGCCCAGTGCCGTCTCCTGCTGTCCCATGGCCTAGGCTCTGAGTCCTCCCTGCCCAGTGCTGTCTCCCGCTGTCCCGTGGCCCAGGCTCTGTCCGAGTCTTCCCTACCTGGTGTCGTCTCCCGCTGTCCCATGGCCTAGGCTCTGAGTCCTCCCTGCCCAGTGCCGTCTCCCGCTGTCCCATGGCCCAGGCTCTGTCCGAGTCCTCCCTACCTGGTGTCGTCTCCCGCTGTCCCATGGCCTAGGCTCTGAGTCCTCCCTGCCCAATGCCGTCTCCCACTGTCCTGTGGCCCAGGCTCTGTCCGAGTCCTCACTACCCGGTGCTGTCTCCTGCTGTCCCGTGGCCTAGGCTGTGTCCGAGTCCTCCCTACCCGGTGCTGTCTCCTGCTGTCCCGTGGCCTAGGCTGTGTCCGAGTCCTCCCTGCCCAGTGCCATCTCCCTCTGTCCCGTGGCCTAGGCTCTGCCCGAGTCCTCCCTACCTGGTCTTGTCTCCTGCTGTCCCGTGACCCAAGTTCTCTACATCAGGAACTGCGGCTTTGGTGTGTGTGAAACAAGTGGCGGCCATTGTACTCCCAGGGTTGTGTGAAGCCAGTTGGCTTTGTCAAGAGCAGTCAGTGCAGTGACAGAGCGGGGTGTGCACTGTGGGAGCCCCGGGGAAGGAGGACCCGGTCTTGGAGGGGATGCAGAGTGAGCCAAGGTTAATGGGACAAGAGTGAATTTTCTGGGTGGAGGAGGATGCGGCAGATGGAGTCTGCTAAGGTGTGAATGGCACCACCCTCTTCCACAGGCGACAAGTGGCCCGGAGGTGACTTGGGAACTGCAGGAGGAGTGGTTGACCACACAGGCAGGACAGTCCCGGGGTACTCAAGGACTCCCTGGAAGATGGGATTGAAAGATATATGTCTCCTGGTGAAAAACATTTTTGGAGTCCACACTTGAATCTTAAGAAGACTTCTGTGCCTGGTTCTCCAAAACTTTCTTGCGCCAACTAAAACTTTTCATTCCATTTTATATGGATTAATAATTTAAAAAAAAAACAGCATTAGATTGATAAGAAAGAGAAACAGATCTTTTTTCTGTGATTTAATTTCCCAGTGGCTGTGACAGCCAGAGCCCACATGAGTGGCAGGGGGCTGGGTGCTTGGGCCATCTTCCTATATTATTCCAGGTACATTAGCAGGAAGCTAGATCAGAAGCAGAGTAGCGGAGACTCAAAACTGGGCCTCCAATACGGAATGCTTGCATGGCAGGGAGGTGGCTTAACCCACAGCACTACAGCAATGGCCCCTCCATGGCTCTTTAAAATATCGTTGTATGTGCCAAGCTAAGGGGCCTGGCCATAATTGGGGCAAGTGGATTTCATTTTCTGATGCCGCAAGGTGGAAGGGCTGTGGACAAGGTAGGGAGCAGCTGAGGAATAGGCAGCAGCTCTGCGGTCACTCCCACCAGAGGCAGTGGCTGTTGACCACCCCGTGTCCAGCAAGGAGCAGGACAGGTGGCAGGAGGTGAAGAGAAATGCTCCTTAAATTCAGCCTTGGGAGCCACAAGCTGCCTGGGATTCACTCCCCCCCAGGGACTTGCTTCTTTAGCTTTCCTCCTCTGGTCCCATCCTCTAGTGCTGGCAGAGAGGTCCCAGCCCCTTGGAGTTGGTTTTCTTGTTTCCTGCTTTAAATCAGTATGCAGGTGGCTGATCGGACAGATTTGCACTAACACCCCACACAAAGGACTGGCGACCCTGCCGCGGGCTTCCCACGGTACCCCCAGCTCCAGCCCACTCCCCCAGGCTCTGTGCACTTTCGCCCAGCTCAGCTCTTTGTTTAGCTGAGATCCAAGTGGACTTGGCATCCATGTTGCCCCGGGGTGGGGACTGAGCAGTCCTTCTGTGAGAGTGGCCCAGGCCCAACCCCCACCCCACCCAGGGTATCAGGAATATCCCAGTGAGGTTCAAATTGTAGGTCCGGTGGATGGCAATGGGGGTGCTGCTGTGTCTGGGCCTCCTCTGAGATCTCAGGGAGAGTGGATGGACAGGCTCCAGGACCCGGGCCTTGGGTATCTCACTAGGGACACCCCCCTGCCTTGCTGAATCCTGTCCTCGTCCAGGAGGGAGAAGGGACGCTGAAAGCCAGGGTCAGCTGACAGAAGGACTTGCTGTTTGCAGAGTGCTTTTTTTAGCCTTCCTGTTGCCAGCAGGAGCTGAGGCTCAGTGGCGGAAATAGAACTGCCCGCTGGTTATCAGGCTTCAGGCCAGGAGCCCAGGGCCAGGCGGATCTCTCTGCTGCACTGAGGCCTGGCTGGGGTCGGCTTTCCAGCCAGACACACAATACCCAGTGTTTCCATGTCCCAGGCCATGCGACAGCCAGCACTAATTCACGAGGCCCCGTGCCCCCCTGTTCTCTCCACCGACTTCCAGGCAAGGCTTAGGAGGCAATGTACCCTACCTTCATGGAGCAGTCACCCTCACAGAGGGACACTCCCCACAGTCAGAAGCCCTTGCCTCAAGGGCCCTTTTTTTATTACCCATTTTAGACTTGCAGAGGCCCTTTGTTGGGGCCTTTGCTTTAGCAAGTCCAGCCAAGTATTGCTCTAGGACACGGTGGCCTCAAACAAGACCCTGATTCTCTCTCAGTCTCAGTTGGGATGATGCCCTCTGCTCCTGCGAAGGGCCGTTTCCCTCCTGTGCATTCTTGCTGGCTCGTGGGTGGCTTTGCTTCTGCTCAGCCTGCAGCCCCCAGTCCCATCCCATCTGCAGGCCAAGAGCTCCCCCAGCCCAAGGCAGGAAGATTTGCAGGAGCCTCTGACAAAGGCTTTGGGGGTCACATCCCGTACTGCCTTCCGCAGCCAGGCTGACCCTTCCCTGTCTTTCAGGAGCCAGGCGATCCTTTCACCTCTCTCTCTCTCTCTCTCTCTCTCTCTCTCTCTCTCTCTCTCTCTCTCTCCCCCCCCCCCCCCCCATGGACACAGGGCTTCCACTTGGCTTAGACTATGTGACCAGGTGGCCGCCCATGCTTCATGCTGTCATTGACTGATATCAGCGCTCCAGTGAGCCCCTGCTTTGTTCAGTTTCCTTGAGTGCCGCCACTCCACCCCCATGACCTTGGAATTTGGCCTCATACTTGCTTCTGTCCATCTCTCTCTAGAAGTGACACCTGCAGTGGGGCTCATCCCAGTCATCTGGAGTTGGCTTGGTCACCCAGTGGCCAGAGCTGGACCCTGGGTGTCTACTGTCAGCTCATCTGTTTCTGGTTTGCTGCCTAGCAGGACCTTGTCCAAGAGAGTGTGTCCTGCTTAGCCCTCCTGGGTGTTCCCAGACGTCACAGAATAAACCAGGAGGCAGAAGTAGTGAAGTAGTAAAGCCCCCACCCCAATACCAGTAATAGAATGAAAAATATCTGTAGTGGGACCAGTGGTGATGCAGTGAAGAGGGTTAAGCCTCCACTTGCAATGTCAGTGTCCCATATGGACACTAGTTCAAGTCTAGATGCTCCACTTCTGACCCATATCCCTGCTAATGTAGCTGGAAGAGCAGCAGAAGATGGCCCAAAGTCCTTGGGCCCCTGCTGACCGTATAGGTGACCCCGAGAAAGTTCTGGGCTTTGGCCTGGGCCAGCCTTGGCTATTGCAATCATTTGAGCAATGAACCAGAGGGTGGAAGATCTCTTTTTCTATCTTTTCCCCTCTCTCTCTTTTTCTTTTTTTTTTTTTTTTTTTTTTTTTTTTTTTTCAGGGAGCAGGTTTTATTTTTTCAAAAAGAAAGAACATTGAAAGCATTGGGTTTTAGTGGTAAGGGTGGGTCAAGTAATTTTAGTATAAATTTCAGGATCTAAAAAAGTCATGTGTTACATTTATTAACTGAATCTGAAATGGCCTGTTTATAAAAACCACGTGTGCTCTGCACAGACACTGCGGCCCTCAACCTCGCAAGGGCACACTGCTCCTCTCTGCCTTTAGGGGTTTGTCGGGCCAGACGAAAGGAAACACCTTGCCTCTCCTCGGCCAGGCCAGGGCTGCGTTGTGTTCCCCTGGGTTGCGCTGTGCTCCTCTGGGCTGTGCCAGGCTCCCCTGGGGCTGCGCCGTGCTCCCCTGGGCTGTGCCAGGCTCCCCTGGGGCTGCGCTGTGTTTCCCTGGGCTGCGCTTGGTTCCCCTGGGCTGCGCTGGGCTCCCCTGGGCTGTGCCAGGCTCCCCTGGGGCTGCGCCGTGCTCCCCTGGGCTGTGCCAGGCTCCCCTGGGGCTGCGCCGTGCTCCCTGGGCTGTGCCAGGCTCCCCTGGGGCTGCACTGTGCTCCCCTGGGGCTGCGCTGTGTTTCCCTGGGCTGCGCTTGGCTCCCCTGGGCTGCGCTGGGCTCCCCTCTCTCTCTTTTTCAAATGAATCTTTAAGGGAGGAAAAAAAAAAACCAAAACTTGTTTTTAAAGGTAGTAGTATCTGGAAGTGCTTCCTTACTTGTGGGGGCTGCCGAGTGACCTGAGGAGCCTTCCAAAGAAGGTGAACATGTGTGTTGGGTATGGGAGGCAGCTGGTGAAGTGGGCAGGGCTCCATCCAGGAGGAGAGGTGCTTCTCCCTGGTGCTGCCCCAGGGCCTGCCACACTGTTTCTGCAGCTACACTTCTGTGGGGGCAGAGGAGGCAGGTCTAGTTCTAGAAGAATCAAAGCCAGGCTGGTCCTATGAGCAGCTGCCAGGGTGGTTCCTGGTCTACCATGTGCCCCCTCCCCCTGGCCCTCTCAGTGGTCTATTTCCAAGCAACCCATGAGCAGCTGGGACATTAGGACCTGCCAGCCTGTGTCCACATGTGCATCGTCATCCAATGATGACCTCAGGGCTGGGGGTTGGTGTGAAGGAAGAGGCTGTGAGGATCCCTAACCATAGGGGTTCTGTGCCTGCACAGCCCTAGGTGTCTGTCCTCTGTCAGCTCCCTGCTCCTCCAACAAGGTGGACAGGTGGGCGTCCCCACCCCTGCAGCTAGCCTGGTGCCTGGACTGAGTGGCTTTGACAGTGAGAAAGCAGAGAGGGTAGAAGTGAAAAGGGAAAGGAAGGGGAGCGGACCACCCAATAATGACCACTGCCACTTCCCGTAGCAGCCTAGGCTTGCAACGGGGAAAGAAATGCAGAGGGGTTGAGAACCAAGTACAGTAGCCACCAGGTGCCCCTGACCTCTGTGTGCTGCGTACAGCTGCAGGCTTGCCCACTCCGAGCTGTTTTCCGGCTCTGGTCAGCTTCACATTTCTACCTGTGTGCATGGAGAGAGGCTGAGCCAAGCCAGGGGGGTCTGGGAGGCCCATGCAGATACCCTCCAGGTCCTGGCTGGCCACAGCCTGATGTCACCTCCTCTGCTCCTTCTGCCAGGCGTCATTTGAGGTGTCGGTGGAGGCCCGCAGCTGCCCTGGCAGACACATTGAGCATGCATTCACTCTGCGACCGGTGGGCTTCCGGGACAGCCTGCAGGTGAGCGTCACCTACAACTGCACATGCAGCTGCAGCATGAGGCCAGAGTCTGACAGTGCCAGGTGCAGTGGAAATGGCACCTATGTCTGCGGGCTGTGCGAGTGCGACCCTGGCTACCTGGGCAGCCGGTGCGAGTGCCAGGAGGGGGAGAAGCAGAGCGTGTACCAGAACCTGTGCCGCGAAGCGGAGGGCAAGCCACTGTGCAGCGGGCGCGGGGAGTGCAGCTGCAACCAGTGCTCCTGCTTTGAGAGCGAGTTTGGCAAGATCTACGGGCCATTCTGCGAGTGTGACAACTTCTCCTGCGCCAGGAACAAGGGCATCCTCTGCTCAGGTAAGGATCCCTCGCCCAGTGCCTTGGTCTTGAGCCCACACTGGCCCAGGCACTGTCCAGCTGCTCCCATCCACTGGCTCTGCACCCCAGAGGCTCCCAGCAGCCCAAAGCCTGGGCCAAGCAGAAGCCAGGAGCTTCATCTGGGTCTCCCTTGTGGGTGCAGGGAGAGCACCCTTCCACTGCTCTCCCAGGTACATTAGCAGGAACCGGATCTAAAGCGAAACAGCTGGGACCTGAGCTGGCATCCATATGGGAGGCTGGTGTTGTAAGTGGTAGCTTAACCTGCTGCACACCACAACGCCAGCCCCCAGATACTGCCTTTTGCCCACAGTGCTACAAGGAATGTAGTGCCACAGTGCCACAGCTCTTCTGGAATCGGGGCATAGACAGGCCTTACCCACCACCAGGCATGGGCTGGAGACTGGCGTGTAGAGGGTAAATGCATGGAAAAGGCATGCCATGTGATGTGGAGTTGGCAGGATTAGCCCGCAGGCCAACCATCAACTTCCTTCACTACAAATACCGAACCTGACCACCCAGTGTCCTAAGCAGTGTCTTCCTCATCACCTCCAGGGACAGGAAGCTCACAGAGACCAGCTATAGCCAGCCCTTTGTTAGATAAATGATCATTCCTCATCACTGCCGCACAACCACCACAAACTTTGTGGCTTAAAACCACTCAGAAGAGTTCTGTGACAGTTCTAGCAGTTAGTCATTGCAAGTGCATTACACTTGGCTAGGATCAAGGCATCAGCAGTGCTGTCTTCCTATGGGCTCTGGGAGAGAGTCATGCCCTGGCCTGCTGCAGCTTGAGGAGGCTACCCGAGCTGTGGGACACCTTCCTGCACCCTCAGGGTCCATGGCATCACATCTGTCCTCACACTTTCCTCTCATCCCGGTCTCTGCTTCCCCTGTCCTGTCCCTTATTGGGAGACACTGCCTCCCTCCCTCTTCCATGGACCCTTGTGACAACACTGGGCCCATAGGGGGAAGGAACCCAGGGCGGTCTCCCCATCGCAGCGGTGGAACCTGACATTTATGAAGTCCCTTTGACTGCCTGGAGTAACATGGTCACAGTGGCCAGGGATAGCATGTGGACATCTTTGGGCAGGGGAGAAGGTGGTTATGAGTGTCCCAGGCATGATGTACAAGTCACTCTTGGTAATAAGCAGCTGGATTCTCAGTCACCCCTTCCCAGGGGTTCATGGGATGGCCTAGCTCACAGCTGGAAGCTAACCATGTTCTTCTGTTCTCCTTCTACTTAGAGGGGCCCTTTCCTTTTGTACCCCCCAGAATCCAGCTCAGTCCTTGTCCTGAGTGATCAAGGCTCGGGTCAGGTTCCGCTGGGCCCTGGCCGCCTGGGAACAGCATAGTCTGTGCTGTTGAGGCAGCCTTATAGGACACTCCCTCTTCTAGTCTCTCCTCCCCGGCCAGGTTTTCACTTCATCACTGATGCTTTTGTTCTTTTAAGACTTTTTAAAACTTTGTTTGAAGGAGTTGCAGAGGGGGAGACACACACACGCACATACACACACAATTTCCATCCACCATTTCACTCCCCAGACGGCCATAGCAACCAACAGTGGCCAGGTCCCTGAAACAGCCATGTACATTTGTCTTAAGATGACGAGTGCCAGGCTGTGCTGTCCTTCTCCTTCTCAATGACCACATCAATTGGTGCTACCAGGCCAGGGGATCGTCTCACTTCACTGTTTCATCCCCTCATCCCTCCCAAAGCTGTGCGTAGCCAAGAATGGTCTCCCAAGCTGATGGTCATTTGTAGCTCTAGAAGGTTCTGAAGGGTTCAGAGAAATTTCCAGAGTTGTCTATAATTTTATTGTACGCCTTGTAAGAGATGAATTTTTTTTTCCTAAGTTAGCATGCACGTGTGGATGTTTATAGCTGCATGTGGTTTTGTAGCTTGCTTTTTCATGTGTAACTTTATATCTTAAGAAGCACTTGAATTGCTGTGCTGAGTCTCCAGTGGGGATGTTCTGACTCTTTTCCACTGTACTTCAAGCTGCCTCCACCCCTCGACTTTAAGAGCAACAACTGGCTGAAACGCGACGCCATCCAAATCTTTGTGGAAAAAAGAGTTTCTGGGGTGAGGTCATTGTTGTGTTTGATAATTTAGGAGACACTTGAGAACTGAGCCCATTTCTAGGCAAGGCATGATAATGTGCATTTGTGGAATAGCTCCTGGCTCAGTGGTCTGTGGCCTAGCACTTGATTGTCTCAGACTCTGCAGCCCTGGCAGAACGCAGCTGTGGTTATGGGTAAAGGATTCTAGACTCCAGCCCTTTGGCACCTAAAGGCAGGCTTGGGCTCCTGCTGGGGAATTATACGTGGTAACTTTGAGCTCTTGGGTTGCTGTCGCCTGTGAGGTTTTTGTGGGACCAAAGCCTATTTCCCAATCCCCTACTCTGCTCTGGAAGCTGCTGACTCGGAGACTGTCAAGTGGCTGACTTCAGCATTTCTCACTCAGCCTGCCCTCGGAGGAGACCTGGTGGTTGTGGTCTGTCCTCAGAAGGGGACTGAGTGTGCACTTGAGGAAGCTGAGGACAGAGCCAGAACCAGAATTGGTGAAGAGGCTCCTTGGGCTTCTGTCTCTTGTACGATGAGCCTTAGAGTCCTTGTCTCTACCCAAAGACAGGACGGGAGGGAAACGGCGAGAGATGACAGTTTTGGGACAGGTTATCCACTATAAACACAAGCAGTGATGCAAACGTGACTGCAGTCTGGAAGCAGTGGAGCCACTCTGGAATTAGTGCTGTGACATATCGATGTGGGAGTGTGTGTCTCCCGCTGGTGTCTAGAAGCAGCATGACACACAGACCATAGGAGGCTTTCCTTAAGTTCATGAATAACGGAATATCATGCATGGATATCTTTTTTTTTTTTTTTGCAACAAAGACAACTTTTAATTCTGTTTCCATGAGCTTTCTGGAGTGTGTTCACGTCATGTGCATAAGAAGAGCTTCCAGGATTGTTGCAAGTTTATCTGTTTTTTGTGTGCATAGTAACATGTTGATCCTTTGGAGTTTCTTTGTGGTCTACTCAGTGGTCTTCCATCTCATAACAGATCCTTGCTCAGTCTCCTCTGCTGTCTTTTGGTCTCTGTGCCCCAAGCACAGAGCGTCTGCTAGGATTTGACTTACATCCTTAGAGACAAGCTGTCAAGCATCCATCTCTGGTCTAAAATACCCTGAAATATTCTGTCTACACTGGAGTCCCCTGCGTCGCTGGCTGATGCCCAACTGACTTTGTGGGTCTCACAGGAAGAGATGACCTAAGTCAAACAGGATAAGTGGAGTTTATAAACGGAACTCTTTGGTCCCAGAAGTCCACCTGAGTGGGCTCTTAGCACCTTTGTTAGTTGGCTGGTGGGCAGAGGTCAAGGACACCTGCCATTCTCTCCTCGACAGGAAGAAGTGAAACGCCCCCTGTGGCTTTGTGCCTCATGGGCTGCAGGGGCTCCTGTCTGGGCTTGAAGGTACCAGCAGACTTCCAAAGTTCTGTTACATGTCTGCCGCTGGAGGTGCTCCAGAGACAAAGCTAGACCTGGTTGTAGACTTTGTGGTCCTCACCATAGCAAAGGTCATCCAGGTGTGCCATGCCCCCCCCCCCAAAAAAAGATTTATATATTTGAAAGACAGAATTAGGGTGAGTAGAGAGATCTTCCGTTACTGCAACAGCCTGAAGTGGGCTAGTCTGCAGTCTGAACTCAGAAACTTCTTCCGAGCTTCTCATGTGTGTACAGGGTCCAAGGACTTGGACTGTCTTCCCCTGCTGCTTTCCCAGGCATATTAGCAGGGAGCTGGATTGAAAGTGGGGCAGCCAGAAGTCAAGCCAGCACCCCCCGGGGATGCTGGTGCTGCAGCCGACTAATATGTATTCATCTCCTCTCAGTTTGTTGATAGTTGCTACACTATTGACAAGTACAGGATATCCATCCTTCTGTTTGTCATCTGTAGCTCTCTCCTTCTTTTCTAACTGCCATTCATAATCTACCTTTGGGGAGGAAAAAATCCTCTTACATCCAAAGGAATCCCTCAGGCTGAGCTTTAGGACCCCGATTAGCGATCCTCCCCCTCATATTGTAAAAATATGTAAATCCTAAGTGTATGTGTGCAGTGGGTGCAGTGGCGAAGGCCAAGAGAGCCCCATCCCATTGTGGTGTGTGCAGAGAATGGTGGCTGTGAACACAGCGTGTGGTAGAAGATTCTTCAATGCCATTGCTGTAAGGAGGGAAGGACAACTCCACTCACCTGTGAAGGCTGTGCCACAGGCCCCCACTCTGCAGAGTGGTCCAAGGGTAGGGTGTGTTCACAAGGCAGAGCTGGCCGGTGTCATCAGCCACCATGGTGCTGGTCTCCATGAATCCACAGGACTTCTCAGAGGACAGCAGATGTGGCTTCTGACCTAGCTCTATTTGTAGGACCCTGGATCATCACTTAGTCTCTTCTTGAGTATCCATCCAATTCAGAGGAAACAATGTGAGGTTCTTGCATGATGCTTCACCAACAAGTACAGTGAATAAATGTTACTCCCTGCTGCAGTATCCATGGGCTTGCATAGGAGATGGAGACAGAATTGACTGGGTGATTGCAGCCACCAGCATGCGTCGGCTGATGTGGTTGATGGACTGAGCTGGGCCACCCCCCCCACACTGACTGGCACACACAGGAGCCAGGTTGGGGTTACTTCTGGCAGGGTTTCTTTGGGGACCCCCAGTTGGATCACTGGACTCAGAACTCCAGCCATGGAGAAAATCACAAGATCTGTGGTCTGAGCATGGAGTGCATGTGTCGGAACTGGGTCTGCTTGGTTGCTGAAGTCTGTGCTGTGGATGGCATGCCATTATGCATATGGACGATGTAACAGCCAGTTCATGAGGCCTGAAGAGGATGTCTGGTACCATGGAGGACAGAACAAACTGGACAACTCTCCCAGCCAAGCGTTGACAGCAAGTATCTGGGTGAATAGAAACTCTAAGGTGAACTATGTCAGCCAACGTACCTTGGGAGGATTTCCTCGGAGCATTGAAACCAACAGCATCTCGGAACTATCCAAACCACTTAAGCAAAACCACTTAAGCTTCACTTCGTGGACCCTGGGATGAGATTGGGTGGCATTTCCCCATTCTAGGGTACTGATGTGGTTTTGTAGCTGAGAGCGGCCCTCTCCCCCCCTTTTCCCCAGATACAGGAAGAAAAAAAGAGATTAGAGGCGGTTGTCTCATCTACTTTCCCCCATTCCTCGATCCAACATGAATTTATTATTATAAATAAATAAATGTTACTCCCTGGCCTGGCAGGGACATTTTCTCCCTGGAGATAAGCATCTGAAACATCCACGGCATGAAACGCAGGCTTCTGGTAAGAATGTCTCTGCAGGCATCCCACAGTCGGATATTCTAAGAATTCCTTGTGTATCCAGCGATCACTCGGGTTCACCCGAGAAGACACAAGGTACCCAGCTGGAGAACTTGCTCATAGAAGGAAACACTGCATCTCTGAGTCATGTGAGGTGGTAAGCAGAGCTGTAGAGTCAGGCCACCTCTTGGAGCAGGTGGCTGGAGCTGCAGAGCCTGAAACCGCAATGGCTCATGGAGGGTCGTGTTTGAAGAAGGTGGCTGCCTCTGCCTCACTCAGCGAGAGCTTATTACATATTTCTGATGTCCTTGTGGTCTGGCACTGGCCCTGCCTGCAGTCTTGGAGGCATTTATTTTGTTGCCATCCCTGGAATTTTCCACTCTTTTTTTTTTTTTTTTTTGAGATTTATTTATTTGTGTTGGAAAGGTGGATATATAGAGAGGAGGAGAAACAGGAAGATCTTCCGTTTGATGGTTCACTCCCCCAGGTGGCTGCAATGGCTGGTGGAGGCAATTTGAAACCAGGAGCTTTGTCCTGGTCTCCTGCGTGGGTGCAGGGTCCCAAAGATTTGGGCTGTCCTTGACTGCATTCCATTTCCACAAGCAGGGAGATGGATGGAAAGCAGGGCTGCTGAGATTAGAACCGGCACCCACATGAGATCCCAGCACATGCAAGGCAAGGACTTCAGCCACTATGCTATCACGCCAGGCCCTTCACTCCTTCTTAGAAACTTCCTGGGATTGAGGAGTGGCTGTGTGAATGATCTTAAGCTTCTGCCATCACCATCTGTATTTATTTGGAGTTTTGAATGACAAGGAGCAGAGTGCATTGGGGAACCAGGCTGTCAGCACCTCTTGCCCATGCTCTGAGCTCAGCCCTGGGAATGGAGTGGGGCCCAGCTGCCTAACTCAACGCTCAGTCCTGCTTCAGTGGTTCTGAAAAGGCAATGGCTGGAACATGGCACCCGCCCAGTGGGTCGACTCTGCATTGTCTGCTTCCCACTGTTTACGTGTGGAGAACCTGAGACCCTGTTCCTACACTGAAGCCCTTTGTGATTCTTGACTGTGGATTCACACTAGTTCACCCCTGCACTGCCTTTCGCGTAAGCTCATCAGCTTAGTTCTACCTGGGTTTCCTGATTTGGTTACCTGTAGACCCTGCCCAGATCCCTCCATAATCCACACCTGCAAATCCCACATTGTGCAAGACTAACCTAAGAAGTCCTCTGGATTTGCAAATACTTTTTAGAAAAACTTTAGCCTCCATCTTTTTTTTTTTTTAAGTTTTTTTGTTTTGGGGCCTGGCGGCGTGGCCTAGCGGATAAAAGTCCTCGCCTTCAACGCCCCAGGATCCCATTTGGGCGCCAGTTCTAATCCCGGCAGCTCCACTTCCCATCCAGCTCCCTGCTTGTGGCCTGGGAGGGCAGTCGAGGACGGCCCAAAGCCTTGGGACCCTGCACCCGTGTGGGAGACCTGGAAGAAGTTCCTGGTTCCTGGCTTCGGATTGGCGCAGCACCGACCGTTGCGCTCACTTGGGGAGTGAATCATCAGACGGAATATCTTCCTCTCTGTCCTCCTCTCTGTACATCTGACTTTGTAATAAAAATAAATAAATCTTTAAAAAAAAAAGATTTTATTGTTTTTATTGGGAAGGCAAGTTTACAGAGAGAAGGAGATACCGAAAGATCTTCCATCTGCTGGTTCACTACCCAAGAGGCCACAATGGCTGGAGCTGAGCTGAAGCCAGGAACTAGTAGTTTCTTCCAGGTCTCCCATGCAGGGTTCCAGGGCTTTGGGTCATCCTCTGCTGCTTTCCCAGGCTACAAACAAGAAGCTGGTTGGGGAAATGAAGCAGCCAGGACACAAACCAGTGCCTATTTGGCTCCTGATGCTTGAAAGGGGAAGATCATCCAGTTGAGCTATTGTGCTAGGCCCTAGCCTCCATTTTTGTAAGTGACTTTTTCAAGTTACATTAGGAGTTAGCAGCCCAAGCCTAAAGAAGACACATGTGGACCCGGACAGCACCCACAGTCTTGGGACTGTCACCTGATGAAAGGCACAGAGTGTCTTCTTGGTCTTTGGTGGGCGTCTGGCTGTTGTCAGTGAACCTGCTTCTCTTAAGTGAACCTTTGTTGGCCTTTTCTGCTAGACTACGTGTTCTGTCATTATGACTCCACTAGGAAATTGATGGCTGCCACTCATCTAGCATAGGGAGGCTGTGCCCAGGAAGATTGGCAGGTGGGCTGGATCACATTCATTACCAATACTAGCCTAATGCCTGGGTGCAAGAAGAGGTCCCTTCCCCTAACTATGCAGACTGCTTCCCTCGCCATCACGTTTCAGTATGGCCTGCACTTGTGATGGCCCACACAACTCAGCTTGCTGACAATGGCCAGGCTACTTGGATGGACACCGTTAGATGACCTCAACAACATGGCATCTTTCCTTCAGGAAATCTTAGCTGATTCATCCTGTGGTGGTACCCAAGAGGATGGTGAGTTGACACTCTGCAGTGCAGCTATCATTTCCCCAGGAATGCCTGCCAGGCGGGCCAGGCAGGTGAAGCCAAAGCCAAAGTGTTGATTTGAAGGTACCTCTGTGTTTTGGTTGCAGCCTCTATTTTTCCTTCTGAGTCAGCATCTTCAGGGAGCTGGAAGAACCAGTAGTTCATTTCACTCAACTCTTGTCATCCTTGAACCTGAAAGAGTGAGTTCATGAGAGAACACAGGATTTTTCCATCTTCTCTCTGTTCTCTGCATTGCTACATGACTAACAGAGTCAAGCCAGAGGCCAAGTCCTTTCCCAGCTATAGAAGGAACTGGAAGGACTTGGCACCTGGACATCAGCCCTGAGAAGCCAGTTTCTCAGACCAGGGAGGCAGAGATCTCAGCAGGAGAGCCAGCATGGGCCTCTGACCATAGCCTCAGTTCTCCAGCCAGTGGCATCTTCCCAGAATGTTGACATTCGGAGAAGCTTTCCTGGAAGCAGCATCAGCTGGTGTTGTAGGTAAACGTCATGTTTTGCTGCTCAGGTACAGAGTGGGACGTAGGATCCAGCTAAAGAGAGAAGGGCCAGGACTCAGCGGTCATCCCTTGTTACTGAAACATCTGCAGCCGACTGTTAGGGCTGGCTCCTTGACAAGCAGGTATGAAGAAGCTGTTGAGGAAGGCCAAGCGTGCCCCTGTGCTGGAGGAGACTAAACAACGGGCAGGGCCAGTGCGGATGCAGAGCTTGAACCTTCTACACGGTCATGACCCTGTCTCTGTCCTGCCGCAAGGACGGCCAGTGTTAATCCGCTTTTCCTCCGGTCATTCTAAAACATCTGAATTTCTTGGACATCAGTTAAGGTGTGAAATATCTCACGAGGCACGTTGAGATATTGAGGAGACTGTAGCAACTTACCTGCAGCAAAGAGCTGCCCCTGGGAGGGAAAGAGGCTGGGAGAGCCCTGTAGGCTTCTTGCTGGTGATCATGGGAGTTTCCTGCCAGGCTGCCTGTGGCCTAAGGGAGGCATTTGGGACATTCACCGTGGCGCTCTGGTTTCCACGCAGTCCCTGCCCATCCATGTTTAGCCCCCGACTACCAGTTCTGTTACTCTCCCCTGTCATTCAGATGTTCCCTTTAGGCTGTGTGTAGTCTGCTACACTATAGCACTCATTAGTCTTTGTGCCACCAGATGTCCCTTTTATGTCAAACTCCATGATTTAACCTGGGGCCTTTTCCAGCTTCCCCACCAGCCCTGGCCTTGACCCAAATAGTTTCATGTTAGCAGCCATACATCAGCCATGGAAGAGGGCTCCTGTGGCCATGGGCCTTAACTGACAGCTGAAAAATGGAGGCCATGGACAGGGCACTGCATTGTCTGCTGGCGTGGGTTTAATTCTTTCTCACTTAGCCATGACTGGATTGCACTGGAGAGACAATGTTAGCTAGGGGCTAGGAATAAGAGTCCCTACGTCAAGCAAATGTGGTTCACATCCCAGCCCCACCACCTTCCTCCTGTGTAACTTGGGGTTACTTTTTTGAGTCTCCCCGGGCCTCACTTTCTGCATCTGTGAAAACTGGGCTCATGGTTGTTACCTGCTGCTTAGAGTGCCTGGGCAGGCTGCCCAGGTGATCCGTGGACCCTGACCTGTTATGAGCACAACACAATGGGACCTCTGTCAGAGATGTGGTTAGGCTGACCTGGACAAAGCTCCAGACTCCTTGCAGGCAGTGGGCCGAGAGCCAGCCATGGCGCTTCTCTGTTGCATGTTTATATAACATTTCCCCAAGCTTCTCAGGCAGGGCACTGTCCACTGCCAATGCTGAGGAGGCTGGTTGGCTTCCCAGAGACGGCAAGCAGGCAGCTAAGACTGCACAGCAGCTCCGCTTCAATTCTGCAAAGCTCTTGCTGGCTGAGTGGTTCCCAGGAGGTCAGGAGGAGCGTGAGGAAGATTTGGGACATGGATGTGAGGCGGGCTGGACCTTTCCCACTCTGCCTGCCGGCTTCTCCTTCCTGCCCCTTGGCTCTGGAAGCTGAATGGAGGAGAGCCGCACTGTCCAAGTGCAACCTCTCCCTGGCCCCTAGGGTGGATCCAATTGCCCCCAAGGTGCCCTGGAGCCACACTGAGACCCCTGGCAAGGGAGCTAGCACTTGGCACTGTGCGTTTCAGAAATTCTCCACTCCTTTTTTGCTGCTGTTTTTCTGAAACCTAGGCCAGTGCACCGAGGAGGGGAGGGTTATAGTGTTGGGCTGGACTCATTATCCCCGTCCCCCGACCAGGGTGGAGGTTCAGATTGGGAGCCACCACCCTGAGACCTGCAGGCAGCCAGGCGGGGCAGGGACACCCGAGGACACGGGGGCGGGTGCTCTTACGTAACTTGGACCTGCTTGTCAACACAGCTGGGACTAGTGCTTCTGGGGAGGGACTTCCCCTTCCTGTCTCAGGCCCCCAGACAAAGGCTGTGCCCCTTGCCTCTGGCTACGTGTGGCTCTGGAGTGCTGTAATGGGGGGGTTGGTTGGGGGGCGAGGGCTGTGCTGCCTTAGCAGGTGAGCCCTCCCCCACCCCCAACCCCGGCTGTCTGTGTAGTTGCGCTTTGCACAGGGCAGTGAAGTCTACCTTAGGGCAGCGTGGTGGGTCTGGGTCAGTGATGTGCAGTATGCTGAGCTGGCTTCCTGTCCTGTTGGAGAGTTCTAGAAGCTGGGCCCAAATCTCACCGGGATGCCAGGAATACACAGGAGACATGTCTGCACAGGCCTCCAGCATGCATCCCTTTAAGAAGCCCTCAGATACTTCCTGTTTACATGGCCACCTCTTAGGGGCGGAGGGGGCAGGGTGGACCCTCGTAGGAGACACCAAGAATGAAAAGGAACAAGGGAGAGTAGATGCACAGAGAGGGGAAGAGGAAGCTGGGGCGTGGGAAGTGTCCCACGGAGTGTCCTTCCTGTCTGCCTCTGAGCCTGCTGCAGACCTTGGGACACCTAGGGAGGCCAGAAGAACCACTGGACATTCCAGAGCTGTGATTGGCATCAGAGGGTCAGAGGCAGCAGGCTCTGGCCCACTCCTCACTCCCGATCCAGTGGAGGAAGGGGAAAAGAAAATGGATTCTCCATTCTCTGCATCCCACGCTGGCTGTCTCCCTCCTTCTCTCCCTCCCTCCCTCCCAGGTGGTGACCTTGGAGGTCACCATAGCCTCCTTGGGCCCCTGCAGACCCAGAGAGCAGCTCAGGAGATGGAGTGCAGCTGTGACGGAGCCAAGGGTCACCCACGTCCTGCAGAACCAGCAGGGGATGGACTTGTGTCCCTTCATCAAAGCAGTCACCTTCGCAGCTGTCCCCTGACACACCCACGAATGCAGCGTGTGGCACCTCGGGGCCCTGTTGGCCTCAGTCCCACTCCCACGAGCACTGGGTGGTGTTCAGGCAGTGGAAGGGCTTTGTGCTAGGCCTGACGACTGCACCCTGTGTTAGTCCACTTTGCAGTGCTATGAGGAAATGGCCAAGGCCGGGGCGCTGTGTGAAAGGAGGTTTGCTTTGACTTCTCATTGGTGGGCCCGGGTGAGGGACTACACCTGTGTGTCCTTGGTGCTGGCTGAATCCCAAGGCAGAGCACAAGGGATTGCCTGGCCAGAGACTACACACCCGAGTGCCCTCTCTGGTCTCTCTTCTGTAAAGCAAGCATTGGTCAAGTGTGGGGGCTCCCCTGCTGGCCTTTACCAGTCCCAGGCACTGTCCCCTCCAAAAGGTCCCGTGTCTGAATTGTTGCATTAAGCTTCCACCTTTCTAGCATCTCACGACCAAGAATAAATCTCAGCACACAAACCCACAGAGGATGCCAATTGTAACCATGGCAGACTGGAGTGAGTTAGGGGGCCCTACGGCAGCTTTGCACCCTGGGTGTCTTGGCACAGCTTGATAAAAGGTGCCTTTCTTTCCCTCCCCACTGTCCTCCACGCTTCTGTGTCCCCATCTCACTGGCAGGGCTGAAGATAGCATGTATTGAGCGCTTTCTGTACGTCTGCCCCTGTTTGAAATGTTTGATACAGGCTGACTGGTCTAACTCACAGTCTCCGTGATTCTCTCCGCCCCACTTGCACTTGAAGAAACCAACACCCAGAGGTTCAAGCAGTAGGTCCTGGGGAGGGCGGAAGGTTGGGGGTGCAGGCAGCCCCAGTGGAGAATCCCTGTGCTGACTGCTGCATCTGCTGCGGCTCTCTCTTGCAGCTCCGCTCTCTGCCATGTGTGTTCCATGGCCCACAGGCTCCTGTTCATCCTCAGCTTCCCCCAGCAAGAGCCCCAGCTGCTCGGAAAGGTGTACTGCTCGCTGCTGGGGGAGGGAAGCAGTCATCCCAGCTTCCAGGACTTGCCTGGGGTCACACGCGAGTGACAGACACAGGACCTAGCCTTGACTCCTGTCTCCCTCCACCACCAACCCGGGGCTGTTCTCACGGCTGCTCACCCTTTTCCCCTGGCACAGCTGGCAGCCTCGGCCTCTCCTCGCCCTTCCTCACCCACTTCACTGTGGTCTCAGGTCTTACTGTTTTCTTGATCTTCATTTCCCTCTTGCCGCTGTCATATATCCCATCACCAAAACCCACGCCCTCCTGCATCTGAGCTCCCCTCCCTTCACATCCAGGTGACTCATATCCCTGTATGAGGTTGATAAAAGGTGCCTGCCTTTTATCCTCGCCTCCCGGCAGGCTGCCTTCAGTCCTCATCTAGCTGGGGTCAACCCTGCAGCCAGAGTTTTGGGGAAGGCCTTCTCTTCTCCTGTCACCTTTGGCCTCCAGGCCACTGACTCGCCCTCTGCCACAGCTCCCTTCCTGCTGCCTGTCTGAGTAACCAGCATTCCATCTCCTACAAGGAGGCGTGGAGGCTTGGCTCACAGCCCACATGAGTCCCATTTGCTGATGGAAAGCTGTTGAATCCTGGCGAGCTGAAATTCCGTATAAGTAGGCACATTTACAACTTCCTGTCCATTGAGCTATCACTCATTCCGACGGAGGTAATACTAATAATGGCTTGCACGTGTAGCCATCCGGCATGCACGGTGCTTTCGCATGCCCTCCCTGGCCCTGTCCATGTGCTACAAAAACAGCTTTGTGTCTGCACAGTGTTACACAGACATCGTTCAACTCGATCCACTTGGCCAAGAGTGTGCTCGGAATTTGCTTTGTTTTCAGGACGAGTCCTGGGCTTAGGTCTGTGGGGAGTTGGCAGCTGTAATCTTTTGGACAGGGTTGACTGTCTCATGCCTTTTAGGGACCTGTGTTCCTGCTAGGGCACGAACGTAGCCAGGGGTGACTGTTCTGAGCCTGCAGCTGGAGGGAAAGGCAAGCTGATTTGGATGTACTTGGATTTGGGTAAAATGTAATCAGACCCGAGTGGCCTTTGGGCACTTAGTAGGTGTCATGCTTTTCTAAAGGTGACTTGGAAACTTCTCTTTTAAAATTTTTCACTTTATTTGAAAGGCAGACAGAGCTCTTATGTCTGCTGGTTCATTTCCCAGATACCCACCATAGCCAGGACTCAACCAGGCTGAAGTTTGAAAGTCCAGAACTCCATCTGGGTCTCCCATGTAGGTTGCAGGGACCCAAGTAAGTGGGTGGCATCTGCGGCCTCACCAGGCAGGCAGCTGAATCAGTAGAGGAGGAGCTGGGACTGGAAGTAGGCGCTCTGATAGGGGACTGCAGGCGACGTAAGCCACTGCACCCAATGCCTGCACCAAGTCATTCAATCTTGCGAGCTGTGGGGAGTGCTGTGTTGTCGAGGACTCTGGGGCCAGGCCCAGGCTACCTAGAGAAGAAGCCTGTGGCTAGGCAGCCCTGTGGGGCAACTAGTGGGAAAGGCTCAGGGGCTCTTTCTGCATCTAGGCCAAAGCCGCCTCCCTGCCTGATACAGCTAGGGCCATTTTCATTGCTTGTTAATTCAGCACCGAGTTTTCCTCTCATTTTCTGAACTTCTGCTTTATGGGGTGTTGTGCAGTATGAGCTCATGGGAGGCTGCTGAAGCCTGCCCTGGGCACAGGGGACCTGTGCAGCCCACTTTGCTACCTTTAGGGAGATTTGATCTTATTTGAAAGGCAGAGTTTCACAGAAAGAGAAGGGGTCTGAGCTCCTGACCTGCACAGAGCTGTACGCCATGGGAAGGTTAGGAGGCTGGGCTGCCCTGCATGATCCCCGCCCCTCCCACCCAACACACACACCCTTCCAGGCATATGCAGTGGACAAAGCCTGGGGAAGTAGGACAGGAAGAGAGAGACTGCTCAAGAGGGCCCTGGCCTACACTGTGAGCATGCACAGTGGGGACCTCAGGGAGGGTGCGGGAGCCAACGGCCAGGACAACAGCCAAGGAGGTCAGATGCAGGAGCCCCCCTTCCCCTCTCCCGTCTGCTGCTCCATTCTCTCCCTGACTGTGGGTGAGTGCTCCATTTACACAAACTCTTAGTTCTGTTATCATCAGACTTAGAAAATGACCTTAGGAAGGGAAAGCCGTGCACAGTGGATTTTGGTTTTAGATTGTCATGTCGTATGTCACCAGTACTCCTCTTGGTGGCGTAAAGAATGGAGAAACCACTGCTGGACTCTGATCTGTGCTTTTCACCCTCTCCCACTCATGCTGTGTTCACACACACACACCATACTTGCACACTGACAGCCCTCAGCCAATGGGCCTCCTGCCTTTGACACCTGCAGAAGCTTGAGACAGTGGCCAGCATTTCCTCTTGTAGGCAGAGAGAGTCAGGGCGTCCCTCTACAAGTCCTCATCTTGGCCAGGCTGTGGTCACGAGAGGTAGTGAAGGCTGGAGTTCAGACTATGGGCTCTGGAAGCAGGCTCCCTGGGTTCGAGTCCTGACTCTGCAGCCAGCAGCTGGGCAGCCCTCGCAGAGCTACTGCCCCCATCTGTGGCTCAGCTCTATCACTCCTAGCCTGAGGACAGGGCTGGCATTGCCTCCCCCCAGTGTGAGGGCTCACGATTACAACTGAAGCTCTGCAGTAGTAGACACACGCACACACACACATGTACACACACCCCAGCTGTTGGCTGGCTCATGCTCCGACATCCACTCCCTTCCAGGCCGTGACCCACCAGTGCACATGGTGTGACCTAAAAACATCACAGGTGGAGTCTGCCAGTCATGGAGGTCAGGGGTCAGAGCGGAGGCTGGCACTGCAGCATACTGGGTAAGCCACTGCCCAAGTGTCCAATGTGGGTGTTCATTCAAGTCCCAGCTGCTCCACTTCCCATCCAGTTCCTTGCTAACACACCTGGGAAAACAGCACAAGATGGCCCAAGTCTTCAGGCCACTATCCACGTGGGAGACCTGAACGAAGCTGCTGGCTCCTAGCTACTGCCTGGCCCAGCCCCGGCCCTTGTAGCCACATGAGGAATGATCCAGCAAGTGGAAAAAAACTGTCTGTTTCTCATTTTGTTTCTGTAACTCTGCCTTTAGAATAAATAAACATTTAAAAAAAAAAAGCAGGCATATCATTTCCACTGGGCTGCAGTCAGGGGTCCACAGGGCCACCTGACCCCTGGGGTCTCTGGACACTGCCCAGTGTCTGTCTTGCTGAGCTGCATTCCTCACGTGCCTTGGCTCTAGCTGGCTACCTGGCTTCTGCTGTCCCCATGCTGTCTCCGTTGCCTGCTTCGGTAGTCAGAGCTCCCTCTTGTAAGGCCCCTTGTGACAGCACAGCAACCCAGGAGCATCCTAATTTCAGAATCCCGAGTTCATTGAGCATCATTCAGAGGCACAATCAGTGGGCTCTGGGAGTCAGGAGGGGACCATGTTGGGAGCCATGGTCCAGACAGCTGAGGCAGGAAGAAACTGTGCTTGGTCCTTGTCCCATGATGTGCCTGGCCCAAGTTCTGGACCACGTGGGAGCAGTAGCTCCAATCCCACCCCTGCCAGAGGTCCCCACGGTCTCTCTAGCCAAGCTGTGAAGGCAGTCTGCGATGCGTTCCCTCTGTGGTCCCCAGTACCTGGCCCACAGCAGGCATCAGGTGGCTTCATGTTCCTGTGGGAGGTAGACAGGCCCTGACACTCCACCTCTGCCCTTGGCAGGCCATGGCGAATGTCACTGTGGAGAGTGCAAGTGCCACGCGGGATATATCGGCGACAACTGCAACTGCTCCACGGACATCAGCACGTGCCGGGCCAAAGATGGGCAGATCTGCAGCGATCGCGGGCACTGCATCTGCGGGCAGTGCCAGTGCACGGAGCCGGGAGCCTTTGGAGAAATGTGCGAGAAGTGCCCTACCTGCCCAGACACTTGCAGCACCAAGAGGTAACGGCCCCGGGGCAGCCTGTGTGTCCCACCCAGAGTCCGTCAAATAGTAGCCTTCAAACAGAAACACTGCTTCCTTTTGCCAGAACACAGACATGTTAACTGCCGACCTGTGCTTAGGCAAGTTTGGAAATTAGGGGATCACAGACGTCCGTTAAACTGGCGTTGGTGCCCAGCATAGTCACGTGTTGCTCTGCGCTTTCCAGAGGGAGTACTGTTTGCGCCATTGTTGTCAAACAGATCTAATTCTCCCCCTCCACTTGGACATCTTCGAGCACCCATGTGGGAATGGCTACCACAAACAAAGCCTGATGAGAAATTAGATAGAAAGGCACCTGACCTAGATTGAATGGGCCAGGAGCCAAGTGCGATGGCTCAGAATGTTCTGCTCCATTTATCCTGAAACTATCGCCCCCCCAGCTTGGCTTAGCTCAGCTCGTCTGCTGCCGCAGAGTGTAGCAAACATCTCTGCCCATCCAGCAGCTCTACTCACTTCCTCCCAGCTCTGCCCTTCACACTCCAACAGTGCTTGGAGGAGAGAGAACCACAGGGCAGGCGAGACGAGAGTGGTGTTGCTCCATGCTGAGAGTGCACGCGCGGAGGAGCCGGGCAGGGAGGCGACAATCCAACAACCATCCCCCTGGACCGGGAGGCGACTGCACCGCTGTCTTTTGGCAACTTTCCCTTGCGAGTGTCTGGCTCAGGCCAGTAGTGCAATGAGTTCACGCTCCCCGGGTCTGCTGCCGCTGCTGGTCTCCCTGACTGTGCTGGGAGAGGTTCTCGGAGGCGCAACCCTGAACTTGGCCATAGAGCACGCAGGTGTGGGTCCTGGCCAGCTGGCTGCAGGTGCAGAGGAGAGATGGATGGAGCTGGACTTCACGGAATTGGGAGAGATGGGGGAGTAATGAAGACAGACAGTTGATAGTAACAAGACACTCAAGAACAGACGGCATGGGAGTGGTGGGGAGGTGAGCGCCCACGGTCTGGAGCCCATATGGCTCACCGCTTTGTTGAGAGCCACCAGGTTTGGCATGTCTCTGTTCTGACGTTGCAGGGCAGCCGGTCCTCACTTGGTAGAGCTAAGGAACACACCCTGAACCCCGGGAGGAGGGCAGGCGCAGCACAGCTGATCTCAGTTAATAAGGCGCCCCCTTGCAAAACCTCTCAACAACTTGGTGTTTTTTGTTTTTGTTTTTGTTTTCCCCAAGTCTGGACTGATGTGAACACACGACCCAACAACACGTGGCGAGTTTTCCCAAGTCAGTGGGGCGTGTAGATTACATGGGGACGGCCACGTGGACCCTCCCCTCTTTTCCGCAGGAAGTGGTAGAAGCCAGTGCTCTGTGCCTGCTTGCCATGTACTGACCCTGGAGGCAGTCCCAAGGGCCGCCCTGTCGGCATGAATGACCACAGCTGGGTAGCCGCCCTGGCCTGGCCACCAGCCAAGTTCCCGGGGTCCGCCCCTGGGGCTCTACTGTGTTTTATCTCAGTGTTTTTATCTCAGGCCTCTGCCAGGAAGGCCATGCCTAGGATGCACTGGCCATCTGGGAAGGTTGAATTCCAAAGTGCGTCAGATCCTTCTTCAGAAAGCCACGTCCATGTTCTGTCTGACATCCCTACCCCGCCCCTAGACTGCTGTCGCTTGCTGCGCTGAAGGCGGGGAAGGGTTAGGGCACCCGATGCAGGATCCCTGCTTTGCCAAGTAGCCCGCTTAGGCCCGGCTTTTCTCCTCTGCAAAGTCAGGATTCTTGCTGCAGAATTGCTGAGTGGCTTTCAATCATCTAGCTAGCTACATTATAGCTTCCACACTGCTCACAGACCGCTCAGGGCCCCCCGGGGGTTAAGCAGAGGGTGAGAGAAGCGACACCTGGTGGTTGTGCAGCCCTCTGTAGTTCTGCAGAGATCCCTGTGGTCCCTGCCAGCCTGGGCCATGAGCAGGGCAGCTGGCCCCTCATAGCTGAGGTTCTATGAGGTTGTAGATTGGAGTTGGGCAGCCGTACCCCGGCACACCTGCCGTGAGTCCTAACCCTGTTTCCTGTAGTGCTTGTCGTTCCCTCTCTCGGGCCTGGTGGCCCCTTGCAGACCGCTCAGTGACTTGGCATCGCTCAGAGGTTTTGGCCAGTGGGGGACGACTGACTCCTCCCTGGAGTTCAGCTATCCCTGTCTGGTGCATGTCCAACTCCTCCCCTGCTCCAGCAGCCCAGCCAAGGAACGCCTCTCCGCACCCCTGCACTCTCCCCCTTCACTGCACACTTCCCTGTCTCTCTGGAAGCTGAGATCCCAGGCCTTACATCCTTAGGAGTCCTGTGCTCGGGTGCAAACAACTGTGTGGCCAAGCACCATGGGGAAGCGATTGAACTGGCAGCCTGTGGTGGGAGGAGGACCCAGTGTTCCACAAGGCCCCTGTCCTCAAACCCAAGAGGGAAGGGTCAGCAGTGTGTGGGCATGAGCATCCAAGACCTCAGGGGTTGTGTGGTGGGAGCCCCGGTACTCGGGCACAGATGCCACACAGTCCCTGACACCCACCCACACGTGTCCTCTCTCCACAGAGATTGTGTCGAGTGCCTGCTGCTTCACACGGGGAAGGCAGACAACCAGAGCTGCCTCCACCTGTGCAGGGACGAGGTCATCACCTGGGTGGACAGCATCGGTGAGTGCGCCCTCTGCAGCCCGTAGCAAGCACCTGCTACTGGAGCCCAGGCAGGTCTGCTACTGGAGCTTGTGCCCAAGGGGACTGGATCTGGCTGTCCACGTGGAAACATTCACAGTAGTGACCGCTGGGGGAGGAAGAGGGAGAAGGGTACTGGGGCTAACTGCTTACAGGTGTATGTTTCTGTTAGGGATGGTGGAATGTTCGGGAATCAGTGTGAGTGGTCACATGGCATTGTGCTATTACTGAAATTGCTGATGGGGATGACGGTGAAAAGAAAAAGAAGAAAGGCCATGTTCCTGGGAGGAGACCCTGCATTGAGGCTGCCCTTGGGCGGGTTTGCCACTCTACCTGGCCCTCCAGGGTCCCCAGAGTTCTGGTCACTGCCTCCCGCTGGGCTTGGTCCAAACTCACTTAACGCCTGACATAGGCTGTCTTGTCCCACCTCTCCTTTTTGAGTGACGGCTGTCCTGCATCATGGCTTGTGGCCTGCTGGTCACCTCTTCATCATTGTGTGTTCCCTTGGCTCCATGCTGTCCCTGGGGAGGCCGTAGACTGCCACTCCCGTGCCTGTTTCCCGATCTTGCTACCCAGGGCTTGGCTTACATAAGTTTTGTCTGCAGACCTGGGCCAGGTGCCCCCTAACTGGGCCAACGTGGGCAGAAAACGAAGGGAGCTCCGTGATACAGCTGCCTCCCCATCCAGAGAAAACTCATGTCCTAGCGCATGCTGTTCCCTTCCCCTCCTTCTGCTCGGCTACACATACGCACACGCTCCCCCCCTCCAACCTAGAGGTTTGGATTTGATGACAACACTCGTCTGTCTGTTCTCAGGTTAAAATTCCTTTGTAGAAAACATGAGCTGTGGCCAGCACTGTGACACAGCAAGTTAAACTGCACCTGCAACACTGGCATCCTGTAACGGTGCCACTTTGAGTCCTAGCTGCTCTGCTTCCCATCCAGCTCCCTGCCTGTGCAGCCTGGGAAAGCAGTGGAGGGAGGATGGTTAAAATAGTCGGGCCCGTGGGTCCATGTGGGAAATTTGGGAAGAAATGTCTGGCTCCAAGCTTCAATTTAGCCCGTCTCCAGCTAGAGTAAATGTAACTGCCTTTAACAACAACAACAAGCTAGAAAACATCTTAGGTCATAACACTGACCTTCAGTGGTCATACAGGGCCCACCTGCCGTTGCAGCCTCATTCCTTACCCTCCCTGCCAACGGTCTCTGAAGTGCAGGAAGCCTCGGAACACGGGGAATGCCTGCCCTGGGGTTTGTGCACCTTCTGCTCGAGCCTGGTGCCTGGGCCAGGTGGCAGTTCCCACTGGCTTTGCCTCAGGGTGCAGGCACGTTGTGGGGCCCAGTTCCTAAGTCAGGAGTCCTCATCAGCCTGCAGTCCCTCTGTGTTTGGACCCTAGGAAAGGGCTGTATCCTGTGGCCTATGCCGTCAGGTCCTAGTCCTGGGCCCTGGGGCTGCCCCCCAAAAGATGGCTCTCACTCAGGCTCCTGAGGGGCTCAGAGGAGCTCCTCTCCTTGCCTTTCACTTCCCTGCACCAACCACCCTGATGCCCCCTGCCACCCAAGGGCTTTTGCCCTTCGTATCACCCCCAGCCAGAGACTGTGTGACCCCAGCAGGTCCTGCGTGTCCACAGAGCAAGCCCTGGGCATGTGATCTGTGTATGGGAAACCTGAGTCCATATGTTCAATTTTAAAACTTGATTTCTTTTTTGAAAGGCAGAGTGACAGAGATCCTCCATCTACTGGTTCACTCCCTAAATGGCCACCACAGCCGAGGCCTGGCTTAGGCCAAAGCCTACAGCTTGGAGCTGCCCCCAGGTCTCCCCTGTGGTGCAGGGGCCTCAGCACTGGGCCATCTCCTGCTGCTTTCCCAGGTGCATTAGCAGGGAGTTGGATTGGAAGCAGAGCAACCAGGACTCAACCACACTGGTGCCCTGGACTTCTCTCTCAGACCCTCTGCCCACACCTCTCCTTGTGGCTCTGGGCGGCCCCAGAAGACCCTCCTCCTGCCCCCAAACTCGGCTGAGACATCCTGCGGGCTTTCCTTGCAGTGAAGGACGACCAGGAGGCTGTGCTCTGCTTCTACAAAACCGCCAAGGACTGCGTCATGATGTTCACCTACACGGAGCTGCCCAGCGGGAAGTCCAACCTCACCGTCCTCCGGGAGCCAGGTGGGCAGGGGCAGGAGCAGGAGGAGACCCTCTGCTCGGGCAGGGCCAGGAGCTGACCTTCCCTTGGCTCTTGGCTGTCCATGCCGTGTGCCATAGAAAGGGACACGGGTCCTTAGGAAGATCAGAATCCCAAGGCCATAGCCACAGCCCTGTCTGGCTTACAAGAGGCTGGGCTGGCTGGGGACCCAAGACTCAGGCAAACACAGAACACAACCCTACCCTGCAGGGCTGGTGGCAGGAAGCGCTCCCATGCTGTGCCAGGTACCCAGGGGCACACACTGGCACACACAGCCTGGACCAGAACTGCTTTCCTCTAGTATCCATCCCAGCAGGGAGTGATGAAGCACTGGGCTCCCCCAGGCACTCAGGAGGCTGCATCTACCCCTGCAATGTTGCCTCATGTTTGGGGGTGCCCAGCAGCCCTTGCCTTGGGGAGCCAGTGTTTCTAATCTTGCCTTGCCCCCTTTCTGTTCTTTAGGAGGAGGAGAGAACAGAGAAAAATTTGCTCTCTGTAATTCTCAGAATTGCAAACTCTCTTTCCAATTTGTCAGACCCACATAACGAGCGGGTGGAGGCAGTGGTACAGCGTGGTGTACCAGCCTTTGAGAATGAGGCTTTGTTCCCAAGCGCTGTCTGTGGCTCTTTGGACGTAAGCACTGTTGCTCCACACTCGGGGCTTGCGCTTGGTGCCTGGCCCTGGTAGAAGCAGCAGTTGCCACCGCCTCCCACCTTCCCACTTTGGCCTGGAAGCTGAGCTGGGCTCAGCCTCACTCATCGTAGGCCAGGCCAGGCCAGGTGGGCAGGCGCGGCTGGCGAGGGACCTGCAGCCTGTGCCAGGCCTCCTGGTTGCATTCTGCCCTCAGCCAGCTGGATGTGGGTCAGTCCCAACCTTTGGATAGCTCACTTCTGGTGCTTCTTGCCCTCCGCCTTGAGTCCCCAAAGAAACACTTGGCGCGTAGGAGGAAAAGCCTTTGTCTCAGCTGAGCCTGAGACTGGCGCTCCACTTCCTACAGAGTGTGGCACGGCCCCAAATGCCATGACCATCCTCCTGGCCGTGGTGGGCAGCATCCTCCTGGTGGGCATCGCGCTCTTGGCCATCTGGAAGCTGCTTGTCACCATCCACGACCGCAGAGAATTTGCAAAGTTCCAGAGTGAGCGTTCCAGGGCCCGCTACGAAATGGTAAGGCGGCAGGAAGTGGGAAGCTCCAGGCCCCCAGGGGTGGTGGTCCAGTTCAAGGCCACTGACATTCCCATCATTCCAAACAAAGAATCCACTCTCCCCCTCCCCTGCTGGAAAGATGCACCCAGGGCTAGGTTATGACAGCTGCATGACCCCCAAGCACGGAGTGCCCAGCAGAGAGCCCCGCGCCAGGCCCCGGCCACCCACACTGTAGATTTTACCTTCAACAAGTTCAACAAATCCTACAATGACCCGGTGGATTGATGCTTCCTTTCGTGACTTGGAGAGCTGTGGGGGCAGCCATTGGGCACAGCCTGGGTGGGAAGAGCTGCCCTGCCTCCGAAAGCTAGCAGGTGTATGCAGTAGCTCGTCCTCTCTGGAGCTGTTCCAGCCTGCAGGTGGCGGACTTGTGTCCCATGCAGAGGGAAGGACACAGCTCAGGGAACACCCAGGCCTTGCCCAGGTACAAAGTGGGAGACAGAGGCAGAGCCCAGCGCTGTGCACCGGCTGTTGGCACCCTACTGTGCATGCCCTGTCTCTGCCTTCCTAGGCAGCTGGCTGAGGAAGGGTTTCTAGACCGGAGCTTGCTGCGTGGGCTCAGTAAACTGATCCATGCCCTCTTTCCGCACTGCAGGCTTCCAACCCTCTGTACAGAAAGCCCATCTCCACCCACACTGTAGATTTCACCTTCAACAAGTTCAACAAATCCTACAACGGCACGGTGGATTGATGCTTCCTTCCCCAGAGGACCGAGGGAACTTGTGACAAAGACTGAAGTGCCTTGGGCAGCTGTGCCCCTTGGTGGTAGCTCTCCTGACAGGCCAGCATGGAGACACCTCTCTGGGGAGTCTGGGTGTGCACAGGACAGACACTGCACGTGCAGGAGAGAACCACCCTGTGCATAGGACATCCACTGTGTACACAGAAGAGCACCCACTGTGTACACAGAGGAGCACCCACTATGTACACAGAAGAGCACCTATTACATGCACAGGACACCCACTGTGTGCACAGAAGAGCACCTGCTGTGTGCAGAGGAGGACAGACATTCACTGTGTGTGCAGGAGGACACCTGGCTGCTGGGCCAGCCCCTCAGCAGGCTACCCCTTCCTCTTCCCAGCAAGAGACCGAAAGGGGGCTTGGAGGCTGTCTGGGTCCCCAGCCACGTGCGCACCTGAGTGCGGCTGCCTCCCCCTGCCGGAGGGGCCCGGCTGCCCACCTGGCAGGCTGGTACGCCGTCGGCAAGGGCAGGAGCCGACGTACAGTCTGACTTGCTCCATGTTGACCATTTTTATATGAAATAAAAAGATGGTGCATCCACAGCGTGGCTCTCATCACTGGGACTTGCTGGCCTCACGCCTACGCTGTCATCCATTGGGCTGCTGGAGGTCGCATGGGCTTTGCCAGTGTGGGTTTTATCATGGCCAGATGTGTGCTCTGTCAAGAGCAGGACAGGTGGTTTGGAACTAAAACCCATAGGGTTTGTGTTTGCCTGGTGCTGTCTGCAGAGAGTGAAGTCCTGGGTGTTGCTCAGGGTGGCTAGGAATGTCTGGGTGTGTCCCAGGCACTTCCCAGGTGGCCAGGCCAGTCTTGAGAGTGGGCTCTCATCAAACAGGGCTGTCTGCCCAGCTGGGGCGGTGGCGTCACGGGGAAGTCCTGAGCAGGGCTGCCGGTCCCTCCCTCTTTCTCCATAGGCGGTCCAGGCCAAACACCCTGAAGCCCACCCCGTAGCTGGAAATGGATCGTGCTAACGCACCAGGGTTGGTCTACAGCTTGCTTGCTTTTTCTGTGTTCCATGCAGGCCCTAAGCCCCAAACCCAGCCCAGCTTTCTGTCCTGCAAGACTGCAACGTCTTCTTTCATGTCTGAGCTGGGAGGTTCCCAGAGGGTGTCTGACCCCCATCCCTTTATTTGTAGAAGTTGTTGATTTCCACACAGGTTGGGCAAAATCATGGCACGACTGGTACGAAGCCCCTGCTGCCTTCCACCCCAGCTCGGGTATTGACTGGCCTTCGGGCGCCAGCCTACTCCCCAGAGGCCTTAGTGGCCTCACCGTTGTTGCCACGTGACCTCTTCCAGCCTGGAGAAAAAGTTCCTCCTCCTCCATTCTGGCAAACACCAAGACGAATGGCTGTGCGTGGATCGGGCCTGTTCAGAGGCAAGAGCCAACAGGTGCTGCTGGAACATCCCCACCCAGTGCAGGTGTTTAAGGCCTGAGCGATACTAAGAAGGTGGGAGTGCTCCAGGGTGGGTATGTGGGAGGGTCCCAAGGGCATGCCCTTGGCCGACAGTTGGCTGCCCAGCCCTCCCCTGCCTCCTGGCTCACCTGTGACCTGTTCTGTCTGAGCTCTCTGCTTTGGACATCTGCCACCCCCATCAGAGACCACACCTAGGGAGCCGCTGACCCGGGATTTGAACCTTCCGGACTGACCTCTTCCCATCCCCCATCTTGGATATTTCGCTGTAGGACTGCAAGCTGGCTGGCTCTTGGGTAAGTCACCTTGACATTTTTTGGGGGGGGGATGGGGATGGGGTGGGAGGGGATATGGTGAAATGTTAATAAAAATATCAAACAGCGGGTTGAAGATTTCTGGATAGAAAAAAAATTGATTTGGGAAGAAGTTTCAGGCTTCTCTCCATTTAATTTGGGGTTCCTGGAGACATATTGTTCAGGTGCGCACTGTCTCCTTTCCCATGGTCAGCGTTGAAGGGGCTCGTTCTTGAACCCCCAACACAGGAGAGGGTTGAGTGGCCCCTGATTCCGCCGAGTGCAACTAAGGTAGCCGCTTGCAGTGCCTTTGCGCCCCCTGCTGGAAGGTCTTGGGACAAGCTTTCTGAAAACAACAGATTCTGTCCCCACATCCTAATGAATTCTCCCTTAGTTTTTGTTCATTTACAACTTTATTTTGAAAGAGTTAGGAGGAGAGACAGAGAGATCTTCAACTTGCTGGCTCACCTGCACCCCAGATGGCCACACAGTCACTGCTGGTGCAGGCCAAAGCCAGAGGCTTCCCCTGGGTCTCCCACATGGGGGTACTTGGCCATCTGCTGTTTCCCAGGCACATTAGCAGGGAGCTGGATGGGAAGCAGAATAGCCAGGGTTCAAACCATCATCCATGTGGGATGCTGGCATCGCCCGAGACTGCACTACATGTGCCTCCACAACACCAGCTCTGGTCCCCTTGCCTCTTGAGGCCATCCAGTGAGCTGAAAGGAGTCCCAAACACAGCATACTAAGCAAGATGAAAAAGTTTACAGTGCTGGCTCAAGTCCAGCTACTTTGCTTCCAACCCAGCTTCCTCCTACTGCACCTGTTAAGGCAACAGACAGTGGCCCATGTTGGCCTCTGTTACCCGTGTGGGAGACTGGCATAGAGTTCCTGGCTCCTGGCTTCAGTCAAGGTTATTATAGCATTTGAGGAGTAGATGGAAGATTTTCTTTCTCTCCAGCTCTCTGCCACTCTGCCTTTCAGATAAATATATTTTTCAAAGCCAAAAATAAAAATAAAAATCTAACCACAAACACCAGTTATTCCAAATGTCTCACTTTAATACCAGCCCCAGCTCTGTTGTTTTATATTTTACAGTGTTTTGACCAAAGGGGACCTTTGGCATTTTGCTTTATTTAAATTTTTTTTCCATTTTCTTAAGATTTATTTTTATTTGCAAGGCAGATTTTTACAGAAAGAGAGAGGTGTTCCATTCGCCGGTAAACTCCCCAAATGTGACAGCCAAAGCTGAGCTGATCCAAAGCCAGGAGCCAGGAGCCAGGAGCCAGGAGCCAGGAGCTGCTTTTCCCAGCCTCGCACATGGGGCACAGGCCCCAGGACTTGGCTCATCCTCCTCTGCCGTGTTCTCTGGTCATAAGCATGAAGCTGGATCAGACATGGAGCAGCTAGGACATGAACCAAAGTCCACCTGGAATGCCGTCATTGAAGGTAGAGGATTAGCTCGCTGTGCCACTGCCCTTCGCATCCTTTCCTGGGCTGTGAGGTGCCTTGGACCTACTGCAAAGGGATCTGTCCCTGAGCCTTGCCATCTGCCTAGAAGCCCTGGCAGCCTGGGGAGACACTGTCCCTGCAGGTGTCGTGCAAGGGGCTGCATTGGTGTGCAGACACGTAGCAGCGCTGTTCACCTTGGTGCCAAGCGACCTCAGTGGCGGGGTCCACAGGGTTCGTTTTTATTGGTTGATTTGAACATTTTTCCATGTGCAAAATTTTAAGTGCAGAAGATGAAACATGTCAAGTTGAAAGTAAAAAGAATCGCACCACTCACAGTGGCGACTTTTTGGTGTAAGACTCTCCAGTCCTTGTTTTATTGATTTGAAAGGTAGAGCAACAAGTTGGGCGGGAGGCAGTGAGAGAAAGCTTTCAGCCCTGGTTTATTTCCCAAATGGCCACAGCAGCCAGGGCTGGGCCAGTCCCCAGCCGGGAGCCCGAGTGGCTTCCTAGCTCCCAGCTGACCTGGCCCAGCCCTGGCTGCATTACGGCCACCTGAGGAATGCATTGGTGTGTGGACTATACCTCTCTCTCCCTGCCCCTCACCTTTCAAATAAATGAAAGGTTCTGGACTCATGGGTTTTCCGGTTTTTGTTTTGTTTTGTTTTGTTTTTTTAAGAAACAGAAAGTAACAGCTTCCATCTGCTAGTTTATTCCCTATATGGCTATAACAGGCAGAGCTGGCCCAGACTGAAACCAGCCACAAGGAACTCTGGTGCAGGGACACAACCTACTTGAGCCATCTCTGCAGCCTCCCAGAGTGCACATTCGCAGGATGTTGGAATTGGAAGTGGAGTTGGGACGCTATTATGGGCTGTGGGGCCCTAAGCAACATCTTCATAGCTGTGTCCAATACCCACCCGAGTACATTTTATTGTTTTCTTAAATATCACGTTTCTTCAAAAATGAATTCTCTCCTAGCCTGGAGAACATGATGTCATATCTACCTGCTAGGAGCAAAGGCACCAACTGTATAGAGCCTGAGGCGTCACCTCTGACTGTCTGCAGGAACTGGCACTGGGTCCCCCGGGTCAAAGCACAGCAGGCCCCCAAAGTCAAGCAGCTGGTCCTGGTGATTGGCTTGCACCTGGGAAGCTGGGACACGAACCACAGCCCAGATGGAATGCTGGGCTTATCCAGGTCATCACTGCCATGCAACAGACAGGTAACAGGTGCATATGGTGAGGCTCACCAGCCAGCCAGCTGCCAGCGCATGAGGCTGTGGGCAGCAGGAACCCATCCTGCTGCTCCTCCTCTTTTAAAAATATTTATTTACTTTTATTGGGAAGACATATTTACAGAGAGAAGAGACCAAGAGAAAAATCTTTATCTGCTGGTTCACAAATTTCGGCAATGACGGCAGCTGAGCCAGTCCGAAGCCAGGAGCCAGGAGCTTGTTCCAGGTCTGCTGCTCAGGTGCAGGGTCCCAAGGCTTTGGGCCGTCCTCGACCGCTTTCCCAGTCTACAAGCAGGGAGCTGGATGGGAAGAGGAGCAGCTGGTACTTGGAGGTGGAGGTAACCAGTTGAGCCATTGTGCTGACCCCCCACCCTGCTCTTGTCTCCTGGAACCAACATGCTGGCATGGTCCTCTTGGGTGGGAGCAGAAGGCGGAGAGGGGAAACAGCAGTATGGGCTCAAAATGGGTTCCCTGCAGCATGCTAGTAGCCAAGCCAAGGCCAATGGCCAAGGCCAAATTAGGGGGATGGAGTAAGGCTGCCCCCTACATCTGTGCATTGGTGTTGCGGGGGTGAGAGTGGGTTTGTGATACCATCTACCAGTTGAATTCTTGTGCCACCTACTGAGGCTCCTGATTTGGGAGCAGCGGGAAGGGGACGGGGGCTTCTCGCCATAGCAGCAAATGCTCCAGAAAACGTGACCCCAGAGCTGACTGCCATGTGGCTGGGCAGGGTATGTCTGGGTCACTTCCTGTGTTTTATAAATACTTCTTGCCTGAATGATTTAAAAATATGATACATGTAGCTGTGTATCTACACGGGGCCATATAGAGATATTTTACACAATGGAAATGGCCTTACAGAAAGAGGGGAAAAGATTGTAAGAATCCGGCCCCTGTGGTGCCAGCATCCCACGTGGGTTCTGGTTCAAGGCCTGGCTGCTCCACTTCCAATCCAGCTCTCTGCTAATGCACCTGGAAAAGCAGTGAAGGACGATCGTCCAAGTGCTTGGGGCCCTGCACTCAGGTGAGAGACCTGGAAGAAGCTACTGGCTTCCAACTGGCCCTGGGATCACTGGGAAGTGATCTAGACTATCTCTCTGTGTAACTCCATCTTTAAGTAAAAAGTCTACCCTGCCTCTATTATGAGTTCTTCCACCATCTTGTGCAAGTCATTTCCCCCACAGGCCTCAATGACTTCATCTGTGAATGGGACGATTGCATTAGACCATCACGAAGGAGCTTCCTAGTCCAGGTTCCTCAGATTCGGCCACAGCCACCACTTCAGCAGCTGACAGATTCCACTTCTGTCGGCCAGAGGCACACACCTTCCAGACCTATGCACACTGCAGGTGCACCCGCCAGGCTCCCGGTACCTGCTAAAAGTCACTCTCTCACCCCCAAGGAGTTGATGGGGCGGGTGGGGGCGGAGAGGACCCAGAGCCCTGGCTTCCCCTGAAGCATCAGCCGAGCCGCTCCAACTGGAGACTGCTGGCTAGGGAGGGCCTCCTCCTCAGGGCCTGTGTGTGTCCCTGCCTGTCCCTGAGCTGGCCTGCTACAGATGGCAGGCTACTTCCAGTCTGATGCCTTTTGCTCCTAATTCATTCCTCTGTACGATTTGCATCCTGGAAGTCCAGCCGTGTTCACAGGATATGGCTGGGAGCATGCCTTTCTTCCTAACCCATCTGGAGCTCAATGGACCCTTTTAAACTGGAGGATTCAAGTGTTTTGTCAAACTGTGGCCATTTCCCGCTGTTCTGTAATTGCTTCCTGTCCTGCCTGCTTCCGGACAGTTGGGCATCTGCCCTCTAAGCCTTCTCACCCTTTCTAGGTCTTCTGATTTGGACATTCCCTCTCCCCTCCCCCCAGCCCACTAGAGCTGTCTGCTCAAATGCAGTTCTGTGTATTACCTCCCCCCGCCCTCCAGAATGCCTCCAAGGGGAGCAAAGCACCACCCCTCCCCCGCTCCAAGCCCTCCCTGTGGAGGCCCTTTGTGAATGAAGGCTTCCTTTAAAACCAAGAGCTGCCCATCATATTTCCTCAGGCAGAAATCCTGAGCAGTGGGTGCTGGGCCAGCTGTGAGGCACCCAACTTGGTCGCTTGTGTCCCACGTCAGAGTTCCTAGCTCTGGTTCTCAGCCCCAGTTCAGTTCAGGGGTGCAGCTTCCTGCCAAGGCAGACCCCTGGCAGCGCAGAGCTGACTCCCATGGTCAGTGCAAGTGGGAGATGCAGGTTGAATTTTTGGCTCTCCCTGGCAGACGTTCAGGGAATGAAGCAGGATAGGAGTTGCCCTTCTCTCTGCTTCTCAAAGTTGAAACATTTTTTCCCCCCAAATAAGTGAAATAATTTAATTTAAGGCCTCTGGGTTGGGCTGTGCAGTATTGGGCATCACCCAAGACACAGAGATGCCTGAATCTGCCAAGGCAGTGACTGATGGTGTGTGTGAGAACCTACATTTTAAGCAGCAGAGCCCTGTGATTCCTCCAGGCGCCTCTGATGTCCCAAGCCGCCTGGCAGGGCCCAGGGGAGAGTCGAGGAGAATAACAGGGCATGTGTGCTGGCACCCTGAGGCAGGACAGGAAACAGTTCTGGAAGAGCTGTGTCTCTCCACCTTTAATAAAACTTTTTTTTTTAATTAAGAAAAAAAAATGTTAAGAACAGAAACTCTGGAAATGAAATTTTTCTGGAGGAATTTAATTTTTAAAAAATAAACAGAGTTGAAATTCCAGGGACTCCGCGGAGATGAGTGGGAGGGGGCCCGGTGGTCCAGGAGGGAAGGGCAGGCCTCCCTTGGGTGGCAGGTGTCGCTGCCCACAGGTGCACTCCGCAGGGACCGGCTGCGCGGTGCCTTGCCCAGACACCTTGCGGGGTGCTCCGCGTGGGGTGCTGCTTGCCCTCCTGCCTTCCAGGGCGTCACTAGTCAACCAGAGCGAGACAAACACGGGGACAGGTATGCCAGAGCCGGAGGAGACTGGGAAGGGCGACTCCGAGGGAGGGATTTCTGCGTCTTGGGGACTTGAGCGCCGAGGCTCAAAGGCCTCCCTGGCCATGTTCCCCAAGTTCCCCAACAACGGGAAGCGCAGAAATGCTGGAGCTGGTGCCAGCTCTTGTGTGAGGTGGGGTTTGGGCTGGGCTCAGTGGATCAAACCGGATAGCGACTGCAGTTGTCCTAACTGGGCTTGGGTTGGCTGCAGGCCGTCCTTAACCAATTAACCACGGGAGCCGCGTGGAACCAATTGGCTGATGGATGGGCCAAGCTGTAGCCACTTAAGTTGTTTCCCGTCCCTTCCCGTGGTTCCTCTCGGTACTCAAGGGTGACCTGGTTGGTTCCAGCTCTCGTACCTGCTTGGTGAATGTTGTTTTTTCCTGACCCAGATAAGCTCTGCTTGCCGTGAGGAGCACAGGCGGACGTTTCTGTAAGTGCTGGCATCTTTGGAGGGTTTCCTGGCTAACCAGGCTTGCTGCTGGCTCCTGGTTTCCTGTTGTATCTGGGGCCGGTGGAAAGTTCTCTCTTATCCCAGAGTACTAGTTTTTGTTTGGGGCGGGGTGTAAACTCGATTCTGCCCGGAAGGCATGGGTCTGGTGGGGGCAGGAGATGGGGGAGGGCATTAGATGCTCGAATGGCACTTGCGGCTCCCTCATGCAGATGCCAGAGGGTCAAGAGGAGGTGCAGCTGCTGGCGTGATGTGATGGCTGCCCTGGGCCCAGGGTCAGGGACTCCACCCAACCTCAGAAGCCTCTGGGGAGTGGGGGGCACCCAGTACAAGGGAGACTAGGTCCTGGGGAGTTCTCACAAGCAAGCAAGACTGTGGTCTCGGCCAAGTGTGCCTCGCGTTTGTGTGCAAACAGCCTTTCCACCTGGGCTTCTCTGGGCCCTGAACCTGCTTTACAGCAGTAAAGTAGACCAAGCGAGAGGAGGGCACGAAGCCTGAAGCTGAGCCTTCTTGCCGAAATCAGGACACCGATTGGGAGCTGAAGAAAATGTCCTCCCTACGTGGCCTTCGAGTGGATGAGGGTTTGGCGTCAGACCTGACTGGAGTTGGGGATGGGCGCTGGGGGCTGGGATTGCCCTATCTTGGAGGAAATGGAGGCACACCCAGAAGGTCTGGCACCTTGCTGTTTTTTGCAGACACCTGCGGCTTTCAGCACCTTCCATACTTGCAGCAGCCTCCCGCGGGGTCTAGGAGTGGGGGGTGGGTGGCGTTTCCTGGAGTCCTCTGAGGGCTAACTTGGGTGAGCAGTTCCAGTGGCATGAAGAGTGAGTAAAGGAGAGTGGAACTCCATAAGCAGGTTGTTCAAGGTTTTGTAACAAGATGTTTTGGCAGTGGGATGTCAGATTCAGTGAAGGACGTGGACGGGACACCTGCGTCATTTTTGGTCGCCCCTGAGCCTTTGCAGATGCTGGTCAGGAGTTGCAGGGCCCTGGGATGCCATCCCAAGAGCTCCCAGGAGCAGGGCTGGGTGCTGGCCCAGAGTGGAGGGCACTTTGGCTCTTGGGTAGCATGGGCTTTTGAGATTGGCACTGACATTCGGGGAAGCTTTGGTGTTGAAGGGCTGTGCCTAAGGAACTGTCGCTTCTGGCTTGTGTGGGGTTGTAAGCAGCGCGCTGCAGTGCCCAGCTAGGGGCGGTGGTGGAATGCAGGGTAAGGTGTTAGTGCACACTCAAGCACGTGAGATGGTTTGTGCTTGTGGCCTGTAGCTTGTGAAGTGATTAACCTCCCTCAGCTTTTTTTTTTTTTTTTTTGATCCTCCATTTTCTGGCCCTTGCAATTCAGTGTGAGACATCTCAAGATTTTTTTTTTCTATCAAAATCTATACACCTGTTACAAAATGAGTTCCAACTGGGATGGGGCCAAGCTCCTGTGGAAGATGAAATCAGACTCCAGCTGGCTTTGTTACATGTGGTACCTTGGGGAAGAAATCGGCTTGATCTGTTCCAGGATTCAGGGGGGCAGACAGGGTCCCTGCTTCTGGGTTTTGGTAGAGGTGGGAAAATTGACACGGCTCCTGCTAAGGGGCGCCTGGCTTTACAGCATTGGGGATTTCTGAAACATGAACCAGGCTTCTAATGACGACGATCAAATAGTGCTTACCCACAAAAGCCAGGTACAAAACAGCTGGCTGCCCCAGGTTCCTAGGACAAGTTAGTTAAAAAATTTCCTGTCACTTTTATTTGAAAGGCTGAGGTGTATGAATGGACAGAAGTCTCCCATTGGCTGGTTCACTCCCCAGATGCCTGCTGGAGCTGGGTCAGGCGGAGGCCAGGAGTCTAATTGCATCTGGGTCTCCAGTGAGGGAGGCAGGACTTTGCTGCCACCACCTGCGGCCTCCCATGGTGCGCCCTCGCAGGAAGCCAACAACTGGATGCAGAGCTAGGGCTTGAACCCCAAGAGCTGAGCCTCCAACACACTTTAAGAGATTTATTTGTTTTTATTACAAAGTCAAATATACAGAGAGGAAGAGAGAAGTAACTTCTGTCCAACGATTCACTCCCCAAGTGACCACAATGAATGGTGATGTGCCAGTCTGAAGCCAGGAGCCCGGATCCTCTCCTGGGTCTCCCACACAGGTGCAGGGTCCCGAGGCTTTGGGTCGTCCTCGAAGCTTTCCCAGGCCACAAGCAGGGAGCTGGATGGGAAGTGGGGCCGCTCGATTTAGAACTGGCGCCCATGAGATCCCAGTGCTTTCAAGGCTAGGACTTTAGCCACTAGGTCACGGCGCCGGGCCCACCAACACATCTTCTAAGTGCTGTCCCGAACACTGATCCCTAAAGCTGCCGGTTTGAAGATCTGATACTTGGTTAACTGAAATGAGCCATTACTCCTGCTGTGAAGAACATTGGTTCTTCCCACTGTGAAACTAAAGCTTTGCAAAGGAAGATTGTTTTGTTAAAACAAGATTTTCGGGCCTGATGCAGTAGTCTAGTGACTAAAGTCCAATAAAAAATAAAATAAATCTTATTAAAAAATTTGTTTTTAAAAACCCAAGATTTTCCCAGTGAGCTCATGTGCTCCTAATTGAAAATCAAGACTTATTTAACTTATTTTTATTGGAAAGGTAGATTTACAGAAAGGAGGAGGGACAGAAAGATCTTCTATCCACTGCTTCATTCCTCAAATGGTCACAATGGCTGGAGTTGAGCCGATCTGAGGCCAAGAGCCAGGAGCTTCTGGGTCTCCCATGTGGGTGCACGGTCCCAAGAGGGTCATTGCAGCCATTTGGGGAGCAAACCAGCAGATGGAAGGTTTCTCTCTGTCCTGAGTGTGCCGCTGCTTTCCCAGGCCCCAAGCAGGGAGCAGGACAGGAAGTGGAGTTACTGGGATACGAACCAGTGCCCGTAGGCGATGCTAGCGCTTACAGTGGTGGATTGACCAGTTCAGCCATCACACCGGCCCCAAAATCAAGCTTTATTAGGTCTCCTGACCAAGTTGTTCCCATAATTTCCCCCACAACAGCAGTGTTTTGTATGTCTTGTGGAGATTTGCATTTGGAACAGAGTGGCTGGTTTAACAGAAGCGCTGTATAGCCAAGTTGGGAAAGCAAAACTGGTGTTTGAGAGGTAATAAATGCAGTGTTACTTGTGGACTGAAGGAGGTCTGGAAGCTGCTGGTCTGAAAACATGCATTGCTGAAAAAGTCCTGTGCTCCATTAACACATTATGGTGTAGACCCAAATGACAAACCGTGGGAGAATGTTTGTTCAGTAATGGTTTTCAAATTGCCGAAAAGACCCTGGCCAATGTTTTGTTTGCCAAGCCCATGATCCTGGGAAGCTGAACAGAACGTCAAGAGGCACCTTTCTGCTGTTCTTGGCTACCTGACTCTTCACAAGGCTTTTGTTTGCTTGTTACTTTTAGTGAGATATTAAGTGTTCTTGGGATGTTTGACGGCCTGTTTCAATGGTAGTCAAAAGTGATGGCATCCTGGGCCCGGCGGCGTGGCCTAGTGGCTAAAGTCCTCGCCTTGAAAGCCCCAGGATCCCATATGGGTGCCGGTTCTGATTCCGGCGGCTCCGCTTCCCATCCAGCTTCCTGCTTGTGGCCTGGGAAAGCAGTTGAGGACGGCCCAAAGATTTGGGACCCTGCACCCGCGTGGGAGGCCTGGAAGAGGTTCCAGGTTCCCGGCTTCGGATCGGCGCAGCACCGGTCCATTGCAGCTCACTTGGGGAGTGAAACATCGGATGGAAGATCTTCCTCTCTGTATATCCGGCTTTCCAATAATAATAAATCTTTAAAAAAAAAAAAAAGTGATGGCATCCCAAATGGGCACTGGTTCACTTCCAGTGTAGCCTGTGCTTATAGTCTGGGAGAGTAGCAGAAGTGATGCCCCTGCATTGCACATGGAAACCCAAAGAAATTTCTTGTTCGTGGCTTCAGATCAGATTCACCTACTGCCACCTTTTGGGGAGCAAGCCAGCAGATGTAAGATTTCTCTCTCTCCTCTGTAACTCCGCCTGCGTGGTATATGCATGTGTCTCGAGTGTGCCCGGTTCCTGTTCCAGATCCTCTGTGCTTCTGACCCAGCCTCCTGCTGATCCACTCAACAGCGTAGCCCTGGCTGCTGCGGGCATCTGGGGAGTGAGGCAGCAGATGGACTGTGTGTGCCTGTCCATCTTTCACTCTGCCTTCCAAACAAAACACCAAATTGGCCATGTGGAACTGTGTTTTCCTTACAGGAGATGGGGAACTGCAGAAAACTTGCCCTGGTAAATTATGAAGCAGTGTTAGAGGCAAAGGCAGTTATGTCTTTTGGTTTTATTTATGTATTTTAAAATTTTTTATTGGAAAGACTGATTTACAGAGAGAAGGAAAGACAGAGAGGAAGATCTTCCATCTGCTGATTCACTCCTCAAGTGGCCACAACAGCCGTAGCTGAGCTAATCCAAACCCATGAGCCAGGAGCTTCTTCTGTGTCTCCCATGCTGGTGCAGGGTCCCAACACTTTGGCCATTCTCTACTATTTTTCCAGGCCACAAGCAGGGACTGAATAGGAAGTGCAGCAGCCAGGACATGGGCCAGCACCCATTTGGAATCTCGGCACGTGCAAGGCAAGGATTTTAGCCACTAGGCTACTGCGTCAGGCTGCAATGGCACTTTTGACACTAAAACGGGCAAAGTCAATTGGATTGCCTTTGTTGAAATTTTTTTTTTTTAAGATCTTATTTTTATTGTAAAGTCAGATATACAGAAGAGGGAGAGGAGAAACAGGAGGACCTTCCGTTGATTCTCCTCAAATGGCCACAAGAGCCGGAGCCGAGTTGATCCGAAGCCAGGAGCCAGGAGCCTCATCTGGGTCTCCCACACAGGTGCAGGGTCCCAAGGCTTTGGGCCATCCTCGACTGCTCTCCCAGGCCACAAGCAGGGAGCTCGATGGGAAGAGGTGCTGTTGGGATTAGAACCAGCGCCCATATGGGATCCTAGCTGCTAGGCTACCACCCAGGACCTAAAATTACTGTTTTCATGCATGGAATAGTCACTTGAAGGTGTGTGTTAATAGCCCCTCGAGTCTCCTACTCTGCTGTTTTCTGCAGCTTGAATGCCTGGCATCATGGCACGTTTGCCCCTGGTCCAGGAAAGTGAGACCCAGCTACTGATGACAGACCACTCACGGTTTAGATTGAATCTTTGGAAATAGCCAGGAAAACTGCAACGCACCGTACCCAGCTTTCACCACTCACCCGGCAGGAGCACCTCAGGCCTTTCTAACTTCAGGGAGTCCTACCAGATGCCCAGAACACACTGCAAGCTTCAAGGTTCACGTAAGCAAATCCCCAGAGGTAAGGAGTCCTGGAGGTGGATGGCAGTTTCCTTTGCCTATGCCTGCTCCTGTAGCTTCATGATGTGCTCCTGTGACCACACTGCTGGACCCTTCCAGTTTCTGTTTAACATGGCTAGGGGCTGTTAGCTTTAATTAAACAAACAAAAAAAAAAAGGGCTTACTGGTTTAAATGGGTGGACTGGTCATTTAGGTGATTCTTCATGTGTGACTTTTTGGTGGGTCTGTTTCAGGAATCCTGGCTGAACATTCGCTAACCTCTTGGTAACTGCTCTGTTATATTAGCCTCGGTGGCATGCATCTCTGGATATAAATGGGTTAAGCTCATGAGGATACTGTAACTTATGAACTATATATCAAGACTGGAACCCTGGAATGCTAGTGACTGAATAGTGGCAATATATTTTGATCACTTTCGTAAGGAAAGCTTTAGGCAAAAGGGGAAATCTGTTAACATTCAGGGGGGCCATGGACTGGGACTCAAGCCTGAACTAAGGAGGCTCTGTAACCAACTCCAGGTCAGCCTTCCCCACCTGGCTGTGTGGTAGCCAATCCTGTTGTCCTCTGTACCTCATCTGTCGTTTCATAAATGCTGTCAGGCCACAATCACGGACACTGGTAAAGGCTGACTTCCCTGTCACCAGTGAGCAGGGTGACCCCCGGCCCTCCCAGTGCTGTTGTCAAATGAAGCAGTCGTGTGCCCACTTCCAGTCCAAAAAGGAAGGCATGGCATCACAGGCCCACAACTACAGCCTAGGGGAGGAAAGAGGCCAGGGCCCATTTGCTGCAATGCCAGCCAGCGGTCAGCAGAGGGGCCCGCCCAGCGCCGTCTTGCTGTTCCTCCCCTTGTTCTGAGGAAGCAGGCTCCCACTGCCAAGCAGCAGGACAGAGGCTCATCTGCAGATATTTAGGCAACAGGTTAGGATAAAGGGCACAAGAAATGCTGTCTGTGCTGGTTGTAACCTCCCGATGTCCTTTCTCCGTTTCCCTTCTTCCTCTGACATGCTGTGAGGGAGAGGCAAAGTGAGCAAGAGCTTCCATCTGGTGGCTCACTCCTCAAGTGGCTGCAACAGCCGGGCTGAAGCCAGGAGCTTCCTCTGGGTCTGCCACGTGAGTGCAGGAGTCCAAGGTCTTGGGCCGTGCTCCGCTGCCTTCCCAGCTGCATAAGCAGGGAGTGGAGTCGCTCATGGGATACCGGTGCCCCTGGACCCTGTGGATCATTACCCTCCCCCCACTCTGACACCCGTGTTTTCCCGTCATGGTAGCTAGAAAAGGACAGACAGGAGGGCTCTCGGATGCAGAGGGTCCTAACTAACGTCCATCTCAATGGGTTTATTACAGTCACAGCGCACTTCATGAAGAGCTGGAGACTCCAGCGAAGCAGGACTAAGGAACACAGACGACTCCAAGCCAGTGGCTCTGAGAAGACCAGGCATCTTGCCTGCCTTCCCAGGGCCGTGTCCGAGGAGTCAGGCATCAAGTCTACTCAGGTAAGCTTCCCAAGCAGCTTTCCTGTACATCTCAGCTGCTTCTAGACGGTTGGCTGCCGCTATTATGCCCCGGCCTACAATGATGATGTCAGAACCGCGCTGCCTGATCACTTCTTGTGGGCTGTTGTACTGTTGGCCAAGATTATCCCCTGTAAAAACAGAAGATGCTGTTAACAGAAAAATTGGGAAGCCTGTCTGACATTTTCTGAGCACAACTACTTGTACTGTCACGCCCTGGCTTTCCATTCCTGTCTGTGGGGCAAATGGGTAAAACCAGGAGCTGCAGAAATCCAGGGCAGAGACCTGCTTGGCTGTGCTTGCTCTGCTGGGTCCTTGCGACATTATCGCTAGATGATGGACTGTTTTTTAAGATTTTTATTGCAAAGTGAGATATACAGAGAGGAGGAGAGACAGAGAGGAAGATCTTCCGTCTCACGATTCACTTCCCAAGCAACCGCAATGGCCAGAGCCGTGCTGATCCAAAGCAGAAGCCAGGAGCCTCTTCTGGGTCTCCCACATTAGTGCAGGATCCCAAAGCTTTGGGCCATCCTCAACTGCTTTCCCAGGCCACAAGCAGGGAGCTGGATGGGAAGCAGGGTTGCTGGGATAGAACCGGCACCCAGATCCAGTTACGTGCAAGGGTGAGCACTTTAGCTGTTAGGCTACTGTGCCGGGCCTGATGACTGATTTTTGATGTCTTAAGGGAGGTACTTTATCACTGAATTTCCTACATCCTGTAAATTTTGGATATTTCTCCTTCAATTTGTTTTTTTTTATTGTTCTGATGTTCAGTCTGTTGCATTTGCTGATTTACAGCTATATTCTGTTGATGTGCAAAGATATGATTGTGGTTTTTTTTTTTAATGATTTATTCATTTTTATTACAGCCAGATATACACAGAGGAGGAGAGACAGAGAGGAAGATCTTCTGTCCGATGATTCACTCCCCAAGTGAGCCACAACGGGCCGGTGCTGCGCCGATCCGAAGCCGGGAACCTGGAACCTCTTCCGGGTCTCCCACGCGGGTGCAGGGTCCCAATGCATTGGGCCGTCCTCAACTGCTTTCCCAGGCCACAAGCAGGGAGCTGGATGGGAAGTGGAGCTGCCAGGATTAGAACCGGCACCCATATGGGATCCCGGGGCGTTCAAGGCGAGGACTTTAGCTGCTAGGCCACGCCGCCGGGCCCCTGATTGTGGTTTTTAAAAGTCTGCTAAGCTGTGTCTGCAGCCTAACACAGGGCCGGAGCTGGAGGCTGCTCCGTGCACTGGATGGTGGTCCCACAAACATCTGTCCACTGATGAAGGTGAGCTGGAGTCCCCTACTGCTTACCGGCCTATTCCCTGTACATCTAGTAATGCTTGCCTTGTAAAGCTGGGTACTCTGCTGTAAGGAACATGTATATTTACACTGATACTTGAATTTCTTCATCACTGGCTAGACTTTGGTAACAGTTACTGTCTAAGTAGTTTACTCTGCTTGTTCCTGGGTCCCACCTGAATGGAATGCACTTAGCCATTCTTGGTTTCAGTCCCTGTGTGTCTTCACTGGTGAACTAGTGTCTTACCTAACAGCACATTCCTGGATCTTTTCACACTCTTCCTGATTGGGGAGGCCTGCAGTGGCTGTGGCGAGAGGTGAGACTGTGATCCCGGTCAGCTACCCTGCGGCCCAGTTGTCCCCACCGCCTGCCCCATTCTGCACGGGCAGGCATTGAACCTGGGACTCTCAGCCACTATGCCCAATCTGTCACCTTTCATTCAGGTAATGATTTTAGTCACTGGAAAAGTTATTTTGATGACTGGGTGTTTTTTTTTTTTTGCAAGTTGTATATTCTTGCACATTTTTATGATGGGAATCATCTTTCCTCGGTATGTAGGATTCCCCTAAACATTTTAGTACAGCTGGTCTGTGGTGATAATTTCCTGTTTTCTGACGGTGCAAGACCTTTATTTATTCAGTCACAAAGGGTAGTTTTGCTTATGTATCATTGGTTGGCATGTTTTTCCCTTCACAACATGGCACATATTCTTTGAGTCCTTCCTGGCCTGTGCTCTAGTTGTGGACCGGAAGAGAGCTGAAATGGGACTTGGCTCTTAAGTTTTTAGATTCCTTTGATGGTGTACTTCTGGTATGGGCGATAGTACCTTCCCTGCGGTGATAATTATACATCTAGGAGACAAAAGACCCTTTCCTGATGTTGTTTGAGTGTTGATTCAGTAGTACATTCTGACTTTAATTCCCTTTGAGGGCCTTAGCCTGATCTCCCTGTATCATCTTCTGCAGCAGGGGGTTGGGGGTGCAGGGTGAGTTGGTACCAGTAGTACTGATGGTGCTGGCCTTGAGTTCCTATGCATTGCTTTGGCGCTGTCCTACTCATTCCCCATTACACTGGCTGGATTTTGGAGAGCAATGGTTGGCAGCCTATAGCAACCTCCACGCCCAGCACTTAGACAACTCCTCTTCCCCTAGAACAGTGCTGCATGGAGAGGAGCCAAGGCCTACTTTAGTCTGGGCTGCCTGCTACAAGGGTGAGTTTGGAGCTTAAGGTTGCTGCACCCAACCACACGTGATCCTGGCCAGGCTGTAACTCTGTGGCTTGGGCTTGGAACCATTACCATCCGACCAGTGCAGATTTCACGGTGTCTCTTTGATACTCAACTCCCTGTGGCTGGAGCTACCGGCCCAAAGGGAGGGGTAGTAAAAATCCTTAGGAGCACAACCCAGGTCAGGGGGTGACCAGAGTTTTGTTTTGCAGGTGAATGCTAGGCTTGCACAAGCCTGGACGAAGCACTTCCCATCCGGCTGGGCATGGATGACAGCTTGATGCTGCTGCAGCGTCTCCATGTGTAAGTACTGGTCTGGGAGCAGGGGTCTCACCACAGCAGGAGTACACCAGCCCCAAGCTCACTCTCCTGCAGCTGAAGTCTTACTCCTTGGGGCGTAAGACCTGGCTCCCTCAGCTGACACTTAGGTCACAGGTAGTGAGTCATTTATGCTATCTCACAATGCCACAGGTCATCTGCCTGGTTCTGGGACAGAACTAAAGGTTTTACCTGGGGTAAAAGGTCTTTGGAGTTTTAGCTGGCCTTGGGCTGCACTGTATCCCGTGCGGTTCTCCTGCCTTAGTCCTCCCACATATGGGAGCAAAACTACATCTGTGTAGCCAGGTGGTCAAGGGCCTAAGGAAGGTTTAAAGGCTTGGTATGCAGCAGGTTCTACAGCTCACCACAGCAGGCCAGGCACTTAACTTCCTGAGCCCAAGAGGGATGCCAAGGTTAGCGGAGGAGTGACACAGGCAATTCTTTCACTGAAACCTGCCACTGGGCTGGTTTCCTTACCTTTCTGTGAAAGTAGCAGCTTAGTGCATGACTGTAATAAAAACTCTTTAAAAAAGAATGTTCAGGCACAAAGTCAGATACATAGAAATGTAAGAGAGGAAGATCTCCGTCTGATGATTCACTCCCCAAGTGGCCGCAACGGCCAGCGCTGCGCCGATCCGAAGCCAGGAGCCTCTTCCGGGTCTCCCACGCGGGAGCAGGATCCCAAGGCTTTGGGCCCTCCTCAACTGCTTTCCCAGGCCACAAGCAGGGAGCTGGATGGGAAGTGAGGCTACCAGGATTAGAACTGGGACCCCAGGCATGCAAGGAGAGGACTTTTGCCACTACGCCTCCGTGCCAGGCCCTGCGTGAACATTATTGTTCTGCCTCCTCAAAGATGTGTTTTGTTGCAAAAATAGTTTGAAATATGCACTTTGAAGACCTCTCAAACAGGTGGATGAATGGACAGAAGTCTCCAATTACACCAAAATGAACTGCATTTCCCACTAAGTACAAAAAGGAAAATTAAGTCCTGCTGTTCTAGAAGTGTTTTAAAAAGTTAGGCCCTAATTATCCTACTTAGTCATAATACTGAGGGGCAAACAGGCACTGCCTGCTTTTGGCCACCACATTGCTCATGTGCCTGTTTAGAGTATGGACGTGAGGTGAACTCCACACGCAGGGACAAGGTTACCAGATGGCAGGGCCAGGAGCCCAAATCGTCTGCAAAATGCCGAGTTGTCCAATACGAAGGCAACTAGCATTAAGGCTTAGAATGAGTTGTCCATATAGTATCTACAATCTGAGGCAGCACAGGAACCTACAACATTCTTTGTTTCCAGAGGGACATCTATTTTCTTAATTTGAAGAGTGCTTATGTTGTATATACAATTAGTGCCCTTGAGGTTCTTGGGGGATGCTAAAGGGCTGGGATTGTGGCACAGTGAGTTAAGATGTGAGCATTGGGTTGAGTCCCAGCTGTTCAGAGCCAGCTCCTGCTAACATACTTTGACCTATGCCAGGCTCCTGACCAAGCAGCCATTTGAGGGTGAAATGCTGTCTTTAAAATAGATCAGCTGGGCCCACAGTGGTGGCCTAGCAGCTAAAGTCCTCACCTTAAACACCCCAGGATCCCATATGGGTGCCAGCATGTGTCCTTGCTGCCCTGCTTCCGGCCATCCTTGACTGCTTTCCCAGGCCACAAGCCTTGGGACCCTGCACCCATGTGGGAGACGCAAAGAAGCTCCTGGCATGTCACAGTGCCAGCCGTGGCAGGCACTTGGGGAGTGAGTCAGCAGATGGAAGAGCTTCCTCTCTGTATATCTGATTTTGAAATAGAAATAACAATTTAAAAATCCTTAAAAATAGATCAGCTGGGTCTGGTGGAATGGATCATTGGCTAATCCTCTACCTTCCCATCCAGCTCCTTGTCTGTGGCCTAGGAAGGCAGCCGAGGATGGTCCAAAGCCTTGGAACCCTGCACCGACCTGGAAGAAGCTCCTGGATTTTGATCGGCTCAGCCGTGGTGACCACTCGGGGAGTGAAAGTGGATGGACAATCTTCCTCTTTATAATATGATGTGCCTTTCCAATAAAAAAAAATACATCTTAAGTATCTTTTGACTTCTGTCACAACAGCGAGAAACCAGAGATGACAGGTTTTTCTGAGGGGTGATAAGTTTTACAGAGACTCTAACATTTGATCATCACATTCTGGGGGACAGAGAAGGACTATTACCAAGTACATTCCAGGAGCCACCACGGGCAACCACAGCCATCCACTCAGCAGAAAAAAGCTTAAGTGAGTCTAGAGAACATTTACATATTCCTATAACCTAGACTCCCTGACTGAGCAGACTCTCTGAGCATCACTGCTTTTCAGCCACACCACCTGAGTTTACTTCCCAGGCTTGGGCACGCTGGGAAAGCAGAGTTCCTGACCTCCACGCTGCAGGTTCATTCAGAACAGATCATTTTCAACAAAAGTGCTTTTCTACATTTTAATTCTAAAGTTACACTGCAAGCTACTTTGCAAACCCAAGAAGGCTTCTCTTTAGCAAGCTTATAGCATCAGCAACAACGAATGCATGAACTTACCACCTGCTTCTAACTGAACTCCTGGAGTTAAGTGAAGGAACTCTGGCTTTGGGCTAACACGGGATCCGGAGATAAAACCAATCACAAATTCAGAATGTTCCTCGGCCATTTTAACCTAAATGGGATGTAGTAGACCATATCATGAGAAGGCATTTAATCAGAACAGCTGTAAAGGGAAAAAACCCTCTAGTAATTAGTTTAGAAACTGCTATATTACTGGTAACTTTTCCCATTTCATACATATAAGTTTAGCACAAGCTAATATCTAAAACAGGTCACCTCACATAAGTGAAATGTTTCAGCAACAGGCCAGCGCTGTGGTGCCAGCATTCCAGCCCGCTCCCTGCTTTCATATTTGAGATATAAAGTGCTATTAACTACCAGCGCTGGCACTGTGGTGTAGCGAGTAAAGCTGCTGGGACAGCGGAATCCCAGAGGGCCGCCCGTTGGAATCCCAGATGCTCTGCTTTCCAATCCAGCACCCTGCTAATGTGACTGGGAAAGCAGCAGAAGATGGCCCACATTCATGGGCCCCTGCCATCCACGTGGGAGACCCAGGCTCCCTCCTAGTGCAGCCCTGTCCTCCACAGTCATCTGGGGAATAAAGAAGCAGATAGAAGTTCTCTCACTCTCCCCCTCCAATTCTTTCAAAATAATCTTTTTAAACAAAATGAGAGTAGCTATTCAGGCACCCTAAACAACTGGTATTAATCACTGTCACCCTCCCAAGAGCTGACTCCCCAGCAGAGCTGCCCAGGACCCTGAGGCAGGCACTGTCTTGTGGCCCCAGGACGTGCAGGTGGAACAGTGCTGGCTTTCCTCACCCCAATCTTGAGGTCACTTACTGCTGCTGTAGTGTAGCTGCCGGTGGCCAGGCTGCCAGCGGAGCTCATCTCAGCGATAAGCAGGCACCCCCGGTGCAGAGGCAGTCCCACTTCCTGCAGGCCCTTCACAACTCCTGCGCCAGGCACCACGTGGGCATTGACGAGGTCTGCCCAGGAAGCTATTTTAAAAACACCACCTAACAGGGAGAAGAAAAGGTAGTTTCCAATTCCACACCAAAATCTCTAATCATTTACCCTAAATAACAATGCAAAACAATCTCCCAGTAGCATTTCTGAGAGGGCAGTATGTTTTTAAGACTGGGGACCAGTGTGATAGCTCAACTGGCTTATCCTCTTCCTTCCAGTGCTGGGATCCCCCAAGGGCACTGGTTCGTGTACAAGCTGTTCCACTTCCCATCCAGCTCCCTGCTTGTGGCCTGGGAAAGCGGCAGAGGATGACCCAAAGCTTTAGGATCCTGTACCCACTTGTGAGACCTGGAACAAGCTTTTGGGTCAGGTTTCAGAATGATTCAACTCAAGGTCATGCAGCCACTTGGGGTGTGAACAAGCAGACAGAAGATCTTTCTGTCTCTCCTCTCTGTAAAGATGCCTTTCCAATAAAAGTAAAAAAAAAAAGCTTTTAAAAAAAAGGGGGGGAGGAAAAACTCCAGACGATTCTAGCCAGGAAGAATCAGCTATGTGTCCAGGCGGAGAACAGAGGGTGAGATGCTTGCAACTCCTCTGCCCGGTGGGTCCCCAGGCTCACTAATTCCGGACTGCTTTCTCCTGCAGGCAGACAGCAGGGAAAATAAAGCTCTTGCTATTAAAATGGCCTCCAGGGAAGATGGGCGTTTCGGAAGTCTGTGTTCGCAAACTCCTCCTTCAGAGGCCACGGTTTCCATTCCGCAGCGGCTTCCCTCTCTCCACATGCCCATGTGTTCTCTTAGAGCTCCTTGACTTCTCAGATTTCAGCAGGCAATTCTGTTCATCTTACAGGGTAGCAAAAAAACCCCGATTTCTGCAAAAACTACGCCAACTCAAACACAGAAAGGTTTTAATAACTTCTGGTCAATAAGCCAGCCTATAAGCTAAGCTCGGCCATATGCATGCATTAAGAAAAATCAACACACCTCAAAGATACTTAGGATGAGTGTCAAAAAATACGACCACGTATGTTACAAGACCAAGTAAAAAAGCATTATATATGTATACAGATAACATCACTGTTAGATAAAAAACAAACAAACAAAAAAAGCAAATTTACATAGGATAGTACTTATCACTATTTTTCAAGTTCTAGTTGGGGGAAAAAAAGTCTGTCAACAGATCCTTCTTGCCTGAAGACAAATGGTCACTTTTTGTGCCATTCTCTCATATGCTGTATCTGTAACTTGTTTTCAAAACTCAAGTTCTGTTAGGGCCATTGCCATCTTAAGTCTGCCCAGAATTCACGTATCCTGCCTTCTGGCTTCAACACCTCGCTTTTCTTATTCTTAAAGATTTATTATTTTTTTAACTGGAAAATTAGATTTACAGACTGAAGGAGAGACAGAAAGAGCGATCTCCCATCCACTGTTTCACTCCCCAAGTGACCACAATGGCCAGAGCTGAGCCAGCTGAAGCCAGGAGCCAGGAGCTTTCTCCAGGTCTTCAACCTGGGTGTAGGGTCCCAAGACTTTGGGCCTTCCTTGACTGCTTTCCCAGGCCACAGGTAGGGAGCTGGATGGGAAGTGGATACAAACCAGCGCCCATTTGGGATACTGGCGTATGTAAGGCGAGGACTTCAGCCACTAGGCTACCACTTTGGGACTGCAGCTCACTTTTGTATATTAAAATTATTCCTACTGCATTTGCAGTAAAAGAGGTTTACATGGACAGTTAACCACCTCACATCTGCAACAGGCTTACTGCCCAGGTCAGCTACCAAAGTCATCTCTACCCTGGCCACAGCAGGTGGTTTGGGGTGGGCAGAGAGAGTGGGCCTACCTGAGGAAGACGTCAACAGAGGAGAAAGCAGAGTTGACAGATGGAGAGAAAGCAAGTCCAGAATCGCTCGAGTTCCTGGATCCAAACACGCTGGACAACCTGCTTTAGGGCTGGACTTTCGGGCTTATGAGGCAAGACACTTCCTTTTCTTCTTCAGCCAGTTTTAAGCTGGACTTGATTCTTGCTGATTCCTCAACATACACTTACCTTCATACTGCTTTTTCACTGTGTTGCCTATATCTGCAAATTTCCGGTCTTCAAATACTAGAAACTCATGGCGTTCTGCCAGCATGGTCAACTGCTTCACCACATCCAGCGTGAAATCACTGAGAATGTCCACATGGGTCTTGAGCATGCAGATGCTGGGTCCCAACATGTCAGCCAGCTCCAACAGCTCTCGGGCCTCGGACACATCAGCGGACAGGCACAGATTGGTCGCCTTCTTCTCCATAAGCCTGAAAAGCTTTGATGCCACTGGGTGGGCCGCGGGCAGCTCGGCACGCGCAGCAAAGCTGAGCTCTTTGGGTACTGCCTTCACGGAAGGGAGAGAGCCATTAGGATCGGCTGCCGTGAACACATTCTCCTGAATAAACCTCTTCACTCGCCCCACCGTCAGGGCATCAATTTTTTTCTGCTGCTCCAGAATCTCCAGCATCTTGGACAGCGTGCACACCGAGTGCAGGCGGATGCCGTGCGACTGCAGCTTGTCCTTGCCGCCCTGCTCCCGGTCCAGCAGCACAATGGCGTCCGTGACCTTCAAGCCCTCCCTCTGAAGCACCTCCACGGTTTCCAAAACACTGGAGCCACTTGTGACGACATCTTCAATGATTAAACATGTGTCTCCCGGGTTAATTGTTCCTTCCACAAGGCGCTTAGTACCTAGGAAAGAAAACATTCTATTGATTGCAACTTTGAAGGTTGGATGGTTTAAGTCTTGTCTGGCAAGCCATTTGGAGCTAGTTCTTCATCTTACTTCTGAGTTCTGATGAATCTTCAATGTGCCAATGATGACTGCTTTCTTTGCTGTCTATATTCTGTCATTTACACACAGAATATTTATAGTCAAACTGGGAAACAACCATCACTTAGTGCTTCACGGCCACATTTTCAAACATGAAATTTCTTGAAAGATCAGGAACATTAAAAAGCAGAATAATCCATCATCAATGAAATCATTCCTTTTTCTATCAAACATGTATCACTCACCATCAGTCACACTGGCCATCTGAAGCTATGAATTCAGGAGGGAAAATATTCAACAACCTAACCTGTCTTATGAATTACTTAATACAGTATGACTAAATACAAACTGTACTACAGGCTATACCAAGATAACCACAAAATACAGACCACAGCTATACAGAGCCTCATCGGAGTAGATACATGCTTCCCACTACCTGTGTCTTGTATTGAAACCCAAAGTTGGTGGGCTTTCTGCCGCCTGAGATGTGCCACAAGTACTGCCTTGGCACTTCCATATCCCTTTCCTCCCCTTGATGCGCTGGGAAACCCAAGTGAATCAGCTTAGAGTAGACACAGAATCCTGGGCACTTATAAATAATCACATTCTAGAAACACTTTTCAGGACATATAATAGAAATAACAGTATCCTACTGGCAGAGATCCTTGAGATAGCTCAAAAAATGGGACATGGGCCTACCATCATGGTTTTCGCCTTGTAAGTGCCAGCATCCCATATGGTACCGCCACTCCCCTCCAGCTCCCTGCTTGTGGCCTGGGGAAGCAGTAGAGAATGGCCCAAAGCCTTGGGACTCTGTACCTGCATCAAAGAACTGGAAGAAACTTCTGGCTTCAGATCGGCTCAGCCCTTGCCGTTGTGGTAACTTGGAGAGTGAACCAGGGGATAGAAGACCTTTCTCTGTCTCTCCTTCTCTCTGTAAATCTCACCTGCCTTTCCAATAAAAACAAATAAATCTTAAAAGGGGGAGGGGAAGGTGGAATACTTTGGTATTATCTTTTTATTACAACCTCAAACAAAAACAAACACCAAACAATTCAATCTCATTTATTTTACATCCTCTGCCCCTCCATGATTTTTAGAAGTAAATCCCTGTTAGAGTTATAAGCCAGTTTAAACTATTCCAAAATCTGCCAAGTTCAGCAAAATTAAGCTTCAACAGTATAAATTGCTGAATGCTAAAATGAAAATAGACACGAAACAGCTGAATAGTACCCCTTAGCCATTTTAAGCTGTATAGCAGCCGGTTCTGTGGATAAACTAAAATTGAAATGTCAATGAAGTAGTCACAGGATGTGGTTAAGAACTTGCATTTTTTAACATATTGGTTACTCAATACCATGTCAATTAATTTGATAAACTGTTGTTGATGATATGTTGTGGTTTTTAATTGATCAGGATGATAGTCTGCCAGCTCTGCCTTCAGACCAGAGATGGTCTCCCCAAGAAATCATTGAATTTATCTGGACAATAAGATGCTGGACTCTATGCTTGCAATGAAAGAATCTTGACTGAATTTGAACTGTAATACTGCACCAAGGTGGAGGAATCCACCATGGAGGGAGGATATGGGGAGGGGATGGGGGAATCCCAGAGTCTATGAGACAGTGTCACATAAAGCAATGTAATCAATAAAAAAAAAAACAAATTTTAAAAAAAAGTAAATCCCAGCTAGCGAGTTTCATCATAAAACTATGTAGAGTGGCCAGCACTGAGGCACAGCAGACTCAGCTAATGCTTGTGATGCCAGCTTCCCACATCGGAGCGCTGGTCTCAGTCGCTTTTCTGATCCAGCTCCCTGTGAATGCACCTGCAAACGCAGCCCAAGTACCTGGGCCCCTGTCACCCAGTCAGGAGCCCTAGATGTAGCTTCAGTCAGGCCATTAAGCTGTTTGGGAAGTTATCCTTCTCCGTCACTTTGCATTTCAAATAAATAAATAAAATTTTTTTTGTGTGGGTACGGGGTCTCAAGGTTTTGGAAATAATAAATCTTTTAAAAAAAGGTTTTAGGGGCCAGCATTGCAGTGCAGCAAATTAAGCAGCCACTTATGACACTGGTATCAGATACTGAAACATCAGCTCAAATATCAGCTTCTTTGCTTTCTCTGCACTCCCTGCAAGAGGCTGGGAAAGCTCCAGATGATGCTCATGTACTTGGGCTCCCACCACTCACACAGAAGATCCAGTTATAGGCCACGGAGTTTGGTCTGGACCAGCTCCCAGCTTTCGAGGAGTAAACTGAGAGGGAAGATCTCTGTAATTCCACCTTTCATATAAAAAGTTTCAGTGTGTGTGTGTGTGTGTGTGTGTGTGTGTGGTTTCTTTGTTGTTAATTTTTATTGGAAAGGGCAGATTTACAGAGGACAGACAAGGAAAGACCTTGCATCTGCTGGTTCAATCCCCAAGTAGTTACAAGGACCAGAGCTGAGCTGCTCTGAAGCCAAGAGCCTCTTTTGGGTCTCCTGCAAGGCTGCAGGGTCCCTAAGACTTGAGCAATCCTCCACTGCCTTCCCAGGTCACAAGCAGGGAGCTGGATGAGAAGTGGAATAGCCAGAACACAAGCTGGTGCCCATATGGGATGCCAGTACTTGAAGCTGAAGGAATAGCTTGTTGAGGCTGGCACTAGCCATTCACATAAATAAATATTTTAACAAAATGTTTAGAATGCATCTGTGAAAGATAAGGACTCTTTTACAAAATTATTACTGAACCAATATAAAAGAACACAAAGCTCAGTAATTCTTTATTATTAAATATGAATTCAATTTAAGTACTGATTTTCAGATTTTAAATCAAGCACACCAATAGTGTATGCATCCCATCAAACTCTGAAGTTTTTATCTTGCTTTATGAGACTAAGTGTATTCATGCAGCACTCTTCATGGAATTTACACACACACTGGAAGTGTTTTTAGAACATTCTGCTGAAGGGAAACACCTGGTAAGGGTGATTTGCAGTCAAGGGTTTTGCAGATAACAATGCAAAATATAAAGTACCCCCTTCTCACTGCCTCATCAATGCAAAACATGTCACCCCTAAACTCTGAAGGAAAGGAGATCCTTCTGCAGCAACAGTTAACAAGCTGTGAAGCAATGCTAAATGACATGAAGCATACTCCAGAGGAACCTGGTAAACCACCACTGCCTAAGGAAGAAAAATGTTAACAGTGTTGGGTTACAGATTTAAGGCTTATGCTTTGATATTTTACCATAATCTTTGCTTTCTTTCCTTCTAATAAGCATTGGAATTTGATTGGTTGAACAGATAACGGTAGCCAGCGGCAAAGCTGTGTAAGGTACTCCACACACAGTGTCAAAGCTGATCCCCGCATTTTGAGCAGTTTGGAATAAGATGTCTGCGACCTGTAAGAGAATAAACAGAAACTATTTTCAGTATTGCGGAGAATCAGGATGGCAGAATAGGGTAAGGACACGTTTAAACGTACGGGGAAACAGTGAATCAGGATGAAGCAGAGGACATATTCCAGGAAATAGGAGAGGACAGAGTAACAGCAGAGGGGTACCTGGAGACTGACATACACAATAAAGCAGCGAAAACAATGGTGTGGTGTTGCTGTGACTGATAATCCAGTGACATTCAGCAAACAGCTGGAACTCCACCAGCAACCAGGTGGGAAGGGATTTTCACTGGGAGCTTGGGAGGTGAGCCCAAAGAACTGTCCATTCTGCTGGGCCGTTTGACCAGGAGCAAAGACAAAGCAGCAGATCCCAGACAGGAAGTGCAAGAACAGGGTGGATTTCACAGCCTAGTCAGCCCCCTAGAGCCAAATTGGGCACCATTTTGCCTAAGGAGGAAAAAGCAAGGAAAATTCAGACTGAGCATAAACTGAGCTCGGAGTGAACTCATTTCTGACTCAATGAACTGCAGCAATGCAGCATAGTACAGGTTCCACCCAAGACAGGTCTGGGTAGCCCTCAAACCTGGTGGCCAGCAGATCAAGAACTCTAGTAGTGGTACATCAGATGCCATTTTGTACACTGTGGCAAAAGCTTTAGGACTACAGGGGACAACAGTGAACTGTGCATGTGCTGAGCTCATGAGAACTCACTGAGTTAAGTGGATTACACTGGTCCCGCAGGAAAATAATACCAACACTGGCACCGTATGGGTTAAAATAGGTCCATGTTGCACCCAGACCTAATGTTCAACAGGTTCCAGCAAGATCAGCACCAACAATAACCTAGCTATATAGGACACCTGGTGTCTCCCTAATTCTGGAACCTGCTCCAACTGGAAGTGGGAGAAAGGCTGTACAGACAACAGTGCAGCCTCAGCATGGTATTCCAGGAGGTGGAGACTGGTGAGCCAGGAGCTGGGGCAGGAGTTGGAACTACAGAGTTCTTTGTGGAAATCTAACATAAGAACCCAGACCTGGAACTCGCTGGAGGGAGTGGCACAAGTGGCTGCAAAGAGCTGTGTACCAACAGCAATAAGTAAAATCAAACTGTAGACCTGCAGGTAACACAGCTTAGAAACCTGCCCCAAGGAGAAGACTCTGCTAACCAGAAGTACAATGACCAAGAGCAAAAGAAGAGACAAAGGCATAATGAATATTACTGAAGACTCCCCTTCAAAGGGGCAAAACCTTATGCCAACCTCAGGGTTCACTGAGGAAGACATCGAGAAAATGAGGGACACAGAATTCAGAAAACTCATCAAAGTTTCTGATCAACAATGAGAAGCACATACAAGAGTTCAAAGCATTTAAGGAATATATTACACAAGAAAAAGCAACAATAAAGCAAATCAGAGCTGATATATCAGAAAGTAACAACACAGTAGGGCAAATTAAAAGTACAGTGGAGAGTCTCCAAAATAGAATGAAGCAAGCCAAGCAAGCAGAACAAAGAATCTCAGAATTGGAAGATATTTCCTGTCACCAGGGGGAAGCAAACAAAAAGCTGGAAGCAGAGCTGGATCAGGCAAAAAAAAAAAAAAAAAGTATTCAAGAATTGAAAGTCACAATTACAAGGACAAATCTAAGAGTTATGGGAATCCCAGAAGGTGCAGAAAGGGAAACTGGTTTTACAGATATATTTAACGAAATAACAAGGGAAAATTTCCCTAATCTGGAGAAAGAATTGGGAAATAACATCCAGGAGGGGCACAGAACTCCCAACAGGCTTGATCAAAAGAGATCTTCACCACAACACGTGATCATAAAGCTCTCTTCAATTGAACATAAGGAAAAGATCCTGAAATGTGCACATGAAGATCCCTGATGCCAGCCACCGCGTGCATGTGGTGAACTGTCCCCAGGCCTGTCAGGCCTGCCTGGGCTCTTGAAGCTGCTCCCTTCAGGGAGAGTACACAGACCAAGGGGGGAGGTCTCCGTGACTGGGCAGGCTCAGGGTCCACCCACCGCCCTCATTGGTGGATGGGATTGGGGAGGGGCACGACCTAGATAGTGGGGTTTGAACTACCTGCAGCCTGCTGGCTGCTGAAGGATCTCAGGCCAGGGCATCTTCATGCTCAGATCCCTGACGCCAGTCACCATGTGCATGTGGTGAGCTATCCCCGGGTGGCCAGCGCGCCATTTGGCACCAGGCTCCATCTGCTAGCCACCCAGCCAGGGAGCTCTGGGGTTTTGGTTCTTTGAATCGCTGCTTAGGTAGCTCCAGGTTGAACCCACTGTGCCTCTAGGATGTGAATCAATCCTAAAGATTCCCAATGACAGTAACTCTTCCTTTGAAGAACTTGTAATCACTGAATAATGCTGTCCACCAAACACCAGTCCACGCAAAAGCCAAGGCTTGGGGCTTGTCTAGCAGGATCATATCCTATTACCTGACATGATGATGGATGAGGAGACGGGTCACATTAGGCAAGGCCATGACATTAACTAGCACCATATCCAGGGGTAGATTCTGGGGGGGATGCGTGGGCCAAACCCTCTAGAAATTCTAGCCCCACTGGTTAGCTCAAGTTAGGGTGGTGATGGACTAAGCTAGGTGTGACCAAGGAGCCTGCCATCAATCACAGATAAAGGAACCGACAACAGTCTGGACTGGTCAAGGCAGCAGCACCCGAATGTGCATCCTGAATTGGGTGTGGGGTGGGTTGGGCTGCAACATTCACCAGCTCACACAAGGCCAAACAGAAGGCCAGACTGTGCCAGGCACTAGCCTAAAACCCATTGGCATGTATGAGAACTGGGTCTGGGAGTGAATCAAGTGGAGGAACTTGGGAAACTCCCCTGGCGAGTCATAGCTCCTGTGAGGAACATGTGGTCCAGACCTGGGGGTCGGACAAATGGGCAAAGTAGCTCCAACAGCTGGCTAATGTGTCAGCTGGTAATGGAATGGGGTGTACCAGGCAGGACTGAGCAAACCTTAGCCCACAAGCGAAACCAGAAATCAGATTGGAGCACAGGTCATGCCAAGTAGGCCCTTGCACCTACTGATCTGCGTGAGCCAGAAACACTACACCACAGCATCTAAGGCAGGGGCCAGGACAAGTGAGGGGCTGAGCCAAGCTGAGTCAGAGCAACCACTGGCATGCACGTGATCTAAGGCTGGGAATAGGCATGGTTGGGGAGCTAAGGGGACACCCTAGCTGGGTTGAGGTCCCCACCAAGGTGCGCATGGGCTGGAATGGGGGCTGCGTTTGGATCAGGAAACAGTTGTAGTCTCCCCTGGCACAAGTGTGGACTAGGACTGGACGCACCAAACCAGGCCAGACTCCAACACCGTCTGGAGACCAGGAAGACCAGGATAGATGTGGGATGGACTAGGCTAGGTCTCAACCCCTACTGGGCCAAGTGTGAGCTGTATGTGGGTATGGAAGAGCTGTGGCTGGGCTGAAACATCCAACAGCAAGAACCAGTTTGGATTGAAAGGCCAGTCAGGAACAACCACTGTTCCTGCTAGGACAGGAGGTGAACTGAGTAGGGCTGGCTCATGGACCCCCCTGGTAGGAGCAAAATCTGGCACTGGGACAGTTTCTGATGGAGGAGCCTGGACAACTCCTCTGGCAGGACATAGACCCTGCAGGTAAGTGCAAGAAACATGATAGCAAACAGCCCAGAACAGGCTATGGAAATTATCCCACTGGCATACACTTGGCATGGGTTGGGGGCTGACCAGGCTGAACCTGTTCACCTCACCCGCTGGTGAGTCCGAGTGCCAGAACAGAGTGTGGGTCGAGCCAGGTTCAGTTGCGACACATACCAGTACACATTAAGGAATGCCAAGGCGAGATGAGCAGTATCAGATGTAGTTGCAGTGCCCAACCAGCACATGTGATGATCAGGGGGAGGAGGCAAAGCCGACAGGGGAATGTGGGCTCCCCTGCTGGACAACTACTTCCATTGGAAAGCGTGACTCGGGTTGGGGGCAGACCAGACTAGGCAGGGCTATAACACCTGTGGGCCTCATGTGAGCTAGATAAGGGAAGGGCCACGGTGGGCTGATTGTTCCGACTGGTGCAAGCAACAATTAGAGTGGGTGAGGGTTGGTTGGGCTTAGCTGCAGCATTAGCTGGCACAGGCTGGCACCGGGGGCTAATTCTGCCAAGTCAAACCACAGAACCACCTGGAGAGTGCATAATCTGGGAGTGGGAGTGGCCTAGTAGGGAGATAGTGGGCACCTCCCTCGGGGTCACCACTCTCAATGGACAGCACGAAAACCAGGAGAGGGGCAGGGATGGCTAAACAGAAAGGCACCTGCCAGTATGTGTGTGGGCTGGATAGTAGGTTGGTTGAGCTGGACTAGGCTTCAATGGCCACTGACATGTACAAGAGCTAAATGGGATATGGGACAGACTGGACAAGCCTGTGGTATATACTGGCAAGCATGGGAACCAGGGTAGGGGGCAGAACTGGTGGGGGTTATGGGGAGTCACCCCAACTAGGCTGCAGCTCCAACTGGTTTGCGTGAGGACCGAGTATGAAGCGAGTAGGATCGAGCTGGACTGCAACACCCATTCGTTCACGAGGAAGACAGGGCTGGAAACAGAACTGACCCCGCAATAGCAACAACCAGCATGTGCATAAGCTGATTGTCATGGCAGACGGCACTGGACCCTGTACTAGCAAACTCAATCAAGAATCAGGTCTGGAATCATCTCAGATGAAGTTTCTTTGGAGATCCCTCCAACTGAACTGCTGATCTCAGAACCCCAACCATGAAGAGACTGTCAACCAGTGGACTCTGAATAGGTTTCATTGTGCTGGAGTGCCGAGATTGGCAGCAATCAGAACTGTTGAACTATCAAAACTGTTTGAGCAGGACCCTCGGAGCACGCCTCCAGTTGGGGATCTGGGATGGGTGGGAGGCTGGGTGGGGCTTTTCCCTTCGTCTCTCCCCTGACCCCAGACACAGGGAAAAATGGTAATATTAATGTGGAAACAATGGTATTACCCACTTTCACCCTGCAGCCCTTGATCCTTTGTACCCTAATCAACTAAGATTATTAAAAAAATAATTTAAAAAAAAATAAGATGCTCTAGACAGAGAAGAGGAATAGCACCAAACAAAATCAAAGGCAAATGAGAAGAACATCCCAGTAAAACGACCACAGAAGACTAAACCAAAGAACAACCCATTCCTAAAATGACAAGACCAAATTACCACCCATACATATTAACCCCAAAAGTAACTGGCTTAAGCTCAATCAAACATCATAGATTAGTAGACTGGATTAAAAAACAAAACCCATCTTTTTTGTTGTCTAGAAGAGACACATTTCACCAACAAAAATCAGCAGAAGCTGTGTATCATGGATTTTGATATTTTTGTTTTTGTTAGTTCATCTCTTCAAAACAGCTTCTTGTGATTAAATTATTCAATGACTCAGATCACACAGTAGCATTTTCTTCTTCATTTGATTTTCTTTTTAATTTCTTCAGTGACACATTATCAGTAGCATGTTATTTGACTTCATGGCATTGTAAATTTCTATTTCTCTTCCTATTGTTGATTTTGTATTGTGACTTTTCATTTAAGGAGATGTACAGCAACTATGAAATCGAGACTAACATATCCAGATGTGAGGATACAATGTAGTATGCATCTCTACTTACAAAGGTGGACTTACAATGAAACCGTTTACTATATCTTGACAATAGGATGCTGGACTCTCTGCCATTGTCCATGCCCGCAATGATGGACTGTGTATGAAGAACTATACTTTAGTAACGATATGGAGGAACTAGGTGGGGGGGGGGAATTGGGGCTGGGATAAGGGAAATGCCAGGAGCCTATGGAACTGTATCATAAAATGATAACAATAATAATAATGAAATAAAATGTCAAAAAAACTATTATCAGTATCGTAAATGGTGTACCACTTAGCCTAACAACGCAACATTACAGACAGCATTAACCCTGCAGTGGTTTGTCCCAAATTTGATGGGGATAGGGAACAAATGCCTTTGTATTAAATGACCATCTACTTAAGTCCAAATATACAAGTATAAAACATTAGGCTGGACCTGGCATGTTGGCGCAGCATCTCCATGCCTCTATGCCGGAGTCCCCTATGGGCACCAGCTCATGTCCTTGCTGCTCTACCTCCTATCCAGCTCCTTGCCTGTGCCCTGGGAAAGCAATAGAAAATGATCCAACGACTTGGGACCCTGCATCCATGTGGGAGACCTGGAGGAGGCTCCTGGCTCCCAGCTTCAGATCAGCTCAGCTCTGGCCACTGCGACCATTTGAGGAGTGAACCAGTAGATAGAAGATCTCTCTTGGACTCTCCCCATCTCTCTGTGACTCTTCACACACTCACACACTCTCTCTCTCACACACACACACACACCCCTCTCAGCCTACTCAGTTCTGCAGCAACACAATGCGGGCTAGGGAAGGTCAGGCACTGATGCCACAGCCTAACCGTGGTCCCAAGGTACCGTTTCCCTGGGTAATCTAAGCCTGTCACCTCCTCACCATCTCATCCAAAAGAACTCTTCAGTGAGGCCTCATTCACACACACACGGAGCCTACTGTACCAAGGACTGTTGCACTATCTCCTTTCCACATATGACACCTGGATGTTACAAAGCTTGCTTTACCCATTACCATTTTTTCAAAAACAAACAACAAAACAACCAAAAAACAACCACTTAGTTGTTTGGTGAAATAGATCTCTTCAAAAAACATTGCATTTTTTTTTAAGATTTGTTTTTATTTGAAACACAAATTTTAGAGAGGTGAGGACAGAGACTGGTTCATACCCCCAAATAGCTGCAACGGCCAGAACTGAGCTGTCTGAAGCTGGGAGCCTGGAGCCTCCTCAAAGTGTACCATGTTGGTGCAAGGTTCCAAGGACTTGGGCCGTCCTTCACTGCCTTCCCAGGCCATAAGCAGGGAGCTGGATCAGAAGTGAAGCAGCCAAGACTCAAACAATGTTCGTTTGGGATGCCAGTGCTACAGGTGGAGAATTAGACTGTTACACTGTTGCAGCAGCCCCAAATCTTTGTATTCTTGTACTTCTAAATATTTAAAACCTATGAATATTTTAAAGCTGCAAAGGATGTAATTTCTAGTACTAACAACGTATCTTAGGGCCCGGCGTGATAGCGTAATGGTTAAGGTCCTCGCCTTGAACCCGCCGGGATCCCATATGAGCGCCAGTTCTAATCCTGGCAGCTCAACTTCCCATCCAGCTCCCTGCTTGTGGCCTGGGAAAGCAGTCAAGGACGGCCCAAAGCCTTGGGACCCTGCACCCACGTGGGAGACCCAGAAAGAAGTTCCTGGCTCCTGGCTTTGGATCGGCGCACCACCAGCCCTTAGCCACTTGGGGATTGAATCATTGGACAGAAGATTTTCCTCCATCCTTCCTCCTCTCTGTACATCTGCCTTTCCAATAAAATGAATAAATCTTTAAAAAAAAAAAAACTATCTTAGATCTTGAATTACTCTTGAATGAATAGTGAGACCTGAATGCTAAAGTAACTTGATACCCAGTATTTCCAATGAAAAGTTGGAAATTTTGTACATTTTTCTTAAACTCATTTTCATTCCACTGTATCCAGACTTATTCTCACGCAATACATACTTCATGCTTGAAAAGCCCTTACCATCCCTCTATCATTGTCTTCAGTGTGATGTAAACTGGGATGCACATTGAGAAAAACTTAAAGGTGCAAATTAGAAGATAAATTTCAGGGCCCAGCGGCGTGGCCTAGAGGCTAAAATCCTTGCCTTGAATGCCTGGGATCCCATATGGGCGCTGGTTCTAATCCCGGCAGCTCCACTTCCCATCCAGCTCCCTGCTTGTGGCCTGGGAAAGCAGTTGAGGACGGCCCAATGCATTGGGACCCTGCACCCTTATGGGAGACACGGAAGAGGTTACTGGTTCCCAGCTTCAGATGGGCACAGCACCAGCCCTTGCGGTCACTTGGGGAGTGAATCATCAGACGGAAGATCTTTCTCTCTGTCTTTCCTCCTCTCTGTATATCTGACTTTGTAATAAAAAATAAATAAATCTTGCAGGTTGGTACAGCCTCTATGGAAATCGGTATGGAGAACATTCAAACAACTTAAAATCAACATACCGTATAATCCAGCAATAGCACGCCTAGGAATATACCCAAACCACCTGTTTTATGAGAAACCAACATGTATCCCAATGTTCACAGCAGCACAATCAGTAATTGCAAAAACATGGAAGCAGCCAAAATGCCCATCAGCAGAGGATTGGATAAGAAAGCTATGGTTCATCTACTCCATGGAATACTACTCAGCTATTTTAAAAAAAACAAAATGCAGTTCTTTGTGGCCAAATGGGCCAAACTGGAAACCATAATGCTAAGGGAAATGAGCCAATCACAAAAGGTTAAATACCACATGTTTGCCTTAATTTAAGATGATATGATGTTATGTAAAACATGTAATGCTAAGAATATGCCAGCACAAAACCAGCTCTACAAAAATCTCCTTAGAAATGCACTAAATCCAGAAAAAAAGGAGGTGAATCATAAGCAAAGATGGCAAACAGGAAGGTCTCCCCACTAAAGTCCACACAAGGAAGGGCAATTACACAGATATCAACACCCACAAAAACAAGTATGGCAGGGCAAAAGCACAACCTCTCAATTTTAACTCTTAACACAAATGGCCTGAACTCACCAATCAAAAGGCATAGATTAACAGAATGGATTATCAAACAGCACCCAACTATCTGTTGCCTACAAGAGACACATCTAACCAGAAGAGATTCTAAGAAACTGAAAGTGAAAGGTTGGAAACAGATATTTCATGCCAATGGACGAGAAAAAAAGGCTGGGGTAGCTGTCTTAATTTCAGATGATGTGGACTTCAATCTGACACACATCAAAAAAGACAGGGAAGGACATTATATATTGGTGAAGGGACTGATCCATCAGGAAGTAACTACCATTGTGAACATATATGCACCAAATTCAAACGCACCTAGCTACGTGAAGCAATTACTTACGGACTTAAGGGGAGACATAGATATGCACACAATAATAGTGGGTGATCTTAACACCCCACTAACAATAGACAGATCAACAAAACAAAAACTCAACAAAGACACAACAGAGCTCATATAAACAATAGAACAACTGGACATGATAGATATTTATAGAATTTTTTATCCTAAGGCCACAGATTACACATTTTTTTCAGCAGTGCATGGCACCTTCTCCAGGATCGACCACATGATAGGACACAAAGCAAACCTAAATACCTTCAAAAAGATAGGAATCATACCATGTACCCTCTCAGACCACCACGGAATGAAACTGGAAATCAGCAATTCAAAATGCCCCAGGAAATACAGAAACTCTTGGAGGCTGAACAATATGCTATTAAACGAACAATGGATCAGAGAAGAAATTAAAGATGAGATCAAAAAATTTATGGAAACCAATGAAAACTCTGACACAACATTCCAAAATTTGTGGGACACTGCCAAAGCAGTGCTACGGGGTAAACTCATCGCAATTGGAGCTCATGTCAAGGCCCAAGAGAGGCGCCAAATACAGGAACTAAACACACACCTCCAGGAATTGGAAAAACAGCAGCAGAAGAGTCCCACACACCATAGGAAACAAGAAATCATCAAAACAAGGGAGGAAATTAATCAGATACAAATAAAAAAAACGATACACAAAATCAATGAATCAAAAAGCTGTTTTTTTCAGAAGACAAACAAGATAGACACCCCACTGGCCCGACTGACAAAGAAAAAACAAGAGAAGGCAAGAATTAACAGCATCAAAGATGAAAAAGGCAACATAACAACAAGACACCGCATCCATTAAGGCCATAATTAGAAATTACTACAAAGCACTGTACTCCAACAAATCAGAAGATCACCAAGAAATGGAAAAGTTCTTAAGACTTCTACCACCTGCCAAAACTTAGCCCAGAGGCAACAAACAACCTGAACAAACCCATAACTGAAGCAGAGATTGAATCAGTGATTAAAGACCTCCCAACAAAGAAAAGCCCAGGCCCAGACAGCTTCACTACAGAATTCTACAAAACATTCTGAACAGAACTGACCCCAATCCTCTACAAACTCTTCAAAACAATAGAAAAAGAAGCAACCCTTCCAAACTCATTCTATGAAGCCAACATTACCTTAATCCCAATACCAGAGAACTAACAGAGAAGGAAAACTACAGACCTATCTCTTGATGAACATTGATGCTAAGATTCTCAACAAAATCCTAGCCAACAGAATTCAAAAACACATCAGACAGATCATTCATCCAGATCAAGTAAGATTCATCCCTGGAATGCAGGGATGGTTCAACATTCGGAAATCCATAAATGTGATACACCACATCCAAAAACTGAAAAACAAGAATCACATGATAGTATCAATAGATGCAGAAAAAGCTTTCGACAAAATCCAACACCACTTCCTACTAAAAACCCTAACCAAGGTAGGCATAGATGGAAAAATCCACAACATAATTAAAGCCATATATGAAAAACCCAACGCCAGCATCATACTGAATGGAGAAAAACTGGAACCCTTCCCACTGAGATCTGGAACAAGACAGGGATGTCCACTTTCTCCACTACTATTCAACATAGTCCTAGAGGTACTTGCTGAGGCCATAAGACAAGAAAAAGAAATCAGAGGAATCCAAATGGGAAACGAAGAAGTCAAACTCTCACTATATGCAGATGATATGATTCTTTATGTAGAAGAGCCAAGAGACTCAATACAGAGACTGCTAGAACTTGTACGAGAGTTTGGTAGAGTGGCAGGGTACAAAATTAATGAACAAAAATCAACAGCCATAGTGTATGCAAACAGCCCCAAGATGGAAAAAGACTTAACCAGCAAGATACCATTCAAAATAACAGAGAAAAGTATGAAATATCTGGGAATAAATCTAACCAAAAATGTAGGAGACCTATTTGAAGAAAACTACAAACTACTTAAAAAAGAAATTGAACAAGACCTCAAAAGATGGAGTAACATCCCATGCTCCTGGATAGGTAAAATCAATATCATTAAAATGTCTATACTGCCAAAAGCAATATATACATTCAACGCAATCCCAATCAAATTGCCCAAAACATTCTTCATGGAACTGGAAACAATGATCCAAAGGTTCATCTGGAAGCACAAAAAACCACGGATAGCTAGAACCATCCTGAAGAACAGGAAGTTAGCAGGGGGAATCACAGTTCCGGACCTCTGGACATACTATAGGGCAGTGGTTATCAAAACAGCGTGGTACTGGCACAAAGACAGAGAGGAAGATCAATGGAGCAGAATAGAAACAACAGAATGAAACCCACACAGATACAGCCAAATAATCTTTGACAAAAAGACAAACGACAATCCAGGCAAATGGGAAGGTCTGTTCAATAAATGCTGTTGGGACAACTGGTTAATAGCCTGCAGAAACAAAAAAATAGATCCACATCTCTCACCATACACTAAGATCAGATCTAAATGGATAACAGATCTAAACCTACATCCAGAAACCTTCAAACTTTTGGAAGAAAATGTTGGAAACACACTGGAACACTTAGGGGTAGGCCCTCACTTCCTAAAAAAGACTCCAAATGCAGTAGAAATCGAGACCAAAATAAACAATTGGGACCTCATCAAACTAAGAAGCTTCTGTACAGCTAGAGAAACAATCAACAAAGTAAAAAGGCAACCCACAGAATGGGAGAAGATCTTCGCACACGACATAGGTGATAGAGGGCTGATCTCCAGAATATACAAAGAGCTACAAAACAACCAAAATGTCAAAACAAACAAGCCACTCAAGAAATGGGCACGGGAAATGGGCAAACACTTCACAAAGGAACAAACCCAAATGGCAAATAAACATATGAAAAAATGCTCAAGTTCCCTGGCAATAAGGGAAATCCAAATTAAAACATCAATGAGGTACCACCTAACGCCAGTAAGACTGGCCCACATGAATAAAAGCACCAACAACACTTGTTGGCGAGGTTGCGGGGAAAAGGGATCCCTACTCCACTGCTGGTGGGGCTGCAGGCTGGTACAGCCTCTATGGAAATCAGTATGGAGAATATTCAAACAACTCAAATTCAACATACCGTATGATCCAGCAATAGCACTCCTAGGAATATATCCAGAACACTTGTTTTATGAGAAACCAACATGCACTCCTATGCTCATAGCAGCACAATCAGTAATTGCAAAAACATGGAAGCAACCAAAATGCCCATCAACAGAGGATTGGATAAGAAAGCTATGGTACATCTACTCCATGGAATACTACTCAGCTATTAAAAAAAACAAAATGCAGTTCTTTGTGGCCAAATGGGCCAAACTGGAAACCATAATGCTAAGGGAAATGAGCCAATCACAAAAGGTTAAATACCACATGTTTGCCTTAATTTAAGATGATATGATGTTATGTATAACATGTTATGTTTTGAATGTTATATGTTGTGTATAAACTAAATTGAAGCATAGGTGAGGTGGTCACAGAAGGTGGCTGGGAACTCGCATTTACTTTTAACATATTGGTTACTCATTACTATGTCAATTAATTCCATAATGATGTAAATTTTTGCTGATGGTATGTTGGAGCTTTCAATTGACTGGGATGATACTCTGCTGACTCTGTCTTCAGACCAGAGAGGGTATACCTAAGAAGCCGTTGAACTTGACTGGACAATAGGATGCTGGACTCTATGTTTGGTATACGCTTGCAATGGGGGAATCTCAACTGAACTTGAGCTGTGGTTATGCAACAAGGTGGAGGAATCCATCATGGTGGGAGGGTTTGGGGAGGGGTGGGGAGAACCCAAGTACCTATGAAACTGTGTCACATAATACAATGTAATTAATGAATTAAAAATAATAATTAAAAAAAACATGTAATGCTATGTATGTTATGTTATAAGTTGTGTATAAACTAAAATTGAAATGTCAATGAGGTAGTCACAGAATGTGGTTAAGAACTCGCATTTATTTTTAACATATTGGTTACTCATTACTATGCCAACTAATTCCATAATGGTGTAAATTTTTGCTGATGGTATATGGGAAGGGTCTCCCTAAGAAGCCGTTGAACTAGACCGGACAATAAGATGCTGGACTCTATGTTTGGTATATGCTTGCACTGAGGGAATCTCAACTGAGCTTGAATTGTGGTTATGCACCAAGGTGGAGTAACCCAACATGGGGGGAGGGTGTGGGGAGGGGTGGGGGTATTCCAGTAGCTATGAAACTGTGTCACATAATACGATGTAATTAAATAAAATAAAAATAAATAAATAAATAAATCTTTAAAAAAAAGAAGATAAATTTCTCTCATCATTCATCTCCAGGTTTACCATTGCAATTATTATGAACATTACAATGTGTTTTTCAAGTTAATAGAACACACAGATTTTGGAAATGTACCTCAGATAAATGGCACCTTCTCCAATTAGTTCATGTACACATACTGTAGGCAAATATGAATTATTACTAGGAACCTAACAGTTGAGAATAAATTGGTTTTCAGAAGTGTACACACTGAGAAATCCTAAGGTGCAAAACCAAATATTTTGAAATTGTTTTGTTATAGCCAGGTCTCTCAATGTTTAGAGTTCCCCAAAACCACACACAGACTAATCAGTTTTTTAAAGAAATTCATTTATTTTTATTGGAAAGGCAGATCAAATTTACGGAGAGGACAGACACAGAGAAGTCTTCCATCTGCTGTTGACATCCCAAACGATTGCAATGGCTGGAGCTGAGCTGAGCCAATCCAAAGCTGGAAGCAAGGAGCTTCTTCTGGGTCTCCCACACAGGTGCAGGGTCCCAAAGCTTTGGGCCATCCTCGACTGCTTTCCCAGGCCACAAGCAGGGAGCTGGATGGGAAGTGGAGCAGCTGGGACATGAACCAGTGCCCAAATTGGTTCCCAGTGCTGGCAATGTGAGGATTTAGCCATCGAGTGGGGCCCACACAGCACTACCAAGTATGCTAAAATAATGAGTTCCCTGCTAATGTGCCTAAGAGGATCATGGCCCAAGAACTTGAGTTTCTGCCACCCACACAAAGACTGAGCAGTCCTAGTGAGCCTGGCCCAGCGGCTCCCACTGCAGCCATTTTGGAAGTGAGGTGATGGGAAGATTGATCTGTCTCTCAACCATCCCTTTTAAATAAATAAAATATTTTTAAAAATAATTTTTACTAGGCATAAATAGATGACCTCTTAAATCATCCCCCCATCCCACAGTGATCCCAGATAAGAAGTAAAATAGTCCAACCCACTTCAGCCAATACTTAATTGACAATAATCACTCAAAATGAATGCCTAATGAACTGCAACCATTAAGTTTGGGTGGAGGAAACTTAAAGACAAGGTTCCTTCTAAAAAAAGTGTGGGGAAAATGCGATTTCTTTCTTTTCTTTTTTTTTTTTTTTTTTGAAAATGCGATTTCAAGGTAGTTATTTTGGTGCAAAATTTTGAAAATCTGTGCCTACAAAAAGTCTTTGAAATGCCCCTTTCCAAATGGTGTGTATGTACTACTGTTACGTTATTTAGTACTCTGGAACGTATAAGGAGCGATTCCAACATCCCACCTTGGACCCTGTGCCATTTCCTTCTCACAGCTCAGGACATTTCCGGTGGTCCATCCGTCCACCAATCAGATGTAACCCAGCATCTCACCTGGGAATCCCACTCCAATCTCTCCCCGGGGGCCCTTTCCCAATCCCAGCTCATTTACCAATCATCCTTAGGCAATCACCTGTGACAATCTCAGGCACCAATCTCCTGGTGCCTGTCCTCAATCTCTCCCAATCCCTCCCCAACACACACCTTGTGAGATCACCTGAATGACATAAGGGGCCCCCAGGCACCCCCCTTTCTCCCTGTTCCTATTTGCTCTCCCATCAACCCCGTCCTGTTGCTGCCCTGCTGGAGTAAACCTCCTTAAGTACCTCGCTGTGTTTGGGGTTTTCGGCTTAAAGTAAAAAAAAAAAAAAAAAAACTTGACTGCGGGAATCAGCTGTGCGTAACAACCTAAGAACTAACTGTAAGAACTTTAAGTGCGCTAAAAACCTAACAGAATGTCCGCTAGAGAGCCTTTTGGGAAGAAGGGAAATGTCCCAGATGGCTCCAGCATTCGCACGCCAGTTCGTCAGAGCACCACTTAACCGAGGCCCCGCTAGCAGGTGATTCGCATTCACTCACAGTAACTTCTCGGGATTTTGCCTCACACTGACCAAAAAGCTGCCTTTCTGAAAATGTTCGCCTTCATTCCTGTTCCTGCCGATACGGTGCAAACACCGTCCCCCCCAAATAAAACTTCCGTTTTCCAAACACTGGACCAGACACCCGCACCCGCCGCCTCTCTCTCTTCCTCCAATCGAAACACAGAACGCATCCAAGCACTTTCTGCTCCCGGCAGGGCCCGAGCTCGTGTGCCGGCTCCGAAGGTAAAACAACAACAACAACAACACAACAACAACACAGAAAAAGCAAAGCGCACAGAAAAAGCACAGCACACGCCGCAAGACTAGACGAGCTGCGGCCCGGGGCAGAGCGGCCTTAGGTTCCGGCTCCCCGCCCGGCCCCCGGCCTCCGGCTCGCCGCACGGCCTCAGGGTCCGGCTCCTCGCACGGCCCCGGCCCCGGCCCCCGGCCCCTCGCACGGCCTTAGGGTCCTGCTCCCCGCCCGGCCCCCGGCCCCTCACACGGCCTTAGGGTCCTGCTCCCCACCCAGCCCCCGGCTCCTCGCCCGGCCCCAGGCTCCTCGCACGACCTTAGGGTCCGGCTCCCCGCCCGGCCCCGGCCCCCGGCTCCTCGCACGGCCCCCGGCTCCCCGCACGGCCCCGGCCTCCACCCGCCCCTTCTCCCGCCACCCAGCCCCGACCACCTCCGCCTGGGTATGGTACCTGACTCAGGAGACGCGGTCGAGACACGATGCCCCGCAGATCGATGTAGACGGGTGAAGACAGGCCGCTCTTCAACACGAAGTCCCCAAACTTGAAAGCCTGCACATCGTACAGACCCGTCACCAAAGGCGCCAGAGCCGCCTCGGCAGCCGCCATGCTGTCGGCCAAGCGCGGACGCGCAACGTGCGCCCCGAGGTCCGGGCGCTCTGGTGACGTCGCCACGAGGCTCCGCCCCTTCCCCTTCCGGCGTCTCTGGAGTCAGGTGCAGGTGGCGGCCCAGCGGAGCTCGCCGGCGTGGATGATCACAGCCAGCCTGACCCCAAGCCGGGCCACCCAGCTTCTGCCAGAGTGCAGATCCTGCTCCCTTGTCAGAGCTGCACATCCCGGCTCCAGGTCTTTGCATAACCTCTACCCCGGGGGTCTACCTTGTCATCGCTTGTTGGTTAGGAGCCACTGCTGTCTCCGCCACCCCACGTTTCTCCAAGTAGAGCCCAGCCTTAGAAGATAGGGCCGTTCACGGTTCTTTCATTAACGTCGCACCGTGGCAGGGCAACATGGGCGAACTCACCTACCAAGCACTTAATTGTGCACCACTTGTGATCTGCCACCCGAGTGTTCCTCCAACTTCCCAATAATGCTCTTTACACGAAACTCCAGAATGGAGTCCACAATACACGTGAGGCTTCCTTGGCGTTTGTGGATAGAGGAACGACTTCTCTAGGGTGCATTGTCGTTATACTGCCTCTCTAAAATGCTGGACAAAAAGTGTTTCCACAGTAATGGGATAGTTTTACTTTCTGTCCAAAAACTTTCCCATATGGGGGGGGGGGGGAAGATAGAGGAATACTGTTTTCTTTGAGTGACAATTTTAATTAGGAAGAAAAGGCAAGCCAGAAAATTTCTTTCATAGAGTATATTTATAGGAATGCATAACATGTGAGATGTACATTTTGAAGTTCCATCCATAACTTAGAACATTTACTCTAGTAGTTTTAACAAGACAGCAGGTTATCACTTTACAACATTACACAGGAGTGATTTTGACTTACAAAAAAATATTTACAACCTACCTTTACAAAACGACATTGTGTGCATACAAAAATGAGCAACCGCAGGAAAAAAATGTAAAAAGAATAAAACAAACAAAAACTCAGAAGATACACTTAAGGCAGACCAGCAAGACACTGAAATAATTAAGGCTGTGGAATTCTGCACCTTGAAAATATAGAGCTATTTATCAGCACTGTGGAGTGATTTTAAACCAATTGTTACACGCCTGATGGAAGTATGTACTTCTATGTGTATGTGTGATGGTCCCTATGGGGGAACCTGTCCACTTAGGGAAAGGCCCCTCATCTGAATGGCCAGAGAAGCCCACCCCAAATGCTCAAAAGATTGGCTTGGGGGAAGGGGTCACTCAAAACCAACAGGTGCCAGTGTGAGCCAGATGGAAAGACTGCCGAGTCCAGGTAAACTGAACTATGCAATGGCTTCCCTGTGTGTCACACCATCTTGGTGTGGCTTTGTGGACTGTGAAAGATAACTAACTCATTCCCACAGGAGTGGGGTCAGCTTCCACAAACCAGCCCTAAGGGCTTGGAGTGATCATAAGTGGTTTTCCAAGAGAAAAACTGACCCACCTGGGCTGCCTGCCAATGGATAGATTTCTGCATATGAGCAATAACATACACACATATTATACACTATATACATGGACCGATGTACATATATCCATCCTTTCTAGCAGTCTGCACTCTGATCACTACTGCTCTCTGACTAGAGCTCATGCTGAAGGGTACGTTGTCATTTCAGTCTGTATTGGTCCTAACATCTAGCTTTACTCACCTTCCCCATAGAGTAGCCCACAGGTTGGCAGAAACACAAGTTAAAGCACCAAGGTAAAAAAATGTACATGTACCAGAGTTGATCGATATGGCTTAAGTTAGCAAGAGAAGCTGTATACTTTATTAACCTCCAATTCATCACCACAGTCTTTGAGGTCACAGCTATGGTCTCCATGATACTCTGGAATATAGATTCAATCCATCCCTGGTGGAAGTCAGGTATCCATGGACTTCTGTGTTGGCTCTCTGCAGGATGACATATATGTTGCAGTTGCCGTTCCAAGAACTGGGCTTTTCCACCACCCTCCCTTTCCTCAGCTAACCTCACTCTGTGAAACAATGGTTAGGTGACTGTACCCTTACCCTGGTCATTTGAATATAATCTAAATCAGACCACAGTTAACCACCTGCCAGCACATGTGCTCAAGGGAGGAATACAACCGCCTGTGGGTATTAATTTCAAGCTTTCTGTAAGTGTTCGTGATGAAGTGGTCTCAGAGTGATGGCTTCTCCTCTCCCCTAACTTCTATATTTATTGAAAATGGGGAAGAAATGTCTTTCATAGACAATATTTCTGTATTCTACTTTTGTATAGATTTTCCCATGTGAATATTTCTTATTTTAAAAAATACCTTAATAAATTTCAGCCCTGTTGCTGTTGTAGAAGATAAATGCTAATGTAGTCGTTTGCCTGTTCTGATGGTGCCTGTTCTGATGGTGCACCTGTGAGCCCCCCATGGGTCATTCCCTGATGATCCCTGGCTTTTCACTGAAGAGGGAAAATGAATGCAATTTTGCAAATAAATCTAACGAAAGCTCTCAGCCTGTGTTTGCCCATCCCAGAGTCCACAGAGATGCCAGGCAGGAGAGAAAAGAATAAGGTCTACATTCTTCGAGGTTCCTCTGGGACCATCCACCAGCCCCCAGGCACGGGAACATGGTGAACTGGAGCCTTTGCTTTATTGCTGAAACCCTTCATGTACAAAATATCTCCTCTTCCTTTGTTAAGTACAGGGGACCCAATGCTGGCAAATGCTCAGAAATAATCACCTTTTAGTTGATACATTTGTTCCCCTCATTTCATTCTCATAAATCTAAATTTCCATGCTCTTCCACATAGGTGAGAAAACAGTCATGACTAGCTCTTGGGCATCAAATCATGGAAGCTATGGAACAACTCCTAAAAGGCTTGATCATGTGAAAAAGTAGCCCAGGCTTTCCCTCCAAAACCAGCCCAAATCACGTGCATTGAATTTCTCCCTTCACCCAGGTTCTTGAGCCTCTGAAGGCAGGAACTGTGATAGGGGAAGACACTTTATCCTCAAGTCTGCCTTCCCAGAGAAGAGACGGGCTCTCGAATTCTCCTCGGTTCATCTTCCCAACGCATAAAACTGGAGGAGAGCAGGTGGCGGTTGCTTGGCAGGGAAGTGGGCAGGGGCATCTTACTCTTCCCATCTGCCATGAGCAACACTGGAGAGGACAATGGATGGACACAAGATTTTCCAGCTCTGCTGATCCTTTGTTGTAGGAAAGCTGGTCAACTGTCGAAAATGATAGACTAGGATCACGTGTAGACAAAGAGCACCTCGCGCTTCCAATAAACAGCCATGTACAGAATTACATCTCATGAGTTTACAAAGGTTATCGAAAGACATGAATATTGAAAACCTGGAATGTTCAAAGTTACTATCATCAATTCTTAGCACTGGCAGTGTATAGCACATTTTTCTAAAAAAAAAAAACAAAAAACAGTATTTTTACAGACACCTCAACTATGGCATTCTCTCAACATTCCTATGAGATTTATGTTGTCCCCTCTTTCCCTTCCAAACTCCCATTTTACTAAATGGGGACGTTTGGGGCAGAAAAACACAAAGACTTTCTGTAAGAAAGGATGAATCAGGAATCGCTGAGGTTGAAATTTAAGAATTCCTAGTCCCACCCCCTATATGCAGATGTTTTCATTTAAAAGATCTCTTTAAATAAAGAAAACAAAAATGCTGCAATATCAGTAATCTAAATGCAATCAGCTTTTTCATCTCCCTTCATCCCCTCTAAAAGGCACTACTATTCATAAATGCTTTGTGGACCACAAAGCAGTGGAGCCAGCGTTCTCTGCTTTCTCCCTCTTAGATGATTACGGTTAAAAGAGACTTGAAGGACGCCTCCAACGTGACAATCTTTTTCTTAAAAATTGTACCACATTCAGCTGTAAGTGGATATAAATATATCTAATTTGAAATAAAAGGTTTCTTTTTTAATGCAGGACATCATTGAACTTCTCAAAAGTTGTAAGTGGTTCCTGATCGTTCCCTTCTTTCTGCATCCAACTTTCACTAAGCAAAACCAAAGAGCCCAACTCCCTGTCTGCCCTCCTTAAGGAAAAAACTAACTGGCAATGAGTGTGAGCCAACATCAGAAACGTGTGAATTCAACCAACACTTGCTTTCCCCATTTCAGCTGCAAGCCCATGCCCACTAAGAACTACAATAATTGTTATAGAAGTGTATTGTTTGCTAGTCACTTCTTCTCTACTATGAGTAACGAATCCCTCTGCCCAAACAGGTGTCAGACAGCAGCCCCTGATCCTTGCTGCCTCACTACAATCATTGCTTAGAGGAACGTGAGGCAGGTTCACAGTCCATCCTCTAGGATTCCTTGTCATTTCCAACATGCTTGGAGAATTTTTGAACCAAGACTGCTGACTTCTCTCTGCTAGGAGAGCTTTGCACACACAGAGCGTTCCTTTTAGCTTCCCCCCCACCCTCTGCCCAATGATCTGACTATACGAAATATGCCCCTTTCTCTGAGGGCCACTACTTAAAGTCCATCTTATTTTAATGATTGTACTTTGGTTCAGCTTAACAGAATCACACTACTTTTTATTTCCATGTTTCTCATTTTCCTGTCTTCCTCAAAGGCTCAAAGGTATGCTTGGGGGATTCCATGCAAGCCTACAACTGGATCATCCCAACTCTGATAGAAGACAGTCTGGGCTTCAGCGGACATGATGTCTACAGTGCCCCTTTGCCAGGTCTGTGCACCATCGTTACAGGGCCCCACCCCTACTGATCAGAGGTTTGACTCGCTGTACAACTTCAAGATTCCTCAGAAGCTGCTTAGTCAAGTCATCCCAGTGATGGCAGTGCAGAACTCACTAAGCCATTCTCTATGGAGATTCTGAGTGCTAAGAGCCTGTGGCCCATCCCATGACCAGCCGAGGAACAGGCTTTCCTCCTTTACACTGGATGCCATCCAGAAGACATATTTACTGAAAAGGCTTTTAGTAAATCTGTTCTCAATGTTAGGATATTGTACTGTATAATGTTTACATGTAGAATGGGTATGGAGGGTTAGTCAGGGGACAGCTCTGAGAGGGGGCAACTCCATGGCCCAGAGCCATTGGAAAATTAGGAAACCAATACAGTTGCAGTCAGTTTCCACCTATGGGGAATCCCCCCAAATACGAAGTGCTATCTAGTCTTATTGCTTATACTTCCTACTAATTTCTTAATTTATAATTTTGGACAGGATAAGGTAGAGGGTGGGTGAAGCAGCCAACTTGTAAACCTTTGGAAGGTGATGAGTGTTTGTCAACTCTACACTTCCACTGTGGGGATATGTGTTGTCCTGTACTCAAGTTCAGGCTTAGCTTGCACCCTTTATTCCACAGGTAGATAAGTTTATAATTCTATTTCTCTTTCATGAATTCTCTGCTTGCCCTTTTGCACTGCATGATTTTCATGTTCTCAATCCCATTACAGGACAGAAGGAATGTCATGAAACTTGGTGTGAATAAACACTAGTGTTACTTTTTAAACATTATTTGCATAATACCAATTTTTCGAATCACATTCTAAGAAACAAAGGCTGTATCATGTCCAAACACACACACACACACACACACACACACACACACCTCCCCTCCAACAAACATACAAAAGAACAAGAAGAAAATGCCCAGGATTCATTTGCTTTCCCCCCCGACCAGAGGGAAAAAGGGGGCAATGAGCAATACTCTCGTATAAAGAAAATATGCCAGAAAGCAGCGCTGGCTTCCAAGCTCTCCAAGTCCTTCTAGTCCAGAGACATGGTGGTGGCTGAGTGGTGGCAGGTGTGACAGTCTCAGAGAAAACCCATTGCTCTGGTGGGGAGATGGAGCAGGGTTTGCTCCATGGCTTCAAATAAAGGACTTGAAATTGGGCCTTTCCAAGGCCTCTATGGCTGCTTCCTTTTGTGAGCACCCCTTTGCTTCAGTGGGGGGGGGGGGGTTGTTAATAAAGCAAGCCAGCTTTCTGAGGATGGCTGTAGAAGAATTCAGAATGCATCAGTAACGGTGTTCATTGAAACTAGAGGCAAGGTTTCCATTTGCCCTTTTGTCACAGGAACCTGTTACGCTTATTCACCTATTTCAGACAAAGAAAGTGAAGACAGAGAAAGAGCCCCACAACTCTGCCTGTCCTTGGACGTATCTCCTGGCAGGCCTTCCTGCCAGTGGGCCTCTGGAGTTGTGTATCAGTGTAGGCGTAGCATCTCATGTACAGAATTGGTTTAATCAAACAACCTGTAACTGAAAGCACTCTTCTCATTCTCGGGCTGCTCAAAGGGTCACGCTGCTTTCTCCCAGTGCACAGGTTCTAGTAAAAGATTTTTATACAAGATTTACAAAATGGTCTAAAAACAAAACAAACAAAAAAACCTTCTCATCCTCTAATTGTGCTTCGTCCAAACAATGCCATGCTTCGGGAAACCAGTTAGCGTCTTCATGGGAGCCTCAAGGTGACTTAGGAGCGATCTTGGATATAACTCTATAGTAGAAAACTCTGAAACCTGAACAGGGTATCTTATACTATCTGTGTACATGTATCCTGTTAAGAAACTAGAGCTAAGTCATCTAAGCCAGAAGGCCTGACATACATGACATCTGCTTGAAATAGAACTTTTTGCTTACAAGTTCAGCAAAGGCAGATGTCTGCTGTAGTCACTAGAAGCATAAGGTTGGCCTGTTTCAAGCTCCTTTTGGAGTGAACAATTGAAATTCCATCCCAGCTAACAGTCATGGCATCCTCTAAATACTCTCTTGGCTCCTTTGCCTCTTTCTGGCTTCGGAATGACCTTGTGGAAAGCCACTGGGTTTAGCGTGCCATTGACTGCCGCTCAGACCCTGAAGAACCACTGACCTCTAGGTGGTACGTCTCTCAATCCAGAGAACGGCAGGGAGTGAGTTAACAAACGGAAGTATTTACAGACACAGTCTTTGCTTTGGTTCACACTGCACTGCCATGTGAAACCTCAGGGGGCTGGGCGCTGGCTACGTGGCCTGGTTCACCCGGTTGACAATGTAGCTCTTCACGTTGGGAATGGGCCGCACATCATTCTGGTGCTTGCGGCGCTCTATGAAGCATGCCAGACGGGACGTGTCCAGGGGGATCTTGGAGTAGCTGCCATTGTGGGGCTGCAGCCATGGGTGCTGCAGGCAAGTGGCAGCCGTGGGTCGCCGCCGGAAGTCCTCCTGCAAGATCACTTTGATGAAATCTCGGGCGGCATTGCTCACCCCGCAGAAGTATTCATGAGGAAAACTGAAATCCACCCTGCACACGTTGATGCACGTCTCCTCCTTGCTCTCATCCAAGAATGGGGAGACCCCGCTCAGCATGACGTACGTCAGGACCCCAATGCTCCAGATGTCTGTGCCCAGGGACACGGGAATGCCTTGGATCACTTCCGGAGCAGCAAACTCGGGGTTCCCCAGCAAGTGGTGAATGTGGAAGTGGCCTGAGATCTGGACAGCATCCTCTAAGTCAATGAGCTTGACTCGAGGCACTGGGATCCGTAGGTCGATCAGCAGGTTTTCAGGCTGCAGGGGGAGAAGAGAAGGGAAGTTCAGGACTCCATTTGGATGGCCAGTAGGGCCTTTGCTAGTTAAAATACACATCTCCTATTCTTGGGTGAAGCTTATAGAACATGTGAACAGCCCTGTGCATAGCATGCAGGAGGCTTCAACTTTGAGTTTGAACTTGCTAAACTCTGAGTTGGCGGGGCGTGTGTGGTCTTTCAAAGTAGTTGTCTGACATTGCAAACAGTCTCCTAACTACCCTTTGCTTCTGCACTGAATTAAGAAAAGAAGAAAGTACTAGAAATCACTTATTTTGCAAACCAGAGATTTCTTTTTGAGCAGCATGAAAGAAAGGTGACATTCACTGGCCTCTGTCTATGCAGCCAGACAAGGTAGTAAAAGTTGCAACCTTCAGCCTTGGTGGCCCTGGGACTGGTGTGTTTTCATTCACTGCATGTGTAGTTTATTCAAGCTATGCAACTGCCTCATTTCTGTGGAAGTCACAGATTTCTCATCTAAGGCAGACATAAACTGAAGCGTGCGTCCCTCATGGGGACTCATGAGTTGGGGCTCAGCCACATCCCACAAGACTACCAGAGCTGGCTACCTTTATGTCTAGGTGGGCCACCCTACAGTTGTGAAGGTACTGCAGGGCTTCCATGATGTCCCGGATATAGAAAGCGACTTTCTCCTCCATCAGTTCATCGTGGTTCATAAGGTAGTCCAAAAGCCGGCCATCATCCATCCTGAATGCAAGGAGCACAAAGCAGAGGAGACACACTTGTGAAAGACCACAAATATCACTCAGGGACATATCTGTAAGCTCTGTAGGAGCTTGGTCAAAACATAGATCCGGGGCTAGCATGATGGCTCAACTGGCTAATCCTCTGCAAGCACCAGGATCCCATTTAAGCACTAGTTCATGTCCCAGCTGTTCCACTTCCCATCCAGCTCCCTGCTTGTGGCCTAGGAAAGCAGTTGAGCAAGGCCCAAGACCTTGGGACCCTGCACCCACATGGGAGACCCAGAAAAGGTTCCTGGCTCCTGGTTTGGGATCTGCTCAGCTCTGGTCGTTGAGGCTGCTTGGGGAGTGAGTTAGCAGATGGAATATCTTTTTCTCTCTTTCTCTCCTACACTCTGTAAATCAATTTTCCAATAAAAATTGAAAGATATCTTAAAAATATAGATCTATGTTGCAACCCACGCATGTTTTAGCTAGAGCTGAGAGTTAGCATAACGCTCAGAACTAAAGAAGGAAGTAGATGAGCAAACCCGGTGTGCACTCTCGCCAAGGAGAGCATCTCTTTCACTGACTTTGAAGAACGTTCCAAGCAGGACAGGCCTGCTACTGCCGTTTTGGATCCAACAAAACTGACGCCCAAACTCATGCAGGCGTTTAAGTTCTGAGGTCTTATAGCAACAGCGGAGAAATCCGAAATGCAGCTGGATCTGATCATGGCCTCTGAGAGGTGGGCCTAGTACGTTGCCCTGAATTCATGGAGGGCATGTTCTAGCAGAGGTGGGCTATTTCAGCTGAGCCCACCTGAGCTTATCTCATCTTACCACATGGCCATTCCCCCGTTCACATTCCTGCAGTGGTGGCCTCCACCTGAGGCCAGGTGTATGGGGCCCCCCAATTCCAGCCTGTGAACCTCCAAACTGTCAGCTAAAATCACCTCCCCTCAAGAAGCTCTTCTCAGGTATTTAATGAAAATCTGACTAGCACCACTGGTTGAAGAGTTGTGAGTGCAGAATTAGGAACATTTTCACCAGGAGACCTCCTGATTCTGATATCCTGGACCTAGTGGTTGCAAGCACTCCCTCATATATTTTGCAAAGAGCTTTTCTGTGTCAATTTTTATTTGGGGGAAAAATATAAGGTGGGCAAAGTTTCTCCCTGACAAGGTGGGCAAAGTTTCTCCCTGACATTCGTTAAAATTTTTTTTTAATTATTTTTTTTTTTTGCGAGGCAGAGAGATGGAGAGATCACCCATCCACTGGTTAACATCCCAAGTGCCAACAACAGCCAGGGAGGAACTGAGCCTAGACAGACCGAAAACCAGGAATCAGAAATTGAATCCAGATCTTACATACAGGGGACAGGGATCCCAGTATTTGAGCCACCACTTACTGACTCCCAGGGTGCGGCTTAATGGGACACTGGAATCATTAGCAGAGTGGGGACTTGGACCTGGGCATTCCAGAATGGGACGAGGGCGGCCCAAGTGGCAACTCCACTGCTGCACTGAAGAACTGCACCGTCCTTGGACTTCTGATACGTTTTTTGAGTCTTTGATCTCCTTAGGAACTTTCTAGCCATAAAGGCTGCAACTGAGAACATAATCTCTGGAGATAATCAGTTGCTCTGACTTTGAATTCAGGTTCTGTCACCCACCAGCTGGAGGCAAGTCATTGAAACTCTGTGTTTCGGCTTCTCTCAAACACACCTTCTTTGGAGTGAGAATAATCATTGCAACTAATGATACCCACTTTATTATGAGGATGGTGCAAGGGTTGAGTGAGGCAGGGAGGTGTGAAGGCATAACTGGAAGATGAGGTGAGAGCTCCAGAAAGGGCAGCTGTTTTCAGGCACACGATGCCCTCTTGTAGCAACAGGTGACAAAGGTCCTTTAGTGTGTTGAGGGTACAGCCCCAGGAGAGGCTCAGGTGGAGATGCGTGGCCCAGGGTAGCTGAACTCCTGCCTGGCTGAATTTCCACCGTTCTTCCAGCTCATCACTCTCTCTCTCTCTCTCTCTTTCTCTGACAGCAGTAAAAGCAAGTCAGGGAAGGTCTCCTTTGCCTCCGCTGGCAATTGGGGAAGTGTGGGAAGAGTGGGGTTAGTGCTGTGGCTCATAGAGTTAACCTGCTGTCTACAATGCCAGCATTTCACACGGGCACAGGTTTGAGTCTTGGTCGATCCACTTCTGATCCAACTGCCTGTTAATGCACCTGGGGAAGCAGGGAAAAATGGCCCAAGTGCTTAGGTGCCTGCCACCCATGTGAGATATCTAGATGAAGTTCCAGGATTCTGGTTTCAGCCTGGCTCAGCCCTGGCCATTGCAGCCATGTGGGTAGTGAGTCAATGAATGGCATATTCTCTCCTTCTGTTTCTCCCTCTGTGTAACTCTGTATCTCAAATACCACCCCCTTAAAAAAAAAAATCCTTGCGGGCCTGGTGCAGTAGTCTAGTGGCTAAAGTCTTTGTCTTACACTTTCCCCGGATCCCAGATGGGCACCAGTTCCAATCCCTGCAGCCCTGCTTCCCATCCAGCTCCCTGCTTGCAGTCTGGGAAAGCAGTCGAGGATGGCCAAAAGCCCTTGGGACCCTGCACCCACACGGGAGATCCAGAAGAGGCTCCTGGTTCTTGGTTTTGGATCAACTCAGATCCAGCTGTTGTGGCCACTTGGAGAGTGAATCAATGGATGAAAGATCTTCCTCTCTGTCTCTCCTCCTCTGTGTATATCTGACTTTGCAATACAAATCAAATAAATCTTAAAAAAAAAAATCTCTGCATTGTGGACACCTGCCCTTGGAAGAGCAGCCAACAAGGGTCTGGGGCTGCGGAACCATCTTGGTAGGCAAGCGATGGTGCTTTCATTAGAACTCAAGTCTAAGAAGTCATTACTTGTAAATGAAGCCCATCAGAATATGTCTGTTGAATTAGGAAGCTCCCGACAAACAGGTCAGGCTGTGACAGACTGCAAGTCTGTTTAGGTTCACAGCCAGGGCCAGTGCTGTGGCACAGAGAGCAAACTGCCACCTGTGGTGCTGCTGTTCCAGCTGTTTCCTTCCAGTGCAGCTGCCTGCCACCCACATGTGGAGGAGTGAGCCAGCAGACAGAAGATCTGCATTACTCTCTGTGTCTGACTCTTCCTTTAAAATAAACAAATTTGTAAACAATCAGCTGAAAAGAAACAAAAGACCAGACCAGCACTTGTAAGCTTGGTCCTCGTTTTGTAAGACTTTGCACAGTTAGTATTTTGCTGCTGTGGACGTATTTAAGGTTCATTTACTTAACTGAAAGGCAGAGTGACAGAGAGACATCTGATGGTCCATTCCTCAAACGGCTACAACAGCCAGGGCTGAGCCAGACCAAAGCCAGGTGCCTGGACCTCCATCCACACGGGTGGCGGAGGCCGGAACACTTGGGTTGTTTTCTGCTGCTTTCCCTAGGTACCTTAACAAGGAGCTGGGTGGGGGCAGCTGAGATTCAAACTGGAACTCATATGGGATGCTGGTGCCTCAGGCAAAGGCTTCACTTGCTACACTACGCTCCCCACAGGGCAAGTTCCTGTTCTTAGTTTGGGGCATCAAAGGGGAGGGATCTTACTGCTCTGATATATTCTGGGGGTCAAGCACACCAATGCTTGGATTCCTAAAATATCCAAAGTCTCGGAGATGTTTACCCCAGGAGGGGTTTCCTGGGTGGAGGCTGGGAGCAGCTTGGCAGTGGGCTGACACACACACCCCTGACTCTTACTTCAGGTCTACTCTCGCCACTCAATCAGCCTGCTCCCAATCAGCTCTTCCTGGGCCCCTGTTCAGCCTAGGAGTCCATGACAGAAGGAAAGTGACAAGTGGAATGAGAGATCAGGGTTCTAGCTTCTGTACTTTCCGGCTTTAAAGCTCTTCTCCATCCCTGATTTTCTAATGTATGAAATGGGATTAACCTAGCAAATGGGATAGAATGTACGTGACACACGGCAGTTGGCAAACAATAACGCCGCTGTAGCAAATATGACTGCTGTTTGCATCGCTGGGAGCTGTTTCGGGGAGAGGACTTGGGTACTCACAGCTCGAGGATCAGGATGTAGGAGGTGGGGGACTCATAGGTGTCGTGGAGCGTGATGTACTGGGGGTGCTGCAGATGCTGTAGCAGTGCGGCCTCATGGGCAGCCTGCTCCTTCTTCTTCAGCTTTTTGCTCACGAACTTGACAGCCACATCTTTGCGTGTGGCTTTGTGGATGCATTTCTTCACGATAGAGAAACGGCCTCTGGAAGACACCGGAGAAAGCCTGGGTTGCAGCTCAGCAGGTGCTCGGCAGGAAATGTCCCATTAGGCACCTCATTGTTCTAGATGTTGAATGAGGTGGTTGACATGAGGATTCCAAAAGCTCATTTTGCCTTCCTGAACATATTAGGAGACTTGATAGGTCAAAGCAAAATCATTTTCTTTTTTAAGCCAATATCGCTATCATTGGAAATATCAAAGGAAAGATTCAATTTATTTCTTAAGCAGAATTTGGGGAGGAGGAGGATTTTTAAAAACATTTTAAAGGAGGCAGGTTTTTTTTTTTCTTAACCTTATTTTAGGCTTATCACGCCTTTTAATTATGCAAAATTCCTATAAGTCACCAAAGCTAAAAGAATTCCTGCTAGGCACTTAATGTCAAAAATTATGGGCATCTTGGGCCCAGTGCAGTAGTGCTCCTGGCTTCGGACTGGTGCAGCTCTGGCCTTTGCAGTCACTTGAGGCGAGAATCATTGGATGGAAGATCTTCCTGTTTGCCTCTCCTCTTCTTTGTATATCTTACTTTCCAATAAAAAATAAAATAAATCTTAAAAAAAAATTGTGGGCACCTTATCAACTTCAATCTTCATCCACTTTTTCTCTACCCCAGTTCCCTCCCCTCTTTAGGGAGTATTTTAAGCACATCATGTTTTTCTACCCCCAAATACTTATCTCTAGTTGACAAGGACGTGTAGCAGAAGGAAGCACCTGCCACGGCCTGCTCTAACACCCCAAATAGACAGAATGCACATGCTACTGCAGCTCTGGGAGACAGTAAGAGTAAGTTGAGAGGCTACTGCCTAGCAATGGGAGCAGAGTGCAGAGGGCCCAGGAGGTGCTGATGTCACTCCATCCAAGCTGTGTCCAGGAGGTGCCAAAGCCTACAAGGCAGGGAGTGAGGGCCAGCATGGGACAGAAAGGGACGCACTGGGCACTCCAGCCACCACCAAGATCAGCCTGCACGCTCCGTGGCCCAGCTCTGTACTCACTAAGCAGACCCATAAAACATTTCACATTACAAGGATGATCTAAAAAAGAATGCACTTATCAGCAAAACAACCACTGGACATCTTTTAACTGAATGCCTGCTATCTTTCAGACATCGTATTTGGCACTGAGTCGTTCAAACCAACGGTTCTGGTGTACATCTTAAATTAGTCAACCACCATTTCCACAGTGCTGCATTGAGTGTGATGAGCACACATCACTCCTTCCAGAGGACTTGGGGGCACAAAGGCATCTGACCACTGAGCCCTCCTAAGGTCAGCGGTCAGGTCAAGCCACGGCTGGCTTCATCTTTTTAAAAACCTTTTGTGTTCATGGAAGTTGTATATCCCATGCCTTAAAAAGTCAACCAGCTTTATAGCTTGTTCATTTGACATTTTAATTCCTTGTCTTAAAAAAATATACTTGAAAGACAGAGGATTGTGAGCAGAGAGGAGCAGGAGAGAGGGAGAGAGAGTTTCCATTTGCTGGTTCACTCCCCAAGTGGTTGCAACAGCTGGAGCTAAGCTGATTCAGAGCCAGGAACAAAGGGCTTCTTCCTCCTGGTCTCCCACATGGGGCAGGATCTCAAGGCTCTGGGCCATCCTCAACTGCTTTCCCAGGTCATAAGTAAAGAGCTGTTTGGGAAGTGGGGCAGCTGGGACATGAACCGGTGCCACACTTGCAAAGGGGAAGATAAGCCAATTAAACCATTGTGCCAACATACCTGAACTTTTATCTGCTGCCACCCAGACAGAACTGGAACCATGCACTCTGATATGGGATGTCACATGTCCCAGGTGGCAGCTTAAGCCGCTGTGCTACAATAGACATTGCTATAAAAAACAACAGTAGGGCTTGGCACAGTAGCCTAGTGGCTAAAATCCTTGCCTTGCATGCACCCGGGATCCCATATGGGTGCCAGTTTTAATCCCGGCAGCCCCACTTCCCATCTAACTCCCTGCTTGTGGCCTGGGAAAGTAGTCAAGGATGGTTCAAGGCCTTGGAACCCTGCACCTATGAGGGAGACCCGGAGGAGGCTCCAGACTCCTGGCTTTGGATCAACTCAGCTCTAGCCTTTGCGGCTGCTTGGGGGTTGTGAATCAATGGATGGAAGATCTTCTTCCCTGTCTCTCCTCCTCTCTGTATATCTGACCTTCCAATAAAAAATAAAAAATAAATCTTTAAAAAAAAGAAAAACAACAGTTGTTCTATCCTCCCACCTGTGCCATTTCCCCTCCCAGAGAAGCAACTAATTCAGCTGAATATGTTGTTGCTGACTGCTTAATGATTCTAAATAGTACCAGGGATCTTAAAAAAAAAGTTCACGGGAAATGCATATTATGGAAAATTAGTGCATGAAATTCAAATTTTTATTGCACTAAAATAAGGAGGAATATTGTGGCACACTGGGTAAAGTCCTTGCTAAGGATGCCTAAATTCCATATTAGAATGCCTGCTTCAAGTAGTCCATGCTTTCAGTCAGCTTCCTGTTAACACACCTGCGTGGAAGCAGGTCATGGCCCAAGTATTTAGGTTTCTGCTACCCACAGGGGACATCTGGGTGGAGTTCCTGCTTCCTGGCTTTGGAACTTCCCACCCCTGGCTGTTGCAGGCATTTGGGGAGTGAATTAGTGAATGGAAGTGTGCACTCTCTCTTTCTCCTCTCTCTCTCTCACACTCTACCTTTCAAATAAATAAATAAAAATTGTACTTGGCTAGGTGCAGATTATACTTTCTTTCTGTGGGAAAGTGGTTCTGTTGCCTATTCAGTTTCCCAAGCATTTGCTCAGCTGCTTTGCTGAGCACCACTCAGGCAGCCAGGCAGGGGTCAGGGCACAGCTCAGGACTCCAAGCCTGGCCTTGGCTGTGTTCTATACCCGCAGCAGTGGGCAGCCCAGGAGGCAGTGCTTTTCCTATACAGCATCAGAACATCCTTTCCTTCACCTTCTCTTCCCTGAGACTTCTCTTACGTTCTTTGGCTTCCATGGGCCCTTTTAGTGGTTGTCTGGTCAGAAAGACTCAAGAGTTTCTGCACGTGAATGCCATCAGGGCAGAGCAGGGAAAGAATTCTCCAGCCCTGTCCAGCCCCAAGGGATGTTGCAAGGGTCTCTAGTGGACCCTTGACTCACTGCTGCTTCAAGGGGGAGATAGAAGGGATGAAGGAAGGGAAAGAAAGAAGGAAAGAAAAGGGAAGGAACACTGTCCTCATGAAATAACAGGCCTGACATGAGGGGCTCCATGTTGAGTTGGGTGAGGGAACCCCCAGCTCCAACCCCGTGAGATTGTAGCCTGGTTGAGAAAACCACATCCCTGCCTGGCAAGAATGCATGAACCCCTGGCTAGGCTGCTCAAGCATGAAGAGGAGAAAAAAGCTTCACCTGGTACAGCAACAAAGGCTTGTAACGTTAGTGACTGGTAATTTTTCATTCCTAGGACAGATCTGCATTAACTCAGTCCCCCCTGAGCTCCTCCAGGTTTGTATGTTTCTTTTTTGCCTGTATAAACTCTATTGTTCTGCAGTTAGGGTGGAGAGATCTTAAGGGCCTGAGCACCTCTCTTTAGGTCTTTTCAATCTTATCAGCATGTGGCACTCCTCTGATCGGTTCATTTGGGTACAACACTTGTTATTTTTCCACATTTGCGCTCCCTTTCTGAATTCCCTGTGATAAACACCTGCTCAGAAAATTGCCTTCTGTCCAGGGGGCCCAACCGTAACCCATGGGAGTTTTAGAATACCTAGAGATTAACATCTTTATCATCATCACCATTATCACTCCAGAGATTCCTTAGACCTCCTTTGTCTCTTTTGGACCGCACAAAGACAGGGAAGTAGATCTGATGAAATATATCTTAGGAAAGGCAGTGAGTTACACTGTGACTCACATTCCCCCAGAATCCAAAATCATGAACACTTCGGGCCCTTGGCAACCTGTCACAACCGACCCACTGAGGGAGCAGAGAGACCTGCAAGAGGGAGAGGAGGTGCCAGGCTCAGTGCAAGTGAGGCTTTTACCTTTGTACTTATGGTGGAAGTTTGGTAAGATTCACCCTGATCCTCTCCAAACCCAGTGCACCTGCAGACCGCACGAGGCTGAACACCTTTTTTCTGTTTCCATCAACTACTTTGTGGCTTAGGTTAGATAGTAAACTTAGTTTTTTCCCCCCTTATTAAAAGCCATCTGTTTATCCTTTTTAGTTTTGAGGGCAAGGTAGATGTTCTCTGATCAAAATACCAAGAGGGCAACAGAGGAGAGGAAGGGAAGGGGAAGGGGAAGGGGAGTGGAATGAGGCAGGAAGGGGTGTGTGCAGGGGGATGGTAGGGGAAGACTCAGGCTGGAGAGAACCGTAGGGCAAAGTCCCTGATACCTGGACACACACGGAGACCAACATCCAACAAGAAATACACTTCTTCTCAAGAACACACATGGAACTTTTGGCAACATGGGCCATATGCCACGCCCAAAGCAAGTCCCAACAAAAATCAAGGAATCCATCTCACATAGACCAAACTTCCTAACCGTATGCAGTTCAGTTAGAAATCAGTCGAACAAGATAATCTGCAAAAATATTGTCCACATTAAAACCTTTTTTGCATTGCAATTGTGTCAAAGAAAAAAAAGGCATAAACAAAAAGTACATGGGGCTAAAAAAAAATGATGAATACACTTCCCATCAAAGCATGGAAACTATAGCTAAAATTGTACTTCAAAGAACATTCTGAATCTTAAATTCTTACATTTGAACAGAAGGCAGGCCAAGAGTTGGTTAGGGACAGTGGATCCAACTTAGGGGAGAAAGAGTGGAAAATAGGCTTTAATATTCTAAATGCTTTTTTCTTTCTACAGAGAGAATGAACTCATAAAAGAAACAACAACAAAGTCATTGCTCGATTGTGATGTTGCCTGGTATTCAAGAGAGAAGGAAGAGAGAACTGTGTCCTTACCTTCCAATTTCATTCAGCTCAGTGTACGCAGAATCGAAATTTTCCTTCCAAGAGATGGTGGCACCGTCAGCAGCAGCGTCTTTGGGAGAGAAAGGTCATTGAGGACAGAGGATGTCATACAAGGATGACACCAAGGCCACAGGGAGCCGCAGCGTAACCCCAGAGCAGTTCTCACAACTAAATATGGGGCCAAACTCAGCGGGAGCGTGCTGAGAGTCCCTGGAGTGCTGTTTCAGAAAGACCACCTAGGAGGAGAGGGACACGACCGTCAGTCTCCCTCTATCATCTGCTGTGGTTGAAGGGAAAATCTGGGACCATTAGAAATGTAGCTTCTGCGTGGTTTAAACGTAGCAATTAGGTAGAGAAAATACAAAGTGAGAGAAACGTTGTGAAAGCCTGGAAAATCCGGGGAGGGTTGACTGTCGGGAGCGAGAAGTGGGGGGGAAGGAAAGGCCACTCTTTCAGATTGTTTCTGTCTCTGTCCCTGTCTCTCTCTTTTTCTCTCTCTGTCTCTGGCTTACCCACGCTGAACTCCCAGAATGGCACGGCTGAAGAGCATTTCCTGTCACAGCACGGGTGGGGGTGGGATGGGCAAGTGCAGGCCCTTGGCGGGGCCTCAGACTCGTCTTTGACCCCACAGTCTGTCTCAGGGCCTTTGCTTTTTCTGCACAAAGACCCTGCCCAGGCACACAGGCCACACACTCCCTTGAGGTCAGCATGGGAGAATTCCTCACCCTGGCAGCTTGCCTTTCCGCTTTGATTGCAAGCTCGGGAGTGGGGCTGGGCCTAGGCCAGGAGGTGGTGTCTGTGCCTGGCAGGGGGTGCCAGGTGGAAGTGACGTCATGCAACTAGGAAGCTAGTTTAAGCTGGCTGAGTTGGAGGCTGGCGCCAGCCCCCCCTGCGCAATTCTAGCCTTCCCTATGTCAATCAAAAAGCTCCCTTTTTCCAGGATGCACCTGTACCATCAGGGACCTCAGTGGGGTGCACGATGGAAATATGGATATTAAGTTCCCAAGGCACTAGCCCCTACCCTCAAGAAAGAGGCCAACAGCTAGGGGGCGCTCACTTGCGCACTCCCTCTTTCTCCTTTGCCTGGGACCACAGCTAGGATGCCCTCTCTCTGTCTCCTCCCCCACCCCGCCTCGCTCCAGGCATTCTCTATAGCCCCCTGCCTACTCACACAAGTATGTGTGTTCATTTTTTCACCTTTTGTTATCATTTTGTGCATCATATACATGTCTGCACTTGGAATGCTTACTGGGGGCTGGTGCTGTGGCACAGTGAATAAAGCTGCCACCTGTGATACCTGCATCCCATATGGGTACTGGTTCGAGCCCCAGCTGCTCCACTTCTGATTCAGCTCCCTGTTAATACACCTGAAAAACTGCAGATACTGGCCCAAGTCCTGGGGTCCCTGCACTCATGTGGAAAGCCTAAAAGTTGCCCCTGGCTCCTGGCCATGGTGCATCACGTGGGGAGTGACCTGGTGGAGGAAAGATCTCTCTCTCCCTCTATGTATCTCCGACTTTCAAATAAATAAATGAATCTTTTAAAAAAGCATTTATGCCAGCAGGGGGAGAATGTGGGGGGGGGCTCCCCTGCCGGACAGCTACTCCCACTGGAGAGCGTGAGCTGGTACGGGGGCAGACCAAACTAGGCAGGGCTATAACACCTGTGGACCTAATGTGGACTAGATCAGGGAAAAGTCAGGTTGGGCTGATTGTTCCTACTGGTGCAAGCATAAAATAGAGTGGGTGAGGGTTGGTTGGGCTTAGCTGTAGCATCAGCTGGCAGAAGCTGGCACTGGAGGTTAATTCTGTCATGTTACACTGCAGAACCACCTGGAGAGTGCATAATCTCTGGGAGTGGGAGTGGCCTAGAAGGCAAATACTGGGCTCCTCCCTCTTGGGTTACCACTCCCACTGCAGGGCATGAAAACCAGGACAGGGGCTGGGGTGGCTAGACAGAGACACCCAACAGCATGTGTGTGAGCTGGATAGTCAGGCTGGTTGGGTTGAACTAGGCTTCAATGCCCATTGACATGTATGAGAGCTAAATGGGATGTGGGACAGGCTGGACTAGTCTGTTGCACATACTAGCAAGCACGGGAATCAGGATAGGGAGCGGGCCTGGTGGGGGTTATTGTGGGTTGCTCCGAGAAGGCTGCAGCTCCCACTGGTTCATGTGAGGGCCGAGTGTGTGCTGGGCAGAACCAGGATGGACTGCAACATCCACTGGTTCCAGTGGAAGACAGGGCTGGAAACAGAACCAACCCAGCAATTGCAACCACCAGCTGATTGGGGTGATGGACTGTACCAGGCCCTGTACTTGCAAGTACACACAAGAATCTGGTCTGGGAACACCTCAGACAAAGTTTCTTTGGGGATCTCCCTAATCGAACTGCCAGACACAGAACCCTAACCATGAAATGATAGAGGACAGAACAGATCAATCAACTACCCCAGCTATATGTTGGCAGTGAAAAACTGGGCAAATGGAGACTCTAAGGTGAACTATTTCAATCAGTGGATTCTTCAGCGACCTCATCATGCTTGGAATGGCAAAACTGGCAGCAATTCATAACTGTTGAGCTATCAAAGCCACTTGAGCAAAACCCTCAGAGCATGCCCCACATCAGGGACAGGTGGGAGACTGGGTGGGGCTTCTCCCTTCATATCTCCCTTTACCCTAGATACATGAAGGGAACAATGTGGAAATAACAGTCTTACCCACTTTCCTGTAGCCCTTGAACTTTTTTACCCTAATTAACTATGTAAAGATTGTAAAAAATAAAGAAAAAAATAAAAAAGCATTTATTTATTTTAATTGGAAAGTCAGATTTACAGAGAAGGAGAGACACAGAGAAAGATCTTTCATGTACTGGTTCACTCTGAAAGTGGCCGCAATGGCCAGAGCTGAGCCAATCCAAAGCCAGGAGTCAGGAGCTTCTCTGGGCCTCCCACCCATTGGTGCAGGGTCCCAAGGCTTCGGGCCATCCTCGACTGCTTTCCTAGGCCACAAGCAGGAATTTGGATGGGAAGTGGAGCAACTGGGATACAAACTGGTGCCCATATAGGATCCCAGCGTATGCAAGAGGAGGACTCAGCCACTAGGCTACTGCACTGGGCCCAAGCAATGAATCTTAACAACAACAATAACAACACCAACAAAAAAAAAAAAACCTAAATTAAATTGAGTAAGATGACTAGACCCAGGCCCACATGAGAAGGGACCCCATCTTTGTGGCCCCATCTCAGGGGAGGGGCAGAGAGCACCCAAGTGACACTTTTGCCTGCTTGTCCTTATGTTCCCAGAGTCTTACCTGTCCTCCCGGGGAAATCGCAGATCTGGGGTTAAGCCTGACAGGCAGATGGCAACGTGTGGCCCACGAGGTGGAAGCCACACACTGCCCAGAAACACCCATTCACGGCACCCCCAGTTGAAGTTACCCAGCCCAGCCTCAGCTCCCCAGGACTCACCATACTCCGGAAGCCGCACAGACTCTGAGGGCTCGCTGGGAAGGCTGATTCCCCAGGGGTTACTGGCACTAACCCGGAACTGATAAGGACACCCGGGACTGAGGTCTTCGATGACGAGGTACGTGTCCAGGGTCGAAGCTACTGACTGCTGCCAGACCTGGGAACCTGGCGCAGGGTGGCAGAAAGAAATCAAAGAGAGATTAGTGACATTGAGCACACAAAGAGACATTCAGTGACATTCAGCACACAAAGCAAGGCAGAGTGACACATGTGCTTCGAGTGGACAGCTGCGACCACTGTGCCCGACTTGGAAAGTCCATGGGACAGTGATGCCAAGCTCAGGTTCATTTTCCCAAAGGGGCTGCATCGGCAGTGGGGGCTGTGGAAGGAACTGGTTCAGTGATCTGTCCACTGGTCAAGCAACAAGTGTGAGCGGGAAAAGACCTGGCCAGGCAGAATTTCTAGAGGGAACATGATACATATTTCTAAGACCAGGAGAAAAGATTATGTCATAATCACAGATTAAGAAAAAACATGTGTTTGAAAATGGAAACATGTACCAAGTCGTTGGCACATAAATGCTTACTTAACTGCACAGAAATCTGAGAAAGTAGGGAACATTTATCTGCTATTGCAGCTGAAGATACTAGGCGTCACGGGAAGCAACCGAGGCTGGTTCTGTGACACAGTAGGTTAAGCCACTGCCTGCAGTGTTTGAATCTCATGTGGGTGGTGCCAGTTCAAGTCCTGGTTGCTCCACTTCCAATTCAGCTCCTTGCTAATGTACCCGAGAATGCAGTGGCAGATGGCCAAAATTCTTGGGTCCCTGTACTCATGTGGGAGACCTGGAAGATGCCCCAGGCTCCCAGCTTCACACCAGTCCACACCTAGTCATTGCACCTCTTTGGGGAGTGAATTAGTGGCTGTAAAATCAATCTCTCTCTCTCTCTCTCTCTCTCTCTCTCTTTCTCTCTCTCTCATTTTTGCTTGTCTCTGTAAATCTGCCTTTCAAATAAAAACAAATCTTACACAAAAGAAAGGAAAAATGAGAAACAATTTGCACAGGGTAGAAGAGTTCATAGGATGAGCTGTGAAGTACATGATGGCTGAGGTCTGAACTTGGTAGACTGCGTCTTCCAGGTCTCTTCGACCTGGAGAGCCAAGAATGAACAGCTCGAGACACAGAACTAACTTTTCAACTGCACGGGGCCTGCTGAGTAACAGGGTAGAGGAGGAAAGTGTTGAAGCCATCCGAGTCCAGTGCATCAGGCTGTTTTCCACTGGATGATGCGGTTCATCATGTGGGTCAGAGATGTGCTATTTACAACGACAGCTCCTAATTCTTCCTGGTAACTGGACAGCAGGTGTAGTTGTGTGTAACTGCTGAAGGGACACAGGCATCTTTTGTGTGTGGATGAAGAGGATTCAGGAAGCATAGTGGCAAGGCAGGAATGTGTCTGTGTTCTCTCTGTTTCCTCTGTGTGTTGCAGGGGCTGCAACTCTGGTCATCCCATCTTAGTTCCTGCTCTGCAAGAGAGATTTCCAATGAGAAAACCAGAGAGCTGGGTTCCAGGCCTTAACCTCTTCATCTGGGACATGAGTCTGATCCTTCCTGTTGGGCACTCTGTCACCTGCCACGGATGGGTCATCAATGTGCCCAAGAGGCTGACATCATCCTAGCAAAAGCAGTTGTTCCTTCCTGGGCTTGGGAGGTGGCAGCTGTCAGACACCATGACCTTTGGAAGACCCAAGGAAGACCAGGAAGCCGCTCCAGGTTCATTCCCTGGAGAAAACCTGCCGAGGGGGAAGATGGAAGCAGCAGAGCAGGTAGAGAGCACGTACCTTCCTCTCTGTACTCCACGGTGTAACCTGAGATGGTGCAGTTTCCTGTGCTGGAAGGAGGCAGCCAGCGGAGGATGACCGAGGTACAGCTCCTTTCCTGAGCGATGGGCCGGTTTGGGGCTGCGGGGACCCCTGCAGAGATAGGACCAGGGCCACTGCCACATGGCTCAGCATCTTCACCTGGGCAACGTGACCTACCCCCTGCTGGGCCTGATCCAGCAACTGCTCCACCAAGCAACATACATCTTTGCTTGCCCAGGTCTCAGGGAGCCTTGGTGACATTCACTTACAATGTTTGTGTTAAGGACAATGTACAGAGGCAGGAAGTAGAATAGTGGTGGGCAGAGGCTGGGAGAAGGAAGGAGGGGACGGTTATTACTCACGGGTGTGGATGAAGTGTCAATTTGGGAAAATGAAGAAGGTTCTGGTTGGTGATGCTACTTAAAAATACTTAATGCCACTGAACTATCCCCTTAAAACATGATGAAGATGGTACATTTTATATTGCATACAACTTGCTACTTTTTAAAAAAGCCTTTTGCAAAGCATGCAGATAGCTGGACTGACCATACCTTGCACCTTCACTGTGGCAGACGTGGACGCGGTCCCGTGGTCGTTGGTGGCTATGCAGGTGTAGATCCCGCTGTCCTGGGGCATGAGGTTGCAGATCTTCAGGGTGATTTCCCCAGAATCACTAGGGACACAGGGAGGAGGCCTGAGAGCTTCCAGTCATGAGCCCGTAGACAGACGCACAAGGTCACACAGGGCGTGCGCTGGGCAGGTGAAGCCGAGAGGTGCCAGCCCCCAGGGCCAGTTCCTGTTCTCTTATCCACCTGCACAGTCTGGGAAGTCATCTGGCCTCAACATCCCCAGTTCCCTATTTAGGGAAAAGATGTCTGACCACACTCTTTTCTCAACTTGACATGTAGATAAGAATTAGAATATGGTTTGAAGGGCTGGTATTGTGGTATAATGGGTAAAGCCGCCACTTATAAGGCTGGTGTCCTATAAGGGCACCAGTTCAACTCTCAGCAGCTCCACTTTTGATTCCGCTCCCTGTGAGTGCACCGGAGAAAGTAGTAGAACATGGCACAAATGCTTGGGCCCTTGCACCCATGTGGGAGACCCAGATGAAGCTCCTGGTTCCTGAAAGGGTCCCAGCTCTAGCTACTGTGGCCATCTGGACAGTGAACCAGTAGGCGGAAGATCTCTTCCTCCCTCTGTCTCTCCTCTTCCTGTAAAACTCTGCCTTTCAAATAAATACATAAATCTTAAAAAAAACAAACAAGCAAACAAAAGAATGTGGTCTGAAATACATAAATTCCTGTGTAAGTCCTGGTTGGTAATGTTATTAATATAAGGAGCAGCAATTGCATTGTAAAATATCTCCCTGCCTCACAGATCAAAAAGCCAGGCAGCAAAAGTAAGGAAAGGTTACAGTAAAACATGTCCACGATTGCAGAATCTGACATGTGGGATCAAAATAAGAAAGGAAATTAGGAAAGGTAAAACCTCCCACCTAGATGATAGCTTCCCCATTCATCCCAACATGGGGTTCAGGAACACTCCAAAGGAAGAACTGCTCCGAAAGGGTTAATGACAAAGCCAAACTCGAATCCTCTGGGGTCTTCATGATCCAAACTGAGCTCTGTGTATCCCACCAAGCACCTGGCCAGGGACTCTGCTGGGAATAGCTAGTTACTGATGCACTTTTCCATCTCACATGCACATCAGTCAACGGGTGAGAGCTGTTTGATTCTAGCTGTTTCCTCCACAGGTGTTTCAGTGGTCATGGCTCTTTGTGGCTAGTCCACTGTAAGCAGCTGTACGCAGTGAGCTGCAGGATCAGTGACAATAAAGGTGAACAGAATTATCCCCACTAGGAGAAGTCTACCACATTTTATAGTTCCTCCCCTGGAAGGATTTCTAAACCAGCCAGATGTTGGTCCCTGGGCAATGTGGCCACTGGTGCAGGTGCAAGGGCGACTGGCTTACCAGGAGGAGACAGCATATGTGGCAGAGTTGCTGTCCGTGTCAAGGATGTTCTGGTCTGGCCCCTTCCAGGTGATGCTGGGCTTCGGCCGCCCACAGACTTTGCACTGCAGTATCACCGTGTCCCCAAGCAAGCAGGTCACATCCACTAACGGCACAAGGAACTCTGGGGCCACTGTGACGAAACACACACACATGCACACCACTCAGAACAAACTCGGAATGTTTGTAACACACCTCTCCCCACCCATGCAGTGTGTCAAACAGCCTTCAGCCTAACACGGCTGAGTCATCTGTGTCCTTCATAAAGCATTTTAAAGACATCAATGCTTATGGGGCAGGGGGACAAGGGAACTAGGATATATACAGAGAAGCCAAAAAGAAGAAAACTCTTCCTGACATCACCAGAGGCCACTCTGGGGTATATCTCTTTAGACGTTGTGTAACTACACTTGCTATTGGGACCAGTGCAATGGCTCAACTGGCTAATCCTCTACCTCCAAGCACAGGCATCCCATATAGAAGCCGGTTGGTGTCCCAGCTGCTCCACTTCCCATCCAGTTCCCTGCTTATGGCCTAGAAAGGAAGTGGAGGATGGCCCAAAGCCTTGGGACCCTGCACCCATGAGGGAGATACATAGGAAGCTTCTGGCTCCTGGTTTTGGATTGGCTCAGCTCCAGCCATTATGGCCACTTGGGAAGTGAACCAGTAGATGGAACATCTTTCCTTCTCTCTGTAAATCTACATTTCCAACTAAAAGAAACAAATCTTTAAAAATTATACTTGCTACACCCTTGGACCCCATTATTACAGGTTGTAGCTTTTTTTCACCTAATTATCATTCACATTTCTCCTTGTGTGAACAGAACTACCCTCTTATTCTGTAATGGCTCAGCCTCCATCCTAGATTTATCCCAATGCATTAAGTCAATCCCCACATTCTCAAGTCTTCTGCTGCAAAACTCACCTTCTTGGATGAAATTTGGATTTAAGATCTGAAAAAGAAACAAAGAAACAAAGTTGCTTGAATCCTAAACTAGTAACAGAGCACAAGAGACTTTGTCCCCTGTTGAGCCACAAGAGTACACCTGAGGGAGACAGGGCCTGGAGCCCAAAGCTTGCTTTGTCCTGTCACCCGTAGCAGTAGCTGCTGCAGAGGACAGACTGCCTTCACAGCAACAGGCACCGGTTCCCTCCTGCCTGCCGTGGGCCTGCAGTGTCCCCACGGCTGACTCCCAGCGCCGGCCAGCCACTGCCCCTCAGCTCCTCTCCTGCCCTTCCCCCAGACAGAAGCCCCCTCCCCGCTGTGGCTATCTGCACTCAGCAATGCCAGGGCGATGTATCTTCCCCATGTTGTGAGCTTGCAAACTCAGAGGACCAAAGGCCTAGCACAGGAATGCTGTTAACAGGAGCAGGCACAGTCCTCTCCCCTCCTCCCCCGCCCCGTGCACTCCTGTCCCCAAGCAGGGATAACGCCCCTTCCAGCAGCTGAACACGGGTTTCTCGGGCAGATGGGAGCGGGGAGGAGTCCAGTCTGCTACCCTTCCTGCTCGCTGCACAATCCTGTAGCCTAGGCCTCCATAGGGCAATTGGAGCCATCCGCTTTAACCTTCCTGCTGCAGACATGAAGCAGGGATCATGGCCGCCTGGTCTCATGGCTGATCCAAGGAGGAGCTCCTGGATCCTTCACACACAGGAAATCACCCTAAGCCACTGAGCTGTTCATGAGAATGGTCCCTCGGACCCACTCCCCACTCCATCCTTTAAAGTATTACCTTTAATTGTGTAAGTTCAAGTTTGGGTCATAAATCCTGACATGATGATAAAAGCACAGGCCTCGGAGTCTGAGGGGCTGGGGTGGTCTACTTGGTCTCAGGTGACTGTACCTCGGTGACTCAGCATGATCAGTACCCATCCCCCACTGCGAAATAGAATACATGATAGATACAGACTCTAAATGAAATCATGGCGAGTGCTCAGCACGAGGCTTGACAAGTACTCCACCTGTAGGTAACTAAACACGATCTCAGAAGTCCATGATTAAAGAGGTTTCTGTCTCATAGTTGATCTTGAGCCAGTCTTCTTTCCTTCATAATGCAGCTGGGAAGCTGCTGTGCTTGCCAAGCAGCCTGGTCAGCGCCTTCACACCTGTCTGCCTGAGTCTGTCCGGGTCTCATGTGAGCATGCATGGCTGGTGAGTGTCAGACGCGGATGAGCCACCAGGAAGAAGATGTTGTTTCCAACTTGGGGTTCCTGGTCACAAGCCAACTCTTCACTTAGACACAGCCCAGATTTTCACGAAATGGGCTGTGATGCCAAGTTCCAGGGTTGATGGCCCCGACGCTGGCCAGTGCAGTGCCCTCTGCTAGCTCAGAAGGTCACTGACAGTACTGACCAGTCTTTATTTAAATCAGTGCTTCTAAATCTCTGATCTGAGCATCTCTGAAAACTCAAGAGCCTAGTGCCTGGGCCTGATGCCAGGAGATTGTTTCCAGGGTTGGGAGGTGGGGCTCTGGTGTCAGGATTCTGAAGGCTCCAGCAGGTGAACCCACATGCAGCCTGGTTTGAGGAGTGCTGTTGGATGCTGTTCCACCCCAAGGGAACAGCTCTCATAGATAAACCAGTTTCTTACCCCTGAGGCTTTTCTGGCAATGATGATCATGGGGAGGGAATTACATGCCGGTTATTCGGTAAAAACAGCAGCTTTCCTCATACCTATGACATCTTTCTGTGTGAGAAAATTCTGGGTCACACTAGAAGAAAGGGTATAAATGACGGAGTTCCATCAACTACCATTAAACGTGGTGCAGGAGCACCACGTCACCTATAGGGGGCGCTAAAGAAACTATACCATTACTGGCTGCATGGGTCTGGGAGGGAGCAGCATCTGGTCAATTATTTCATAAGGCTAAGGAGTTTAAGGATATCTTCTGGGGTGTGCACTGGGTATAGCTGCCTCTGGGGAAGCTTGCATCCTTTGGGGAGTTCCTGCGGTGGAACCCTACCCTTTCCCATCTAGTTTCCTGGTCATGGGTCTTTGAGGACTCAACTTCCTGCAGTGCTCATGCAAGATGTGGATCCAAGTTCCTGGCCCCTGACTTTGGCCTGGACATTTGAGGAGTGAACCAGCAGATACAAGATCTCTTTTTGTTTCTCCCTGTCACTCTGCCTTTCAAATTTATAAATGACTTCTAAATAGATTTTTATTCTAAACGTTGATGGTGGCTATCTCAGGGTAGAGAGGTTAAAAATGGCTTTCCTTTGCATTCAGAAAACATTAACTAAACTCATCTTTTGCTCCATGACCTGTGTGTGGCTTGTGGCTACAGAAATACTTTGTAGCCATAGGATTTATAAAATGTTATCTGAGGTTTGCATGGCTTTTTTTTTTCTATTTTTTTTCTTACCTGGGCTTTCCAAATATTCTACAATAGGTATGTTTCACTTTAATCACATATATGTATGCATGTGTATACACACGCACACACACACACACACACATATTTTAGGGGAAAAAAAAACTCAGTGAGCCTTATTGAATAGCAAGTTCTTCAAGGACAGGAACCGCTGGTCATTTGCCTTTTATCTCACGGCCTTAGCCCAGGGTCATGGGTGTGATGGGCCTTCAATATGTGTGGGCGATGACCTTTGACCTCAACTTTCCAGAATTTGAGACTGGTTCACAGATTCTCCAAATAGGACCAGAAGATCTACACAATCATGTGTTCTGCGTGTGCGGCCAGAGCCTGTCAGTGACACAGATGGAAGATGAACCTTCTGGGAAATGGCTAAGAATCATATCACCCCCAGTCGGAGACAGTGAGCTGTGCAGCAGGTGACAGAGCATGTGAGCTGGGCTCACGCTCCTGCCTTGGGATATTCTTAAACAACATGGGCTCCAGCTGGTCTGTGAGCTGGGGACACCAGTTAGCGCCTCCCAGAAAGGGCAGCAGTGATGGCTTAACTGATCTTTTGCATCCACATGGGAAGCCTGGACTGTTTCCCCAGACCCTGGCTTCTGGGCCTAGCCCAGCCATGATGTGTGGTCATTAGTGTGAGGACTTGGTTCAATGGCCCGTGTTTCCCATTATGATAGAGATCCACAGCAAGCGAGACACTAAATTCACACAAGCCTTAGAGAAGACCCAAAAGATGAATGAATGGGAGACAAGCAGCAGGCACATGCACTGTGTAAGTTTGGGTGGGGCTTCATCAACCTGCGCTGTGTCAGTACTTGTATAAAAAAAAAAAATCTTAGGCAATGTCTTGACTTACTCCTCTTTTTCATCACACATATCAACCATGTTCCTACTGAATGCATGGTCCAGCAGGCAAACATTCCTGGTTTGGGTGTAGACTTGGGAAGGAATGTTGGAGAACGGTAGCCAATAAGGCTTGATGATAGATCTTCATCTGAAGGACCTTGTGGAAACCATCAACTTCTGCGCTGGTCCAGGTGTTGGCAATGCATGCCATTTCTGATTGGCACAGCATTATTTGGCTGCATAAACCACCCACCAACTCCCCCATTTGCTCTCCAAACCCTGGAGGAAGGGCAGATTGTTCTTTATCCCCATTGCCTACACAAGACAGGAAGGTGAAGGGTAAAATCAGGGCAGGGTGACAGCTGGGCTTAAGAATTCCGGAATCGTAGCCGAACGCTGCTCCCATCATTGCATTCAGTGCAGCGAGAGGATCTTGGGCAAACCACTGGGGCAATTTATCATTGACCTCAGAGGCCCACTTGCTTAGCTGTAATTCCACCTTCCTCTCTGCCTAGTCTTCCCCTTGAAATTCCTCCAACAAGGACCAAGAAGTTGTGCAACTTTGACTCCAGGTTGCACTCATGTAAGATTCTACTTAGAAGCAAATCAGAGTATGGCCTGGAGGAGGGTGGTGACATGCTTCCACTCCCATGGTCTAATTATCTGTGCATTTACCCACGGCTTCCCAGGAACACTGCCAGGCTTATGAGTTCAAGACAATCCTACTGTTTTGTTCTAGGTTATTACCTCCAGGTCTAGACCAATGGCTGGCATATAAAGGCTCTTTTGATAGTTGTCAAACCAATGGAAAAAAAAATAAGGTTGTGGGATATGAATTTTGGAAGTGGAGCTGAGGACATGGTTTGCCATGAACTTGGAATGCTTTCCTATTTCCATTCTTTGGGAATGATGAGTTACTGGGGAGAATCCTGTTGTTCAGTCAATGTCAGATTTAGCAATAGTAATCTTCCTCCTCTTTTTAAGATTTATTTTTATTGGAAAGGTAGGTCTACAGAGTGAATGGGAGACAGAGAGAAAGATCTTCCATCTGCTGATTCACTCCCCAAGTGGATGCAATGGCTGGAGTTGAGCCAATCCAGACCTCTTCCAGGTCTCCCATATGGGTTCAGGGGCCCAAAGACTTGAGTCATCTTCTGTTGCTTTCCCATGCCACAAGCAAGGAGCTTGATGGAAAGTGGAGCAGCCAGGACAAGAACAGGGGGTGCCCATACGGGATGCCGGCACTTGCGGATGGAGCATTAACCTGTGAGCCACTGTGCCGACCCCTCCTCTCTGTGAGGTAGCAGTCACATGGCTCTGACAGTGAATGCCTCGCATCTTAAAATCTCACCAAATCTGTAACCTCTTCATATTTTACGCACTATCATCAGCATGTTCAACAGAACATTGCACAGAAGAGCAAATATTTGATGTAGCAGATTAACTGAGGTTGCTAGCATGAAGGTGCTGGAACCAATTGGTCCAGTGATTGTTGCTGGTGTGCAGAAGGACCTGTGGGGTCCAACTGAGGCCTGAGCCCTAGTGGTTTTCTTGAAATCTAAAGTGCTTTAAAAAAGTGTTGAGTCCATGTAATATGGTAGATGGGAAGGAGCAGAGAACTGGAATCTGAAATAGAAATGGAAGGGAAGGACATGTGATGCTGTTCACATGAAACACACATGTTCTCTCTCACTGGGGGACAGCACAAGAGACTGCTGGGCAGAGTCCAGGACAGCGATGAGGCTTGGCAGGCGCTGGGAAAGCTCCTCGGGGCGCTGACTCTATGTGACCAGCAGAGGGCGGCAGGTGGTAGTGAATGCAAGAACCAACTGGAGTCCAGTAGCAACTGAATTCTTTTTGAGAGAAGTCGGCTTGACTTCCGGCCATGCACAAGAGGAAGGAATGACAGGTAAAATCACCCAACACTGAGTAGCATCAACAGAGTCTGACGGAGGTTCGAGTCTGTATTCCTTGCCAGTGTCCAAAACTCATTCTAAGAATAAGGGCAGAACTGTCTAGAAAAGTAGTTGTTAGGGGACTCTCAAAGAAATCCCCTGACCCAGTTCTTTCCAAATCCCTCATCACCATCACAAAACATGGCTCAAAGCTGCACACTAAGGCCCCCCGAGGAAGTGAAAATGTTCAAAGAAACTCAAACCAAATATCTGGAACTCAACTCCCAGCTGCCTTGAATGGAAGTTCGGCCTCTTCTCTTAATCTCCTTGTGCTTGGGGAACCAGAGGAAGGCTGGGAAACTTAGGTAAGGACACATGGGGAAAAAACCCGGAGAGCAAGAAGGTAATCTCTAAAAATTTAGGTAAGATTGCTGGCTTTGACTTCATGTTTCAGCTCAGACACAATCACTCTCTGTTCATTTCTAAATGAATGCACAACAAATTGCAATTAAAGAAAAAAAATGTAAACTCAATTCCTAGCAGCAATTGAGCTCTCTTCAAACTAGTTTCTCAAGTATTTCCACTGGGCCCCGCGGCGTGGCCTAGCGGCTAAAGTCCTCGCCTTGAACGCCCCAGGATCCCATATGGGTGCCGGTTCTAATCCCGGCAGCTCCACTTCCCATCCAGCTCCCTGCCTGTGGCCTGGGAAAGCAGTTGAGGACGGCCCAAAGCTTTGGGACCCTGCACCCATGTGGGAGACCTGGAGGAGGTTCCTGGTTCCAGGCATCGGATTGGCGCGCACCGGCCCATTGCGGCTCACTTGGGGAGTGAAACATCGGACGGAAGATCTTCCTCTCTGTCTCTCCTCCTCTCTGTATATCCGGCTTTCCAATAATAATAAATCTTTAAAAAAAAAAAAAAAGTATTTCCACTGTCATTCAGTTCTTTTCCTCAACATGTTTTGATCCAACTACACAGAAATGGCTACAATTTTTAAATGTCAAAAAATTTTTAAAAATCTTTTAGTCTCATGATTCATTGGCGTTGGTGAGTTTGGGCCATATAATGTTGATTCCTTGGATCTTGTTGAGGTGTGTGTTACTGTCATTGCAGTATGCTCACCAGTTGTGGAGTATAGGTGTCTATATTGCCTAGTTGTCTTATAAATGTCTGGGTGTCAGTCACTGAACTTATTATGGGTATTTCTGGGCCAAATCCCATTCTTTTATCCCTTGGTATTTTGGTTAGAGAATGCTGAGTGTGTCCCCAGAAAGAAGGGGTAGAAATATGAGTGAAAAAGCAAAGAAAAAACGTGTCACCTGACAACAGCTGATGAGAAGGGAACAGACTGGAAGCTCATGCCTGGAGTTCCTGGTGTCTGGCGAGGGGGTGGTGGCCAGCAGTCTGGCAGTCACTCAGCAAGGGGCTGGGAGCCAGTGCAGGATGTCCCCTTTGTGGAGTTGTGGATCCCTTTTTTATAACTCACATTTACAGCTGCACGGTGCACATGCCGACTTGGGACAGTCTTTACAGATGAGTGCACTGGGGTTTCACCCCTTAGCAATGAGGCTCTGATAGTTTTCTCACGCTCAACCTTCAGTGGTGAGAAGGATCTTTCTTGAGCAACTTCAAATTGCCTCCAAGGACATGGGAAAGATTGATCTTGTGTGAATGTCCACACCGTGCCTCCCACAAAGGCACTCTGCTACGTTCACTGCTACCCCTCCCCTATTTTTCCCTGACCTCTCATTGGCGCTCATTCTTTTCCCTGTCCACTCCTTAGACATTTTCCAATCACTGTTCATAGAGATGCCCAGTTACTTGCCTCTATCGAATCAGATCAACTCTGGTTTTAAAACCTTGCACACTTTGCCACCCTCTGGATCAAGTCCAGCTCCCTAACCACTAGGTCCAGGCCGCTATAGTCTGGTCTCATTTCATCTGCCAGGCTTTGTCTCCCACGATTTTTCTCATATATCTAAACCAGGATACCCAGACCTTAGGCCTTCTCAATCTGCGCTAGGATCCTTCCTACCTCAGGACCATCGTTCCTGCTCGCTCCTCACCCATTACTCTTCCTGAAGACATGTCTGTGTCCTCTGGGTCCCTACAACCCATGCACTGCTGTTGTGTGAAGGAGGAACCAGGTCCACAGGCTTCCTGACATTAGGTGAACTCTGTGCTCTGGTCTTGGTCTTCTCATCTACAAATGAGGAATATTGATAGTAGTGCCCTTATCACAATGCTGTTGGGAGGGAAGGACTTCACACACAGCCAGGCACGTGGGAAAGCCTGCTGAGGAGTAGCTACCACTGTGACAGGTATCTACTGTGTGAATGAACAAATAGCTCCCGGCAGTTAATCAGTCCCTCCCTCTGCTGTTGGAGCAAGCTGTGAAGCCTCACTGCCTCTACTGTAGGCTTAAGTTTCAAACCCAACCTGGTACAACACGTTGGCACGCCCATATCACTCATGGCCATGCCTTCAGTGCTAAACAAGTGGTGTTAAGTGTAAGTGACTCTGAACTTGCATTGGATGGGCCTAGAGGTGAACCTTGACAGGACGGAGGGCGGTGGCACTAGCTCCTCCAATGGCAGGCTCTTCAAGCAACCTGTTCCGGACAATAACGCCTCCTAACATCACCTGTGTACCACATGAATGAAATGGGCCTGGGCTCCAGACTAGGGCGAGGGTGACACAGGACGTGCATGACCAAGGGTGTGCTGAGTGACTGTTGGCCCCAAGAGACCAGCCAGACAGTCCCAGCCCTTGCGACTGCACTTCCTTTGTTGGCTGCTCTGGCCAGGCCCCTGAGTCGCTGGGAAAGGGCGTGGGTGAGGCCAACGAGTCACCCAGACTTGTCAAAGGATTAAAAAAAAAAAAAGTGATCCAGGAAGAAATTCTCGCACAGTTGATGTGCAGCCAGTAAGGGCCCGGGCACGCCTTGGTGAACAGCTGTTTTCCCTGGCAGCCATCAGGCCTGGCCTCACTGGATGCCACTCTCAAGAGCTGCCCTGTTGCATGCCCACGACATGCCAGAACCTGTTTCCTCCAGGAGGGCAAGCAGCCCCTTCCCTCCTTCACAGGGTGGTTGGCAAGGAACAAAGAGCATTACCGATGTGAATATGCAGAGGAAGATCTTCTTACAGTGCTCCTGAGAGAGGGCCCGAGGGCCCGTCTGCCTCTAGTCCTCTAAACTGCCTTCCTTCTCTCAGCGATGGAATATAAATCAGTCTGCATGGGGAGTCAGGGCAAAGTCAGGCAGGGAGGGTTTCCACGCCAAATCCATCAGATCCATTTCAAAGAAAATATTTGGTCCAAACAAGGGAAGACGAAAGTGATGCTTCATTTTCTTTCCCCCTCCCCAACAGGTTATTTTATTATTTTCTTTTTTTTCCCCCTCACATTCTTTTTGAAAAATGTAGATGCAGGCATCAATGGAAACACACCAGTGGTGCCAGGCCAGCCACCTGACTATGATGGAAAAATTTCCTTCAACCCAGATGGTCAGGTCATTTTGATTCCTGGAATCTGGGACGAAGGGGCCAGCGTAACAGAGGCTTGAGCAGCAGGCGGGTGGGAGTGGAGCTGGCACTAGGGAATGGTGAGGTTGGGGAAGGAATCTCAGCCTGTTCTATCCACTCAAACCCTTTCCGGAGTCCAGTGTAGACATGCCAGTCGGGTCTCAAGAAGAAATGTGCTCAGGCCACTCCTCCTGTACTCCCTGAAAAGCAAGTTTCAGGCAAAGCACAAAGCATTCAGCCCTGCACTTCCTCTTCTGGCTGGGTCTCTTTCCGAGCCAGCAGTTCTCAGAGCACAGGGTCCTTTGTTAGTTCACTGCAGCTCTGCACGGTGCCCAAGGGGCCAACCTGGACCCAGTGCTTGCTGTAGCTACTAGAGATAACCTAAGGCTCAGAGAGGGCACCTGGTCCTGGGTCACACAGGTGGCAGCATTCACATCAGAACCCGCTTTCCTGACTCCTTTCCCTTTGTTCTTTCCATGCGACTCGGCCTCTGTGTGATTTTTGTTGACATCATACCCCAGCCTTGGGAAGCCAGGATGGGCAGAAATCTTGTTGAGTTAGAAGATAGATGAACACACTCACACAGAGGGGAAATGGCCCAGAGCCAGGCTGGTTCTTCCCCGCCAGGATCTATGTGTCAGAATTAAATCACCTGAAGGGGGGAGCCCCAGGCTGCTGCAGGAGGCTGTGGGGCAGGAGGCATGGGCCAGAGGAACCCTTCAACTGCCTCTCTTCCAATTTGGGAATAGAACATCTCACCTTTCTGCACTTGCTTCCTCTTTCCTTTTTTCTTTTTCTTTTTTATTTCATTGAAAAGGCAGATCAGTTTTACGGAGAGGAGACAGAAAGATCTCCCATCTGCTGGTTCACTCCCCAGACAGCAAAAACTGCAGTTGAGCTGAAACCAGTGGCCGGGAGTTTCTTCCAGGTCTTCCAAGAAAGGGCAGTGTCCCAAGGTTTTGGACCATCCTCTGTTGCTTTCCCAGGCCATAAGCAGAGGGCTGGATGATGAGAAGTGGGGCTGCTTGGAGAACTGGCACCCATATGGAATCCTGGCACTTGCAAGGTGAGGATTTTGCCATTGAGCCATTGCGCTGGGCCTAGTTGCTTCCTCTTCCAAAGGTGAAAGGCTGGGGGACCTAGGGAGTTGTTGTTTAGTGGGCAATTTCATTCAAGACGATAAAAATGTTCTGCAAGTAAATGAGAAGGGTCGCCTTCTGAAAGATTGATTCACACCCTGATTGGAAATTTCCTCCAGAATTAGCTCCGGTGCGCATCCTCATCTTTCAGAACCCTTCCCTTTAGGGTCCCTTCCCTGTTCTTATTTCCTGAACCCAACATCCACCGCTAGCTTATACCTGAGGCAGCATCTAAAGTCGGTCTGTGTCATGGCACAGGTGGGACAGAGGTGGAATTCTTTTGGGATCATGACAACGCCTTACTCTGAGGATGAACTGACTTTCTCTACTGCAAGTAATATTGGGCATAATATAAAGCTTGATAGTGTCTAATTAATCACACCTGACATAAAAGCTGGGCTAACAATTCTCACCCTTGAAGACCCACGTCTGGATGGCTGGTGCCACGTCTGTGGCTACTGATCCTCCTGAGACTAATTCTCCATGGGGTGAGTGTGGTCAGAGAGGCACAGGAGGCTGGGCCCCAAGCGGATGGTGATACCTACAGCCACTCTTGCTGTGGCTGGTGGTGCTGAGCGGGCTTGTAGGTGAGACTGCCCCTCAGCCCACCTACAGGGGAAGGAAGAGGGTGTGGGCGTTACAGTAGACTTGCTTCTCTCTACATTAATCACTGACCTCAGAAGGCTTTGAAAATCACACTCCCAGGATACAAGGGGTTTATTTTTCCTATCAGGGAGCTTGAGAATGTGCCTAACTTTCACCCCCAAAACACTATTGTGGGACAGGGACGTACACCAGCCCAGAGGGTGGCAAGCTGTTGGTGTGTAAGGAAAAATTCAAGAAGACTGCCCTTCCAGGGCTCCTTCAGTTCAGACTAGGGACAAAATGACACGGATACTGTGAAGGTAGGAGACGAGAGTCTGCACACAGCCAGGCAGCCTGGGGCTATTACACTTGTGCAAAGTCAGTGGGACACGTTTCACACTCAGATCCAGGAGACGGTGAACATGCAGCTAGTGCGAGGCCGAGAAGCTGGTTGGGTTTCCAGAACAGGTGTTCCTGCAGGCCAGGGCTGTCGCAATCCAGTTTGTTCACTATGTAGAACACACTCCCACCCAAAGAGACCATACCCGTGGCGGTCATTGCATTGACCAGCCAAGAATGAAGGCAGCAGCCAGCCTGGAACAGGTGTCCAGGAGGATCACATTGGTAGGAAGTGGTCTTCAGGTGGTCGGGTCTTTAAGGTGCAGCTCTTTGGTGTGTGCTCCTGGCCACATTTCTCCATCTGCCATGCTTCTTGTTTCCAAGAAAATTCTTGTGTTGAATGGATGGACTTCCTTCACCTTGCATTTTCTTCATCTTATTTGTCTTTTGAGAATATGGAGCAAGCAGTGCCAAGATGCCTGCCCTGTCTCTGCCTCTGCTTGTATGCTTCCAGTTATGCCCAAGAGAACCATCCATTTGGAAGTGCTCACTGAAGGCTCAAAGGCTCCCTAAGGATTGCACCACCTCACTCAGCCTATGCATGTTCTAAATGAATAAGAATCTTATCCAATTCAACAAAGCAACGCTAAGATGAGCTACATGTAGAATGGAACACCTGGTTACATTCACATGAGTTGATACCTGGTCCTGATACTTTATCACTTTTTCCTTTACAGAGGAGAGGAGGCAGTCTCTGGTTCTGCCTCAGTTCACCAGGCCTAGACAAGGCCGCGGATTGTCTTCCACAGCATGGATCCCAGGCTTTCTCCCTCCTTCTGTCTGACCTGCCTCTACTTGCAGCTACCTTGAGTGTATGCTACCACTTAGCCTGGTTCTACAGAGGCACATAGCATCTTCAGGCTTACAGGTGCAGAGTTCCATTGGAGCAGGTGTCAAGCCATGAAGTGCAGGGGAGCAGAGCCACATTTCCCTTGGCTTGCTCATTCTCTAAGACACAGGAAGGCCACATCCATCTCTGTCCTCACTGGAGCCCTGAGTTGATCCACATCTGCCAGGCTGAGCTCTGTGGCACGCAGCTATATCCCCAGCCATGGGGAGATGATTCTATTTCTGGCATAACTCCCATTTTCAACACTTGTCTCTGGTCGGAGCCCGTTCACCTGGCTTATTCACAGGTGATTTGGGTATTGTGGTGGCTGTCACAATACAGTGATGATTGATTTGGGATTAGGTTAAATTATAATAAAAATAATAAATGTTCACCCAGTGGAGTGATAAGCTGAGAGTTATACAAAGGAAAAGCTTTTAAAAAATATTCTCTGGTTTGTGCTTAGGGGCAATCTCTAAATTTTCATCCGTGCTTGGGGACAGGGGTGGCGATCTGGGGGAAGGCCTGCAATCTACTCTGGAAAACAAAGTGCCAAGCACAGGTAGTTTGGGCTTATGTCTAGTTCTCTTGTTTCTGGAAAGAGGGCCACACTTCCACGAACTCAGTGGGTTGGGAGGCCTTGGGAGTGGCCTGGAGACTCCTTGCTGGCTGAGGAGCTGTTGCTACTCCCAGCTGTCACAGACCTGGGATGTGGGGGAGGGCCTCTGTGCGGCCCAAGCTGGGCATCCCAAGGCTGTGGGATGGAGGCCTCTCCCAGGGTTGCTTTTCCTCTGCAAGGTGGACCCAGCCGCTGCAAATGAGCCCTGGGGACCAGGCCCACTTGTGCTCCCTAACTGCTCAAGCACATCTGTGCTGCTATCAGCTGGTGACAGACAGTGTTGACAGACACACACACAACTGAAGCCATGAAGGCACAAGAAAGCCCAGCAGCAGCAGCAGAACACGAGGAAGGGGAAGGTGAAAGGAGGGGAAGCAGAGGGAGGAACTAAACACTCAACAGGTTTTCACTTTTAGCTGGAAGCCAACAGCCCATTACAGTGCCTCCTTCCATGCATCAAGGCCTCCAAGCTTCACACAAGGAAGTTGACTATTTCCTAAACAAAGCCATTCCTCCCAAAGATGCAACCTTTAAGCAAACATTCATGAAAACTCCAACTTCTCTGTTTTGAAAAATACATCTAGTATTTTCTACCAATATTGAATAAATTGTTCAATTGTTATTCTTTTAGAACATTGGGTTGGGACACCCAGATGTGCCAACACCCCGACTTATCCTGGGATGGCTCATCCCCTTAGCAAGGTCATTACGAACAGAACACATCAACAAAGACAGTTGTTGTAGCAAACAGGACAACAATAGCTGCTTCTACCTCCATGCTAGTATTAGGGTCAAGATCATCACACTCTGACTCCTCGGAACTGTTGGTCTCCTTGGTGGGCAGCATGAGGAAGGCGGGAGAGAAAGAACACAGTTAGAACACAAGCAGCTGTGGCTAGAGGCAGAGGAGAACTTAAGAGCAGCAACGACAATAGGAAATTGGGCAGAAAGGAAAAAAAAACAACAAAATGCAACCCAGGTGCTTCTCAGGTGAGAGTGCCCGTCACTCAGGGCTGCAGCATGCTCCTGCTGTCAGGGAGTGGGGCGGGGATTGGCCGTGACCGCGCATCACCGAACTAGTGATGGAGGCGACTGAATGGAGCGGGGGAGTGCTGTGGAGCTTGAACGGCTGACTTCCGTGAAGCTGAAGTTCCCGGATGAGGGTGAAGGGGACAATTTCTTTTCCCCAAAGAAGATATTCAAATGGGTTTTTTGGTTGTCCTTACTTTGTTTGACAAAGGGCCAGGCAGATCATCACAGTTCCAACAACATGAAATAATCAGTGCCTAATTTCTATGGTCCAGAGGTAGATTTTCTGCCATAGGACTGAATTTCAAGAAAGTCAATTTTTATTGCATGAGGGAAAGCAAGGCCTGCCCAGCATCCAGTCCATGAGAGATTCAAATGCAGTAGCAGGTGGGTTATTACCAATGGGGGTAGCACCAAGGTGGGGAGAAGTCAAGGAAAATGGCCTGGGGTTGATGTTTCAACTCTGGGGAGAAGAAATACAACTCGGTCAAGGATGCAGCAGCTCTTACATTGCAAACCTTGGCCTTCGCAGGGCTGGGAGTTTAGAAGGCATCCCTCAATCCCTGTAACCTGCACATACCCCCTACCCTAGGGTACCAAATGGGCTGCTTGGAGCAACTGAATATGAACCAAGCATCTTGCACGTCTGAGAGAATAAATGCTGCAGACAATTTCACTATCAAACATCTGCATCGTAAGAGACAAAGATATAAAAGAAAACATAGGAGGTACTTACTTGAATTGAAGTTTCCAGGAAAAATAAAAAAATAAAAAATAATAAATTGATCTAGCATGCAAATTCCTGCTAAACTACTTCCCCCTTTCCTTCCCAAACTGGGAACAAAGGAACATCCCCAATCCACCCAGATTTTGCTTTGTGAGAATGCTGCCGGGTGGGAGTGGAGGAGAGGTGGGACGCAGCTCCCGGATCCCTTACTCACTTTAACAGAGACTTTGCTGCCCAGAATATCCTTGGGTTTACGAGGCCCTGTGGCTTCATTTTTACCCGTGTTCTCCACTTCTGCCCGCTTTCTCATGCGTAGAGTATGCCATGAACATGACTTCCTGTTGTACCAAAAAATGCACCAATCAAAATTGCAGGTCAGGGCAAGATTGAGGTGGTAGGCAAACGCGCGGCCATGGATGAGTTGGCAGGTGAGCTGCTTCAGCCAAGGCCCGACTTTGGAGCCCTCAGCCTGCATTGCCAGTTTCCGTAGGGGCCTGCCCTCATGGCTGATGATGAGGGACCCGGCAGGAACTCTTATCCCTCTGTGATAGATGCCCAAGAGTGACTACAGCATTGGAAGTAATGGGTGGCGCAGGATACATGCCCTCTGATGGCATAGTACATGGGGGAAGAGCAGGGCTAAGGGCTAGAAAGGGAAATTCAGGGTAGGTAGATGTTCTAGAGTGGACACGCGACAGGTGCTTTCCCATGGCCAGGCACACAGACACTCTCCTGACCCCCATAGGCTAGTTCTGATGTTTCCATTTCATTAGCAGTAGTACGGCATGACCAGTACCCAATGCTGCAGGATATAGGATTTTGCTGGTGCATCAACAGTTGAGCATGCACATTTACCTGGGAATTTTAGGGAGAGGGATTTCCCAGTCTCTATTTTTTACATCACTCCATGTTGAATACAAGAATTTAACACCTACTCTGAGGACCCAGAGTTTTGCAGTTGGGACAAGACCCTATGGGAAGTGGGAGTGGCCATACCCTTTCAAGCTGTGTGGCTTGAGAGCTACTTCTTCAAAGAAAGAGGTGCTAAGAGGGACCAACTTTGTGACAGTGCCAGTTAAGCTGCTGCTTGTGATACCGCCATCTCATCTGGAGTGCTAGTGTGGGACCTGGCTGCTGTGTTTCCGATGCAGCTTCCTCCTAATATGCTTGAAAAGACAGTGGAAAACAATCCTTGCAATTAGGTTCCCGCCACCCACGTGGGAAACTGGAGTGGATTTCCTTGCTCCTGGCTTTGGCCTGGCTGGTCCAGACCTCATTGTTGCAGCCATTTGAAGTGTGAGCCAGGGGATGGAAGATCTGTCATCCTGCCTTTTAAATAAATATCACGTTTTAAAAGTTGCTTTTTAAAATGTAGAGCTCTTGAGTTGCACCTGTATCAGGACTCAAAGATGGCCAAAGCCCAAGTCCCAAACAGCATTGGTGATCCTGGGAAGGCGTCATCAATTTGGAGTGTGTTCACCCGGTTTGGATGAAGTTTTAATGATTGTCTGGACTATGAGAAGCCAGTGTCCAAGGGCTCCATGACAAGAGTCGCCATTCAAGGGAGGCACATGTGAAACTTAAGAAAAAAAGAGAAGGTTCCTAAATACAGAACAGCTCCTCCATCCCTCGCCACATGTTAGGACTTTAAGGCTATCCTGAAGGTGTTCCCCCCAAAATATGTACATGTCATCCAACACACAGGCTCCACGGGTGACTTTCCAGGCAGGACAAAGCAATGAGAGCCATGTTTTGGGGAAGAGGGCTCTCTCAAAGGCCAGAACGTCTCCATGCCTGCGGGTTGGGGAGTTGACTAGGACCCCTGCACCTGAGAATGGGGAACGGAAGCTCTCTTTGATGCTATCACCCTGTTAAGCCAGCACATGTTTTTAACCCAGATCTGTTCCTGGCTCCAGTCAGGTAGGTTTCTGACCACCATCATTCCTTCCCTCACCTCCTCAAAACAAACAAACAAACAAACAAACAAACAAAAAACCAACTAGGACAGACAGCAGTACGCATGTGTGTATATGTGAGATGGGGGTGTTGTCATGTTTCATTAAAACCTTCTGGGATATTCACTGTACTTAGTGAGAAACCAGGAGTCTCCAAAAATAGTTTTCAGCAGGCAGGCTCACAGCGAACCAGTGGCCAGGAAGAATCATTCTGTTTTCTTTCCAGAAGAGTTTGTCACCAAGGGCTGGGGAACTTCATCTCTTGGCCACAGGCCTGAAGATTGATGTGATGTGGACACAACGGCTTCAGCGACACGGACTCTGCAGGCAATCTGTAACCGACTCTGACCTCTGTGGCCTTGGCAGGCCCCTGTAGACAGTGTGGGGAGTGTGTATCCCTGACCAACAGTGACCATCCCCTGGGCAGGAGGGGCTGACAAAAAACCACGATGACCAATGTGCATTTCCAGCTGTGTTCTTTCCCCAGCATGGCACCCTCCGCCTCCCTCTCACCCACCATGGAAGGTATGAATAGGCTCCCAGTACACCCACAAGTGAGGAGGACAAGGGCTTAGTACCTGGATCATCAGAGCACAAATCAGTAAGAGGCAGCTCTGCATAGGGTTCAGATGAATGAGAACTTCAGTGCTTTGAGGGTCTTTATTCTTAAAAGGACCCCTCAAGCCAGTCTTTAGAATAAAATTAGCAGGACTAATTATCCCTTAGGGTTACCACTGATTTCAAGCTGGGCCTGCAGCTGCTGAGCAAGGTCAGGGTGGTGTGGGTAGCATCCTGGTTTAAAGAAAGGGCCAAGGCAGTAAGATTCTGCTGGTGCCACTGCTCAGGAGTCCCAGGGGAGCCTCACATGCCCTGGGGGACCACCTTCCATGGGTGACCATAAGTATGGAAAATAGCTGTGGGTGCAAACCAAACATGGCTCCTACTCTCTAGCGGCTCGTTGATGTCAGAACTTCAAGGTTGCCCAGTTGCTGGGAATGCCCTGGACAGCATACAGTTGGCCTCGTTCCTCATCTCAGGAGTTAGAGAAAACCAACAGAGGGGCTATTTGGAAGGGAATGCTAGGGTTGGAGCCCCAGACACAAAGGTACTTTCTGTGTAGGAAAAGCTGCCAATGCCTTCAACCAACTGCTAAATAATAGACAATGAGAAAAAAAAAAATCTGAGAATAGTGAAACCGGGAGGAGGGGGGCAAAAAGGGCCAACTAGTCTTTCACCTCATTAAAACATGCTCATGGTGCAAATTTATTTTACATATTTAAAATAGTACATTTAAAATGACTAGTTACATTACAGGTACAATGATGAACATTGTGACTTGCCATTGTATTGCACAACCTGACATCATCCAAGTGGGTCTCTTTAAATAGTGCAAGAACACGTTATACAGGAATGTGTTTGAAAGGGTCTTCGCAACCAAATGAAGGAGAAGAAATATTTTACAAATTACCATGAACATATATTAAAGTGACAAGGGGTTAAGAGGGGTGGGGACATAAAAAAAGTTACAATCTGTACACAGAGGAATTGCCACAGACGACCAAAAAGTGTCCTCTCTCCTGGGAGAAGCAGCAGGCCTCTGACCTTGACGGGTCTGGCATTTTGTGCTAAGGTAAATTTTTGGTGTCAATCAAAAAAAAAAAAAAAAATATATATATATATATATATATATATCTCCGTAACTTCATACAATATAAATAGAAGTCCAGTCCAGTGAGTCCTGTGTTGGGGCAAATGGAGCAACGGAAGGCATGCCTTTTGTCACCTAGGGGTTCAGTAGGGTTCTTGGCTTAACAAGTTGGAGAGGAAAAAAAGAGAGGGAAAAACAATGAACAGAAAATTACCAACAAAAAGGGAAGAAAAACAACCACCAACAACCAAAACCCAAAATGATTCAGCCTAGATGCCCCGTGTGTGTTCTGGCACTTAAGCTTTGGGTCCAGTGGTCCAGTGGCACTGATGCGAACAAGCAGCAGTAATTCCCTACCATGCTTTTCTGTACTTTTGGGTTCTGGTGTTTGTCTTTGCTTTTTTTTTTTAAACAAATCCACCTACTCTTCTCCCAGGGAAGCCACCAAGGCACTTACTTGATGCTGCCATCACTATTTTCTGCTGCTGTGGTGGCTTTGGTGAGCGGTGCCAGGATGCTGCCTGGGACCCAACCCTCAGCCGCTGGGGAGTGGTCGCTGGCTGGCTGGTACACCAGGCACATGTTCTGTTGGTTGATGGTGAGGACCTGCACCACCTCCCCTTGGCTCACACAGATCTCATTCTCCTTCAGTGCATAGTAATCTTTGATCACAGTCATGGAGGAAGTTCCGTTGCAGCCTCCCACGTCATTCTGCTAGGAGACAAGGGTGAACAGGAGACACATGCACACACATACACAGAGGCTTGTTCACATGGGTGTACTCCACAGCTTTCTGCAGGGTTTAAGGCCAAATCACCCCCAAGCAGGGGTGGGGGCAGGGGATGCCAGGTGCATTTTGCAGCAATGCCAGCAGGTGCAAAATGTGCTCTGAAAGTGTACTGAAGCCTGGCTGAAGTTAACTGGCTGAAGTTGCGAAGGTTCTAAAAAGCCAAGTGGCATAATTGAGAATAGAAACTAGATTTTTCCCTAATTTAGTCATTTCCCCATCTTTCTTATTTCTACTACCCTGTAGGGTTCAAAAGGAGCCCAGGAGACTAGATTCCCTGGTTAAGTCCTCACAGTGATATGTGAACTGTGGGTACATGTGATAAATGTATAGTGGGAGACTGCCCTTCCCCATTCAAACACTGACGATCAGCTCGCCCTTCGGTTTTAGCCGTGGGATGTGGAGCAGCTGTGAGCTGATGTCAGCAGGCATTCAAGGCAGACTGTCACGAGAAAGGGCAAGCTGCTGAAGTCATGCAAAAGTTATAACTTTTAGGTGGTCTACACCACAACTTATCTATTTGGTGTAAATTGTCTATTTTCACAAGTGCCATTACAGTAACACCATATATAAATATACATTCATATTTTATTAAATAACTTACATTTTTACAGTTTCTGTAGATGATATTAGCTGTTTCACATAGTATGTCTGAGACTCAGGGACCTGGCTTAATTTACTCAACTTACAGGGGAAGACAGAGAAATAACAGAGTATTTTGTAGACTATTCTCGCTAAGATAATCAGAACATGAAAGATGCTATTTCCTGAAGCGACCTTTAAGACTCTGTTCTTCTAGGTGGGTGGTGTAATCTGTCGGCACTTACCTTGTTGCTGCCCTCAAACTTGTCCCCAGGCTGGTGGTAGTCGAACCCTGGACTGCCATTGGAGGTAGATATCTTCAGAGGTGGCAGAGGTGGGTTATAGCTGGAGCCCTTTGGGGGCTTCTCGGAGCCCACGGGGCCAGAGGAATAGGGCCTGGGGCTGGCCTGGGGAGCCCTTGCAGGCTGTGATCTCATCACGGCCGTGCTCCTCTCCTTCCGTTGATACTCAATGGGCGACTGTAGTGCTGCAGGATAAAGCAGACTGTCACTCCCAGCTTTGGGAACCCCACAGGATTGTGGAGGCCCCGGAGAGGCTTTGTGCCAGGCTAATGGGGGCATACTGAAGAAGATACCACCTTTTGTTTTGAAGGAGCTGTGCAAATGAGTACACCTATGTAATGAACATGTACACACAAAATGATCCACTCGAGGTACATAATACGGAGGGAGAGAAGGTTCCGCTGCCTTGCATGGGTGAGTGCACACGCATGAGCATGTGTGGGTGGCGGTGGCTGGAGACAGAAGGACTGCAACTGGACTCAGGCACTTCAGACAGCAGAAAGGAAGCAAATGTGGAGGAACAGGGTGCAGTCAGATGACCTGGGCATGAGGTCATAGGTCCTCCATGGTGGAAGAGGAGACAAAACAGTTAAGGGGCATGTGAGATTCCATGACATGAAAGACCTAGAAAGCCAGGTCAAAGAGGCTGGGCTTTCTGAAGATCCTAAAGAGTGACTAGTTCAATGAACTCTAAATCTTCTAATCAGATTCTAGCATCACAGCGGCATTTGAAGGACCTTCATTTTGTAGCGGTTAAGAGAATGGATTAGAAAGAGACCAAGGGCTTCTTGTTGAAGCTAGGGGTATGGAACAGAAACAAGCGAGGGGGCAGGGCGGGGGTCCCCTGGGAGCAGGACTGGGGAAGGTGGAGCAGATTCAGTTAACGGCAACTGTAAAGGAGGACATGGCACTGCCAGGCCGGGTGGGAGGAACACGCAAGAATGGAGGCTGCGAAGGATGGTCAGCAGGACATGGGGGACAGAACAGCTGGGCTGATGGGAAAGATGTGAACTTTGCTTTACTGGGTCTTAGATAACAAAGTTCCAGGATCTGAGAACTAAAGAGGTACAGCCAGGCTAATGCCATGGGTCAAATTCTGTAAGAATGACTTCAAGGGTTGGCCCAATTATGTTGCTTTTATCAGTAATCACAGTAACAGCTATTTAAGTGGGTTAACAGCTGGGGCCCAGCAAACCTCCAGTTCTAATGCTATTTCTACAGTGAGATGGTTACGCTTCAATAGGAGTCAACACAAGCCCACACTTTCTCTCCATCTGAGGTCTCAGGAAGGGAAGACTGGCTCAGAGCTGTCTGTGTGTGTCTTTGTGAGAGCCAGCCTGGCCCTGGTCCCTCATCACATCCTTGTCTCTGGAGTGTGTCAGAAGATCCAACAGCCTGCCAGAGCTCAGCCTCCCTGCCTGCAGGGCCTTCTGTGGGCATTCAATGTTTAGGTAATGATAACCTAGATCAGGAATACCTTTACCATCAGCTAAAATTAGAAGAAAGGGCTCAGGGAACCATGCAGAAATTCAGTCACTGACTGTGCCTAAAGAAATGCAGTTCCAAGTTTTAAGTACACAGTGAAGGGTCATGATTATGAAGTAGCTCTATCAAACTGACTTTATGAATCAATCCATAGCCATCACAGGTACCATCTTATGTTAGGCTCTAAATGTGTTAAAGAGAGTTATGCCATCTTATTCTTCCTAAGCTACAGAGAACACTGGCATTCATGCAATTTGCTTAACGAAGGTCTTAGGATCAGGGAAGCTGCATGTCTCTGACAGGGCTTGTTTTTGGCTGATGGGCACATACATTTTTCTTATAAGATTCATTCATTTGGGCCTGGTGTGAGGGTTCTATGGCTGTATCCCCAACTTGCAAGCGACAGGATCCCCTATGGCCTGAGGTATCAGCAGAGGATGACCCAAAGCCTTGGGATCCTACACTTGCATGGGGAACCCAGAAGTGGCTCCTGGCTTCAGACTGACTCAGCTCTGGCTATTGCAGCCATCTGGGGAGTGAAGCAGACGATGAAAGATCTTTCTCTGTCTTTCCTTCTCTCTGATCTGCCTTTCCAATAAAAAAAAATTCATTCATTCAAAAGGCAGAATGACAGAGAAAGGGAAAGAGGAAGAGGAAGAGGAAGGCAGAGAGGAGAGGAAGGGAGAGAAGGGGAAAAAGGAGGGAGAGAGGGAGAGGGAGAGGGAGAGAGAATATGTTTTATTTGCTGCTTGACTTCCAAACTGGCCACATGGCCAGGCTGGGCCATGCCAAATCTATGAGCCTAGAATTCCACCTAGGTCTCCCATGTGTGTGGCTGGGCCCCAAGTATTTGAGCCATCTTCTGCTCCTTTCCCCGGGTGCATTAGCAGGGAGCTATATCACAAGTTGTGCACCTGGATTTGAACTGGCATTCCAGTATGGGATGCTGGTGTTATAAGCAGTGGCTTAACCCACTGTGCCACTGATGAGCCTCAGGGTACAGTGTCATATACCTGATCCTATTTCTTTCTTTGCTTTGTTCGCTACGGAGCTCATAAACCAATGTGTGGCCCACCAGTAGCAATTAAACTGTAATTTTGTGATTAGACGTCTCACTGTAAGTTCTATAGTTCAGGGTTCAAGTCTATCAATGTCTGCTTTTGGGACTTGGAACAACTTCCTTAACCTCTCTCTGTCTCCTTTTCCTCTCCTGAAAAAAACAGTACTTCCATTTCTATGTTGACGTGAGGATTAAATGTGAAAAAAACAAGTGAAACGCTCCACACAGTGCCTGGTACTGAACAAGGGACGTCGTCTGTAAAAGCCAATATTGTCAATTATATTATTTCCGGTTCCAACTTATTATATTATTTTTACTGTTCTTTTGTCTTGAAATGATGAACTTAGAATTCTCATTCCAATTCAGTCTATCAGGAATTCCTAACTAATGGAATACAATTTAAATGGGTATATTTTATATACTATTTTTATATAAAATTAGACTTCTAGAATGAGAAAGAACCCTATAGATCACTCAGCATACTATCTTTTACCAAAGTGCTCTGTGAAGAGGGCACATGTACTCTATATAAAAGTGCTTTGAAATCTGGTGTTCTATCTTAAAAAGTCATGGTACACTGGGATAAAAGTTCTTATATATACAAATATAAATATGTTGTGTTAAATTCCTTATCATGGAGTAAAATAGGCTCTGCAGGGTGGGGGCTCCGTGTCTGAGTGGCCAGTACTGCTGATTCACTATAACACACAGCTGATTCACTATGTGCAAATCCACATAGCTGCCATTAACTCTCTTTGTGCAAAACTGAGTCAACTGAGTGAGTGCCTAAGGGCCTCAACTCTCACGCTACCTTTTATCTTTCCTTAGTTCCATGCTAGACGTGGGGCAAGAGCTGGGTTTGCATCCTTTGAAAGACTACGGATGCCAGTACTGACAGGAAGAGGTGACCTATCCGAGGAGGTGTGTGAGTGTAATGTGTGTACCTATGTGTGCATACATGACCAGAGTGCAGATGTCAGGCAGGCAACCAGCGGGATATCCAAAGGTAGTTCTGTGAATATGTGTGTGTGTGTAAGTGCACATGCTACATATGTAGTCACCTCCACATAGAGGCAGATCTCAGCACCCGTTGGGAGGGTGGGCCCCTAAGTGCTTGTCCAATCTCTGAGTTTACTCTGTCACTGGTTCCATTTTGGTCTTCATTCCTGAGCTCCCTAACTTAGCAGATCAACAGCTTCTTAAGTCTGTCAACCCTCCTGCTATCCTTCTCCCCACTGCCCCTCACGAGCCAAGCTCAATGTGAAGAAACGCCAGCAGGAGAGGAAATAAAGATATGCAAACAAGAAAGCAACTCCACTTCAGTTCACTCCTTTGTGTAGTCACCAACTTGTTCCTCAGGAGTTTGCAGGTATAGGGTAAATACTCCTTACTCAAGATGCTTGGGGCCAGACTGACAGTTCAGGTTTTTAAAAAAAATTCTGGAATATTTGCATAGGCTTGATCAGTGGATCATTCCTAATCATGAAATAAGAAATCTGATAAGCTCCACAAATCCAAAGCGTTTGAAGTATCAAAACAGGGCTCATAAAGGCCTTGGAATTCAGAGCATGTGAGTTTCAGATTAAGGATGTTCAATCAGCACTGCTGAGACTTAGAGCCAGCTATCACCTCTGCCTTCAAAGAGGGAAGATCGGCTAGCAATGTAGGCTCTCTCTCAGTGGAGAATGGAGCAGGGATTTGGACGGGTCACTCAAACTCTCAGTTATTTCCAGGTTCCTCTAGAGAGCTTGTGCAGCACTGGCCCTCACGTCACCCAGCGGGAAAACATGTGTCATTGAAAGGTAGCCCCCAGTACACGGAGCATGTGCCCAGCTAAGACTTGTTATCTGGGGCCCCGCGGCGTGGTCTAGTGGCTGACGTCCTCACCTTGAACGCGCCGGGATCCCATATGGGTGCCAATTCTAATCCCGGCAGCTCTACTTCCCATCCAGCTCCCTGCTTGTGGCCTGGGAAAGCAGACGAGGACGGCCCAAAGCTTTGGGACCCTGCACCCGTGTGGGAGACCCGGAAGAGTTTCCTGGTTCCCGGCATCGGATCGGCGCGCACCGGCCCGTTGCGGCTCACTTGGGGAGTGAATCATCAGACAGAAGATCTTCCTCTCTGTCTCTCCTCCTCTCTGTATATATGACTTTGTAATAAAAATAAATAAATCTTTAAAAAAAAAAAAGACTTGTTATCTGGTGGAGGCAACCACAGAGCACCCAGACTACGTACTATAGGTGGGTACCCCTTCTGTTGGAAAGACGGGGCTTCCATCCCATCTTGTGTGTTCCACTTGCATGTTCAAGTTCAGAAGAATGCTAGTGTTGCTGAAAACTAGAAAGCTGGAATCCACATGAAATGTGATGTGGTCTTGCAGCTCAGCATGAGCTCAGACCCCAGAAGCTCCAAGGGTGTGTGTTAGGGTCCCCTGAAATGACCCTCCTAGAAGCCAGGCTTGGGACATACCATTTAAGAAGTCTCGTTGTGTTTCTAAGACTTGGTTGATGTCCTGCACCCAGGCTTGCTGGATATCTGCATTGGCGGCTTGCAGGATGACCCTCTCGGAGGTCTCCCTGTTCATGAGTGCAAACTTGCAGGGGTCATTGTCCACATTCTCCTCCAGGACCAAATAGTTCATCTGAAATAAAACAAGTCCATCCTTTTCATATGCGAGTGGCTTAAAAAAAATTAGCAACATGCCAACATACTGTTGGGTTTTTTTAATGTCAGAAGTTTCCCAATTTTTCCCAGGGAGATACTATGGGTTCTTCTTTCAGTAACAGGATCCCAGGGAACCAGTGGGATTGTACTGGAGGCTGGTCCTTGGCTCATCTCTTTTTACTGTCCTTCAAGCACGTGCATTCTGGTTTTTCTTTTCTTTCCTTCTTTCATGATTTATTTATTCGAAAGGCAGTGTGTCAGAAAGAGAAAGGGGGAGGGAGAGGCAAAGAGAAAAGATCTCTTATGTACTGGTTCATGCCTCAAAGGGCTATAGCAGTCATGGCTGAGCTAGCCCAAAGGCAGGAACCAGGAACTCCAACCAGGTTTCCCATGTGCACGGCTTAAGCACTTGGTTGTTTCCCAGGTGCATAAACAGGGAGCTGGATGGAAAGTGGAGCAGCTGGGACTAAAGCTGGTGCTCATATAGGATGCTGGCCTGACAGCCAGCAGCTTAACACCTGCTGTGCCACAATGCCAGCCAGGTTTCAGGTTTTTGCATTAAGGATGCTTGATGTGTATTCGTGAAATTCAGAGTTAGCTATTCTCTCTAAAGTTGAAGCCTGGGCTGACACATTTTGCTGACATATCTGTATCCTCACCCTCTCACCCCGCCACCTCTCAGAGCCTGGACTTATCCTCACCCTCTCACCCCGCCACCTCTCAGAGCCTGGACTTAGGGGAGGAACTTTCAGGAACTTGACGTTTGCTTACCCCTCTCCAGCCCCATGGGATGCCTCACCTTGATGCTCCTTTTGAACATGTAGCCGGGGGTCAGGGACCCCTTCCTGAGCAGCTCGCTGAAGATGACAATCTGCTCGAAGAGGAACACACGTCTCTCTTTGGTCCGCGATTGCATGCCTGCATCTAGCTCGATGACGTAGAAGGTGTCCTGCTGTAGCAGCTTCCCCTGCGCGGTCAGGGTGCCCTGGCAGACAGAGGAGCCGAGGGGGAGTGAGGGAAGGCAGGGTGATGGCCACGCCCTCTGGGGATCACAGACCACTGGCCTGATCCCCAAACTTTAGAGATCTACTTAGAAACTGAAATAGGACCTGCCCACCCAGCTGGGGTGCAAGCACAGCCACTTTTCTGCTCACACAAAGGCCTTGCAAGGAAAGGGAAGAAGGTGCTGGAAACTGCTCCAGGAAAATGCCACACACTTAATAACCACAAAGAGGTTCAGGAATTATCCTGGCCCTTCTTGTAAGTGACACTTGGGCAGAGTTCGAAATGGTTGTTCTGTACATGCAGCTCTGAGAACTGGGCTTGTGCACTTCCCTGCAGCCTGGATAAGGGATCTGGGATGCTCTTATGGCCATGCATGTAGAGCTGACCTGTAGCCAAGAGAAATGAAGCAGACAAATGATAGGGCGAGTTGGGTCCCTTGCTTCTCTTATCTTGGGATAGGGAAATCAGAAGCCTTAGTCTCGCTAGCCAAAAGGCGAAAAGTGAGGGTCCTCCTGTTTTACAATTTAGTAGATGATTTTCTGGGACCTGTGTTCCAGCTCCCAGGCCTCCCAGCTGAGGATGCCGAGTCTGGCTGGCTCACCAGTTTCTCCTGCCACTTGATACACATGTTACCATTTTAAAGAGAATATGGGATACAAACCTTGCTGGTATGCTTTTCCTTTTGCAGTGACCAGCCTCTCACCCCTGAGATGCCTGTCCAAGGCTTCACCTGGAATACACTCTTTCTCAAGGGGCGCCTCTGACTCATAGTGCCCACGTGGACATTCCCTCCACGTGACGCTTTACTTCAAACAAACTCTGACACAGGGGTCATTTTTCTTTTTGTGTTCGCGAGAAAAACCTGCCCTCTGCTTGGCTCATGGCTCCTTCCTCCCAAGGTCAGTGGCTAAACAAGGTTTATCTCCAAAGTTAATATTAAGCCAGTGGCCAGCTCGCCAGGAAAGCTCTAAAGGCTCTCTCAATATTGCACAAGGCCCTGATCCTGGGTAAAACCCAGCTGACGCTAAGGGAAGAGGTGGAGATTTTGAAAAGCAGGGAATGAATTTCTCCCAGATCCTAAGCCACAGAGGCAGGAACTGGAACATATAGTTGCTGTCCCTCCCAACCAGCAGAAGGAATGCAGAATAGATTCTTTACATCTAGACGAAAACAGGAGATGGAATTCTTTCCACATTCTGATGTGTGGCTCTTCATGGATGGACACACATACGGAAAACATGTTTCCATGGGTCTGACTTATGCCAGGGAGCACAGCCAGAGACCATTCTTCCTGCCAGCGGTGGGTTCCTCCAGAGGCAAAGAGAAAGCCAAGCCAGACCCCTTTGCAGGAGACATGGGGATCCCAACCTAAAGGAGGACTTGGTATGCTCAGCAATGCCTCAGACCTGATGCAACACCAGGCAGAAAGTGGAAAACCCCACCTAGCACAGTCAAAGGCAGGCCATACAAGAGCTCAGGTGTGTTTCTGTTGAGTGACCCTTTTACAAGAATGATTTGGGTCTACCTTGGAGAACTGAGAACTTATGGAAAATAAACAGCAAATACCCAATGGCTACTGTGTAGCTGTTGCCACAGTAAGACATGGAAACCAGACTAGGACATACAAAATGTGCTGGAAGGGCAAGGAGGAAAAGAGTAGGTCATAAATCAAACTGATTAGCTCAAACCTGAATACAGCATATCCTAAATTTACTTATACTACCCATGTCCTCCATAACCCGTCTATTCTACTTTATTCTAGTGTGGCTGGGATGTTGCAGGTGGGGAACCATTTCTTTCTTAATTGTCTCAACTTCTAGGAATTCCCTTTCCTAAAAAAACAATGTCACTTTTGGTTGGAGTATTACTGATAAATAGGATTAGAAGATCTACATCTTTCCATAAGAAACTAGCAACTATAATAGCCCAGTCAATGAATGTGTCAGTGTCAATTTTTATCATATTAATATTTAAAGTGAATCATGTTTAGTTAACTCATGAGGGTTGGATGTAAGCCAAGAGGTCATTTACTACAGTGTCAATTAGGAAAGTCAACTTGGCTCTTCAACAGTTTGCTGTTGTGGGTTGAATCATGTCTCGTTGCTCTAGTGCATATGCTAAAACCCTGTAACCCCTAGGATCTAAAAATGCAACTTCACTGGGAGATGGGGTCTTTGTAGGTAATCAGTTACAGTGAGGTCACTGGGGGTGTCCTAAGATAATATGATCCATGTCTTTATAAAGCGAGGAAATCTGGATGCAGCATCACAGATGGAGGGAAGGTGATGTGCAGACACACGGGGAGGCAGTGGGAACCTGAAGGTGGCACCTGGAGACAAGAGGGACGCCTGGGACAGATCCCTCCCTCACAACCCTCAGCAGAAGCCATGTCACCAACACCTTGATCTCACACCTTGAGCTGTAAAAATTGGGAGGTAATAAACCTCTGTGGTTCAGCCACTCAATTCTTGGGACTTGGTTCTAGCAGCCCTGGCCAACTAGCATATTCTAGCATGTTCTCTTCGGCTGATATACTGGGAGTGGGAGGACACAAAGCTATCTTCTTGAAGACTTGATTTCTTTCTTTAAGAAATAGAAATGTGTCCTGTGATGTTTTAGAGCTTTAAATGTTCAGCGAGTCATTAGATAACCCTTTCCTATTAGGACCTGCCTTTTAATAAACACACAAAACACAACAGAAGAGCGCCTAGTTTCCCACTTAGGTTCTACTTCCCTCACAGGATCCTGCTGCCCCTCACATTCCCAGCATTTTCCAAACAAGAAGGAAGGAAGCTGTTGCCCTGCCCACTCATGAAGAACTTAAAATTCTAACCGAAGTTTGGCTGACCGCTGTGCAACTTCCTGTTTCTGCTCTCTCGCTGGACAGATCCCTAAACAGATGCATCTTCCTGGTTTGTCAATCAGGGGAGCCCGGGGGCAAGGGCATCCACAGCAAGTGAGGAAGGCAGAGGAGAAAGGTTTCAAAGGGAAGAGGCCTTGACAGCCCAGGCTCCTGCTGTCAGGAGGGGAGAGCCTGAAGCCTTCCTGAGGGCTCACCTCATAGCCTTGCAGGCGTCCCAGATTCATCATGTCATTGCAGCGCTTGGGAACAAGGCACATTAACTCCACTGCTTTCTGTAAGAAAGAACCACATGGCTCAGGGGGCAGGACAGCACACAGGAAGGACGCTCTGGGTGAGTCAGGGCGGGGGAGAGGGATTCTGTGCCTCCCTAGAAGAGGACACCGATTCCTATCAACCCAAGGTTCTACGTCAGTCAGTAGCCATGTGGGGTGACGTCACCCAGCCTATCCTTTCCCTTCCTTCCCTCCTTCTGATGCTCAATTCCCTTTCCTTCTCATATTTTCTTTCTTTTCTGTATGGCTTCCTGGCTGCACAAGCAATAGCTTAGCCTGCCTTGTGAAACACTTAGGGTTTTAACCTAAAATAACCTGCTCGAATGGTCTGTAACCTCTCTGACTTAAAGTAATCCCCATGGTGACATTATTTCAAAGGACTTCACTTGGGGATAATCCTCTGGCTGGGAAGGGAATGAAAATGGAATACTTTATACGTCAAGAGCCAAGCAGCACTTGGACTCATGGGTAAAGCTGCACATGGATTCGCTGTGCCATCGACACTTCACCTCTGAAGGATGCGGAGAGGTCAGATACCACCCTTTCTCACTGCACTTCACTGGAAACCACAGGGGAAGCTGCAGGGCTAAGCACTAGGTCTGCCACAGGCCAGAATTTTTGAGGTCCAGAAAAATACCATGTTCGTGAACTCTTGCCATTCCTCATCCTGCTGCCCAGGAGAGGAGTTTGCCTGGACTCTTCCAAAGGGCTCTTCTCCTTTTAGACACAGACACCCAATATGGTCTGGAAGCATGGCAAGCATTACAAGCAGAAAACTCACCTCGATATCGGAACACTCCAGGCCAGCCTTCTCACTGTATCTCAGGAAGTCCTAGCATGGGGGGCAGAGGGAGCAGAGAAAGGGAGGTTGCAGGAAATGAGTGAAACCAGTTAGAGAAAAGGAGAGCTATAAACAAAAAATTATAAAAATATGCTAACATTCTGAAGACTTTCCTTCCTAGCAGAGAGCGTTACACGGTTTGTGCTAGTTGAAAACTGAACTTAAGAGTCATGTTAGGACAACATAGAGAGCCCCTTGAACACTCAGTTTCAAAGCTATGGAAAAGGAGAGGTGGCAGGAGGAGGAGGGGAAGGGCAACAAGAAAAGTTAAGTCTCCATCACTGCACCTTGCCTGCTTCTATAAAGTGAATCTAGTTGAATTATTGCTCAAAACAAAATACAGTCAAATTTTAGGAATTACTCCTCTAAGACGCCATAGGGCCTTATATTCCATTCTGATTTTATGTTCTTACTATTTGTGAGAAGTATCAAGTCAGTGATTATGACAAAGCAAGGAAAGTGAATGGGGGGAAAAAATCAAGAAACAGCTGACCCTAAGGGTTGGAATAGCGGCTGTGAGACATGGGGCAGAGCTGATGGAGACACCAGCAGAGGAAGTGAAGTGGGAACAGAACCAGCCCCTGGCCAGCAAGATTCCTCCGCAGCCCTGACCAGGCTCCTGGAGGCTCACCTTCAGAAGCAACTGGTATTTTGTTATTCTCTGAATCGGCTTGATAAGGAAGTCGCTCAGTGTCAGCCTTTGGTTGATCTCCTGTTTTACCTCCTGAAACACAAGGGATCCATGTCAGAGAAAGAGGAACTGGAGAACCAGGTTACTCTGGATCAGGGTTCAAAGGCATGGGTGTGTGACAGGTCTTTGTGTTTTCTAATAAACTCATAATCTTCAAACCACATAAGGGGCAGATATACTCGCAGAACTGCCCATTTGCTGTGACCCACATGTAGCATACCACTATCGCCTCTTCACCATGCCTTTCTAGCACACACCCTGGCCTCACTAAAGTAAGGAGTCACTTAGAATGGGTATCGTGTTCTCTACTATGCCAGGGCCCAGTTAGGAAAGGACAACTCCTCCCAGGACACATGGGCCTAGGGGCCAGGGCTCCCTCCCAGGACACACGGGCCTAGGGGCCAGGGCTCCCTCCTGGGACACGGAAGGCCGAGGGGCCAGGGTTCTAAACTTGATTTCTCAACAATCCACAGGTGAGGATGCCTCTGCTCCTCCCAAGCAAAGGTACTTGAGGGAATTGAGCTGCGAAGCTAATGACCTCACTAAGGTTCTTACGACAGGGTCAGCAGGAGCCACTTGCACATGACACCTGGTGTTTCTATACATGGCTGTCACAGCTGAGTCGCCCCTCTCCACTGCCACCCCCAACTCAGGTTTAACAGAGCTGAACACCCCACCTCGAAGTAGGCGTCATACTCTGCCACGATGTACTCGGAGCGTGGCTTATTCTGGCAGTACCACACGTAGATGTGCAGCTTCCGCTCCTGTGAGAGCAGAGGGAGACACAAGAACATTCAGGCATCCTGTGCCTCCCACCCAGTCTCAGGCTGGTGAGGACAAAGACACTGGCCATACTTGGGGATACACTGCTGTGATTTAGATGTGGTTTGTCCCCCAAGGGTATATGTGTTGAGGGCTTCAATGTGGTGGGACCTTAAAGAGATGGGAGGTCACCAGAGGTGCTGCCATGGAAGGGATTAAGCTCATTCTCATGGGACCCGTTAGTTCTCATGAGCAGGCTGTAATCCTAGGAACCAGCCTGGCCTCTCTCCCTGGCTTCCTGCCTTGCTGACTGAGCTCATGCTAACATCCCCTGCTGCCACCATGCCAAAGCCAGAGAGGCCATCTCTAGAGACCAAGCGGACCAGCCTTTCTAAGCCGGGGCTGTCGGCTGCTAAAGCTGTGAGATAAATAAATCTCTTGCCTTGATAACATTACCCAGCTTTAGGTATCTCGTCACAGTCACAATAGATGAACTACTCTACGTGCCAAGGCAGTGAATATCAAGGATGTGAAAGTGAAGGTAGGGCCCGGCGGCGTGGCCTAGCGGCTGAAGTCCTTGCCTTGAAAGCCCCAGGATCCCATATGGGCGCCAGTTCTAATCCCGGCAGCTCCACTTCCCATCCAGCTCCCTGCTTGTGGCCTGGGAAAGCAGCTGAGGACGGCCCAATGCTTTGGGACACTGCACCCGCGTGGGAGACCTGGAAGAGGTTCTAGGTTCCCGGCTTCGGATCGGCCCATTGCAGCTCACTTGGGGAGTGAATCATCGGACGGAAGATCTTCCTCTCTGTCTCTCCTCCTCTGTGTATATCTGGCTGTAATAAAATGAATAAATCTTTAAAAAAAAAAAAAAAAGAAAGTGAAGGTAGTAGGGCAGAGGCCAAGGATTTTTAAACCACCACCACCATCAAAACCTCAGCGGGGGTGGGGGAAGTCACGGAAGGGCAAAGAGGGAACTTTGAAATGAACACACAGGAGGCTGTTGATGGGCTGGGGAGGAAGTGAAGGGAGAGACTCACATGTTTAATAAAGAGCTGGGCCAATCTGTCTTGCTCTTGGATGCATTTTTCCAGTTCAGCCAGGAAAAAACTAAAATGGAGAGAGGACAAGAGGAGGAAGCCACACTGTACTATTTCTCCATGATGAGATAAAAGACAACGACTTCTCCTTAAACCTTACCTCTGCAGGTCATGTACAAGAGGAAGACTCGAGTCCCAGGTCCCAGGAACCAGCCCCCAAAACCTTAGGGCACACGACACTTACTCCTTATGCCAGTCATAAATCTGGTGAATATTCCCAAACACGATTTTATCCTTCCCACGCATATCCTCGGGGACACCCTTCTCTTCTATTCTCTTCATGAAGCCCTGAGGTAGCAGAGGCAATGGTTAGTAGAGGATTTCCACGGGAAAGCTTTCTGGGCTGAGCTCCATACTGCAGCACCCACGTAAGCCTAACTTGAGTTCAAGGTCAAGTGTGTCTGGAGTTCCCCATAACTCAGCCAGGACTTCACCCTGGAGTTTCTGGGGTCCCTTTCTTCCACCTCTAGTCCCTTGTAGAAAGCTGGACTAAAAGATAACAACCATTCATTCCTCTCCCTTTTGTCAATCCAAGGTAATCACATTTCTAAAGGCTGACAACTGGACACATCTAGTTTAGAAAGAATATCTCACATTCTGTAAAATAGGGCCAGGTTATCCTTTCAATCATCTTTGAAGTCGGGTTTTGGGATTGTACAGCAGCAGGGATCCCTGTGACAGGTGAGATAGCCAATATAACCAGGTGTCACATGGCTTGTCTTCTAATGACTTCCCAGGACGGCTGTCCCTGAGTCTCCTGACTCCCCGGCCCTCTGCTCCTGGGCTGAGCTACTCCTGGGGGCTGCTGCAGCCCTCAGACCAGAATACCCTCCTCTGAGTCAGAACTCAGCTCCTCTGTGTGCCAGGTTAGTCTGTTTATAACAAGGTTCAGGAGAGGCAAGTACAAAGCCTGATGTGAGATTTCCTAGGACGGGGATGTTTCAATCAAGTGTGAGGAACTAAGAGGAAATTTAGACACCAGGCATTCACTTTTTAGACTTGATATTATTTCATTTAAGCTGATTCACAAAAGGGGGCTCTAAGCCATCTCAACTATCCGTTTACTTTCATCCAAGCATCTAAGTAAATCTTTCTAAAATGAATCCCTTTGGATATGTTAACACTTAACTGTTGACCTGTCAATCATACTGGTGGCTTTTGTGTTCCTTGTAGCTATAATGCTTTCTTTAAAATCTAAGAAAATAACACATGCTCCATGATTCTACTGGAGTGAGCTGCTTTGTGCTCTGAAGACAACTTGGTCACAGCTGTCTTTAGTGGAAGGAAATGAACTCCTCCACGAGGCTCCCCCAAAATGCTGGAATATTTGGACTGCTATGTCTTTCCAAAAATAGCCTGGTATTTCCAAGGAAAACGAAATATATCCAGGGTGGGCATTTGGCTCAGTGGTTAACAACCCCTTCTTGTATCAGAGTGCCTGGTCCAAGTCTCAACTACTCAGCTTCCTGCCAATTCACATCTGGGGAGCAGCAGACGATGGCTCAAGTACTTACGTCATTGCCACCCACGTGGGAGACCCAGATGGAGTTCTGGGCTCCTGACTCAATTAAACAAACAAAAAGAAAGAAAAAATATCTCTGCACATACATTCTGATTAATTTATTATCATTTTTGCAAATGTTCACAGTAAAAACACATGTAAGCATGAAGTACAAATAGGCCCAGACTGGGTCCAGCCCATTCGAAGCTGCACACCCAGGCTGAGCCATCAACTTACCTCCACCACAATTCCCAGGTCCTTGACATAGTCTTTCTCTGTCTGCACCAGCTCATTCAGCACAAACCTGAGAGAGCAGATGAAACACAATGGGAGTTGTTCTTTATTGGTCAGACAGACATCTTCACACCTCAGTTCACAACAAAGTTATCTTGGTGCCTTCATAAACAGCTCATCAAACAGAGCCGGACTTAGCTCCTTGGAAGATGTTGACTGGTGCTTTCCCACAAGAGCCCATCACTCAGGTGCTGGCCTCCTCTGGACTCCTCCCCTATCCCCCACCTAAGCCAGAGAAGGCTGGCCCGGACAACACACAATCCGTCACCTGGCATTCTTTCCATTCCTCATGCATTTCTCTCCCTCAACCATAACCGAACACTTGCAGGGCAGAAAGGACGGACAACTACCAACAATTAACCAATAATCTGGGTTATTAAAGCTTTGAGGCCAAGGGCTCACCATGAGACTTTTATTGCTTTATTTCAGCTCCATTCTTTGCTTAAGGAGAGGAGAAAAGCATCTGTTTGACAACCCACCTTGAAGGCTTCAAAGACAAGGAGATCACAGATACCATGCCAAGCTTTTAAGATACAGAAGTTACAATTACTCAGAGTGGTATCCAGTGCAACGCACCTGCAAAATCCCCAGGCAAGGCCAGCAAGTGGACTGCGGGCATTGCACAGCAGATCTGGGCCCCAGAACGTGAGATTTCATACACCACAAGGCCGAATGCGCTCTTGTTTGGTTTTTCTCCTGTTAATTATTTCTATCTCACAGACCATTTACTATATGCAGTTACTGTACTTGGCTTTTTCCAGGCCTATTACAAGGGAGATGTTGCACGGGCCCGGCGGCGTGGCCTAGCGGCTAAAGTCCTCGCCTTGAAAGCCCCGGGATCCCATATGGGCGCCGGTTCTAATCCTGGCAGCTCCACTTCCCATCCAGCTCCCTGCTTGTGGCCTGGGAAAGCAGACGAGGACGGCCCAATGCATTGGGACACTGCACCCGCATGGGAGACCCGGAAGATGTTCCAGGTTCCCGGCTTCGGATCGGCGCGCACCGGCCCGTTGCGGCTCACTTGGGGAGTGAATCATCGGACGGAAGATCTTCCTCTCTGTCTCTCCTCCTCTGTGTATATCTGGCTGTAATAAAATGAATAAATCTTTAAAAAAACAAAACAAAACAAGGGAGATGTTGCAAATCCCTATTTTACGTAAAATAGAGACAGAAAAGTAACTTGTCCAAGATGACACAATGAGGAATGGAAGTGCACTCTTTCCTCTTTCTTCTGTCTTGACAGTGAGAACTACACATAAATTCCTATGGGAAGAGGCCAGCATTATGATGCAGTAAGTTGAACCTCTGGATGGTCCATGCCAGGCTTCCCATGAGTGCTTGCTTGAGTCCCTGCTGCTCCACTTCCGATCTAGCTCCCTGCTAATGCACCCAGGAAAGCAGTGGAAGACGATTCAAGTACTCGTGCCCCTGCAACTCTCATGGTGAGACCCAGACAGGGCTGTTGCAGCCACATGGGGAGTGAACCACTGGATGAGAGGTTTCTTTTTCTTTCTGTCTCTCCTGTCTGTAACTATGCGCAAATAAAATAATTCTATTTAAAAAGAGACTGACAGTTGTGCCTGGGGGCAAGGTAAGTGCCAGTCAGGCCCCTGGGATGTCCAAGCAGGGGCCCCGATCTAGGGTCCTAAGGTTTTGGCCTCAGGAGGCAATCCTGAAACACCTGCTCCTTAGGTACTGAGATAACACCCAATCCTGATCCTGGGTCGGCAGCTTCAGGCAAATGGAGGAAGGAAAGGAACATGCATTTCTTTATCAGAATATCCAACACTTCCCACCAGCACCCTCTCTGTAATTCAACGTGGGTTTTAAGCCACAGGAAGGAACTGGCAAGGCCAAATGAAAGCATGCAGATGTATCTTTAGCACAGCCTGAGTTAGAGCTTATAAGAAAGTAGTTTTAAAAAAAAAAACCCACAGGAAAATGAGAATGGGAATTTGGGGCTGGGAGGGCCCTCTGGAGATGAAGTCCAGTGCTCTGTCTCCAGGCGGTATTTTTATCCTCAGCTGTTTGCTGTGTGGGGGAACTGTGCTGAGGGAGCTGAGAAGGTGCTGCAAGGGGGCCTTGTAGTTCTTCCTTCTGAAGGGCTCAGGAAGTACCTGGCCGGATCTCATCTCATTAAGATACTATACCAAAGATTTAAACTACCTACATCTCAAGGCAGCGCACAATGAACTGTCAAATAAATTCAATCAGTCATCAGTTCTTGCTAGCAGAATTCAATGGAAGTGGCTTAAAAAAGAAATTTTTTTTTTTTAAAGATTTTATTATTATTGGAAAGCCGGATATATAGAGAGGAGGAGAGACAGAGAGGAAGATCTTCCATCCGATGTTTCACTCCCCAAGTGAGCTGCAACGGGCTGGTGCACGCCAATCCGAAGCCGGGACCAGGAACCTCTTCCGGGTCTCCCACGCGGGTGCAGGGTCCCAAAGTCTTGGGCTGTCCTCGACTGCTTTCCCAGGCCACAAGCAGGGAGCTGGATGGGAAGTGGAGCTGCCGGGATTAGAACCGGCGCCCACATGGGATCCCGGGGCTTTCAAGGCGAGGACTTTAGCCGCTAAGCCACGCCACCGGGCCCAAAAAAGAAATGTTAATATTTGGCTCAAGTACAATTCTTCCAGCTATGGGACAGATTTTTTTTTTTAATTTATTTTTATTGGAAAGTCAGATATACAGAGAGGAGGAGATACAGAGTGGAAGATCTTTCATCCACTGATTCACTCCCCAAGCAGCCGCAATGGCTGGAGCTGCACTCTAATTCGAAACCAGCAGCCGAAGGCCTCTTCAGGGTTTCCCACATGGATGCAGGGTCCCAAGGCTTTGGGCCATCCTCAACTGCTTTCCCAGACCACAAGCAGGGAGCTGGATGGCAAGCAGGGATGCTGGGACACAAACCGATGCCCATATAGGATCCTGGCGCATGCAAGGAAATGACTTTAGCTGCTAGGCTACCTCACCGGAACCAACAGGTGCTTTTCTAACCTCTCTCTTTCACAAGGATAGGGAAAGGCCACTTTGAGGCAAGAACACTTTTCCTCCATGACTGCTTCTTACTGCCATCTGGTCTTTGGGCAAACACCAACACCTTCTAGAACTGTCACATGGCGTCACCCAAACTCCCCATTTGCCTGAACACTGCTCCGATTCTTTTTCCAGCTTCCAACCTCCTACACAATTTACTTTGTTTACTGTCTGATTTCTCTTATTGGAACGTAAACCGTCACGACAGCAAAGATCTTCCCTTTGTTGCTACCATTTGCCTTACTCATAGACGCATTCCCCCAACAGTACATAAAGGTGTTCAGCAAATATTTGTTGAATAAATGTGTGGCTAATACTTGAAGACAAGCAAGTCCATTCTCAACCTTCTTTCTTCTCCCAGATAAATGATTCATTTTCAATGTTTCTCCACAGAGTCCTCACTTAACCCTCTGTCGTCCTACTATCACCCTCTGGATGGAGTCTTTGGTCTCTATACCCCTCGGCCTCGAGCCTCCCACATGGTTTATAATTAAGCACCTAACCCTCCTTTCTTTCCTCAGGGCCATAAAGTTCACCGAGGTAGGACAGGAGTGACAGAAAGTAAGAAGGAGGTATTCTATCAATTGCATTTTCAGGCTGGCCCAGGGTGTGCAGGCGGGCAGAGAAGAGTTGGGTAGAGGAGGCTTTGTTCCCTGTTTGAGAGCAAAATTGAACAGTTCAAGCATGCTTGGGCTCCCAGCTCCCAGACACAGGCAACCCACGTGGTATAGGAGCAATGACTGCCACGTCACAGGCTTCCTCCTTTGCTTTGGGCTTCGGCTCCAGCACAGCCTCAGCAGCTTCACAGCAAGCTGAGACCCTGGGAAGATTGGTTTTGTGAACACCTGGGGGGTTTCCCTACGGGGATGGTTTTTCTCAGCTTCTAGTCCATTCGCCAACTTCTTGGGGCTCCCCCAGAGGACCATAAAGAGGGAATAAATATGGGATTATAGACTTGACATGTGATTTCCTCATCTCTGCTATGACAGTCTGCTTGTGTCATCAGGCTCTCATTACATGTCTCCAAAATCTTCAATGTTAACTTGGCAAATCTTCGTGCAACAGAAAGACCTGGTCTTCCTTATTTTCATTAATTTTTATGCCTCTTATGAGGCTAAAGCAGTTAGGAGTTTGAGGGAGACAGGCATATCAACAATAGGAAAGGACTCCACACCAGCCTACCCAATAGTCACTGTTCCTTACAGACTCTCACATGCTGAGCTTTGTCCAATACTCATCACAGTTCTACCTCCAACAGGGTCAGGTCCCAAACAGGAAAACAAAAGTTTTGGAGTTACGGCTTTGTGCCAGTGGTGTTCTGGTACCTTCTTGATCACCCCAAATAATACTGACCCATTATCAAGGCAGACAACTTAAAGTTCGCCTTGCCTGTGGGTTTTCGTGAAATGGCCTGCAGTGCAGACTGTGTTTTACTAGTAACCATTCAAAAGGTGAAGAAAAGGTTCTCCACATTCACAAATGCAAAGTGAAATCTCGAGACAAGGACTGGGGCCATTAGAACTTGCTCTGCTGTCTCCGCTGCCCCTGGCCCACTGCACATACTCATGTGTGAATGGTTCCCTCCTCCTAGATGTATCACTTCCCCACTTGTGGGAAACATCTAAGGTGACCTCGATCAGGCTTTCTGTCACAGTTAGGGATTCTCTCACTGTACAATAGTAACAACCCCATACTTCCCCAATCTGTTTTTTCTTTGCCAGCATGCTTTACAATTCTAACATGTCTTAGTGCTAACCATACTTTGTTCATTACAGCTGTTATCTCCCAGAACATACTTCACCTGAAGTTCAAGTCAGAGCCATAGGAGCTCCTTATCTACCAGGTTACATTGTGAGGACCCGCGTCACCTTTGCACAGAATGAATGAAATCAGGGGATGCACAGGGTGGTGAATTCCTCTATGGTTCTCTCCCAACCCCTGCACACTCCTGTGCGGCAAGGTAGAATTGGGTGAGCCACTCACATCCTGCCTCTCAGGGCCTTGGCCTTCTGCTCTTCTTCCAGGTTCCTAGGAGGTGTGGGCGGGGTCATCCCCTCATTCAGGCAGCCTGCAGGGTCTTTCAAGCTCCCCCGGTAGGAGCCTCCTTCTAGACTCTGAAAAGAGAAGAACAAAAGGCCGTGGACAAGTGTACACTGATGAGTCATCTGGGAGTCTCTGCGTTCCCCCTAGACAAGCCACTGCCAGCCTGCGATGTAAGGAGCCGAGGTTGTTCTCATGGGAGGTCATGGGAGCAGGAGACCAGAGACCTCCTTCCTTCAGCAGGGTGCAGCCTCCAGCTGCGTCCCCAGAGACAGTCAGGGCCCACTGGACATGTAGGAGCTGCCCATTTCCCAGGCGGAACAGAATGGTCAATGTGATCTCTCTTTGGGTAAGCAATCCAGAAGCAAAGCTCATCATGATAACTCTATCCTAATTAGAAATGAAGAAAATCAACTGTAGGAGCAACTATCAAAATCAAACCGATTCAGAGAGGAAAACAAAAGAGAAACAGTGCCTTGAGAAACAGTACATTTGTTGAAGACACAGATGAAGTCGACCTACCTAACCTTTTCTAAAGTCATCCTTGCTAAGGTTATTTATGAAAGGCTTTCTTTCACTTATCAATCCATCTCATTTGCTTAAGGTGCTGCAGGATTTTAAGAAAAAGAGAACAAATTCAAAGGATTAGTGCAGTTCTCTAGAAGGACTTAAGGTTAAAGGGTACAGAATTTGAATCCTAGCTCTGCCAGACCCTGGATGATCTCACATGGGACGGCTAAGACTGTTCTCTGCTTCAGTTCTTCTCAACATTCATATCAGATCTGCCCTCTTTACAGATCTTTATGGCACAGATACAGAAAATAGTTGACTAGCCCTTTGAAATGCTAAAAATGGTCCACAGGTGGAGTTTTCTCGCCCCCACGGATAAGCACTATTAATAACAGGGACACTCACAATGGTGTCAATGTTAACCTTGTGGCAAGTGCCCAGTTACTCTTATCATTTCATCATGCAAATCAGCAAGAGCAATGTGGGTAAAGAGTAAGACTAGAGATCATGGTCAAGGAGGGCAATAGTGAAACAAACATGGGAGACTAATCCAAATTCTTCCTATCAGATACCCTTCCGTGCCTGACACTGGAAAGGTTCCACCTAGTACCCTCTGGTGACCTTAGTAACCCTAAGGTCAAAGTCACAAAGGTCAAAAAGTGCAGTGCAACAAGACAGGAGAAACGAAAGCCTTTAGTCTTCAGTGGTTTACACTTGGAGTGCCCATCACAAACCCTCTTAGCTGCTGTGTAGGCCAAAGAGAGGAAGGAAACAACAGTCCCGGGAAGTGAAACAAAAACCAAACTAGGCTCCTGAAGGGCCATTATAGAAGAGAAGCCGACAAATACTCAAACTTGAATGTGCGAAGCCTAATGCTGAGAAGAGCTATGGACAAAATGTACCAAGGGCTCCCCAATGAATCTGTTAACAGAATGAAGAGGACAGGGTCATCAAGCTTTTAAGCCACAGCATTTCTTTTAACTGGATCTAAAGGTATTTACAGAACCAGTAATAAGCCATGGAAGTTATTAAAGCCAGAGCAGAAGTATAGGCTAAAAATACAGAAAGGTCAAGCAGGGTTTGGCTACATTTATAGACACAGGATCTGCAACCTGTTATTAAGGAAATGAGAGTGTCTGGTGCTGAGGCTTGACAAGCCAGTGAACAGGCAGGCTTTCCAGTGATGAATTCCCTGGTGCCAGCAGCAGAGACAGGCTCACCAGCAGACTGCCCCAGCTGGCACTGATCTGATTAGCGCCTTTTGCTCCCCACCTCCTGCTCCATGGTGCTGCTGCAGCCCTTGTCCTGAGGCCTGTTGGCAGGTAGGGTGGTGACTATAGAGCCTTATCTCTCCACCCACGAGGTGCTCCCATGGCCCAAACAAGTTCAGTGTGGTCCATGTTCACACCTCCACAGAATGAAGGACATCTCAACAGTCCAACAGGTCACCCAGAGAAGCATACGCCTTATCCTCCTGCTCGACCCACTCTAGGAGCCAAGAGATCTAAGTCATCCTTAGGGGAGGACCGTCTGGGGAGGAGTTAGAAGGACGGGATTAGTTAGAGGAAGAGGAAACTACAGGGTTAGGGGAAGCTATAAACTAAAAAGGGGGAAAAGAAAACCCTCAATGTCTGGGGTTGACTAGAAGGTTAGGATTTATAATAATTCAAGAGATTCTCTCTAACGACCTGGTCATTGTTGCTGGAGTTGGGATACTGGGCTCTAGCCAAGTTCAAGATGCTGTGACTTCCAACTGTCTGCACTGTTCTTAGGATAAAACAGGTAGTGGTGGCTGCTTTTCTACCACAGTGAGGGCTTCTGTCCCACCTTGAACTCTGGACCAACCATATAACAGGCAAGAAGAAAAGTACATGAAGAGTGGAGCAACACATGTTCCTATCATCAGTCCAAGGTCAGCAAAGACAGTGGCAGGCAGGATTCCTACAGTGACTAAGTACAGAGGAAGGCCATCCCCATGTCTAAAATGAACACATTTCCTGTTGGCCAGACCTTGGATCACATACCCATAAAATGTCCTTTTATGAGTTTCTGTATGCGTTCTTGGATTCAAGCAAATTCTATGGAGCACATGCTACATGCTGAATATTTGCAAAGTATTAGAGAAACTCCGTGCCCTTCATGAAATGTGCTGAGATGGTATCTCTTTTAGACAGAACGGGGCTCAAGGAGGATAAGCAGTAGGAACATGCAGCTCTGGAATACGTGGAGAGGGAAGGGACAGACTTTCGGGAAGAATTAACACTTGAACTGAGTATCGCTGTCCCTCTGTGTTTGGGGACTGGTTTCAGGACCCCCTGTTGATAGCAAAATCTACAGATATGCAAGGTCCTTACAAAAAATGGTATAGTATTTGCAAGTAAGACACAAATACTTCTATTTTGGGGGCGGGGGCATTCATTATTGGTTAATTTAAATAATAAAAATATAAACTGGCATAAGTAAATCATAAATTATTAATGATGTTTCAATACACACATATATATATTATGCAATGCGCAATCAGAGTAAATACATTTTTCTCTTCAAACACATATCATCCTTTTTTATGATTAAAGCACTCACCACAAAAGTTGTAACAAAAATATACAGTACATTATCAGTGTCTGGAGTCACCCTCTTGTATGACAGAACATTAGAATTTCTTATTTCCATGTAGGTATGACTAACTTTAAATAACCTCTTCTCTCCCCAGCCTCTGTTACACTCAACCGTCTTGGACTCCAACACATGGGTGAGACCATGCTCGTCTTCCTCTGCTTGGCTTATTTTACTTACCATAATCACTTCCAAGTTTTGCCAATGTAATTGCAAACACCATATGATGCTTCTTTATGGCTGAATGGCATTCCATTGGGTATACACACCAAATTGTCTTCACCCAGTCATTAGTTGATGGATATGGAAACTGTTTCCATGTCAACTGTTGTGAAATTCATGCATAATTTTTTCATGATATGCATTTTCCATGAACCTTTTGAAGATCCTTTATAGGTACTGATTTCAACATATTTCCCACCAAATGAACATGTCTTCTAATTCAATTTTTCCATTAAACTTTGAAGTACCCTTGAATACCCACAGGTAATGAAATCAGTACCTTGTAAACGTATCTGCACCCCCATGTTCATTGCAAACAGCCAAGATATGGATCCATGTCTGCTAAAAGCTAGTAGATAAAGAAGTGGTGGTAGAAATACAATGGATGAGTACTGTCTTAAAGCAGGAGGGGATCCTACCAATTGCCATACATATGCTAAGTGAAACAAGTTAGAAACACAGAGAAGAGGGGAGAACTGAGGGGAGGGGAGGGAACTTGGAGGAGGGGGAGGGAAGAGTCCAGCGCCAACTAAATCGTATCAAAAAACAAACAAAAAATACATAAATTAAAAAAAAAAGGGACACAGAGAAGTATTGTGTGATCTGACCTACAGTGAAATCCTTAGGAGGGAAAAAGGTCAAATACATGAGATAGAGAAAAGAAAAAGAAAAACACCCAAAACAGCAGTGCTTACCAGGAGCCAGGCAGGGGAAACAACAACAACAGGATGATAAAGGACTCAGAAGATGTAAAGTCACAGATAAGCAGGATGAACAACTCTAGAGACCTAATGAAGAACAAGAGGTCTATAGTTACTTAACTTCAGTGTGCCTGTTTCTGAACAAAGAGCACGGAATGCCCTAAGACATTTCTGCAGCTAGACAGTGCAGAAACTGTGAGTCTGCATTCTCCAGGTAACAGCAACCTTGAGTTAATAATGATAGGTAAAAATCTACACTTCTCTCTCTTGACTAGAGTTTCAGGATTCCTCTCCACAGAGAGATGTCAGGATGATCCAGCTCCAGAAGAAACACACACCTCCTCAAGGGCTATGAAGAACAGTTACTCTTTTCTTCCCTTTCATTCCGATCTGCTGTTACCTCCACCTGGCCAGGTTATCTAAAGGAGACTAGGCACACACACACTCAACAGCCTGGCCCTAGCCATGTTGTCCCAGGAGCCCACACAACTGGCCCAGGGAGGTGAATGCTGGTGAAGCAGGAGAACTGGAGAGCAGGGAGGCTGGCAGAAGCGGTCAGGGCACATTCTCAGGATGCCGGGTCGGCAGGTGGACTGACTCTAAGTGCAGGGACGGCTAGTGGCTAGCTCCTTCCCTAAAGGTTAGGGGATCATTGGCCAGGCTCCGTGAGCTGAACAAACCCTTCAGCCACGCCATGTGGTGAGGGCTCAGAACAGGACTTTTCTTTTGGGAGGTTCCAATCTTCCATGCTATGCAAGGTAGTCACAATCAGGGGCTCCACACCAAATTCTCACATGGCCAGGAAACTCCCGCTCCTCACACTTGAGGAATAAAACCAAACCATATTAATGATTTGGCTATTCTGCAACATTTACCCAGCCACCCACCTATCGGCTGATGAATCCCAAGTTTCCAAGTGCCCAGCATCACTCTAGGTTCTGGATGACAAAGACACAAAGTTCCCTGTACCTGCCCTTCATAGGCAGCTGGGATAGGTGAGTGCTAGCATTTGCAAATGCTGGCTTATCAGATCACAAAATGCATTAACTCCACTCCATTGTTATGCTCTCTTGAGATTAGATTCAGGCATAGGTGGAAAGAATCATCATTACTGATACGCAAAATAAAGACAGGTTCAAGCTGACTAAGTCACTTTCCAGAGGATGTCACATAAACATCAGAGACAGGACTAAAACCAAATCTGCCTATTCCTTAGACATAGCAGCAGCAGCAGCAGCAGCAGCAGCAGCACTCTACAAGCCTGGAAAAAGTTTTGTTCATGTAAGCAAAGGCAGTTGGGTAGCTCTTAGATGCTATAGTTAAGATGTAGGTCAGGACCCTTGGATCCCATATCAGAGTGCCTGGGTTTGAGTGCCACCTCAACTTCCTACTACAATGCACCCTGGAAGGTCCCTGCCATGCACATGAGAGACCAGATGGCATTCCCAGCTCTCAATCTGTAGCTTCAGTGTGGCCCAATCCTAGTTTTTATGCATAGGTGGAATGAACCAGTGGAAAATAAAAGCAAATCTTAACTTACATAAGTTTCTGGTGTGATGGTTCAATGGCTAAATCCTCACCTTGTAAGCACTCGCATCCCATATAAACACTGGTTTGTGTTCCAGCTGCTCCATTTCCCATCCAGCTCCCTGTTTGTGGCCTGTGAAAGTAGTAGAGGATGGTCCAAAGCCTTGGGACCCTACACCCATGTGGAAGACCTGGAAGAACCTTCTTGCTCCTGGATTTGGTCTTGCACAGTCCTAGCTATTGCAGCCATTTGTAGTGTGAACCAGCAGGTAGAACATTTTTCTCTGTCTCCTTCTCTCTATAAATCTGATCTGTCTTTCCAATAAAAATAAATAAATATTTTTTTAAAGTTTTTAATGTCATGGAAAACATATGGAGTTTTTTTCCCCCCTGGCCTAGGTTAGACTCAGAACTAGAGAAAGTGTGTTAGTTCTATTGTGGGGGTGATGGGTGAACACCCTCTTTCGCAAACAGAATCACTTAACGAAAGGCCAGGGCTGGCAGGAGACAACAATGGGGGTTCCTCCAGGGGTTTTATCTGCATTGCTGCAGGTGGACTCAGCATCCAGGCCCATCTCCTGATGGCAGCTCTTGTGCAATACATGGGCAAAGTCTTGGGTCAACTGTACATGTATGCCCATAATTCACTGGGGGCAGCTCCATAAGGACAAGGGGTTCTAATGGCCTTTGAATATTCTTAGGGACTAAATGGTTTCTTAAGTACACACTTTGGTGCCATCATTTGAGCAGTCCATTGGAAAAAAGAAAACAGACTCTGTAAAATGGAATCAGACTCTGTTCATTGGCAGGACTTTATTAATTCCTTCTTACATTGAACTAAGAGAACTCACACTCACAGGTCTAGATTCTGCCCTTTGGAGAAACAAAAAGTCCTCTCTCCCCTTTATTCCCACAATCAGGTTTCAAGTATTAGAAGACAACATCCCCAACTTTTCCCTAGATTTAATCTTAGCTTCTTTACTACACCTGTTACCCCTCCAGGGCCTGTTCAGTTCCTGTAAAAACATTTGTGAATGCTGCATTTAGAATACAATGTATTACTCATATACCCCCTTGTGCAGGTGTGGTTTGAATAGCTGTGAGTATAATAGGACTATTGCTTCTCTTGATCTGTACACTGTACTTGGATTAATCAAGTCTAAGATAATACTGGCTATTTTGGCAGGTGTCACACTACTGAACTCAGTCAAATAAATATTCCAGAACTTTTATGGGCACTCAATATTTTCTGTCAAGATAAAGAGGTGACGAGAATCAGGAATAAGAATCTTGATGGAGAAATTGCAACTGAAGATTCTCAAACATGGCTAGAACAGCCTGAACCTAGCTTTGCTCAATCACTACCAGTGGCAAGAGAAGAAACAAGTGGAGAAAAGAACAGAGAATCCAGTGTTAGAATTCAGTGTTAGTGAGAAGGCTCTAAAAAACCAAACTACTGCTCCCTCACTCACTTCTGTGATGTGGGATTGGTTCTAAACATTGAAACAAATTTATAATTCTGGACTCACTGTAGATCCTGCAGAAGTAGTTATTGGTGGAAGAAGTCACAGGAAAGACATCATTTAGCAGATATTTACAGACTGTTGATTGGTCATTGGGCCAACCAACTCTAATGCTATTCCATTCTCCTCTTTTTTCTGGGCAATCAGCTCATGGAGGACTTCTCAAACTTTTCACTTACATGTTTAACACCAGACCCACTGATGGCACAAACATCAGGCCTAAAGAGATTCAGAAATTGATGGTAATGGTGGGGCCAGATGAAAGTAACCTACAATATATACAAACTGGGTTCTGGATATAAATATTCATGAAGAACCCTTTAAGTATAGAAGACTGTTGTTAAGTATAGAACACTATGCTAATGTAAGAAAAAAAAATCATGTCCCAGGTGACTTGGTATCTAGCTGCAGAAGTAAGCTGCAAAGAAAGATGTCTTAACAAATATCACAACAGGGCTCTTTGAGAGCTGTCCCCGGCAGCATGTGACTTTAGGAACTGCCTTGGATTTCAGAAGAAATTTGGCCTGAGCTGCTCAGGGAGGGCCCTTTTGGGGATGAGATTTGAGCACGGCCTTGAAAGCCAATTATGCTCAGGGTAAACACAAATAAGAGAGAAAACATCCTGGAGAAGTGGATGGTATGGCATGGACAAAAACCAGGTGCAGGGGAAGCAAGGAAGATGATCTGATTGCCGTAGAGTTCATCACAAGAGTAAAAAGCAGGAGCTGGAGAACAGGCTAATGAACATTGGGTCAAAGCAGATAATAACTATAAGGCAATGACTTCCAAATGTTGAGGCTCTTCCTCTTCTTAGCAAACAAAATCTGGGTTATAAATACATAAAACATGTGACTTATTTCCAAACAGTATATCCATGCTACTGCACTACTGTTATCTAGATAACAGAAAATAGGACAAGTCATTCTAGAATGATGGGATTACAGTGTTTCCTCATTCTCCCTTTCCAACAACTGTCTTCTGAATCTGAGGGCAGTCCATTCTGGAGACAGCTGCTTGTGTGAACAGCAAGGGGCCAGCAAGCAGAGCTCCCAGAATATGCATCAGGAGGGTGAAGGGCAGGGCAGGCTGGCTGAGAAGAGGCAAGGGCTGTGGCTGTAGTCCAGGCACCAGACCAGGGGCTCGGGCCAGGTGGTGAAAGAACAAATGCAAAGACAGAAAATAAAGGATGGTATTTGGAGAAAGAATAGGGTGTATGGGTCAGGGTGGAGAGGAGGAAGACAAGGTGTGCTTACAGAGGGCCCTTGGAGAAGTCCACGCAGTGTGGACAAGATCCTTAACTCCCACGGCAGCAGGGCCAGAGATGACATGAAAACAGAGAAGCTTCAAGAGTTTGACCCTGGCTCCTACCATCACCATTTTTTTTAATTAGGTAAGAAAGTTGAAAAGGTAAAGAACAAAGTCAAGTTCTTAGTGTACAATGTGCTAAATTTCACTCACACACTACATGCTGGGGTATCTGAAAAGGGAGTTACTGAGATCAAAATCATCAGGCTGCTTTCTCTGGAGAGCAACTATCATTTCCTCTAATTCCCAGGCCAAGCAGAGAAGGGTTGATGAGCTCCCCTGCTCAGGAGCAAGCTGGTGGAAGCTGAAGTTTAGCCTAATGACAATTGCAGGACAGGCCACATGGGGGACACAGCCGAGGAAAAAAGGAAAAAAACACAAGTTCCATCCTACACTGCCACACTTTCTTTTTTAAGGTTTACTTTTTTCAAAGGCAGTTACAGAGATGGAGAGAGACAGGCGATAGGGGGGAAGGGGGGGAGTGGGAGATGGGAAGGAAGACAGTGGCAGATAGAGGGAAGGCAGGGAGAGAGACAGATGTGGGGGCGGAGAGAAAGAGAGAGAAAAGGAGAGAGGCTACAGTCAGCATCACCAAATGGCTACAACAGCTGAGGTTGGATCAAGCTGAAACCAGGAGCCAGAAACTCCTTCTGGGTCCCCCATGTGGGTGCAGGGGCTCAAGTACTTGGGCCATCTTCCTCTGCCATCCCAGGCACGTTAGGATGGAGCCATATTGGATGTGGAGCAGATGGGACTTTAACCTGCACTCTGGTATCAGATGCTGGTGTAGCAGGTGACAGCTTAATTCACTGCCCCACAGCATCAGCCCCACTGATCCACTGAAGTGTAAAAACATGGTGGGAGAAGGAGAGCAGCACGTGGATGACTCTGGCATGATGCCAACCATCCCAAGGGTGCTGCTCCTCACCGCACTTCCCTCTCTGCAGGTCTGGGTGGCTCATGAGCCCAAGCTAGAGTAGTCACCGGTGGTTTGTGTTCAGTTCTAACCTGCGATGGGGACACGTACCAGGGCCCTTAGTTTGCTGCGGCAAGGTATCCATCCCCATGGCTGTCAGCAGTCTACTTTCGAAGACTTCGCAGGCAAGACTGTTACTTGAGGTCCCCAAATAAAGTTGCCAAGACTCAACCCATGTTCTGTGTGTGTCAGCAGCACAGTGTACCAGCTGCGGGTTACCCAGAATCCATTAGTCACTGACCGCATGCCATGTGTCTGGGGCCAGTGGTTCAGGCTTATGCGGAAGCTGGTTTGCCTGGGATTCTTTTTACCTTTTATGAACATCCCAAACCCAAAGGAACCTGTCAATTTCCCCAAGCCACCAAGGGCTGTGGGGCACAGCTTTTTAGAAACCATCACTCCTGGAAATGATCCTGTAAGAGGAAGGAAGGCAGGTGTAAGACAGACCATGCACACAGGCATGCAAGACCCCAGGAGCTTCACAGAGGCTGGGCACACATGGATGTCCCTCAGCACCCACCCCCACTTACCAGCTTGTTTTTGACCAACTTTTCTATTGCACTGACAAGGTCTGCTGCTGTAGGAACTTCAGTGGCAGCCTGCCGAGCTGCTAACAAAGAGGAGGACTGCAAGACATTGGGCAGCAAAGGGACAGCAGATTAGCAAGGAATGAGGGACAGCAGTTAGGAAGCAAAACAGAAGTCCACAGCTCACAGCAGGCAAAGGAGGCAAAAAAGTGCTTTGTTTAGAAGGAAGAGATGACAGAGGGAGATGAAGGGTGGTATGGGTATGGGACAGATCTGCTACAGGCATTCTGGCCAGCATCAAACCTCAGCATTGGACAGGACTCTGCTTAGACTCTGAAGAGGCAGAGAGGGGCCACAGAGTTACCAGGAGGTTAACAGGCAAGGACAGTGGTTGGAGTGGGGCTGGGGAAGAGGGCTCTGAGGGCAAATAGGACTTTGGCTACTAACAAGAGCCCGGTGCTATATTCCAGAAGAAGCAAGGAATCCATAAATTGAACCTCAAATGTACCCAAAGAAAACAAATCACCCCTGCTTGACCATGACCTTAGCTATAGATCTGCATAGTGCATCATGCAAAAATGCTAGGGACCCTGCATTCAGGGACTAGCAAACTAGATACTCCTTCCCTGTTTGTGCTCTCTCTTTACTCTTTTCTCCCCACCCTCCACCCCCAGCTAAATACACACAAACACCCCTAACCTCCTCACAGAAAATGTCTGGTTCTAGTAAGGTCCCTGAATTGGTGCACTAGAACATCATAGAAACAAGGGTTCCTGCAGGAGTTGCAGATATGCTCAAGGGGCTCTCTGGGCAATGGTTTAGGGACTTCTGCTTATTGAGTGATTGTGGTTTGCTCTTGTTTCTTCCTTCCTCCTTCTATGCAGGGAGACATGGAAGGCATCATGGGGAAGGCTATAGGCATGTGCACTGCCCCCAGCACACCAGAGCTGAAGGCAGTGGTGTTCCAGGCTGGGGGAAGGCTGGGGACGCTCCCTGCAGTAGGGAAAGTGCAGAGAGGCCAATGGCTTGCCTTTAAGTTTCTCTATTCAGGCCAAAAGAAGAACTCTAGAAGAGAAGCTTCTGTCTAACCTAAGACTTACTTACTTTCAGTCTTTGCATCTGAGGAGGGAAAAAAGCAAATATAATTAAGGGTGATATAACAGCATTCTTTTTCTTCTCCTGGAGAATATAGGAAAATGTTTAAATGTGATCAAAATGCCATGTTATGGTCTTTTTCAACTGGGACTCCTCCTGCAAACTTATTCCCAGGACAGAAATGGAAGGAACCAATGTGATGTGCACACCATGGTCCGTGAGGAACCATCCAAAGGACAGGGACTAGAAACATCCTGCAGGGTGTCCCTGAGGGGGACTGCTCAACAAACTGAGGCACCTCAAATAAGAAAAACATTGTCCAGCTATGAAAACTATAGTTATGGGGGGTAAAATGAGTAACATGCTAAGATATGGTCCTAAATAAACCAATGAATACCTCACACACAGAAACGTAAAACATCCACGCACACATTATTCCAACAGGCGAACTTCTAACTTACTGTAAAAGTTGTCTGGAAAAAAATAATAAAAATAATTTCATTTACTACATGTTCTGAGGCTCATCCCAATTTCAAATATCCCAGAGAAACATTCATATACTAGAAGGAGTTAATGAGTCTCCACTTTGCGAACTACCCCATTTATAGCTGAGAAAAAGGCTCCGCAAATGGCTGGGGAAGACCCTCACAGTAGGTTTAAAATTATCCAGAAACAACCTCACATCTGTCCAACTTCACCACCACCCAAACATTCTGTGTTTGGGAAAATTACAAAGGGAAGGTGCATGACCTTTGCTTATCTTACGTAAGCTGCCCACTAGCTACTGTGGAGGGCTGTGTGGATGGCAATGAATGGGATCTGCCCACATACCCTCTCAAACACAAGCATTGTTTGCAAAAATACTCTATTAGGAACCCCAGCAGACTGGTTCTCATTCCCATCTCAAGGTGAAGCACAGGCATTTCTGCCTCTGGGAATCCAGGCTGGGCACAATGCCAGGCTTCCTACTACTTTTCTTCTCTTCAGAGTCAAAGAGCTGGCCCTGGACACCAGAATTCCCATTACCCCCGCAGGAGGGGCTACAGCTGTGCACTCCTCCTGGGTGACAGCTACCCCATCTCAATCATCGTCCTGTGTTTTAGCCTGGCACAAAGGAAGACCTCAAGGAATGTGGCTCAGTAAGCCAAATGTACCGCAGAGAGAGTACAATCAAGACTGGAAACTACTGTCACCATGTCCAAGTCCAAGAGGACAGGCAACATGATGAGATGAGGCGTTTGGCACCAAGGTTAAGACATTTCCTGGGAGGCCCACATGCATATCAGAGTGCCTCGGTTTGAGTCTTGGCTCTGCTTCTGACACTAGATTCCTGCTGCAGTGCTCCCTTGGAGGCAGAAGGTGATGGCTTAACTACTTAGTGCACGCCACCCACTTGGGAGACCAGAATTGAGCTCTTAGTGTGCAGCACTGGACTATCCCATCGTTGGATGTTGAATGCATTTAAGGAATCAACCAGCTGCAGAAGACCTTTGTGTCTCTGCCAAGCTACCTCTCTGAGTGGATCTCTGTTTTTCAAATAAATAAAAATTAAAATAGACAAAAAAGAAATTGAAAAGGAAAAAGAAAACCCACAGAAAAGTGGAAGCCTGGCTGTAAGGAAAGTGAATGACAGGGAACACAATTAAAATATCCTCCTAGCTGGGGTCAGTACCCTAGAACACATCCCACCTTAGCTGCTATTCCTGAATAACTGGATGGCCACAGGGAGTGACTACAAGTGGCACAACAGCCATGGGCATTTCAGACACGAGGGCACCTCAGCAGGCCAGTGAGCTGGGGACTTTACGACATGAAGGATTTGGGCAGGTTGACATGTTGGGGCCTGTCCCTCTTGGACAGCAGCCTCCTCCCTAGCAATGCTCCCCTGAGTAGAAATGTGATTTCAGAGCTGAGGAATGGATAACAGCTAAAGTATAGATTGTACATTTGGGGACAACAAAACGGTTGTGATCTGCAACTGTCCCATTTCCTTTGTGAGACTGACTGTTCCCTTGGAGATCTGCTGCTACCATAGTCAGAACCCTTAGTCTTCATCAACAGCATGAGTTGTTGGGCACATTCCTGTTTAGAGAATTCCTTGTACACCCCCTCCACTTCCCAGAATGCAGTAGGACCTTCAGAATTCGAGGAGAGATGCCTGGCAGGTACCGGTGGAATCTAGATGATGATGGATTCACGAGAGGTGCAAGGTTACCCGTCAGAGACAAAGAAACGAACTGAGAGAGCATGGAGGTCCTACCATCTCGTCCTGCGTGGGGTCATTGTCAAAGATCTTCATTGGCGGAGGGAGGGGTGTGTGAGACTCTTCGTCTGCCTCATCTTCTCCCCAACCTTTCTTGCTCTTCTAGAACAAAAGAACAGCATTAGCTACCATTTCACACAAAGCTACCAAGGGTTCAGAACTTGGTTCAGCACAACCCTATCGTTTCAGGGACAGTCTCCTCCTCTGTAATATGGATCTACCTGCTTCCCAAAGGAGAATGAGGACTGATGGAGAACATACACACATACACCACAAAGCCCAAACAAAACAGAAAGCTAACCTATTGATTAGTCAACAGGAGGGAAAATGTCAATAGAACTCAGCTAGGGCCAAATTTCCTGTATTTTTGAAGGGGTATTAAAGTATAGCATTAAAATGTTGAGGCTCTACTTTGACATTTCCATAAGGACAAAGGGCAGTCTGCAAGCATTACAAGGAGTCTGACTGCACATGAGGACGAGTTTTTAGCCACATCAGTGATTGGAGTAGATTCAGTTGACCAGATCAAATGGGTGTCTCATTCCCCTAGTCAAATACATCTACTACATTTTTGATTTTAGCATCTTAACTTTACAAGACCTCAGTGATGTCCTACCAGATCATGGCTAAAACAGGGATTTCCTGGGCCATGAGGTAGGTCACACAGTATGGGAGTCCCTTAGTTGCCATCATGCCCCATTTCAGCACTGCAATTCCCCAGCCCAGGCTGCAATTTTCAAAGGAATAGAGTTTCTGTTCTCTTTTTCTCAGTCTAAAGGTCTGACCAGTTTTTGATTCAGTACTTAGTAGAACCAGGTTATTAGCTGCCTTTCCTCAGGCCCAGACTCCCTGCCTCCCAAATTTAGCAAAAATACTTTTCTGTCTGCAGGATATTCTAGGTGCTGGTCAGCCTCTAGGACCGGTACACATCTTGTCAGGAAGATGTCAAAATCTCTTGGGCATCAACTGATGATGAGCTCTCAGAGAACAGAGGCTAGTTGGCTTATAGGACCACAGAGGAGACATATGGGAAGTATCATCCTGTGGAAGTTTCCAGGCGCCAGGACAAGTACCTCATCAGCGCTGTCTCCCTGCGGGGTTGTCTCATCTCCAGGCTTGGGAGAACCAAGGTCGAAGCTCTTCCGACCATCACGTACTTTCTTCTGTTTCTTGATGTTGCCATCTGCCTTCCCACTATTGAGCCGGCGCACGGGACTGGTCAGCCACTTCTTAAGGGTGTTGGTGGAGCGCTTTGGACCAGGGGAACTGTGGATGGAGTTCAGGGAGGACTGTGCCTGCAGGTTGGCCACGGACTCAGATTTGCCTCCATTTTCACCAGAGGAATGTGAGTATGCATCTGTGGAAAAGGACAAATACAGACATGTTAGAAGCAGCGAAGACAGGCTTCCGCGCTGGGAGCAAGGCGGCGCCATCCTCGGGCAGCTGGGACATGAGGAACAATGTCAGCGGCAGACCCCCTCAGGGGACCCCTCTCTGGGGGGACAGCTGATCCTCATTTGATTTTCAGTGTGAGAGGCATCATGCTCGGTTGGTGCTGGGAATACAGGGGTGTGCAGAAGACAAAAAGATTCACCTTCATGAAGGTTCTATTTTTTTTATTTTAAAAAATATTTTTGGGGCCCGGCGGCGTGGTCTAGCGGCTAAAATCCTCGCCTTGAAAGCCCCGGGATCCCATATGGGCGCCAGTTCTAATCCCGGCAGCTCCACTTCCCATCCAGCTCCCTGCTTGTGGCCTGGGAAAGCAGACGAGGACGGCCCAATGCATTGGGACCCTGCACCCGCGTGGGAGACCCGGAAGAGGTTCCAGGTTCCCGGCATTGGATCGGCGCGCATCGGCCCGTTGCGGCTCACTTGGGGAGTGAATCATCGGACGGAAGATCTTCCTCTCTGTCTCTCCTCCTCTGTGTATATCTGGCTGTAATAAAATGAATAAATCTTTAAAAAAAAAAAAATTTTTTTGGGCCTGGTGCAGTGGCCTAGCAGCTAAAAGTCCTTGCCTTGAATACACCAGGATCCCATATGGGCACTGGTTCTAATCCCGGCAGCTCCACTTTCCACCCAGCTCCCTGTTTGTGGCCTGGGAAAGCAGTCGAGGATGGCCCAATGCTTTGGGATCCTGTACCCGCATGAGAGACCTGGAGGAAGTTCCTGGGTCCCGGTTTCAGATTGACTCAGCTCCAGCCGTTGCAGCCACTTGGGGAGTGAATCAGTGGACAGAAGATCTTCCTCTCTGTACCTGACTTTCCAATATAAAATATTTGTAAAGATTAACTGACATTTATTTGAAAGGCAGAGTTAGAGAAAGATAAGGAAATAGAGATCTCCTGTCTGCTTGTTCATTCCCCAAATGGTTGCAATGGCCAGAGCTGAGCCAGTCCAAAGCCAGAAGCCAGGAATCTTTTCTGGGTCCCTCACATAAGTGCAGGGCCCCAAGTCCTCGCGTCTTCCTTCACTGCTTTCCTAAGCAGGGAACAGAATCAGAGGTAGAGCAGTTGGGACTACAATTGGTGTCTATGTAGGATGCTGGTGCTACACAGAGAGGCTTATCCTGCTATGCCACAGTGCCAGCCCTTGGAGTTTCTATCTTGATGAGAAACTCAGGTAACAGACTATGACAGGAACAAAATAAGTACAAAGCAAGACATATGGTGAGAAGAGCTATATTTTTTTAAATTGCATTTCATTCTATAACATCGTTTCATAGGCTCTAATGTTACCCCATCCCCTCACCGTGTCTCTCCCCCATGGTGGATTACTCCACCTTATTGCAGTATTACAGTTCAAATCCAGTCTTGTTTCTTTCAGTGCAAGCATGTATTATGCATAGAGTCCAGCATCTTATTGTCCAGCTCAATTCAACAGTTTCTTGGGGAGACCAACTCTGGTCTAAAGGCATAGCTGGCAGAATATCGTTTCGACCAATTAAAAGTCATAACATAACATCAACAACAGTTTCCAACATTATAGGGTTAATTGACATTGTATTGAGTGACTGACATGTTAAAAAATGCAGGTTCTTAATCACATCCTGTGACTACTTCATTAACGTTTCAATTTTAGTTTGTATACAACTGGCTTCTATCTACCTTAAAATGGCTATAGGATACTATTCAGCTGTTTCGTGTCTATTTTCATTTTAGTATTTAGCAGTTTATTGTGTTGAAGCATAATTTTTACTGAACTTGGCAAATTTTAGGATAGTCTAAACTGGCTTATAGCTTTAACAAGGCATATGTCACCAGTTGAGGCACAGAACACTGTTGGGAGGGGTGTGCAGAGAGATCCTCCATACCCTAGTTAGGAGTAATTTATTTTTGTGTCCTACCTAGTAAGGTATGTGTGAGTCCCCACTGATCATTTCCTGTCTAGTTCTAAGCTTTCCTTGTTGTTCTCTGTCTATTCTAATTTTTTATTGTTGTTTGTTTTGTTTTGGGGGGCTCCAGGGCGACCCTGATGATCATTGCAAGAGAGGGTGGGGATCCAGAGTTGGAACTAAGTAAGAACCAGAGAAAGCTCCTCTCCCTAGTCCCGAAGGGAGTTTATTGTTGAGAAGAGTTATATTGAAAAATAAAGTAGAGTATCTCTCTCTCCTATCAAGAGGCACCCCACCGCATGGCTCTCTCTTGGGGGGATGCTTCCTCCTTCCCTCTTCTCTCTAGTCACTTCGCAAATAAAACTTTTCTGAAAAAGGAAAGAAAGAAAAAAGTAAAGAAAAGAAATAAAGTAGACTGAGTGTTTAAGAAATATGGAGGCAGGACTAAGGTGTGCAAATCAAACTGTTGGTCAGGGAAAGCCTCATACCGTGGACATCTGAGAGTAGGGAAGGGACAAATCATGTGCCATTTGGGACAAGCACCCAAGAAGCCACAACTGGACCTGGGGTGTGCCAGAGGTGAAGGAAGAAAGATGAGAGCTATAAGAAAGATCCAAGAAGCACAGGGACCAAGTGATGTGGGGCTAGGGAGCAGAGGGAAGCCTTTGCTTTCTACCTGGAGTGAAAACTCACTGGCAGACTGCTGGAGTGACACAACCTGCCCAACATTTAAAAGCAGCAGAAACAGCGAAATGGCCTAGGAGGCTATGACACTGCTCCAGGAGAAGGATGCTGGTGACTTGCAAAGAAAGGTGATGCTGATGGCTGTTAGAAACGATGTGTCTGGGCCTGGCGCCATGGCCTAGCGGCTGAAGTCCTTGCCTTGAACGTGCTGGGATCCCATATGGGCGCTGGTTCTAATCCCGGCAGCTCCACTTCCCATCCAGCTCCCTGCTTGTGGCCTGGGAAAGCAGCTGAGGACGGCCCAATGCATTGGGATCCTGCACCCGTGTGGAATACCTGGAGGAAGTTCCTGGTTCCTGGCTCTGGATTGGCACAGCACCGGCCATTGTGGTCACTTGGGGAGTGAATCATCGGATGGAGGATCTTCCTCTCTGTATATCTGACTTTGTAATAAAAATAAATAAATCTTCAAAAAAAAGAAAAAAGAAGGGATGTGTCTGGGTGTAGTTTGATTGGATGATTGGGCAGGGTGGGGAGACAGTCAAGGACGAGTTGGGATTTTGTCCTGGGTTGCTAGGATGGGGTTCCTGAGACGGAAGGATCAGGTCTGAGGGGCACAGAGGATAGAGTTCAGTTCTGGATATCTCAGAGATGCCCACTGGATGTTTGAGTGGAGAAGCTTTACAGCAGTTTTGCTATCAAGTCCAGAGTTCAGGGGAGAAAGTGCTGTTGAGTTGGAGATAACTGGGCAGCTGTCAGTGGGGAGAGAGCACTGGAAGCTTGGAAGTGGGTGAGATCATCTAGGGGCACAGATATGGATAGGGAAGGATTCCAAGGACTGAGCCAGAAGCTGGGACAGGACAAGGGAGTAGTCAGAGAGCCAGGCGAAGCAGAGAACAGGTGTTTTTGGAGGTTGCACATAGAGTGTTGATGGAGGGGTTGTGGGGGGGCACGGGATCAACTGTGTCAAATGCTCCTCGATAGGTCAAGAGGCTTGGCTGACCCAGGAACTATGTGTTCAACTTACTCAGCAGCATCAAAGTCACTGGTGACTTTGGATAAGGCAGCTGCCACGGAACTAGGGAGGGCTGCAGCGTGATTAGAGAGCATGCCAGGCGATGGGCAAGAGGAACAAAACACAGTGGCAGGAGAATTCTTGTTTTGTTTTAAAGAGCTAGTGATTGGAGATCAAGAGAGTTTGTTTTGTTTTTAAGTGGGAGAAATGAGCATATTGTTGGTAAACTGTGTGCCTTTTATGGAGTTTTTTCAATGTCAGAATGTACTTGTACAAACCTACATATTTTATACTATTGCATTTCATGCTCATAACAAAACCACAAGAGGCAGGTTCTGTTATTTCTCTCTTATTACAGAAGAGGAAACTGCAGCCTTAGAAAAAACCAGTCAGTTTGCCTAAGGATATACATCTCCTAAGGGCAGAGTATGATCTGAACTCCACACAGCCAGACTGGGGGCCCTTGGTGCTTGTCCAGTTCTCTAGGCTCCCTCTCAATGTGGGATAAAGACAAGACTGGAGGAAGGGCCTGTCCAGAGGAAGCCACCCTCTACAAGAGGCTCTGCAAGAAAAGCCACCTAGTAGACAAGGGCATATAAGAAAGGTAGATGTCCCCCAAATTCTTGGCCACTGAACCCCGTTAAACCTTGGGAAGGTCAACATTAGAATTATGTGATCTTGGGCTTTGGGTTATTAAAAAAATTTCATTAAGCACACTTTGGAACAACATCCCCACCTCTGTTGCTCAGGTCCCTAGACTTTCCAAAGCGGCCCAGCAACACTGGGGCAGCTGCATGCCAACCAAGATTCTGGGCAAGCATTAGTCAGCAACACCAACGTTGTGGAGCACCTATCTAGTGGCATACATATCTAAAGATACAGAAGACATAGATTGTACTATCCTAGATCTCTTCCCAGCTACACATACCATGCACACACAAGAGTTGAGGGAGCAAGCAGAAAGGGCGAAAGAGAAAGACCCAATATCCAAAATACAGATGAATTCTCATAGTACTGTGTGATCAATTCCCTGAGGACTAGCAGGAACTCTGCCTCAGAGGAGAGTCAGCTCAGTGTAGGTAGGAGTGGTCTAAAAGGTACGATAGATAGAAGAGAAAGGGGGTTGGGGAGCAAGGAGTTCCAAGGGAGATAGCAGGAATAAAAACAGGGGCAGAAAATGAAAAAGAAAATCATCATAACCCATAATAGATTCTTTGGATGCAACAAAGATTAATGAAGGGAGAAAGAGGAAGATACATTTAGAAAGATTAGTGAGGACATTCAACAATAAACGGGAGGAGTCTGGAGTTCATTGTGAGACTCTACTGGGAAATGGCATGACAAAAAGGTCTTTTGTGTGATTTTTTTAATAATTAACCTGGAAATTGCATAAACACAGCCCAGGGAAGGAGGGGTTAGCATCCAGAAAGCCATCCTATGGGACTTGTATGGGGATGGCAAGGAGATGAATGGGGGCATGTCTAAGGAAATGACAGACTGGTCAAAGGTGAACAGTCTTTGTGCATGCTTCCTTTTCTATTCAGGACAGGGTCTTGGGAGAGCACCACCTGACCAGTTCCAACTGCATTCCCTCTCCCCCGCAACATCCACTCACTCCCCCACCCCCCACAGCACCAGTTTGCAAACTGATATTTAAACCAAACACATGACTAGGTCTTTAAACAAATGATCACAGCTTTTCACACATACTCAACGGTTGAGTCACCTATTCCTATAATGACTTTCTTTGCCCTAGTCCTAATATGACCCTGGAGCTCTCTAGCTTGGATGAAGCCAGAAGAAGAAGAAAAAATATATATATAAGGTGAATGAATCATGTTTTGTCAACAGACAGCTGCCCCCAGCTTCTACCACTGACTGATCGCATAGGCACCACCAACCTCAGGCTTGCTTAGCTTTGACCCTACTGGGACTTTCTTAGACACTGCTAGGGCCTGGGACATAGTTTGGAAAAAAACCCACCAGAATATTTGCATTTAGAAGCACACAGACACAGACACACAAACACACAGACACACACACACCCATGAGCTCCTAAAGGCCTGCAGTACGAAGGACAATCTACAGAGCCTCTCTACTCAGGGGATATTTGGAGATCAACGGACTCTGTTGGCATCCCTGTGTGGACAAAGCTGAAACCTTATCTCAGAAAATTCCTTGTTGGCTGCAGTCTGGGGTGTGTTGACATTATTTCTTAAGTGTTTGGTATGGGTCAAACTCCAGGGCGATAAACATCTCTCAGAGCACTGGACTAGCAGCAGGGCCTCTCTGTTGTCTCCAGCTGATAAGCTGCAGATGCTTCTCACTCACCAGACCCCTCAGATAGCGCGGGGCTCTAGGGAGCCGAACCTTCAGAGAGATTTAGCAGCACCAGGCCCAGGCCATGAACTGTGCTTGGTGTTAGGAGACAAGACAGATGACTGTCCTTGATGTTCTGTTTTTTGTTTCTCATGGCAAATCCCTGCCTCGTCTTAAGATTCATACATGCAACTGTGGAATGCCCGTTCCTCTTCCCCTGTTTGTCATCTAGTTCTGCTTCTATGCTTTCTGTATAAATTACTGGCAAGAATACAAGCAGTGCAAAACTAAAAATCAAGAGTATTCTTCTATTGTTTCAAGGTTATCCCGTGTGACCAATGGTTGCCTTTTCACCAAGGGTTCAAGTAAGGGGAATCCAAGCGAGTTGGGACACTGCATAATTCATCATCTAGTTAGTGTTCCTTCTTGGGATAGGATCACTTCCAAAGCACTTCAATGCATGATTATAAAAGAATGTGGCATCGTTCAGGATAGAAGATCTTTGTAACTAATTCTTCCTTCAAGAAGGATTACCATATTGTACTTATGTCATTTTTAGAAAATGGCTGCCATCAGCTGTTAAGAATTGATTCTGTTCTTTCCAACGAAGTGACTGATCTATATAACTACAATAATTATGATCTTCCTGTAAGGTTACAAGTCAAAACTGATACTATTTATTGTGATTATCATCTTAGCAAATAAAATGAAAACATTTTTATTTTCTTTATATTTTAAATATTTATTTGCTTTTATTTAAAGGCAGATCAGATTTACGGAGGGAAGGAGAGACAGAGAGAAAGATCTTCCATCTGCTGATTCACTCCCCCAGTGGCCACGACAGCCAGAGCTGAACTGACCTATAGCCAGGAGCCAGGAGTTTCTTCTGGGTCTCCTACTCAGGTACAGGTCCCAAGGCTTTGGGTCGTCCTCTACTGCTTTCCCAGGCCACAGGCAGGGAGGAGGATGTGAATTGGAGCAGCCAGGATATGAACTAGCACCCATGAGGGTTCCCAGCCCTTGCAAGGTGATTATTTAGTAACTGAGCCATTTTACTAAATTGGGGCTCATAGTGGCAGAGACAAGAATTAAACACAGATGTGACTCCAGCAGTCATATATTTAATCTGATTTCTATATTTAGACTTATCCTGTGTATTCCTTTGGTTTCTATAATAACAGTAAGAGGGAAACTATACAAACATTTCAAACACAAATTTGCATGCAATATGTATAAATTGTAAACTGTCAATGCTGAAACAGTTTCAGGGTTTACCGTCCTAGTATTACAGATGAGACAGAAAGTTTACATATGGGAAAGCTATTTGTCATAAATTACTGATAAAGCTAGAACTAGGATCCAAGCACTACTACTACTACCCCGCTCCAAAACTCGGAAAGAAAGCAGCCTATTGAGCCCTGAGGCTTAGGAACTCCCCATAAAAACAACAGCAGGTTTTTACTGAATGGGAACTGAAATGTACCCCCAGACACTGTGGGACATAAAGAACCCCTGCTGTTCTGGTATGTACACTAGCTTTCCAGATTAAAAATTACCCTCTGAGGCTAATTTTGCTATAAAAAACTTATCAGATGCAGAAAAAGATTCACACATAAAATGACGACCATGTACCCACCACCTACATATAGCACAAGTGTAAACACTTCTGCCAAATTCGTTTTCGCTTTTTTTATATGTATACATAGAGGACTGCAGATAAAACTTGAAGGTTTTTTGCCCATTTGAATTTCTGCTTTCCACCTGGCCTCCTCCACTTCTCTTCTGAAGCAGCTGTACATCTCTCTTATCCAGGCTGCTATACACTTACTTCATACGCAAACAGAGCATTAGCTTTTTTTAAGTTATATAACTACAAGCCATTTTTGCAATTTTGCTCATCTATTCAAAAATTCTTTTCTCTAAGTTCAGACATGAAGAGTTAGTTCAATTATCTTTTAAATACATTTTTATTTATTTTCACCATATTGAAATGCAGACAGAAAGGTCTCCAACTGCTGGTTCACTCTCCAAGTACCTGTAATGTCTGGGTCTGGCCTGCCTGAAGCCGAGAGCTGACAGTTCAATCTGGGTCCCCAGCAAGGATCTAAGCACTTGGGTCACCATCAGCTTATCAGGATGCACATTTGCAAAAAGTTGGATCCAAAGTGGAGAAGCCAGGTCTGGGGCCAGGCACTCCATTACAGGATGTGGGTGTCCCAAGTGGTGACTTAACTGCTGTGCCAAAGGCCTGCTCCATCATCCATTAGAACTGCTGAAAACCGTGGGAGCTCAACAAGTTCATGAAACATGGAATTGAAAAAAAATGCTTTGAAAGCCACGCATAGTCTTTCCGTAGTAAGCATTTCCCACGAACATCTCGAGGACTCCTTATATCGTTTCATACGTCTGGGCATACATGACATTTCTAAGCCCTTTACCTAGTGATGGACATTTAGGTTTGTACATTATACATGCTTATTTACATATTGTGATGATTCTGGGAGGGCTATCATTCCCAAATCAATTGTGGTGACGGAATTGTTGTTCTTATTTCCAATCTGTTTTCAACCAACATTTTTTAAAACTCAAATACAAAGTCACACTCTAGCATGTTGTGGAAATGTCAAATTGCTGTAACAGCTGGGAAACATGCCTATTTTCCGTGCTTATCTTGCTGTGGATAGGAAATACATAGCTCCCAAAGCTTTGATATCTGCAGAACACACATGGCGGGGTATGGCTCTCAAAGCCAAAGCATAAATCTCAACGTGGAATGCCTGACTCTACCATGTCTAACTGTATGACCAGGCCAGCTGCTTAACCTCTGTGTTGCTGTTGCCTCATCACAGGAACCTACTCCACAAGGCTGTTAACTCCACAAGGGGTTAACAGTTGTGAACTGCTTAGTACACAGAGGAGAGCACCATTTATTTGTTAAATCAAGGTCAATAAAACCATGGACTTCTCCCCTAATTCCATGTGTGTGATTTTATCCGGCATGTTCCTTTGTGTTATGTGCTAGATGGGATATTCCAAGGCCATTTGTAGTTTCAAAGGCCATCGGTCACCGTCCTGGGTCATGGTCGTTGCCTACTTCTGATAGCTAACAAGATAAGTTCTTCAGCTGCACTGGGGACCAGTGCTTGCAATCTCTGCTTAGAATCAAGGGAATCCTGTTCTTGAGCTCCCAGACAAATGCACGCCTCCCTCTCCACCCCCAGCTCCACTTCAAGTTTAGCTCCCTTGGAAATGACACAGCCTCATCTACTTGGAATAGCAGCTTCCAATGGATGTCATGATGGTGAAAACTGAACAACTACTGATCTCAGAGATCATTCTGGGGTGAGAACAAATGTAACAGTGTTATTAGCCTAAGCCTTAGGATAAGGGCCTCATCCATTCCATGGCAGCTTATTTCCAAGCAGCAGAGCAAAGGCATACTGTCTGCCTCATCTGCAGATAAAAACTTTTTTTTAAAGACTTTTATTTTTATTGGAAAATCAGATATACAGAGAGGAGAGACACAGAGGAAGATCTTCTGTCCGATGATTCACTCCCCAAGCTGCTGCAACGGCTGGAGCTGTGCCAATCTGAAGCCAGGAGCCTGGAGCCTCTTATAGGTCTCCCATGCAGGTGCAGGGTCCCAAGGCTTTTGGCTGTCCTTGACTGCTTTCCCAGGCCACAAGCAGCGAGCTGGATGGGAAGTAGGACTGCTGGGATTAGAACCGGCGCCCATATGGGATCCTGGCTCAAGCAAGGCGAGGACCTTACCTTCTAGGCCATTGCACCAGGCCTGATGAAAACATTTTTAATATTTATTTGAGTATGCAAGGGAGTGCTTTCATCTACTGGCTCAATACAGTCAGGCTACAACAGGCAGACACTAGGAGCCAGGAACTCCATCTGGATCTCCCATGTGGCTGGCAGGGGCCATCATCTGCACCCTTTCTAGCTGCATAAGTTAAGAGCTGAAGAGTAATCCATTACCAGGCCTCAGACATTCCAATATGGGATGCTGGTATCACAAGCAGCAGTTTAGCATACTGTGCTACAATACAAGCGCTGATGAAAATTAGAATAATGTCCAAGAGAATTTGCTCACTGAACACATCCCAAATAGTCCATTGTCTGTGTCAAACACTGTCTTTCTTTTTCATTTTAGTTGCCTTTCATTAACAACAAAAGTAGAGGATGCCTCTATAAACACTGGTAGTAACTCAATTTACTGGAATTGCATTATGCCTGAGTACAGCACATTTAGGAATTCAATCTCATGTTTTAAAAGTTACTTACTTCCCTTTTATAAGATATCTTAATTTTTTTTTAAAGAAGACAGAAAACACACACAAAAAAACAAAATCCTGGCATGATAGCCTAGTGGATAAACCCTCGCCTTGCTTGCGCCAAGATCCCATAACAGCACCAGTTCGTGTCCTGGCAGCCCCGCTTCCCATCCAGCTCCTTGCTTGTGGCCTGGGAAAGCAGTCGAGGACAGCTCAAAGCCTTGGGACCCTGCACCTGTGTGAGAGACCTACAAGAGGCTCCAGGCTCCTGGCTCTGGATCAACTCAGCTTCGGTCGTTACAGCCACCTGGGAGTGAATAGAAGATCTTTCTCTTTGTGTCTCCTCTCTGTAAGTCTAATTTTCCAATAATAATTTTTTTAAAAAGTCTCTAGAGGCCAGTGTTGTGGCATAGCAAGCAAGGTGCTGGTTCTCAAGTCCTAGCTCCTCCACTTTGATCTAGCTTCCATCTTGCTCGTATGTCTGGGAAAGCAACAAAGGATGGCCCAAAGTATTTGGACCCCTCTACCTGGAAGTAGCTCCTGGCTTGTGTTTTGGCCTGAGGCGGTCCTCCTGGCCTGTTGCAGCCAACTGGGGAGTGAACTAGCGCAGGGATCTCTCTGCTGTTTCCACCCTTTAACTTGTTCAAATAAATAAATCGCAAAAAAGAAAAGCAAAAAGTGTCTGTGTCCAAATTGGGGTGGTGTAAAATTTACAAAAACTATTCTGAAAGTAGACTGCACTGCTCAGCAGTCATCAAAAAGGGCAAATTTAGGGTCTGGCAAATGCCTTATGGCTGCATCCACAGACTGTCAACCACCAGTTTCCCAATTGCAAAAGTTGAAAGTAAGAAAGGACTATGCCTCCTTAACAGACAGACAAGACAGCTCTGCAGATTAGCTAGCGTCCCTGAAAGACAGAAGGCCGACTCAACTCTTGCTGTATTCTCAACACACTCCTGACAACACATGTGTGGCAGTTTTGTCCACACACCAAGCAAGCAAGCAGTGCTTCCGTGCATAGCCATTCAGCTCCCACTGGCTGAGGGCTCAGTTCCCAAGCCTGCACACCTACCTCAGAGACCAGCTACAAGGCTCAATGTCACCTGGAATGTTCAATCAACCACCTAAACATTGAAGTTCCCTCACTCCCTCCTGGGTTTCAGTTTATTTGCTAGAGCATCTCACAGAACTCTGGGAAACTCTTGTGCTTTACTGGTGCTGTGGTTTGCATATTAACCAATCCCCAAGGACCCATGAAAAGGCCTGGTCACTAGCGAGGTGGTATTGGGAGAAAGTAGGGCCTCGGGGAGATCCTCAGGTCACTAGGGGTGTATCCATGGGAGCCAGCCCCATGAGAAAGCTATTATAAAAGCTTGAGGTTGGACTCAATCTCTCTCTCTCTGCGTTTCGGCTCACCATGGGATCCTTCCACAGAGTATTCACCTTTGCCATTTGCTGACTTCATTGGAAGTAAAACAAATGGAGCTGTCTGACTGTGGACTTGAGCCTCCACAACTGAGAGATAAACACTCTTTGAAGTTAGCTGCCTCAGGTATTTCTTTATGGTCACATAAGGCTGACTGATAGAAGTGGTTTATTAGAAAGGGTATTAGAAAGGGTATTACAAAGGATACAGATGAAGAGCTATGTAGTGCATGGCATGTGGGAAGACTGATAGAGTTTCCTCACCCTCCTTGTACACTTCCTCTCTAGGAGCTCTGGCAAGCTCAGTTATTTGGAAGTTCTCTGAACCCTGTGCTGTTTTCATGAAGGCGTCTTCATATCAGCACGTCTGATTAAATCACCCAACAGCTTAAGCTTCCGGTTTGTTTCCTTCCCTAGTTTGGGAGTAGGGCTGGTAGTTTCAGCCTCTTAATTCTGTCCTGCTATTCTAGGTGACTGGCCTAACTAACCTCTAACCCGAAGCTACATGGGGGTTTCTAAGCATACACCCCCCACACCACTAAATAGATATTTTACAACATCACCATGGGTCATATGCTCAGGTGAAACTGAAGGCTTTGGAGGACTGTAAGCATCACAGCTGAACCTCATTAAGATGGCTGGCTTGAATGGTACAGCCCAGACATGGAACTCATTTTCCCTTCATTGTTTTGGAGCTCAAAGAACATATTCAATCACAGCACAAATGTGTGTCTTTCACATAATGTATCATTTCACTGCTGAAAAATACAGGGTTTAAGTGCTCACATGAACCATACTTAGTCTATCTAGATGGACAATGGATCTGTGTGTATCTCCCTGTATTCATCCTAATAGTCTAAAAAATGGTGATTCCAATGGCTAAATCAAAAGCAGCCACAAAGATTTCTTTCAACCTTTTGTTCTTTTGCCTCACTTGAGATCCATTGATACAGGAATAACTGTAAACTTATTGCTTTTCCTGGCTTAAGTAAGCTGTGTTAAACCCAATGCATTTCAGCCCAGCGTTAGTCTAGTGGCTAAATCCTCACCTTGCATGCGCTAGCATCCCATATGGGTGCAGGTTCATATCCCGACTGCTCCACTTCCCATCCAGCTCCCTGTTTGTAGCCTGGGAAAGCCGTAGAGGACGGTTCAAAGCCTTGGGACCCTGTACCCACGTGGGAGACTCAGAAGAGGCTCCTGGCTTCAGATGAGCTCAGCTGTGGCTGTTGTGGCCACTGGGGGAGTGAACCAGCACACAGAAGACCTTTCTCTTTTTCTCTTCTTCTCTCTATATCTGCCTTTCCAATTAAAAATAAATAAATAAATAAATAAATAAATAAGTAAATAAATAAATAAATAAATCTTAGGAAAAAAAGACCAATGCATTTCAATTACTACGTACTCAGACTTACCTGTTTGCCTGGCTTTCTAGAAATAACACACACACACATATATATATATTTATTTTTCACACTGGAAGTTCTACTTATAGAGAAGGGTGCATAATGGGAAGACCAAAGGTAAAAATCTTCTGCACGAGAAATCAATAAATCCACATGTGTCTGTAAGCAGGGACACATGACACCCATTATGAATATTGATATGTCCTGTGCTGCACAGAGTAATGACTCTGGCAGGTCTTCCAGCTGAATGCTGTGACAACCAAACTCCTGGTTTTGTTTTGGCTGAGGTCCCAAGCTGATGGACTATACCAGTTCCTAGCATGGCTGGCTTCCCAGAAAACCATCTGGCCAGCCATCTTGATGCTGGGCCACGTGGTGCTGGAGAATGCTGCTATGGTGACAGCAACAGGAAGTATGGCAGGAGAGACACTGTTTCTTAACACTAGAGAACTTGCTGCCCTTTCAGTTCTGTCTACCACACTTTTAGATTATTTGGCAAACACAGTTTGGCTCAGGATGCTCCTCCCATCTCTTAGTCACACTCAAATCTCAAATAGCATAAGCCCCGGCTTCCTGCTTCCTATGCCAAGTCTTGCCTACTTCATTCAGGGATCCTTCTCCAGCAAGTCGTTTCTCAACTCACTAATTTGTAACTCAGCAATTTAGTAGACATGTGTTTTTGTACTTCTGTAGTCCCCATACATTTACAATATTGGTGCCTGATTTTTGTTTTTCTCCTTTAAGCCAGGAATACACAATCAAAGACCACTCTGAATCTTGAATGCCCTTGGCATTGGGCTCTATCTTAGTTCATTTCTAATTAGTGGCCCCTTTCTTTCCACCCCTACAGTTGTTCCTGTCCTGGCAGAATGTTCACCAAGATCCAAGCCACAGAAATGATTCTGAATCCAGTGGCATCCACATGGGGCAGGAATTCTTTCAACTTCAGAGACCTTTGAGACTGGTGTCCTGTCTCTGGCTCGAAGAGGATGCCACTGGAATCAGAAGGTGAACTTGACCCCAGCTTTCCCTGAGTAATCCTCTCTGAGCCAGAGACAGGACACCAGGCTCCACTCCCCAAATCTTAGAAACACAGGGACATACTATGTGATATGTGGTCATACCAATTCACTTCAATGGCTACCTTTCTTCCTGCCTTTGGAAGTTGAGGGTTAGAAAATTCTGTATTTCACCAGGGTAGATCCTGAAGTTTGGCATATCAGAACAGGCAAAAGTCGGGAAAATAAGCTTAAGCAGCTGTATTATTGCCCACAAGAGCAAGCATTCTACATGTTAGCTTGCTCTGCACACCTATTTCATTCTCCTAGACTTAGCCACAGTCTCCAGAGCAGGAACACACACATTTTTCCAATCTGTGCAGCAGAAAACTTTCCCCAAAGACCTCTAAACCATCCAAAACACAACCGCCAAAAAATTACAATGGACCTTCACAACATATGCCTGAATAAGAGATACATTATTTAAGTATAAAACCTAAAAATATAATTTTTGTGGAAAAAAAATTTGTTACCCTATGACATATGACCCTCCTACCTGTTAGGACAGCTATTATCAAAAAAGTTTAGAAGTACCAGATGGTTGTGCGGGAGGGGTGGAGTAAATGGAACTCTCGCACACTGCTGGGTACGCTGTTGGCAGGATGCAGATGGGTGCAACCACTATGGACAACTTTGTGGAAGTTCTAAAGGAATTAACAACAGAATCCTCATATCACCCAGAAATCCCTCTTTTCGCGTACAAGCCCAAAGGAAATGAAATCAGCACCTCATAAGTCTATCTGTACTTCCATGTTCATCCTGTCACTATTTATGCTATCCAAGATACTGAGTGTGAATCAATGGATAAAGAAACTGGCATACATACACAGCAAAATGCCATTTAGACTTTAAAAAGAAAGGGTGGAGAGAGAGAGATCCTGCCATTTGGCACAAGATCAGTGATGGCAGAGGACATTAAGCTCAGTGAAGAAAGGCAGATACAAAGGGCCTGGTGTAGTAGCCTAGTGGCTCAAGTCCTTGTCTTAAACGTGCCGGGATCCCATATGGACACCGGATCTAATCCCAGCAGCCCTGTGTCCTATCCACCTCCCTGCTTGTGGCCTGGGAGAGCAGTCAAGGACGGCCCAAAGCTTGGGAACCCTGCACTCACGTGGGAGACCCGGAGGAGGCTCCAGATTCTTGGCTTCGGATTGGCTCAGCTCCGGCCATTGCGGCCGCTTGGGGAGTAAGTCAACAGACAGAAGATCTTCCTCCCTATCTCTCCTCCTCTCTGTATATCTGACTTTCCAATAAAAATTTAAAAATAAATCTTCTTTTAAAAAGTCAGATGCAGAAAGGAAAATATTGCATCACCTCACCTACAAGTGGCATCTGAAAAAAAAAGTCAAATCTAGTGAGATAGAGAATAAAGCAGTGGGCATCAAGAGGTTGGGCTGCTGTGAGCAAGGTCAGAACGGGGGGAGTGCAGCGCCATGGTGGGTAGGGCGACAGGGAGATGTAGGTCAGAAAGTAACAGATACCTAAGTTGAAAAAGTCTTAGAGCATTAACACAACACAAGGACTATACTTAATGAAACTGTATTGTTTTGGGGATTCTCATAAGCTTGCAGATTTTAGCTGCCTTCCTGGTTCTGCTCACTGCACCAAACCTGTTACACTACTCATTGCACAAGCTCCCTTCCCCTCTCCACCTGCCCGAAGCCCACTCAGGACCTTGTAAGCAACCACTCCCAGCATGCTCTTCTTCTCTGAGAGGATCCTCCCATCACTCATTTAGCATTGATAAATGCTTGTTTATATATTTGCTTTCTGAAGTAAAGTCCTTGAGGAAAGGGGCATCCTCCATCTTTGCATTCCAGCAAAAATTCCTAGGTCATTAAACGGCTAGTGATGAATAGCTAAGGACAAAGAGGATGAATTGCTGGAGTCTGAGTATTTTTAGGCACGGAGACTCTACGGGCGTCAAGGGTAGTGAGATACAACATCTTTCAAACTTCAGTGTGATTGTCAGCCCAGGCGAGCCTTAAGATGTTCTAAGTGTCGCCCAGTTAATTAAGATGAACTTGATGAAGTGACTTATTTTATTTCTGCAGGACTTGTCAGAGTCTTTAATACATTAGATGATGCTGACCAAACTCATATTACCGTGCTACAGAATCCAGCCTTGTTAACACTGATCTTGGCAATTATTCACCCATGTGAGGAACACAGAGCTGAATCAGACTCCTGAAGATGGTGCAGCAGGGCTGTCAAACTCAAAACCTCCAAGCGGGAGATAACTGGCGGTCCAGTCCAGCCCAGTTATTTTAAGCTTAGGTGCTGTCATGTCAGAGAGTCTATCCACAAGCCATGGGAGGCCTGACCTGGATTCAACTGATATTGTGCCCTTCAGCAGTAACCTTAACCAAAGGTAACTATGACGGGCTCATTGCCAAGGCTGAGGAGGAGAGCTAAGCAGAGTGACTCTGGAATGCTAAAGGCTGTAATTAAGAGCTACTTAGCTGGCAACGTTGCAAGGGACATTTTCTCAGGGAAACTGAGGGTTGCAGAATGAATGGGAATGTGCTTATTTGGAGGAAGGTCAAGGGCTATTTTTGTTATTCTGTGTGTGTGTGTGTGAACTAGCTTACTCGTGTGGCATGGGGAACAAGATGTGATTGATTTGAGCCTCTTGAATTTAACATAGTTTGAGACTCTGAGTCTGGATCTGCCTCTCTCTCTCACTACCTGGCTTGGAGAACAGTAGTAGGCAAGGAGAACAGATGGAAGCCTCTGCCTCTTGACCAAGCAGGGCATTTCATTCCGAACCTGTGGCTCTCCTCCCTGGCCTCCTGGTTTCCGATCCAATACTGAGAGTACAATGACTCTAGGACAACTCACTGCACGGCTCACGTGCAAGGAAGATTCACAGGTATGGTCCCTCTGATCGGGCCTTTGAAACTTCTTTATTTTGACCCAATTCCTGATTTAGAGAAAAATTGTCAGGCAAACACAAAGAATGCCTGTAGGCTCTATATGCAAATTACCCAAATGTTGACTTCTTAGCAGCTGCTTTTTCTCCCCTCCATGTCTGTGAATTGAGACTAGGTTATACAGAAACGTCTCTCTTATCCCCACATATTTCCACGTAGCTTTACTTAAACATCCTCTTCTATAGTCATAGCACCATGAGGAAAACTGAAAACTGAACATTAATACTGGATTTAAACGCTGCTACTAATTCCAACAATGTCCTTTATAGGAAATGAGCCTTCATATTTGCATATCTTTTATGAGTCCTGGGTAGATATTTATAGACTGACCCTCAAAATGGATGTGCCAGATATCTTGTTATGATTACATCTGGGGTGTGAATTTCTGCGGAAGTGTTGCACCCCATCAGCAAGCACACAACATGGACTGGATCCAAATCTTCTGATGTCCAGTTGGATTCCGTGGTAGAGGTGGTGTCTGTTACTGGTGTAATATTCTAACCCTGAACTACATATTTCATCACACTGAACTATATTTGCTGGTATTTTAAAATTCTGGTACAATTTTGTTTTGCCTAACCTTCACTGTACATATGACAAATTACCCACACGGAGGCTTAAATATCTCTATGTAAGATACTCCATCCTACTCAGAAAACAACTTTGTCTGATCACATAGAGAAGAATCATTTTCCTCTCCACTGGAGACAGAATGAACAAGACATAGAATGTGGTGATGATGTGAAGGGCTGGAACCAGACTTTGTTAAAACTTTATAGGTTCTAATCTCAACTGAACTTGAGCTGTGGTTATGCAACTAGGTGGAGGAATCCACCATGGTGGGAGGGTTTGGGGAGGGGTGGGGAGAACCCAAGTATCTATGTAATTGTGTCACATAATACAATGTAATTACTGAAGTTAAATAATAAACAATTAAAAAAAAACTTTATAGGTTCTGAAGATGTGTAAAACAAACAAACAAACAAAAACTTTATAGGTTGTGCTTTATCATCTTATTTAAAACTAATTTTAGCATTGTGGGCACATAAAATGTGTCAAGTTAAAGGTTCCACATGAAGCACACCATTTCTAAATGGAGATTGTGAAATCCATGCTGGCGTCAGGTTTTCAATCAGTAAACCTTGTCCACAGATCCTGAAATTGACACTGAAAAGAACATTGGAGCTTTTGGGGAAGCATAAAATTCCAGGCTAACTCTGGTAAGCATGTACAATATTTTACTAAGGAATCCAGAAAGTTCATCCTGACAAAGGACACCGCTGGCTTCTGAGTCTTGAGGGAGATTGAAGACTCCCACCCTTGAGGCTTGGAGTGGCCCACAAAAAGGTCAGAGGTAAAGAATGGAAACTTGGTCCTGAGATGCTGGCTGGCCAGGAGGCACCTCCTGACTCCCAAGTTCACTTCAGCAGTGTTCAAGGTGGGGAAATCTGCACGTAGGTGAAGAGAGAGAACAGAGAACAGATCTATAGAATGTTACAAGCTCAAACGCTGGCTAACTGGATAGGACAGCCAGCTGAAGAGGTTGGATTGGGGGATGCCACACAAGTTCAGAAACATCACCTCCCAAAGATGACAGGCAGGTTATGGTGTACTGGGATCCAGAAGCTCCCCTTAGCAAGCACCTCCCTGCCCTTGGGCATGTAAGATAAGCTGAATCCTTGCCCCATAGCCACCAGCCAGTTCCTGGGACTTATTAGCAGCTTTTCTGCTTCCCTTCAATTAGGAAAAACATCCAAAGTACTCCCCCAGCTGCTAGGGAATACAGCATTTATTTACCTATACCAAGGGTCAAAGCTCAAATGTCAGCAACCAATTGCTAAAGCAAACAGGAGCCGGTGAATACAGGACAACCAGGAGATCTATGGGCTCTGGACAGAGCGGGCAAGGTTGATCAAGACATTGATATTTTTAAAAAAGCATCTGCTGTCAACTAAAGGCCCAGGGGATGTTGTGTCACTTCGCCTGCTGAATGGCAGCAAAGCCATCTCCTCTTTTCCTAACTGAAACTCCCAGCCCTGTGATCAGCCATGACTGGGATGGAATATCATCCAGCACCACAGATAGCCTTTACAGCAGAGGAAACTCACAATGAGATGAGATCCACAAGAATGCCCCTTCCCTTGAGACCTGTCTACACCCCGCCCATTAGGACAGCTCCTGTAAGTGCCGGGTCCCATGGGTTCAATTAATAGGATCCTTGTATCTGTTTACCGAGTGCCTTCTCTGTGTCAGCAGCCATTTCTGATGCTGGGCTATCACAAAGCCCTGAAGGAAACTGACATGCAGACTAAGTCACAAAGAAAGAAAAAACATCCAGCGGTGTCATGTGGCATTTAAAGAGTTAAGTGGGCCAACGGTCTGGGACTGGCCAGGATGACTTCCTCAGCATGAGCAGTTGGTGTCAGTCTCTCTGAGAAGAGACATTTAAAGCTGGAAGCTGAGTGACACGCAGGAAGAAAGCAGATGTGTGAAAAGTAGCCGAAGGCATTCTGTCCAGGGCAGCCTGTGCAAAGGGTTTCAGCAGGAACCAGTTATCGGAAAAAAGTCCTTGCGGCTGGAGTGAAGCTGCTCAAGTGGGGAGGGCCAGGAAAGGAAGCTGATGCTGGAAACACGGGCAGGGAGTGGATCCACAGTCCTGCAGGCCAAGGCAGGTTTGGAACTTCACCCCTACCGCAACGGGAAGACGCTGGACTCTTTCCAAAGGGGTTAGTGCTGGCACAGGTGCCGAGATGGCTTACTGACCGCGATGGTCATTTCTAACTCTTCCTTGCTGTATGGCCACAAATACTTCTCCTGAACTAGAATCATCTGTTCATTGAGAATTGCCTTTCCACTGAGCAAAAACTGAAGAAGATGGGGAAAAACAACTGCTAGATATGGATGATTAGGGAAGATCGGGAAACTCCGATCAGACCTCGGGACGAAACCTTCCACACTTGGCTCAACACCCAAGGCTGATCCCCTTACTGTGAGCTTGTGTTTCCTATACCTATGTGTCACCCAATATCTCAACTTGATTCTTCTGGCTGTGATACAGACGTACTGATAGAGCTTTAGGTGGCATGTCAGCAGAGCTCCTACCCTGGATTTTGCTTATCTCTCTGCCTAGGAAGTTCTTTTCCCGGATCCCACAGAGCTCCTTCCCTTTCTTCCTTCTGAAGTGCTGCCTTCCCGGACTACTGTGCTTGAAGCTGTGGTAGCATACCTCATCTAACAAACCCCTTTCCCACCACTTTCCTGGTAATCTAACCAACTCTATATACACACCTTACTTCGCGTATTCTTCACTTAAAAAATGCTTATTCATTCATTTATTTTCATCTGTTTGAAAGGCAAAGCAAGGGTATGAACAAGAGAAAAAAGAGAATTAGACGGAGACAAAGCTACGGATATCTTCCAAGTGGTGCTTCACCCCTCAAATGCCTGCAACAACCAGTGCCGTGCCAGGCCAAAGCCAGGAGCCAGGAACTCCATCCTGGTCTCCCGTGTATTGGTAGCCCAAACACGGGTTTGATTCCAAGAACGAATCATCAGAATGCTGAATCTGAAAAGGAGCAAATGGAACTCACCCGGGCACTCTGATAAGGGATGCAAACGCCCCAGCAGTGCCTTCACCTGATGCACCGTAATGCCTGCCCCTTGTATTCTGCACTTGAATATCTGTGCTCTTGCTGACACTAGGATGAGCTAACTCCCAGAGAATACTATGCTTTCCTTTACAAGCCCACCAGGCCAGAGCCCTTACCCTCAACACCTTGTTCATTAGGTTCTCACTCTTCTGGTCTCCAGCCAACTGCTGTAATGACCCCAGGGCCAGATATCAGGCCATCAGACACAGTCTCATATACTCCAGAGCTCTCTGAAAGTATTCAAACCTGTCAATCCTAAATCCACTTACCCTGCCTTCACTTCTTTTTTTTTTTTTTTTAAGATTTATTTTATTTTTATTACAAAGTCAGATATACAGAGAGGAGGAGAGAGAGGAAGATCTTCCATTCAATGATTCACTCCCCAAGTGAGCGCAACGGCCAGTGCTGTGCTGATCCAGAGCCAGGAGCCAGGAACTTCCTCCAGGTCTTCCACACGGGTGTAGGATCCCAAAGCATTGGGCCATCCTCAACTGCTTTCCCAGGCCACAAGCAGGGAGCTGGATGGGAAGTGGAGCTGCTGGGATTAGAACCAGCGCCCATATGGGATCCCGGCGCGTTCAAGGCGAGGACTTAAGCCACTAGGCCATGGCGCCAGGCCCCTAAATTTTGTTTTATGACACTGTTTCATAGGCTCTGGGATTCCCTCAACCCCTCCCCAGCCCTCCCCCACATGATGGATTCCTCCACATTGTTGCAGTATTACAGTTCAAATCCAGTCATAGTTCCTACATTGCAAGCATGTACCATGCATAGAGTCCAGCATCTTATTGTCTAGATAAATTCAACAGTTTCTTGGGGACACCATCTCTGGTCTGAAAGTAGAACTGGCGGAATATCATCCCATCCAATGAAAAGCCACAACATAACATCAAAAACAATTGGCAATATTATGGAGTTAACTGACAATGGTATTGAGTGACCAATATGTTAGAAAATATCAGTTCTTAACCACCTCCTGTGACTACTTCAGTGATATTTCAATTTTAGCTTACACACATCCGGCTGCTATATACCTTATACTGAACTTGGCAGATTTTAGGATAGTCCCAACCGGTTTTAACTCTACCTGCCTCACTTCAGCCTCTGTATTCCTTCTCTCTCCACCTGCCACTAACCTGCTGTGGCCCAATTTGGCAAGCTCTCTTCTAGGAACTGTGAGTAATAAACTCTTTGCTACAGCAACCACACATCTCCTGAATTGCTGGCATTTCTGAATCTCAAAATTTTTTCTAAGTCTAACTTATACTTGTCTCTCTTCCTCCCTCTATTCCCATGTAGCCCCCTGAGGGAAGGACTTTTGCCTCTGCTTTGGTTCACTGTAGTGTTGCTAGCACTTAGAAGGATACCTGGCACAGAACTAAAACATTCAGATAACTTTGTTGGGGTGGGGAATGATTTCACAAAATGCTTCATCCGTACATTCTAAGTATCAAAGGAGCGAAGAGGAAGCCAAGGTGCCCACTAGGTGTACATGATTCTTGGAATCCAAAAGAGTCCCAAGCTCTACTTTTGACCCCTGAACCTTGGTTCCCCATCCATAAAATGAGGGTGAACTACCACCTGTGACCGAGACTGAAATGCTTACCAGGAGCCATTGTGAAAGGTGAGTATCTGGTAACACAGCAGGGGCAATGCTGACTGTTGGAGGACAATGAACTAGCAGATAGAATATCTTTATTTCTGTCTTGCCCTCTCTTTCTTTATAACTCTGTTTTTCCAATAAATGGAATAAATCTTAAAGGAAAAGTATGGTATAACTTTGAACCTAGAAACTGGACCAGTTATGCCAAAACATGTGTGAAAACATATGCACATACATGCACGTGCATACACACACAGGTACTTGAAAATGTCTGAAGAATATAGCATTGAAAGTAAGTTTACAGGGCAGGCATTTAGGCAAGTGATGAAAACATGAGTTAAAGTGCCTGCATCACATACTGAGATACCTGGGTTCAATTCTCAGCTCTGGCTCCTGACTCTCCTGTCTTGCTAAGGCAGAACCTGGAAGGTAGTGGTGAAAGATCAAATAATTCAGTTCTTGCCACTCTTGGTGACAGATCTGAATTGAGTCCTCAGGTCCTGGTGTTGGTGGGCATTTAGGGGACTGAGCTAACGGCTGGGAGCTCGCTTTATCTCTCAAAAAATAAACAATTTTAGAAATAAATTTGGCACAAAAATCTTGAAATTCACGCACACGTTCCCAACAGTCCGCATGTTGTGCAAACTTTCTGAAGACTCCTTATAGATGTTCATAATGCAATGTACCAGCAGAAAAGAGGCTGAGCGATGAGTCCCCATAGTCAAGATTTCTAGGGTTACAGGTTATACCTTTTCTGTACTTTACCTTGTACGTTCCAAATTCTGCATGCTACAAAATACACATTACATTGAAAAGTATATCATATAAGATATACATGGTCACACATTTCACATAAAACCTTAGATGCTCACAGGGCTGGAAAGTCCATTCTCTCCACTTCTTTCCAATTATCTCCACATTCCAATTTTGCTTTCCCACCTAGAACTAATCGCAGGTTTAGATATGTAGTTCTCCATTTCCCACACATCCCTTTCTGTGTCCCACACACAATTTTTTTTTGTACCAAGCCATTCATATTATAGAGTTGAAGAGGTGAAGGAGCCTATGATTTTGTTTTTCCAACCTGGCTAGTGGGAGATCTTCCTGTGTCCACATTTTCTTTTTTTGTTGTTTGTTTCAGTTGACTGCATACCCTTTCACAAAGAGAACCAGAGCCATTCCCCATGGTGGAAGTGACAGTGTCTCTCGTCTTCCTGCTTATTAACACGGACACGGTCACTGTACGTCATTAGACAAATGGAGACTGCTGCAGGGTATGGTCCAAGAAGTGGCTGAGAAGCCAAAAGGCAGACACCTTTTCATAGATTCTGGCCCTTCTGCAAGGCCCTCTCAAGTTGCATTTTTGCTAGCACAGTGGTCCCCTTCCTGACAATCTAAAGAATGAAAAAAAAATTATTGTTTTTAACTGTATTTTTAAAAAGATTTACTTATTTATTTATTTGAAAGGCAGAGTTGGTTCACTCCCCAAATGGCTACAAAGGCTGGGATTAGACCAAGCCAAAGCCAGGAACCAGCAATTCCATTCAGGTCTCCCATGTGGGTGGGTAAGGGTCCAAGCACCTGGGCCATTTTCTGGTGCTTTCCTAGGTGCACTAGCAGAGAGTTGGATCAGAAGTCAAGCAGTTGGCAAACTAAACCAGTACTTATACAGCATGTTGGTGTCACTGATGGCAGCTTAACCTGATGTGCCACAACAATGGACCTTGTTTGTATTTTTGGTTAATATTGGTACTATTTTTTCAAAAGCTTATTGCATTTTTAAAAAAGAAATCATTCTTCATAATCTTTATCTATTTTCTATATTGGGTTTTGGTTTTCTTTTGCTTGATTTAGTCAAACTCTTCACCTATTACAGGTATTAGTCTTTTAGCCATTGTGTAGGCTGCCAAGTTTACCATTTATTTTAATTTCCTCTACATGTCAATTATGCTTGCCTGAAATTCACCTGGGATTTATTTTTCTGTATAATGTGATATGGTGAGACATTTTATTTGAATATTCAGGAGGATAGGTTAAAGCAGAAACTTAAAAAGACCTCTTGTTCATATTGTCTCCTCAAAGATTTGCTTATTTGAAGGGCAGCATGACACAGGAGGAGAGGTAATCAGAAATTTTCCATTGACTGATTGACTCCCCAAATGCCCACAATAGTCAGAGCTGGGTCAGACTGAATCCAGGAGCCAGGAATTCCATCAAGATCTGCCGAGTGAATGTCAGGGACTCAAGTACTGAGGCGATTGTCTGCTGTCTATGAGGTACCCTGATGGAATGCTGCATCAGAAGCAGGGACAGATTAGAGCCCAGGCACTCCAGTATGCGAGAATGTCCAAGTAGAAAAGTTTAACTTGTTACACTACAATAACCACTCCTACATTTATTGTTAGCTTGTCATATTTTACAAAGAAAACATGCAGGCGGGCCCGGCGCCATGGCCTAGCGGCTAAAGTTCTCGCCTTGAACGCCCTGGGATCCCATATGAGCGCCGGTTCTAATCCCAGCAGCTCCACTTCCCATCCAGCTCCCTGCTTGTGGCCTGGGAAAGCAGTCGAGCATGGCCCAAAGCTTTGGGACCCTGCACCCGCATGGGAGACCCGGAAGAGGTTCCTGGTTCCTGGCTTTGGATTGGCGCACACCGGCCATTGTGGCTCACTTGGGGAGTGAATCATCAGACAGAAGATCTTCCTCTCTGTCTCTCCTCCTCTCTGTATATCTGATTTTGTAATCAAATAAATAAATCTTTAAAAAAAAAAACATGCAGGAATTCCTAGGGGAAACATTGAAAATCCCTGCCACACATGGCCTGGGCATTTTCCTAGCTCAGCAAATGTACTGAGTTGCACAACCAACAAGCTGGTCAGATGTGAGGAGTAGACCTCACGCGTTTTTGAGCTTTCAGCCAGTCTAAAAGAGAAGGCACTTTAGCCTAAATATCCCCCAAGGCCAAAGCTGAAGGCTCCAGGTAGGAATGTCCATGAAGCGGATACTATAGTAATGACCCCAAAGCACAACTTCCCTTGGACACACAAACTCCAATCAATGTGATTTGATTTCTTTATGTGTTTTCTACAACTGTGAACTGAAGTTTCAGTGTATTTAGGTTTAATAATGATCTGCTGAAAAAAAATGCATGAGTAAGTTAAGCCGTATCTTTGTACCCTTTAAGCTGGAGCTAATGAGAGGGCGTCAGCAGGGCACCCGAGATGGTAGAGTAGGACACGAAAGAGTGCTAATTAACCAGAAGCAGGCTCCCAATCCAGCCTTTGGAAGAGGTGCTAGAAACCAAGGAAGTACAGCTCTAGGTTCATGTGCTTTGGGACAGAAAGGGATCTACTCATGTGCAATGGAAGGGGTGGCTTCGGCGGCAGACCCGACTGCCAGTTTGCTCTTGACTGTTCTAAAAATCACATTGCCACAGGGGCTTAGAGTCACCCCCTTGTGCATGTGCCTTTATTAAATACACACCTAAACATAATCAAGCATCAGAAACTGACATGTAACCCAGCCACAGTGACAGAGGCGGGACCATGAGGAAGCCCGTGCACTGTCCCAACCCATTCCTTTATTTGGTGGTTGCAGGGAAGGTAGACAGCTGATTCTGGGAGGCTCAGCACGGGGCCTGGAGAGCGAGGAGTGGTGCTTGGGACCTGGCACCCATGAGCCATAAGAAACGTTAGGAAAGGCGGAGATGGAAGAAGAGTCCGGGTCTTGCTGGAAAGTGTGGGTGGTCTGTTGAGGTGGTACCTAGTTGAGAAGGTACCAGGTAGGCTCTGTCATAACATCTTGTTTCTCCTGGCCATAAAAGTCATCATGATTGAAGGAATCTTGGTGAATCAAAAAAGTTTCAATAATTCCATTTTTAAAAACACCACATTTTCCACAAATTTTCTTCTAATCTTCTATAAATTAAGAAATACGTCTCTTCCAAATATACACATTTTGGTGATATGAATTGTATAGATCATGGCAGATATAGATAATTTCCTGTTTAGCCACTCTGAAGTGTACAATCCAGTAGCTCTAAGTATATCCACAATATCGTATAATGACCACCACCAAAACTAACCTTGCACATGCTATCCTTTGCTGACAACATATATCACAAGGGCTGAATATTTTATTGCCATTTCCACATAACATTTACAACGCTCCAGGTACACAGGTGTTATTACTGTCATTTTATGCCCGAGCATATGACATCAATAGGCTGAGTCCCTTGTGGGAATCAACAACAGTTGGTAAGTGACAGACTGGTATTCAGGGCAGATCTGGGGTCTACAGTCTGCACTTTTACATAAATTTTACAGTTCTGAGTTGCATTTGTGTGATGGACCACAGAAGAGGGAAGTATGGCAATCGACCTATTATCTCCAAACACACAAAAAGGATTTAACAATATTTATTTCATATTTTGAATTGGGAAAAGTCTGAAATATTTCTAACCTAATATAATGGAAATTGCACAATATTCTCCTTTATCTCATAGAATAATTTATTTTAAGGATCATAAAAATATTTATAGTGCTTTCAAGAGCTCATCAGCAACCTTCATCTCCCAAATCTATTTTCCCATCATTAAGCACTTCTAATTTCAATTCTACTCTTGCAAGGCTGTGCAGAAACAACCTTGGTGGTTTGGGAAGAGCTACAGAGACCAACGGTGGCACCAGGAGTGGCTTCTTGCAGGGTTCAGAGGGTGTGTCTTTCCTGCCCCCACTTTGGAACACATTACTCAAATCAAACGCCAAGTCTGAAAGCCAGGAAGGCGATTCTGACCAACTATTTCTCCAGAGTTCCACTATGTGTAATTAGAGTCTGCTACCCAGCGTGACCCTAATTGTTGTAGAATAGGAATCCCTTGCAAGCCTAAATCACACAACACAGCACATGAGAGCTGACACTCTTTTTCGTCGTCCTAGAGCATGACCCCTCACCTACACAGAAATCTTCTCAAATAAGACCACGGGAGTTCAAGTGGTACCAGCTTTCCCTAGCTTGATGGGACATCATATTCTAAACAGGAAGGCAGAATATGCACAGAAACTAAAATGCCAATCTCCTTCATTTCCCTCCTTTATTCCCACTAAGTTCAAAGTCACAATGAGGCAACTTATATTTTGAAGCAAAGAATCCCAACAGACTAGTATATGGGAACCACAATGCAAGTATATTCTTCCTATTTTTTAAAGATTTATTTATTTGAAAAGCAGACAGAGAGAGAGAGAGAGAGAGAGAGAGAGAAAATCTTCCATCACTAGGTTCACTTCTCAAATGACCACCAATAGCCAGGGCTGGTCTAGGCAGTAGCCAGAAGCCGGGAATCCCAACCTGGTCTCCCTCATGGGTGGCAGGATCCCAAGCACTTGGGCCATCTTCTGCTGCTCTTCCTGGGACATTTGCAGGAAACTGGATCAGAAGCAGAGTAGCCAGGACTTAAACTGGCACTCCAGAATGGGCTATCAGCATTGTAAGTGGTAACTCAGCCAAGTGCATGACATGGGCCCCACAGTCACATGTTATGGGTGGGAAGAGGGAAGTGCCATTTTAAAAACTGGCGGAGTCCATCCCCACAGGGCAGACACCACTTGGCCTTTAGGCCACTCCCTGCCGGAGAAAGCAACCCCAGCGTTTTGGTCTGGTCCATTAACCCAGACTAGGGATGCTAAATGAAAAACGACTAATAAACGGTCCGAGGAAAACTGTACCCTCAGTTCCCTGAGTCAACAACTGGGCTCCAAGAGATGAAATCCAACACTCTCATTAGGGTCTGAGAACCCTAAGGAAGGATGTAAGAATTTTGACACAAGGGAGCAGAGTAACCAAATGTCAATTACGGGTTGTCAAGGTAACCAGCAGAAAGCAGGTGGGACAGAGGTCTGTGAAGATTGTGATGACTTGGAAACAGCCTCCTCTGAGAAGTTCACACTATTTTAAGAGATAGACAAATGTGACTGTGGTTAAAGATAATCACAGTCAGATGTTGGCAGAAGTAGACAAACATTTCTAGGCCTATGCTATTTAGAGTATAAAAGTGTGTGTGTGTTTGCCAGGCAATGCTTATATTAAGAGCTCCGGCGGCATGGGGTTTACATATGCAAATAAAAAATAACACCCTCAAAGAAAAGATTGCTTCTGGAACTAGTCTATTCCACAGTTTTTGGAACACAGTATGAAACTGGACTAGATTCTATGGAAGCACTTTAAAAACAAAACAACCCTGCACCCTTTGCCAAAGGGAAAAAAAAATCCACAACATGCAAAACACACACACACGGAAACCTGAATCAATTTAGGCGGCAGGTTACGTGGGAGAGCAAGCGAGCTGACTGTGGTGAGGAAGCCAGAAGTTAATTTATTAACACATACTCTTGGGAAAAATCACCTCATCTTTTGAGTCTCCATTTGCTCACCTGGGAGCTGGGCAGGTTCACTCCCCAAAGACACTGTCGCCACACACCATCCACTGCGACCTGTCCATCACTGGTATGGACACTCCACTCCCACACAGGCCTAGGTCCCTCCCCATGCTCCTTTCTTTGTGACCCTTCAGGTCCCAGCCATGGTCATTTCTTCACCTGAAGACTTCCTCCCCACCCACTCTAGAAGGGCTGGTCACTCCGTCCTCTGAGCACTTCCGAGAGGCCAGCCTGGGGGATTTTGGCACAGCTTCTCAGGAGACTGCACATGCTAGCTCAACACGCAGTACTGAGGACACCTGCCACTGCCTTCTCTGTACCCATTTCTCTGAGGACAAACCAAATGGTATAGCCTGGTGAGTTGAAATTCTGTCCCTGCTCCATCTACACGCCTGGGGGGTAGATCTTAAATACCTGAATTATGAGGATACTTCAAAAAAGTTCTTGGAAAATGAAATTAAGAGTATTTTGATGCAAAGATTTTTTTTAAATCCCATGTACAGTTTTGTCCTAATATCTATGAACTTTTGAAAGACACCACTATGCACAAATTTCAAAGAGTCTTGGTAGCAATAGCACCTTATTTTTTAATTCCACTTTCCACAAACTTACTGAAGTACCTCCCTCTTTCATTCCCTGGGTCTTGGGGATTAGTTCAAGGGCATCTGACATGACTTACTGTAGACAGCCCCAACAGACAAAGTCATAGGGCACTTCTCGTTTCCTGATTTCTGATGGACATGAAGGTCTGTAAGTGAAGCTTCTTTTTCCATAAAAGCATGCATTCTAAATGTAACCAATGCTACATTTACTCAAAATGTCAAGTTGCCTTATTTTTGTTTAAAAGCTGGTATTGTAGAATAGTGGATAAGGCCTCCAGCTGGGATGCCTGCAACCCACAACAGAGTGTGGGTTTGAATTTTGCCTGCTGTTTTTTTTTTTTTTAAATGATACAGTTCCATAGGCTCAGGGATCTCTGCTTCCACTCTCAACTCACTCCCTGCTTCACTGTTTCCTCCCATAACAATAATCCAATCTCTCAACAACAGTCACAAGTCCATCGTTCTGCTATTTAAGTATATCATGACATTGTAGGTGCAGGCCAATGGTAGCAAGTCCACCATCCCATTGTCAAGATATATTTCACAGTTTCAGTGGGAATCCATCTTTTTTTTTTCAGTAGAGATGCATACTGCAATGTATCTTCATGGTATAGTTGCCTCCTTTATACAGATCTCTAGATGAATATATGTATACACGTTTATCTATATATTTATTGATTTTGTATTTTGTATTAAGGTTGCCTTATATCAGAGAGAACATGTGATATTTGTCCTTTTTGGATTGGCTTATTTTACTGCCTGCTCTGCTTCTGATCCAATCCCCTCCTAATGCACCTGGAAAAGCAATGGCTGATTTTCAGCTATTTAGGTTCCTGCTACCTACACAGGAGACCTAGCTGACTTCCTGGCTCCTAGCTTCACCTGGGGAGTGAACCAGCATATGGAAAATCCCTCTCTCTTTTTCTCTCTCCCTTATTTCATTCACTCTCATTCTCCCTTATTCTCCCCAACTGGCCACAATGGCCAGAGCTGAGCTGAGCTGAAGCCAGGAGCTTCTTCCATATCTCCTATGTGGGTGCAGGGGCCTCAGGCTTTGTGCCATCCTCCACTGCTTTCCCAGGCCACAAGCAGGGAGCTGGATGGGAAGTGGGGCAGCTGGGACAGGAGCCAGCTCCCATGTGGGATAGTGGCATTTGCAAGCAGAGGATTAACTAATTGAGCCCTCACGCTGGGCCCTCACTCTATCAACTGAAGAAATGAATCTTTAAAAAAAAAAAAAGAAAGCAGCCTAATGAGCTGCTAATAACAATAGAAATTTCTAAGTCACAAATAGCAGATTAGATATTCAGCAGAGTAGAGCAGATAATTGTGGTAATTAAAGGAGCTTTGAACATAAATGCAGGATAATGCACATACTAAACCAATAAATGAATCTAAAGGCCCTTCTCAGGACTTGCTGGAGAGCGGCTAAATCCAACACATGGGCCTCCAGGAACTGGGAGGGGAACTCTGATCTCTATCTTCCTAAGAACTGCCACCTGTATCACTGCTCTGTGCACCAGGTCAGCACTGTGTCTTGAACAGGGACATTCCCTGGGCAAAAGGCCAGTGTTGTGTAGTGTAGGTTACAAGTTTATTTTCCTTGAAAGCTTTGAGAAATTCTTATCTAATTTCATCCCATTTAATGGCTCACCTAAAAACGTTGTGCTGTAAGTCAGTGAGATGTCTGTTAATGGGAGGAATGTTCCCTAACTAGCATTTATTGAGTGTATTCTCTCTGCCAGGGCAGCCAGGACACACACTTGAATCTTTACAACTTAGGGTATGGATACCTGTTATTTTCCCAAGTACGCAGGAGAAGAAATGGGCACAAAGATGTTAATAAGTAGCTTAATATAACATCATTAATAAGCTCTAAACACCAGGATAGAGACTCAGCCTGGCCCTCTCCGAATCATGACCTTCTCGTAGCAGAGACTTGAACTAAGGAATGAATGGCCTGCAAAAAGCTCTCTCCTACTTAGAAAAGATGACAGATGAGCACAACAGAGTCAACTGGCCCACCTACCTTTCTGAGTCAAGTCCCTGTTTGTGACACAACCTGGGCACTTTCAAGGAGTGCTAGAACCCTGGCTCCCCAAGCTCTCAACATCAGCCAAGGTGTTTTGGAAACACATTTGTACTCAAGGCAGCCTCTCTAGACCTGCCCCTAGACTACTTCCAAAACACTAGGGATCAACAGGGAAACAAAGGCAGTCTCACTGAGTCATAATCTTGTACCACTTTCAAAATGTCATATACAACAAGTCTATGGTATATGATGCTAATTGTGATTATAAATACACATTGGAGGTGTAACCACATGCTGCTAAGCTAAATTTTACAAACCAGATCAGATTTTTTTTAAAGATTTATTCATTTTATTACAGCCAGATATACACAGAGGAGGAGAGACAGAGAGGAAGATCTTCCGTCCGATGATTCACTCCCCAAGTGAGCCACAATGGGCCAGTGCGCGCCGATCCGAAGCCGGGAACCTGGAACCTCTTCCGGGTCTCCCACACGGGTGCAGTGTCCCAATACATTGGGCCGTCCTCAACTGCTTTCCCAGGCCACAAGCAGGGAGGTTGATGGGAAGTGGAGCTGCCGGGATTAGAACCGGCGCCCACATGGGATCCCAGGGCGTTCAAGGCGAGGACTTTAGCCGCTAGGCCACAGCGCCGGGCCCCAGATCAGATTTTAGTACTTGACTTGGCAAAGCTATCCCACAAGCAGAACTTCGGACTCTGCCTGGTCCTGTCTGAAACATGTTCCCACTGATAGAGGAAAAAAGATGCCAACTAAACAAAGATGTATACCACGCAACTGAGCAACGACTAAAATCAATATAACATGGTGTGCAGATGGGACCGCATCAACCTGAGGTTGGTGACTTTGGAATAGAAGACAAAGGTGAGCTCACGATAGCAGCAGAATGCTTGGCAGGAGCCAGGGAAACTACAGATCCAGGGCAAGCTGCGTCAGTGATACTAGACAATAGGAAGAGGCTGAGGGGGCGGAGCATTCTCCACAGCCGGGCTGGGCCCCGTGCCAGTGGTCCCCTGGGATGACTATTTCTCCCCCCGCCCAGGGCTCCTTCAGTGCATACACTCTTTGCTCCTCTGAGAACAGCTCAGCTCTGGTTTGTGCACTTACAGCCCTGGCTTGCATATTTTGGCAGAAGGGTCACAGTTAAATTTAGAGTTGACCCTCCTTCACTGGGAGTGAGTGGGAACACTGGCTGTATGAACAGATGCATGGACACTGCGGTACAGCTGGTCACAGATGTGTCTTCATGGGGAAGCATGATGTGGAACTGGTGGTTAGGCTGGAAGTTAAATTGGGAAGGGGATGGAACTTCCCAAACAAAGCCCAAAGAAGCGGGAATCTAAAAAATAGAAAGCTGGGGGTAGGGTGAAGTGGGGAGCTGGTGTAGTAGTATAGTAGGCTAAGGCTTCTGCCTGTGGTACCAACATGCCATATGGTCACTGGTTCATGTTCTGGCTGTTTCATTTCCAACATGGCTCCCAGCTTATGGCCTGGGAAAGCCTGGAGGATGGCTCAAGCACTTGAGCTCCCTGTACCCACCTGGGGCTCCTGGCTTCAGATTGCCTCAGCTCTAGCCTTTACAGCCATTTGAAGACTGAACCAGCACATGGAAGCTCTCTCTCTCTCCATGTCTCTGTAACTCTGCCTTTCAAATAAAAATAAATAAATCTTTAAAAGGCAACCTTAAAAGTATAATGAACTTTTTCTGCTTTCCAACAGAACCAAGTAAACAAGACTGCCTTTAGTTCTTCAACCTCTTTGCAGAGTAAAAGTTGGGGAAATCCTTGGGATGACTGAATCCAGGGTCCCACACGCTCAGGGAAGCAGGTCTACCCCACTGCCTAGACGGTGTCATTAGACTGAGCTGACACCTATCTTCAGGTGGTGATGGGGGCACTGCTGCAGGGGCCAGCAGCTGTGGGTGGCAATACCTGAGTTAAGAAGGCAAACTCAGGCAGAGAGGTCAAGGTAAAGAGTGGTGACGTCAATCTAACGCTTGTCATCTGGAGCCTAGCTTCACGGGTTCATGTCACAGATGATGACAGCTCCATAGGAAGTGGGTGCCCCAGCAACCATCCTGTGTGGCTAGAGGCACAGGCTCCTCAGAGGCTTACAGACCAAAAAATGATTTGTGAGCTACTGAAGCCAGTCAGCTTCAAGCCAGGCAAAGTCCACAAAGCTGTCTGGCTTGGTGTTTTTCACTCCATTACCCTCTGTTCTCCCACAGTAGTTGGTGGGATGTTTAGTAAAGACTCAAAATTTGGTCCTACATGTACCAGACCACTTGAGGCCAGGAGAGGGACAGTATCAAGACTCTTGGTATCCATGGCCCTCCTCAGACAGGATCTATGGTCCAAAGTAAATCCTATCTCCTTCTCTATCCCCACCAGATATCCAGAGTGCACTGTATTTAGAAAATGTGTGTGTGTTTCAGAGAGGAGGGGAGCGGGGGCAGATTCACCTATGGCCCCCTCCAAGTGTAGACTGAGGACAGCAGCTTCTTTTGTTTTGATTTCTGATTATCCCCCAGTCCCTGGAGGAGTCATCTATGACCAGGAGTCAGGAGGCCCCAGGGAAGGCCATTGATGGCTTTGGGGCCTGATTTAGAACAGAGTACACGGGTTAACCAATCCTGGCTTCGGAACAGCTTTCACCTTCCATCTGGTTTGGAAGGTCACAGGATGTTTCAAAAAGTCTTGTGGCCTTCCCTGGAGATTCCCAGAATCGTGGTGGGCGGGTTGAGATTTCATTAGGACTGGTGGGACTGAGCTCTTAGCTCTGTGTTCTGAAAACCAAGCTCTGGCTTCAGGTAGACCTGTGCCAAGAGAGTGACAGACAGAGGTTCCCCCAGAATCACTTCAGGCATTATTAAACCAGCTTGAGATCTGCCTCAGTGGGGGGTATTTATACCAGGGATGCTGCCAGACACCATGGTGGAGAGGTTTTTGTTTTTTTCAGAGACTAACTTACCAACATGTAACTAGACGGGCATTTTGCCATGTGTCAATATGACTTGTTTTTTCTTCAAGTAATCTTCTTGCTTTTAGATTGTTTCTAACTTTTGCCATTATAAGCACTATTGTAATGGTCATTCTCATGGCAGCCTTGACACAAACTCTGTAATTAGTTATGGAAGGAAAATTTTTGAAAAGGAGTTCCTGATTCAAAAGACTGACCACCCCTGACTGGTCTGAGCCCTTTGGAAGGAGTGTGCTCTTTTGTTTTAGAAGTTTTATGGAAGACATCTTCTAGGGCCAGGAATTTCAAGTCTCTCCTACTGTTTGTTTTTGTTTACATTTTCTTAATTTCTTTTTGGAAAAGGAAGTAATCTGGTTGAGACCATGATAAGCTAATGTCTTTGATTTCTTGGACTAGATATGATGGGGTAATGGAAAGGATGTAGTTTATCATTATTCTGGATTTAGAGTGACATGTTATGCCACTCACCTGTTGTGACCCTGTGCAGGTTACATAGGCTGGATGCAGTCTCTGCATCCAGCAAGCAGGAATGGCGGGCAGCTGCCCAGGGGGGTTCTGGCGCATGGTAGGGGCTGAGGAAGGACTGAGTTATTATCATCACAAATGAGAACCTGCAAGTCCTTGTGGACTCATGCCCACTGCCACATTCAAATGCTTTCATTCGTGTCTTAATCATGGGAGAAGTCGAAGATCTTCCATTCGCGGATGGAAGATCTGAGTAGTGTGTGACCCCAGAACATGGAAGATGCTTCCATGTTCCCCCCTGCCCCCCCCGCCCCCCCAGGACCTTGAAGATGCAACTTAGAAACTGCTCCTTTAAGTGTGAAACAGGAATAACAAAGAAACAAAACCAGAAAAACAACAGTTGCTAAAGATAGTAAGAGCACTCCTGCTTTGAGACTCTAGGAAATATAAGTTTTTCCTCAGGCCCTAAAGGGCAAACAGGGGTCCTTAAAGGACTCAGGAAGATACACTGTGAGCAAACAGCAGGGACACCCTCAGATCCACAGAGGAAGGCAAGTCAAACCCGTCTAGAGCCACGCCTTCCAGTCCTGCAGCCAGCAGCCACACAGGCTACTGAGGACATGCAGTACGGCTAGTCCAACTTGGATGTATTCTGAGTGTAAGTTACACTTCAGATTTCGAAGATGTGCTCTCAAAATCCCGAATATTTAGCACCCCCTTTTCCTGGCCTGACCTGACTCCACAATGCCCCACCGAATGCATCGTAAGAGTATTGTAGAAGTTATTCAATATGCTCAGTGAAAAACAGTTTATGACACTTGTATATCAAATTGCTGAGAAAACCACAGAGGAAAAAAACAAGGTGGAGAGGATATATTCAAAGTGTTCATGTTAGGGCTTAGTGGACAAAGCTACGGCCTGCAATACCAGCATCTGTGTGGGTTTAAGTCCCAGCTGCTCGGCTATTGTGCCCGGGAAAGCAGCAGAAGACAGCCCCTCTGCCCACATGGGTGATCTGGAAGAAATCCCTTGCTGTGTCTCTCCCTCTCTAACTCTGCCTTTCAAATAAAATAAATATTTAAAAAGAAAATGCCCCCTAAGTGTAATCCTAGTTGTCTCTAGGTGATGGAATGTTTACAGTTTTTTCTACTCACTTGATTTTCCTTGACAGAAAAAATTTATCAAAGCTGTTTCACAGTCACAATAACTTAAAAATGAAATGAAGTAGAGAAAAATCCTCAAACCTGCTTCCCGAGATCAGCTGTGTAACTGGAGGTGTGTGGATCGATACGGACCCTATGATCATTTAACTAAGGAAAGCAGGGGGCGCACCCCAGTGCACACTGCGCTCCTGAGGACAACAGTGAAGGGCATTTCAGGCATCCTGGGAAGGGAGAGGAAGGATGGGGGAGCAGATGCGTGCAAACACCCAGACAACAGCCAGCATGTGTAAACCGACTGACCCAGGCCAGATCCACTTCCTAACCCCAGACTCCTCTTCTTACTCTCCCATCAACCTTTTACCACTACCTGAAACATATACTAACAGTTGTCAAGTTTGGTTCCAGGATGTATCCTGGAACCGCATCCGCAGGAAGGGTGCTCAGAAGATGAACAAGAGCAAGGTGTACAGCAGCAGGCAACGCACCAAGCCATCTGCGCACCAAAGGGGAAAGCAGGGAAGAGGATACAGCGAGTGGCTGGGAGTGGCTGTCCCCTGCAGTTAGGATTCTGCTATTTTCAGTGTTTCTGTCTTGCTAACTTCTGATTGGTTCATGGTGAATTTTAAGAGTGATGGGAAAAAACAGTGAGAGAAGCATAATCTTCAGGAAGCAGAGAAGACGCAGTGACCTCTAGGTCTTCTATTCAATTCTTGACTCCTAACTCCTATGCCCAGCCCCAGCCCAACCCCAGCCTGGGGAAAGTGGGTGACCAAGGTGTGGGTAGGGCACCTCTCCAGCTTTTCAAGTCAAGGATTCCCTGGGGGAGGGGCAGGCAGCTTTCCCTGACTACAGCATGCTCTTGCCGCAGTCAGTGGGGGAAAGGGAGGCTAGGAAAAGCAAAGAACAAAATAAAAAGAGAAAATGAACAGGCTGAGAGGAAACACCCCCTTTGCCTGCCAGTGGTCTCACACTTTGAGTGATCCCCAGAGCCAACTGGGAGGACCCTCACCTGGAAATTTCTGGTCAGTGGGGCCAGAGAACCTGCATTTCTGCCATGTTGCTGGGTGACAGCACTGCAGGATACTGAGGCGCTAAGTCATTCTGTCAATGGGGGTGGGGTGGGGTGGGGGGAAGAGAGCCAGGAGCAAGGCACAGGAAAGCATGAGCCTGGAGTACACACACAGGCTGCAAGCCTTGGTTTGCCTTCACACGGGGGAAAAATACCCCTTTTGGATGCCAGTGATGTTATTCCAAGGGAGGGAGGGCAGAAACTGATGAAGATGCGAGGCCACATCACCCTGTGGCGATCCAGCCGCAGGGGGTAAGAACAGCTGCCAGTTCCACGGCCACCTAGCAGTACTCAGGATTTCCCTGCTTTTCACTCTGACAGTCTCCTCCCCGTGACGACCAGGAGAGCCACGGAATGTGGAGCAACCAGCTCCATAACTCTCATCTTGGCTCTTTTACCTGGCACTAGGCACCTGGCAGCCTCTCAGCTGCCTCACAGGTGTAGTTGGTGCTTTCCTCCTTCCAGGAAGTAAAGCTCAAGAGGACACGGGTGAAAAAGACAGGTTCCATTCATCACGGACTAGACCAGGCAGGGAGCCATGCAATCCACGCCCCCTCACCTGCACAAGACCTTGTGCAAAGCTCGGTCAAATGTCCAAATCTTATGGACTGGAAATACTGGCCAGTGGGTGGGTCATGGCGATTTTGATGTACACAAAACAGCCTGGTGAAGACCCAGTAATGCCTGCTACATAAAAGACACACAGTAAGTGCTGGCTGCACCATGGAAAGCCAAGTGTTTCTAATCAAACTGCTGGCTGAAGCCAAGGTGCGGGCAGTGACAGGATCTGTCACGTGGGCTCTCAGTATCGCACTCTCACACTGAACTCTGGTGCTTGTGTCTTGGTCCCCGGCAAAAGGCTCGCTTGGGGATGCTTACGCTTCTTGCCGTATTGCCTACTTGAATCTTCTTTTCCGTTTTACCCAATGATGAGAATACAGAAGGGTTACAGGGGTTTTAATCTGAGTAATGAAAGCTTACAAAGCGGATGACAATCTTTTTTTTTCAGGGAAAAATTTTTATCGTATATTCTAAAAAATTGGAAAAATTCATTATTAATACTTTAATAGATACAGCTTCTAGGCTGGGCACTGTAGCCTTGCGGCTAAAGTCCTTGCCTTGCAGATGCCAGGATCCTATATGGGTGCCAGTCTAATCCATTCGGTCCTGTTTCCCATCCAGTTCCCTGCTGGTGGCCTGGAAAAGCAATCTAGGACAGCCAAAGCCTTGGAACCTTCAACCCATATGGGAGATGCAGATCAATTTCCTGGCTCCTAGCTTCAGTCTAGCACAATCTTGCAAGCAACAACTCTACAGCATTGAGCCATGGGTGACAATGAGCTGGGCAAGTCTGATAAAGTGCCTAAGAGTTCATTAAGGTTCACAGAGTTACAACCTGGAGAATCCACACTATTTATTACTGGGGGATTCCACGTGGAGGGGGGTCTGTGTCTAGTAGGATAATTGCTGTTATCAGTAACAACAGTACTGTTTATGTTTGGGGCTAGGCTAAGCCCTGTTTGTATGTTATCTTAACCACTCCTTCTTGTAGCCCAGGGACATAAGCACATCATTTTGATACCCATCCACTCTGACACCCAGCACAGAGTTGGCATGCTGACATCACCTGGACATCCACCAAATGAATTAACACCATTATATAGAAAAACCAGTGGTGTACAAAGATGGAATGACAGGAATGCATTTGCTGGATTTATTTCTACCCGAAGGGGTTCAGGGACAAGGGATCTTCTGAATTAAACTGAACCTGAAGGGGCCGGCATTGTGGTGTAGCAAATAAAGCTGCCACTATGATGCTGGCACCTGTACGGGTGCCAGTTGAAGTCCTGGCTGCTTCAATTTCCATCCGGATTCCTGCTAACAGCTTGGGAAAAGCAGGAGATGGCCCAAGTGTTTGGGCCCCTGAACTCGTTGCGGGGAGGGGAGAGACCAAGAAGAAGCTCCTGGCTTGCCTGGACCATCCCTGGCCATTGTGGTCATCTCAGGAGTGAACCAATGGGTGAAAGATCTCTCTCTCTGTCTCTTCCTCTCTACATATATAACTCTTTCAAATATTAAAAAAAAGAGAGAGAGAGAGAGACAAACAGAAGGACAAAGACATGTAGCTATTAACGAGAATGCATAGGCAGTTCTGATGCAGGTGCTGTCTCCTGTGGTCATTGGACACAAGAGTCCCTTGAAGCCGACCAGGCAGGTCCAGTCCCAACACAGCCCCAGGCAGTGCAGGCACCCCTAGAACACCAGTTCGTTCCACCTCTGCCCATCTGTGTGGGGTCAGCCACACCTCTGAAGCCACCTCCCTGGAAATAACAGCCAGCAAGGGGAGCACTCTGGGAGAATATTCCAGCTCTGACTGCTGCTGATGGGCTGCATCTCAGCTTCCTTGTGTAGGAAAGGAGGCAATGGGACTGGATAAACTCTGGGCCCTAATTTATGGTCCAGGATTGAACCCCTTCTGCTTGAGAAGCAGCTCACTCAGGCTTCACAGTGGGTCTTCTCCAGGGTCCTCTTGCAGAGAAAGCCTGGGTTTTGGAGCGAAGGATAGGGAGAATGCACACCCTCACTCACTAAAGCGGAACAGTGCTTCAAAATGATGGCCACATCTTTTAGGGCAAAAGAAAACAGCACAAAGATTCCCAAAAGGAACACAACAAATCAGAATATTAACAACATGACTCCAGCCTGGTAAACTCCATCCCAGTTCAGGAGTAAAACACCCAACGTCCACCTGGCTTTTCTGACTTTCAAAGTTATCTTGCATTGAGAAAAAAAAGTCTGAATTTTTATCTTATTATTATAAGGTGGGAGTTATGAAGGTACAGACTACAGACCCATTGGGGTAACTCATCTACATGGTTATCAGCGATTGAAGGATACACAAGTCTACCAGATGAGGGGGGCCTTGGCTTCAGCTTCCCACATCTACCCCACCAAGATTTTACACTACTGCGTCCTACTGGGCAGTTGGCATTGTTATAATAAAGGCTGACTGGGTAATGAGAGCTATGACATTTTATGTCAGAGAATCAGGTACAGAAACAGGAATTGGACTGGGAGGTGTGGACGTGAGGCACGTCTGCCCAGAAGAGGGTATGACCCTGGGCAGGCTGAGAAAATCGAGATACACGCTAAATGGCCAATTACTGTGTCACCACAGTAAAGCCATATTCTAGCTTGTAGAAGTACATGCACAGGGATCTAGGTCGCAAGGACTTTGTCCCTGGGCTGGAGAATTAAAGTCAGCAATAGTGAATGTCACAAGAATGCCTCTTGGAGGTTCCTACGCGTTCTGAAGGAATGGGGAACCACAGCTTTACACATGCAGTTTTGTTTTTAACACGTGCTGTATTAACTTAAGGGCCAAGGAAGAGGCTATCACTCTAGGCATAAAGTTTCTGGTCAAAGATTCTGAGAAAAGAAAGAAACTAACACATCAGGGAACTCGATGCCCTGTGAACCCCCAGTGCCCCTGCCCACACAGCTACCATGTCAGAGTCCAGCAGGAACCCAACTGGCCCTAGTGTGAAAGGAACCTGGGAACCAGGTCGCACTGCCTGCTCCCCTTCTCCCACTTTAACTTGTTCAGCTTGGGTAAGTCCCCAGGATTTCTCTTCCCCTCTGAGATGTTCCATCTGCTGAACTCACTCAGTCTCAGAAGGAACATATACTGGCACAGGGGCTGGGCACACAGTGACACCAATACAGCAGCAAATAAATACATGCTGCCTGCTACAGAGAAGCAGAATGACAGTAATGACATAAAGGACTAAAGATGAGACTCCGATTACATACTCAGTGTGGATTCCAAGATGATTAGAAAACTAAAGACAAACTCCCCTCCCCCTAAAAAGGTGAGAAAAAAATCTCTAGGTTTAAAACTTGATTTAAAAAGTCACACAAATTCCAATGCAACACATACTTTAGCAAAACCCAAGATAATGTGAAACGTTTTTTTGTCACTGTAAAACCAGCTTTATTTTTAAAATTACTTGGTTTGAAGAGGGATAAAAGCAGAGAGAGGAAAAGAAGCATGCAAGTCCTACCCACTGGCTCACTGTCCAAATGCCTACAACATCTAGGGCTGGACCAGACTGACACAGAGGGCCAGGAACTCAGAACTTAGGGTCTCCCAAACAGGTGACAGGGGACCAAGTACTTGAGCCACCATCTGCTGCCTCCCTGGGCACGCATCAGCAGGAAGCTGGAACTGGAGTGAAGGAAGGACTGAAACCCAGGGACTCCTATACAGGAAATGAGCATCTCACAAGGCAGCTGAACCTGCAAGCCAAACACCTGCCCCACAAATGGTTCTCTGGAAGTTTTTCTTAAAGAAGGCTCCAGAACTGACGGACTTCTTCAGGCTACAGAATAGTCTAACTGGCCTATGTAATCCCAAAACTCCTCACGGGGCGATGCCTGTGACTGGTCACCCTGCAGATACAGGCGTGCCACTTATCTCAAAGAAGTTGTTTTCCCCTTTCAAGCAGGCAGTTATCAACGCATTTGCCTTCTCTCTTCCCTCTTACCTGATCTCTCTGTTTGCCTTCCCACTCTTTTTATTTTCAGTCTTCCTGCCCCACAACACCAAGTGCAACGCAGGAAAGAATATCTTCCGCCAAATCTTGCCACTCTATCCATGGTCCACAGAATCAAAAACCAGAAGGGAAAAAACACAAAACACTCACCACCTTCCTCACTTTTCCAAATCAAAACATGAACTCGACCTTCTCAAACGTGATATGTAAAGACTACACAGGTACAGCCATGGTCAATCACTTAATGCTTGACTCCTGGAGCAGCAATCACAACCACTTGAGAATCTGATCAGAGAAATTTCAGGATGGCTTAAGAGAGCTTCGAGTCAAAAGAACCAGAACATTCCACTTGCTCTTGGGTTCTCTTATGTGTTATTTTCCATTTTCCTTAGCCTTTAAGAGGTAGTATCCGTAAAACCCCAATGAGTGGAGACCACTGGCCAAGGCCCCTTCACTAAGTGTGGGGAGGGGTGTGTATGCTGTGGGTGGAGGGTTCATACCCTTGAGCTTCACAGTGAAGCTCAGGCAGAGGGGAAGAAAGCCAAGTTCTTGCCCAGCAGCCTTTCAGGTGCACCCACTGGGCGAGACCAGAGAAACTGGTTTCCCTGGCAGGGAGGCAGCGGTTCCCTGCTGTGCTCTGCCTCCTGGCCTCACCTGCCCTTCTCCGGGTTGCAATTGGGCAAGCCTCTCTTCATCACTGACCTTTGGGGCTCAAGGCCATGTACTAAAAGTTCAACCTAGGCTTTTATAGTTTGCCACTCAGCTTCTGAGGTCATGCCTGCAGGCAGAGTTAGAGATACTCGCTTTTTTTGGGGGGGGGGGTAGAGATGGGAGAGAAGTGTGCCTAAGCAAGAGCCCCAACACCTCAGTCTCCATCACCGTGCCCATCTCCTAACCTCTTCCCCACTCAGGCCACCTGCACCCTACTCAGATCCAGAAAAGAGGAGGGAGGAGAGCCAGACAAGGCAGGAGCCACCATCCCCTCAGGCCTGCCTGCGGCTTTTAAGTTGCTTCGTCAGCTCGGAAACTTTGGCATCTCTCCTTCCTCAGCCAAGGGCTCACTCCTGCCACTCTGTCTCTGGCAATCCCTACCTCACACATTCCCCCTCTCCCAGCCAGAGTCTGGGGCCATTTGCCTCCCAGTCTTCAGGCAGTGGGGCGGGGGGTGGGTAGGAGCACCCATCTGCCTCCCCTGCACCACAGCACCACAGCAGGTAGGACCGTCAGGGCAATTCATAAAGCCCATGCAGACTGGAAGACTGGGAGTATAACCCCATAGGGAAACAAGGCTTTTCCACATCTGGACTCGTGGAGGCCGCTGCAGGCACTTCAGATAAGCCCCGCCCAGTCCCACCATTCCACCCCCGGACCGGAAACCCGCTCCCAAAAAAATCCTACTGGAAACCCTGCAGAGAGAAAGCAGGGAACCCACCCACTCAGATTCCCCATGGCCATTTCCTGCTTCCACCCACCCCCTTCTCCAATGCGCCTTTCCTTTGGTTCCCAAGCCTTGGTACTACTCAATCTTGGGAGCCAGGCTTGGAGGGCCCCGGCACCCTCAGAGCTGGATCCCATACAGTTCCAGGCAGTTCTAATTAAGGCAGAGATGGGAAGGCTCTAATGCCGCGATTAGGAACCTTTAATGACCTGTGTGAAGGTCCTGCAGACTTAATTAGTTTTCTGAAGGCAGACCTGTCTAGGGCAGAACATTTGTCTGCGCCGTATGGCGAGGCAGTCAGAGGAATGGCGAAGGGTCGCCTGCACGCAGTTTCCTCACTGGCAACTCAGACTCAAAGGTGTAAGAGGAGTTTTGCATGGAAGAGGAAAGACTGGGCGATGCCGACACTATAAATGGAGGTACAGCATAGAGACTCGCTAGGTCCAATTTACCAGAGCAAACCACGAAGAGGCCTGCCTTCCAGCCAGCTGGAGCTAGGGGGGAAGCTGCACTGCACTAGGAACAGCTGCTCGGCCGAGGACAGGAGGGTGGCAATTTCTTAGGAAAGGCCACACAATTGTGATCTTTCTCACCTCCCAGTTCTGCAGGCTGCTTGGGGGAGAAATTGGTTACTTCCTGCACATCACCTCAACAACATAAAAACTGGCAGCATAATTAAACACGGTCCTAATTAGGTACAAGGCGAGTTCTTGGTTAATTAACGAGCAGGCTGGCCTGAGAAAGACGAGGCAAAAGATCTGCGTGCTCCAGTCCCATTAGAAAACTGTCACTTGGCAAAAATAGTTCCTGGTGTGGAGGCAAGTGTCAAACACATTCCTATAGGCACAAGTCATACGTTAGTCCGGCGACTGAGAACCCAAGTCAGCGAGCAGCGAAGGGACACCCGCCCGCCCCATCCCCCGCCAGCGGCCCGGAACCCAGGCAGGCATGCAGAGTCGCTGGCAAGTAACCGAGTTCCCAACTGCAGCTCCGCATCCAAGCCCTCATCTCCCAGAGACAGAGAGCCAGCCAGCGCGCGCTGCCGGGGAGACCGGGGAAGCCCGCACCCGGGCCGCCCTCTCCTGCGCGCAGTCGCACCGGTGCGACGGGGAGAGCAATTACCCACGCCGACAGCCCCTCACCTCTGCACGGGAAGCAGCAGCAGCACTTAGCCAAGAACCAGCCCAAAGAGGGACCGCGGCCGTAAGCCCGGTCGCCGCTCTTCATGCTGCCGCGCGGCCCCAGCGCTGCCGCATGGCACGGAGTTGCCAGCTAGGGGCGAGGGAGCAGTGGAGGAAACTTCAGCGCCGCGCCGCCGCCGAGGAACCAATGCGGCCCGCGCTCCGGCGCTCGCGGCTGTCCTGTGCCGGCTGAGCGGCCGCCGCTCCCACTTACTGGGCGCCAGAGCCACCTTGCGGAGGCGGGCAGGGCGGCCGGGGGAGGAGCTCCGAGGCCAGCTGTGGGCTGCAGCCCAGGGCCAGGGTCTGCGCCACGCCGCCTGCGGCTGTGCGCACCCGGCGGCCGAGGCGTGGAGCCTGGAGGGACACAAAGCTGAGGGCACAGGGTAGCTGCTACTTCAGTGCGCAGCTGACTTCCCGCAAAGGCGGCTGCAGTTCAGGTTTAATAGAGGAAGCCGGACAAGCGGGAGAGGAGCGGACTGTGAGGATTCCTTAAGGGCGTTTCTCCCCACCAGGGTCTCAAAGTTCTGTCGTCGTGCTGTTCTTCCTCCCCTTTCAGCCTTCCTGAGAAAGATGGCAGCACCTCATAGAACTGGGGGAATGTGGGCTTCCCAGCTCCAGCGATGTTGCAAAAGCACGAAGGTTTGGTGCCATAAATCCAAAGTTCAAAGCTCAGGTTTTTGACCTCAGGCGAATCACTTCACCTTTGATCTTCAGTGTCCTCATTAAGAAGACAATAAAGAATTCCTCCGTACAGGAGTGCACGATTGCAAACAGAATTTAAAACATATCTGGGGGCAGTGGTTTTGTGGAGTAGAGGAGTAAGCCTAGACTGGGGATACCAGCATTCCATATGGAGTCACTTGGAGCCCCCTCCCCACTCCACTGTCCATCCAACTCCCTGCCAATGCACCTAGGAAAAGCAGCAGAAGATGGCCCACGTGCTTGGGCCCTGCACTCGTGTGGGAGACCCAGAAGAAGCTTCTGGCTTCTGGCCCAGTTCCCTGACCCCAGCCTTGTTTCAAGTGAATCAGCACATGGAAGATATCTCTCACTCGCTCTCTTTCTCTCTGTAACTCTCCCAAGTTATTCCATGGCCATTCCCTCCCAAATACACCCAATGGACCTACCTTCCCTTCGCTTACTTCCTCATCCTTTAAGTCTTTTCCATGATTCACTGCTAAGCCTGCTTTCTACAACCTTTGGACTCCCTGCCCTGAAGTCCACCTGGACATGCAGTGGTATAATAGGCTAATCCTCTGCCTGTGGCACAGGCATCCTTTGTGGGCACCGGTTCATGTCCTGGATGCTCCATTTCCAATCCAGCTGGGAAAGCAGCGGAGGATGGCTTTAGTCCTTGGGTACCCGCACTTGTGTAGAAGACCCAGAAAGAAGCTTCAAGCTCCTGGCTTCCAATCGGCTTAGCTCTGGCCATTGTGGCCACTTATCAGAATGAACTAGCAGATAGATCTTTGTAGGACATTGTGACCCTAGAAGGTCAGAGAGCACAGGATTACAATTGATTGGATAATATTTTTATGAGAACAACTGAATGGATACCTTTTGTATAACTGATTGGATGTCATTTGTATAAGAAAAGCTGAGTGGACAGCATGTGGATTAGAACACTTGGGATATACAAGAGTTCCAAACAAAAGTATAGAAACAGTTGATGGGTTCAGTTGATAAGCTCAATACCTCCTGCCTTATCCTTGGTCTATAAAGTCTGATCTATGATCCTTGGTCTATAAAGTCTGATGCCTCTAATAAACTTGGGCTTTTGACTGTCAGTCAGAGTCCATGCATTTTACTATCGGCTCTGTGCACCAAGTCCATCGCTGCAGGACTGCGACAGATCTTTCTCTTTATCTCTCCTCTCTGTAGATCTACTTTTCCAATAAAAAGTAAATACATCTTAAAACAACAACAAGAACCCAAAAGAATTACTTGGTGAGTAACCTGGTCCTTTTATTTATTTTTACCTTAAAACTACTTTCTGGGCCTCAGTGTTCAGGTGGCACTGGGTCACTTCTCTGTCAGTTTTTCTTTTTCTGTCTGTGTTTTTTTTTTTTTTAAGATTTACTTATTTTTATTGGAAAGGCAGATATACAGAGAGGAGGAGAGACAGAGAGGAAGATCTGTCCGATGGTTCACTCCCCAAGTGGCCGCAACGGCTGGAACGGAGCCAATCCAAAGCCAGGAGCCTCTTCTGGGTCTCCAACACAGGTGCAGGGTCCCAAGGCTGTAGGCGGTCCTCAGCTGCTTTCCTAGGCCACAAGCAGGGAGCTGGATGGTAAGCTGAGCTGCTGGGATTAGAACTGGCACCCATATGGGATCCCAGCGCATTCCAGGTGAGGACTTTAACCGCTATGTTATCACGCTGGGCCCAGTTTTTCCTTTTTCTTATTGAAAAGTCAGATTGTACAGAGAGAAGGAGAGACAGAAAGGAAGATCTTCTGTCCACTGGATCCACTCCCCAAGGGGCCACAATGGCTGCAGCTGAGCTGATCTGAAGCCAGGAGTTTCTTCTGGGTCCCCCATGTGGGTACAGGGTCCCAAGACTTTGGGCTGTGTTCCACTGCTTTCCCAGGCCACAACCAGGAGCTGGATGGGAAGTGGGGCAGCTGGGACATGGACCAGTGCCCATATGGGATCCTGGCATAAAGTAAGAACTTAAGCCACTAGGCTACTGTGCCATGCTCTTTATTTTATTTTATTAAAAATTTATTTATTGAAAAGGGAGAACCACAGAGAAAGAGATACAGAGAGAAAGATTTTCTCTCTGCTAGCTCACACTCCCAAGTGGCCGGAATGGCCAGAGCTGAACTGATCCAAAGCCAGGAACCAGGAACCAGGAGCCAGGAGCCTCCTCTAGGCTTCCCATGTGGGTACAGGGTCCCAAGGCTTTGGGCCATCCTCTACCACTTTCCCAGGTTACAAGCAGGAGCTGGATGGGAAGTGGGGCAGCTGGGACACAAATTGGTGCCCACATGGGATCCTGGTGCATCCAAGATGAGGACTTTAGCCTCTAGGCTACTGCGCTGGGTCCTTCTGCCATAGTTCTTTGCAAGGGGCCACCATCATCTAGAAGTTGCCAGGGCCTCAGTGTGGAAGGAAAACTCGGATCTCACTTCAGAAACTAAAGAACCTGCAGACACCCCTGTAGTCCACAGGATGGATCCATCAGGCACACTGCCATGGGTCCTTCTAACCCACAAGCCCGTCCTACTATCAAAGGTGGAGAAAGGGATGAGGTTGTTTGCAATGGTATCTAACCCATGGGATACGTGGCCACAAGTGAGCCCCAAGAGCTTTACAGGCCTGTATTATGCAGCATTGCTTGAGAACCACTGGTATGGTGTGGTGGCATTACAACACAGATTTCTGGGCTGTACACCAGAGTCTGTGATTTAGTAACTTCTGGCTGGGACCCGAGACTTTGCAGGTGATGCTGGTACCACAGTTCGAGGAGCAGTCAAGGAGCCGATTTTTTCCCCGGCCTATTTGCCACCCATGCCCTCTCTCTTTAGTGATCCCACCTGGGTCCTTCTGTGAGGCTCCAGCTCCCCTTCTATTTATAGACCAGAGCTGGGGTGTGGCTGACATCTTTCCCTGTCCATCATCTACTCCACGATGAGTCTGTGACCTGGGACTGGCCAGTCACTGTGACTGGTTCAGATCCATTTGTAGGCAATGAGCATGAACCCTGAGACCTTACGTAGCAGAAACAAGTGGGAAAATAACAACCTCTCCCCAGATTTCCTAGTTGTTCGGGTGTTCCCCCAGAGAAGCTAGAGGTAGCTAAGGTAGCTAGAGGAGGAGGCTGCCTGGGAACGGAGCTAACACACCAGCAGAGGCTTCTGTGCTATCTTCTCAGCAGCCTGCCCACCCCTGGACCCACGCTCTGCAATACAGTTCTTTTGCTTTGTTGTTGTTGTTTTTTAAATATTTATTTATTTATATTGGAAAGGCAAATTTACAGAGAGAAAGATTCTCCATTCGCTGGTCCCCTCTCCAAGTGGCCGCAATGGCCGGAGCTGAGCTGATCCAGAGCCAGGAGCTTCCTCCAGATTTCCCATGTGGGTGCAAAATCACAAAGCCTTGGGGCATCTGTTACTACTTTTTCAGGCCACAAGCAGGGCTATGGATAGCAACCAGAGGAGCGGGGACATGAACTGGTGCCCACATGGGGTATTGGCACTTGCAAGGTGAGTATTTAGCCACTGAGCCATTATGCTGAGCCCAATATGGTTCTTTTGTGTAAGCCAGTTGAATGCTATAATTTCAGGACTCTCAAATCTTTACCAGCCACTCCCAAAGTTCAGACTAAACTGCCTCAGCAGCAGAGTTCCTAATTTCCCAGCAGATGGTTTTCATTCTTGTTTTTCTTTACTGATGCCTACAGTTGAAGCCCACTTTTTGTGAGTTGGGTTTCCCACCTAGCCACGAGTCCATTTTATGTCTCATTCCCATTTCTCACACAGTGAACCCCAAACATTCAATCAAATCCTACAGACATGCTGGACCTGGGCCTGGGGACTAACATGACTACCTATGCCAGGTTAGCCACAGCCTACAGTAACACTGGAGCATGACCTGGGCTCTGTCCCTTCTTTTCCCTGCTGAGGCCCTGTCTCCTCATGTTCACAGGAATGGAGATTTTCTAAATTGCAACATGTCTCCACATTTCAGGACGAGAGCCCAGGGCAAGGACAAAGGAACAGCCAGAGTGCCTCAGTTTGGGCTGTGAGACTGGTCCTGCTTGCCTAGTCCCCAATCCCCCTCCTTTCCCTAATGGAATTCTCACCCAGTGCACCCACTCCCTGATTCTCATCCATGGATTTTCAAGAGCTCTGCAGGGAATTTCTGTGGGAGGTCATGCCTGTGATCCAATGACTTTGGGGCTCAAGGCCACCTTGCTCCAACTTCCTGCTTCATCGTGTTTGGGAGCACCTGGACACAAATGGTTTCACCTTCTCAAACTCTGACCCCTGCTTCCTTGGCCTGTTCTGTTGCCTGTTACAGTCATCAGTGGCTAAACATGTGTTCGTGCTCATCCACCCTGTGTGTGTTAACAAGCATGACCTGCCTTGTCGCTGATAGCAGGATGGCTCATAATTTTTCCTAAATCACCTAATCCTGGTCCTCACGTGTGACCAGATCAAAACTCTAAGGTTCTTACAAAAGGCTTTTTTGTAAGGGAGGGAGAGAGAGAAGAAAAAAAGGGGGTAGAAAGAAGAAAAGAGAAAGAAGAGGAACAGAAAGAAAAAGAGATGAGCTGTCTCCCCTCCAGATACTGGTTCACTCTCCAAGACTGCCAGCAGCTGGGGCTGGGTTAGATGGGTGCCAGGAGCTGGAATTTCATCTAGGTCTCTCAAATGGGTGACAAGGACTCAAATACTTTAGTCATCACTCCTGCCTCCTCCCAGGGTGCACATAAGCAGGCAGCTACAACCAGGTTCAAAGCCTGGACCCCAAACCAGGCTAATATGGGATTCAGACATCCCAAGGGGCGTCTTAACTATTGTTCGGTCAAGTGTTAAATAAGTAAGAGGTGGATGTTTGAACATATGCTATCTGCAAGTCACTAACCCGTGCATGAGAAAGCCCATAGGGACTGTACATTAGATAAAGCTGCCTTGTAAATGTGGCCCTCTGCAATCTGCCCACCTGATGCCTGACTGCCTTTTTCTGGCCGTCTCCTGACAGTCACTCTCTTTTTCTCAGGAAGGCTTATTACCACTGATCACCTTTGGTCTGAGCCTGGCTGAACGCAGGGGCATCCAGGCAATGCTGAGGAAGGTGTGGATCAACAGAGGGCCCAGAAGCAGAGCTGCTGGCAATGAGAACCAGTTTCTAGAGGCTGGCACTGCATGGCCGTCTGAGCTCTGGAGGAGACGAGCTATTTATCAATGTGAAAGATGGCTACAGCTGGAGTTGCTAAAAACAACCCCCTCCAGGTTTTATCCACTTCCAAAAGTGTTTGCTTCTAAGTAGGTCAAAGTGCTCCCAAAGGAGGGCGGTGAGAAGTGTCAGTCTATGGCTTGGTCTGCGTTTGCATTCAGGAAGGCTCATGATTGCTATGTGCCCATTGTAAGGGAAGCCATTTTCATTCCAACTGCCACTGCCTGCTTCCCTCCCACGGCTGGAAGGAGCAGCTACAGCAGCATGTGGCTTGTTGAAATCCCATGAAGAATTTTCTAAGGCTTTATGTGAAAAGTGGACTTTTAAAAATGCTTATCTTCACTTACTTGAAAGAAAGAGCAAAAGCATGAAAGTGGGAAAGTGTGTGTGTGTGTGTGTGTGAGAGAGAGAGTGTGTGTGTGAGAGAGAGAGAGAGAGAGAGAGACAAGGGGGTGGGCAGGGAGTCTCTTTCATTCACTGGTTTAATACCCAGGGCTGAAGCCAGGAGGCAGAAACACCATCGGGTTTCCCACATGGGTGGCAGGGACCCCTTGAGATATCACCTGGATAGGAAGAACTATGTTTTGGCCTTGGACCAACACCCCAGTATAGGATGCAGGTATCCCAGTGGCAGCCTGAACTGTCGTGCCACAACACCCATCTTGGAAGTTCATTTGCTTTGATGTGGCTCAGTTCCATTTATTGAAGATTTCCAATGATAGGAAGGATATGGAAGATATTGCTTCTTTTCCCATTTTGTAGTTTTCCACCATTCCAAATAAATGAGGTGCCTGGCCTGTGTGTCCCTGGAGAAGATTGCAGTCAGAACCCCTGGCATGTGACCTTCATTCCTTAGTCTCACCTACAGGCTCATGTACCAAAGCCTAAGCTAGTTTCCTCTATAGTCCCTGCACTTGGTATCATCGCTGAAGAACCCTGCAAGGTTTTTGATAATGATCTTTGATTCAAAGTCTTTTCCCATCAATATTTACTGAGAAGTTCTTACCTGCCAGTCACTGTTCTGGCTTCTGGGGATAGAGCAATGAACAAGATGGACAAAATCCTCATACTATAGGTGGATTTGAGTATGGACAGTGCAGATGATGGATGATGGACATTAATAACTACCAGGTAATAACAAGTGCAAAGAAGAAAAATAAAACAGGAAGGAGGTATACAGTGGGATGGGGGAGGGTGGGGTTAGGGCAAATTCTTCTACAGGTGACAGGAAGGAAGGATAGCAGCAAGTCATCCAGGTAACCAAGGATCTGACACTCTCTAGGTAGACAGAATGGGCTGGACCCTGATGTGAGAACTGCAAGGCCTGCTGGGCTGGGGACAGGAAAGTCAGGAGGGCTGGCTAGAATAACAGTCCCTCTGCAAAGCCTAGAGCCTGTGAATACATTACCTCACGTGGCAAAAGGGACTCAGCCAATGTAACTCAGCTCACCTTGCATCATCTGGGTGTGCAGGATGGGTTCATAGGGACACCTGGAAACCGCACTGTGGACAAGGGACTCAGGAGCACATAAGAGGATGAGAGAGAGTAAAGTGGCTGGCTTTGAAGACAGAGGAATGAAACTCAGGCCAGGGAAATGTGAGTGGCCTCTAGAAGCTAGAAAATCAGTAGTTTTCATGTTGCACTTCTGATTCAGAGAACCATAAGGCATTAAGTGGAAGGTGTGTGTGTTTGAGAGACAGAAAGCTCACTACCACTGGTTCACTCCCCAAATGTCCTCAAAGGCTTGGACTGGGCCGAAATGGGCTAGGATCAGAGCAATCCACCAGAAACATAATCCAGCTCTCCTGCGGGGGTAGCAGGAAGCCAAGTATTTTAGCCATCATTGCTGCCCCTAGAATCTGCATTAGTAGGCTGCGGGGGGCAGGAGCTGGAGCTGGGATTTGAACCCAGGTACTCTCCTGTGGAATGAGGCATCTCAACAGCTAGGCAAAACATCTGCTCCCATAAATGGGGTGTTAAAAGCCACAAGTTCATGGTGCTTTGTAACAGTAGCAACAGGAAACAGATACATAGGAGACAAAGCCAGAGAGTAGGCTCTAGGACAGACCTCAGAGTGCCCTTGAACATGCAGGGAGGACTCAGTTTTCACTTCCAGTGAGGCCGAAACACTTGGAGCTGAGGCAGGTCTTCAGCTTCCCCTGCAGCTAACAGCCAGCTATGCTAATGATCAATTGGCCCACCTGTAAACAAAGGCAAGCACTCATGCTTCCTATAGGGCACAGGGCAGAGCAGAGGGCAAAGCAAATGGGGATATTAGCAGAATACAGGTTGCTGGCTAGGGACGACGGTGAGAAAAACAGACAACCTGGCCTGACCAATCCAGCACTACCACAAGGGCAAGGATAAAGGGTGGGCGGGCTGTGTGAAGACTGTCTAGACTGGCCAGTTCTCTCAGGCGTCTGTAGGGTCTAACACATTTTTGCCCTGTACTGTTCTGCCTAGTTACTGTTCTCAGAAGCCACACAGGGGCAGGCAGTATGTGGTGGCCAGAGGAAGGTCCCTCCTACTGCTGATGATGCTCCCAGCTGGGGACTCTGAGCATGCCTCTCCACCTCTGCCCTTCTCTGGACAGACCTGGTAGGTACACCAGCAGCTGAGACTGCGGGTAGACCCTTCTCCTCAACCCCCTTCAGTGCATGTCATTTCAGGGTAGGGTAGGGAGAAGAATGGTTCAGCTTAGCTAGCTTTGAGTAGCTCTGAGTAAGAGAATCACACTGCCTTCTCTTTGGGGAGTGTTCTGTTTGCTGGAGAGACCTCCTCTCCATCAGTTCTAGCACACCCAGCAGTAGCTCTTCTCTCTCTCCCTCTCTCTCTTTCTCTGAGGGTCTCATTTGAGCTCTGAGTTCTGTCTGAACCTGGGGCTCCAAGGCATAAGGATCACATTCAGGCCTCCTCTTTTCCCCACTTGGAGGATGAGGGGTGTCATTAGGCAGCAGGTTTTGCAGATTTACAGTGAGTGCCAGCAGCATGCAAAGAGCCTATCGCCATGGGAGCATGGCATGGTCCCCTAGCAGGCTGGCTACAACAAGCAAATACTCAGACCTCCACAGCAGACCCTGGGATGCCAGCTCCTTCCCTGTTCCACTTGGGAGCAGCACAGCCCTGAGGGTACAGAGAGAGGATGTGGTCTGGCCTGACATGTTCCTGTTTGACGCTTCCATGCAAGTTGGCTCATGTCCTAAATCCTCTCAGAGCAGTGAGCCTGAGGCACACCTTCCACCAGTCCATACTGCTCCCTTAAACAAGAACAGAGTGCAAACTGGATGGCAGGATGGTACCTCAAGCTCTCTCTGTGAGAAGACAATCTGGGTGGGTTCTCAGCCTGTGATCTTGGGGCCACCCTACAATCGACAGGTGGGTGAAGCAGTTAGTTAAACACGAGAGAAGGCAGTTTTCACAAAGCTTGGCTCTACTCTTCTGGGGTTTCCAGAGTGAGACCCTCATACGCTCGCCAACACCTCCAGTGTCAGCACAGCCCTCTCCTGCACAGGGCAGCCCTACTCCACAAGGGTGTGCTCACAGGTTACTCCAGGGGCCAGACTCTTCACTCAGAGGGCAGGTCCTTGCAAGACGCTGGACAGCCAGCCAAGGGAGAACCTTGAATTTCCTACTTATGGCAGCTGTGATTTCAGTCCGCTGAGCAGAAGGCAGGAGAGAGAAGAGGAGGAACAAACCAGTCTTTTTCTTGGGGAATCACGGCACTGGGTGCACCTGCTGTGGAAGGACGAGGAGAAGGGCCTAGAGCAGTCCAGGAACAGAGGCTGAGGGAAGGGAGAGGCTGCCAAGGGGCGACCCCTTGGGGCATCTGAGAAGTCTGTGGATGAAACGAGAAGCAGAACTCGGGTTCCCTCAACAGTGCAGGCCTCTCACAGGGGTGGGAGGGACCCAGCCAATGGAGCCATCACTGCAGCCTCCCAGGGTGTGCATTAGCAGGAACCTGGGATGGGAAGCAGAACTGGAACTCAAATCCAGGCTCTCCTACATACAGAATGCAGTCTTTGCAAGCAGTATATTAACTGCGATGCCTACCACCTGCCCTGAGACAGGCATTTCATCAGCTTCCTTTTATGTCAAAGTCGAAAGGAAACCTGAGCCTGACTTTTCACTGAAGACAAGCAGTTTCTCATTCCACATCTTGTCCTCTTCCCAGCCCATCTGAGTCCCTGAGAACCAGACATGTCCCTGTTTCCAGAAAGACTGGCCAGTACCTTTCTAAGGCAGAAACATGAGACGATAACACAGTAGGCCAAACCCCTAAAAACTGCCGGTATTCAACCGTTTGTACCTCACTGGCCCCCAGCATGAAGATGGGGTGAACACATTCGACACGGGGCACTTAGGTGCATCATTCCAGATCACCAGAGGTGCTCTGCTCGCTGACGTAGAGACAGAAAGGAAGATAACTTTAGAAGTGGGAAGTAATTCAGGAAGCCGCAGATTAAAGGTAATAAAGATGCTGTTTGAGAGCAAAGAGCAACATGAATGACTACAGGGAACAATCAGAAAGAAATGGGGGGAAAAAAGACCAGCTTGTAGAGTGCTCCGAGTGGAAAGTATTCCCCTCTAAGCCTTGGTGCTCGGAGAGGGTACTAGACCAGGGGCCTGCGAGCGAGAAACCAGGCAGAGCCCTGTGTCCAGGGGTAAACCTGTGTTCCACAGTTCCTAAACCTGGGATGTTTAAGGGGACAATTCAGTCATAAACCAAGGGGAACTTTAAACAAGTTAGAATTGAGCTTAATTCAAAATGCTTTGTTCTTCCCTAAGCAGTTAATAAACGAATTTATGTGGAAATTTCTAAGGTCTTAATCTGAAGAAGAAAAGAACATCTGAGAGGCCAGTACCATGGCATAGAGGGCTAACCTCAGCCTCTGGTGTGGCATCCCGTATGGGTCCTAGTTTAAGTCCTGGCTGCTTCATTTCCAATTCAGCTCCTTGCTCGTGACCTGGGAAAGTAGTGGAGGATGTCTTAAGAGCTTGGTCTCCTGCACCCCTGTGGTGCCTAGACCTTGGCTTTGGATGGGCTCAGTTCAGGCCATTGCGACCGTCTGGGGAGTGAACCAGCAGATGGAAGACCGATCTTTCTCTGTGTCTCTCTGTCTCATTCTCTTTGTAATTCTGCCTTTCAAATACATATCTTTAAAAACAATATCTTTACTAAAATCTGTAAAACAAAAAGAGCATCTAGTACTGTGTATGTAAACCATGCTGAGTTGTGGTAATCAAGATCAGCAGCAGAATGAGAGCTAGAACTGGCAGACTGGGGCTGCTGAGGGGAGATTGGAGAGGGAATGGGTGGGAAGGGTCTGTGTGTCAGCACAAGCATGAGGAATTTTCTAGCCACCAGCATACCCTAAAACCCACAGGCTTCCTGCCCAAGTGCTGAGCTCCCGGCCCTGGGGTCCTCAGGTAAACGTTCCGTGTACCACCCTTTGGTGGCAATACACAATGGGTTATTCTGCTGGGGGAGATGTTGAGCCAGAACACTAGCCAAGCACTTGTCGATTCTGAGATTGCATGAGCCCCCAAAAGCTAATGTTCTGAAGTGAAATTAACTCTCATCAAAGAGGCACTTTTATTCAATCAAGAAAGAGAGAATGTTCCAATTCTCAGTTTTAAAAATTCTGAAAGATGACCAGGAGCTCCTTTTAGCATCCCTACGAATACATCTTCATCTATCTTTAAACACAACTTTCTTCAAGAACCATCACACTCAAGTCAATTACAGCATGTTCTGTTCAAAGGCTTCATGTTTTGGTTATTCTCATCTACCTGAATTATGATTGTTTAAAAAAATACTTCATTGTTGCTGTTCATTGTAAACATACTATCATTTAGCTATGCTCTTATGAAATAAAATTGTGAGGGCTAGGACGGAAAGCCACTCTCATGCTCATCCATCATACTCTACACCCTTCAGGAAGCGAGTGAATTCTGCATTTCATAAAGAACAGAGGAGTTTTTTCAAAAATTGTGTTCCATATTTTGGGGATTTTTTAAAAAAAAGATTGTATTTGAATGGCAGGATGATAGAAGGAGAAATTAAAAAAGAGAGCTCTTCCATCTGCTGATTCGTCCCCTAAATGTGCTGAAATGGCCAGGGCTGAGTGGGCTGAAGCCAAGAGCCAGGAACTTGGGCCATCTCTGCTGCTTCCCCAGGTGTATTAGCGGGGAGACAGATCCAAAGCAGAGCAGAAGGGTTAATCCGCTGGGCCACCACACCAGCCCTGAGTTCTCAGTTTCCAGGGGCTACCTCTCATCTGGTATTAGATACAGTCTGGTATTAGATATAGGTAGCAGGGCTGCGAGCCAGCAACTGCACTTTCTAACATGTCACTTCACACCTGAAAACAAATGTTCTGGGTATATTCACCTTCCAATGTTTTTATGGTGTTAGGCATTATGGAATAATGTCGGAACTTAAGACTTGTTCCTGATGCAGAAGTGGAGGAGCCCTTAGTCTTTGGATTTGACAGTGAGGGAGCAGGGCAGGCAGGGAGCCTGAACTTTTTTGGCATTTTGGTGCCTGGCAACAGAAAGTACAGGGAGTTCACATCCTGGGAAAATCTGTTGGATGAGCTGGACTGGCTCCAGGCCTTGGCTGGCCCCTCTCAGAGTTGACCCAAGCTTAGCCTGCAGCCTGCGACATGAGGAGTTCCAAAGCAAAGCGCTCAGAACAAAAATCTGTCTGTAAGGACTTGTGCCCCCAGTGAGAGGAGCTTCTGCAGACGCAGGCAGGAAGGGCACGCAGGGCCGGGCTGTTGGCAATGGGGCTCTTGTTCTTGGAATGTTCAAGTGGGGGGCTCGTCAGAGACAAGGATTGACTAAAGAAACTCTCAGCGCTTCTAGACTCAGTAGGGCAGAGACAGAAAGTGACCTTGGGTTTGCCTCGTAAAACTTATAAGACATTATAGAACAATCTAGTGTGGGATGCTGTTAAGTGAAGGGAGTGTCATCATTACCAAGGCATTGGCCCAGCACCTGGCTCATAGCAAGGCTCCTAGAGATATTTTGGGGAGCTACCTGCAAACTTCACACATCCTACATGAACAGCCTCACAGATTGCTCAGCATGCTCGGGCTCCAGGGCGCAAGCTCTGTGCACTGTTCTGAATCACGCTCCGCAGCCGGGGGAGGCAGTGCCTGAGTCCAGGTGGGTGTCGGCAGCAGGGATCCTCCGGGGAGCCGAGGCAGCAGACGCCGCAGGACGGACCAGGGCTGCTGCGGCCTCTGCCTCTCTCCTCCCGCCCATGTGCTGTCAGGGCTTACCAGCTAAGCCCAGAGCATGGCTTCACGAAGCAAAGAGGTGCTGCTGCTTTGGATTCTCCAGACCCACAGCCCCAGGTCGGGGAGGGACTGCACAGGCAAGAGAAGGGGCACAGATGCCTCCGATGGAGCTGGGCAGAGGACTTACACTGGTTTTTGTGGAACTATGGGACCAACAGTTTCTCTTTCAATAATCTTCTTAACGTCACTGAATGCCACATTCACTCTGTTAGTAGACGCCACCACTGTCCATCTCTAGAACCTTCTTTATCTTGCCAAACTGAAACTGTACTCATTAGAGACAGCCCCCCATTCTCCCTCCCCCATCCCTGGCAGTCACTACTGTACTCTGTCTCTATGAAGCCATCTCACAGAGCAGGGCTTTTTCACGGAGCGTAAGGTCTTCGGCTGAGCCATGCTGTAGCAGGTGTGGCTGTGTATGTACAGGCACTGCCTTGTGTGTGAGCTCCTCCACGCTGGATAGTGAGGCTGCTGCCACCTTGTGGCCGTTGTGAATACTGCTGCTGCTGTGAACCTGGCTGTACCTGTTTGTGCTCCTGCTGTTGGTTATTTTGGATACTCAGGAGCGAGAAGTGGAATGTTGGGATCGCACAGTAGATCATTCTACCTTTAACTGAGAAAGGTACTCATTAGCAGGAAGTTGGACTCAGGAGCGTAGTTGGGATTTGATCCCACGCACTTCAATATGGGATGTGGGCATCCCAAGTGGTGTCTTAACCACTAAGCCAAAAGCTCGCCCCACTATTTTTAATCTTCTGAGGGACTGCCATACTGTGTTTCATAGTGGCCACACCACTTTTCATTCCTGGGAGCAGCATAAGGCTCTCATTCTTGCACATCCTCCCCAATACCTCTATTCTATGCATGTTCTGTGTGTTACATCAAAGCCACTTTAATGAAGCCAAGTGGCCTCTCGATGTTTTGACATACATTTTCTTAATGTTTATTGGTCATTTTTCTATTTATTTTGGAGAAATGTCTATTTGAGTTCCTTGTCTACTTTTTAAGCCAGTTCTTTCTGCTGAGTTCAGGAATTCTTTAGCTAATCTAGATATGAACCTCTAATCCCTTCTGATCAATCTTTAATTATTTTCTAAGCTTAATAGAAACCCATGACCAGTGATTTTCAGTGCTTCAAAAAAATAAAAGTCCCCAAAGGACTTAATGATGCACTAGTGCTGGGGTGGGTAGTAGCTTTATAGTTAACTAGCTCACATCTCATGCTGGGCTTTGATTCTCAGCTCTGGCTTCTCACTCCAGCTTCCCGCTAATGCAGATTCTGGCAGGCCACAGTTAATGGCTCAAGCAACTGGGTTCCTGTGCTGCACCGGAGAGACCAGTGAGTGCCTGGCTCCCTGCCTTGACTGGCGCAGTCCTGGCTGTTGCTAGTATCTGAAAGGTGAGCCACAAGATTGGGTCTTTCTTCTCTTGCTTTCTTTTTACTTCTCTCTCAAATAACTAAGACAAAACAAAACACACTAATGCCCAGGCCCTTGTGGTCCCTGGATTAATTGGTCTGTGGTATGGCAGGAGCTATCAGCATTTAATTTTTTTTTCTCTAGGGGTCAGTGTGGTGGTGGTGGGGGCTAGGCCAATGCCAGCACCAGCATCCCATAATGGGTGCTGGTTCCAGTCCTGGCTGTTCCACTTCCTACCCAGCTCTCTGCTATGGCCTAGGAAGAACAGCGGAGAATGCCCAAGTCCTGGGGCCCCTGAAACCATGTGGGAGATTAAAAAGAAGCTCCTGGCCAACTCCAGCCATTGTGGCAATCTGGGGAGTGAACTGGCAAATGGAAGATCTTTCTCTCTATATATATATATACTCTCTAGGGGCAGACACTTGGCACATCAGTTAAGATGCCCACCTCCTATATTGGAGTGTTTGCATTTGTGAACATCCTGGGAGGCAGCAGGTAATGGCTCAAGTCTTTGGGTCCTTGATACTTATGTGAGAGACCTCGACTGAATTCCAGGCTTTGTCTTGGCCCAGCCTCGGCTGCTGTGCATGTTTGGGGAGTAAAGGGATGAGAGATCTCTGTTTCTCTTCAGTTTTCTGTCCTTCCAACACCACAACCACCAAATGATAATAAAAGAAAATTAAAAAAAAAAAAAAAAGTTCCCCAAGGAGGCTCTAGGAAGCATCCAGAGTGGAAAGTCACTGCTGCAGAGCCTCTGTCCCACGGGAGGTGCTGTCTGCCCTCCCCGGCCTTCATCATTTCCTTCTGAGGAAATCAAGAAAAGGCATGACTAGACCTCAGAGGGCCCAGTCCCAGGAGAGAAGCCCTGAGCTGTCGGTGACATCATACGAAAGGCAGGCCCCACCCCAACTTGGCCACACAGCCCTGTTGTTTCTCACCAACCCCAGCACAAGTCATGGAAACAAACTCTCCCCTTCGCCCCCCAGGAGAAAGCCTGGGATGGGACTCCCTCCAGCCCCGCCTGAGCTGCCTGCATGCCCAGTGGCCACGGTGTGTGTGGCCACAGACTGGTCTTGCTGCAGCTTGGCCCCTAGTGCTCTCTCAGGGTTTGGGCATCAGCTTGCTTGCCTGTGCTCGACAGTCCCCTGGAAGAGAGAAAACTGGGCTACAATGCAGTGGTTCTTAATTCTTTAGATTCTCCTGTGGAGCTTTAAAAACAGGCTCCCCATTAGGCTCCTAGCTGTTTCAGAGGGAGACTGGGCTCTGTCATGTTAGCAAGCTCCTAGATGATTCTAATGTGTGGCCAGGTGTGAGGAGCCAGACCATGGACTTCCCCCAAGCTCCTCCTTGGTGTGAACATGTTGTGGTCCTTCTGCCCCGTTTCTGGAGTTGTGGCCTGAACATGCACGTGGCTCCTAGGCAGTGTGCAGATATTTGCAGCTCCCCTGCCCGTGGCAGAGCTGACTTGATGCTTTCTGCAAAGTTAAATGGACCAGCTCCTCAGCCCCATCCCTCCCCTCTGCCCTGCAGGAACTGAAAAAAGAATTTGATTCTGACCTCCAGGACACCAAATAAGGTCACCCTCTCCTGTTTCACAGAGAACGTCTCATTCCCCCTGGGTGGTTGTACGTAGCTTGGAAGACAGACCAGGTCACTGCTGACAGAACAGGCCAGCTCACCCCAGGCAGCCAGCCACTGCGGGAGCAGGTACAGCTTACCGGGTCTTCGCCAGCAGGCCTCTGCTTTGTGCAGGCCGTGGAGAGAGGACGGGTGTTGGCAAGCCTGGGCATGCACTTTCAAATGGGGCCTTGCACGGGGGTGGGGAGGACAGGACACTGTGGAGAATAGGGACTGAGGTGCTAACAACTGGGACTCGGTACCTCTGCGGGTGAGAGACTGTTGAGAAGTCACCTCACGCTGCTGGTCTCAGAACCACTCGGGCACCACTATTTTTGACTCCCTGCCTTGGGTTTGCTCCTGCCAGGGTGCACATGTAGCAGGCCCAATGCTCATTTCACCCAGCCACCTGCTCGGGAGAGGTCAGGCCAAGGTCAGGAAGTCTTCAGGGTCCCCTGGGAACTGGGCTCCTTCAGAGATACCGCCTCCCCCCCGCCAGGGAACCGTGGGGGTGTTTAGAAGTTCCCAGCAAATGAGCTGCTGACCTTTGTTTTGTCTGCAGATGGAGGGCTCTGGACTGGACATATGGTCCAGGCTAGATTCAATAATGACATATCATGCAAGTACTGTACACTGAGAGCCGCGCAAGGTGTGTTTAGTATCTGGGACCTTGTCTGATCCTGTGGTAATCCACTCTCCAGATGCTCCACTTTTCCCATGGCCGGTGTTCCAGAGTTTCTCCACTGTCACATACAAACTCCTAACTCCCTTCCACAGCATCTCCCTAGTCCTCAAAGAAAAGGGGGACACGAGCGACGGCCAAACGACATCAGGAGGCCAACCAATGCGGGGGAGGCAACGTTTTGAGGGATGGGGGATCTTTGTGTGTTTTTTCCTCTCTTCCCAGGGTAGAAAAACCCAAGCAGGCTCCATAGACACAAGGCCGCACACACAAATACTCCAACCTGTCACCGCCATCTAGTGGACGAAAGAAGTCATGTTGTGGAGGTAAACCAGTAGGATTTGAATTCTTGCGCCTGAGTCTGTACACCAAATTCATCGTTACTATTTGGAAGCCCCTGCAGCAGAGCTCCGATTTGATCGTTGTCCCTGTCTCCTGCAAAAGCCAGGTCTCTTTCTCCTTCCTTACCCATAACTACTCAGCACAGGTCTGCCTGGAGGGGGTCCCTGAACACCTTCACTGCTGGCAGGGGCTGCTCATGCATAGGGACTTAGCAGGAGGCTGTTCCAGTGGCCAGCAAAGGTGCACGGCAATACGGAGCTTCCAGGCAACAGAAGCCGGGCCGAGTAACTGATCCACCAAGGGCCCATGATCCCTGAGGCTCAGGAGAGGCTGGGGGGAGGTCTGACCCTGATTCAGCACAGCTGAGCCTCTTGGGTGCTTTGCTCCGCGCCTCTGAGTCTGAACCTGGGGTCTGCATGGGGGGAGGGGGTGGACGGTGGAAACCAATGGAGAAAGGAAGTGTGCAGACCATGGTGGCCATGGGCAGAAGAGGGCTTCTGGAAATGAGGAAGATGGAGTGGGAGAGAGGGGCTCCTTCAACCTTCATTCTCAAGAGGACAGAGACTCATTTTGTCTTCTTCAAGTCCCTAACCCACTGTTCCGCCACAGCCAGGTCCTGAGGAATCCCGCAGGGTCCCGCCGTGCCCAACAGGCCAGGCCCCTGCCCCGCCTACCTTTCACCAAGGGGAAGAAGCAGTCCATCTCCACGCTGCTGCGCGAGTGGGAGATGCACAGGGCGCTGCTGGGGACCAGGCCCTCCTGCGGGGGGCTGCGCTCCGTGGTGCGGACCAGACACCAGCCAGGTCGCTCGCTGGGCCTCTCCAGCAGCTCCACCGTCTGCCCCACCTGGATGGTCAGCTCGCTGCTGTGGCCCGCGCTGAAGTCCTGGAGAACCACGGTCAGCTCGCATCCACCCGAGAGCTGGGAGGTGTCGGGGGAGAGAGGAGGACGATGGGGGCACAGAGTGGGAAGGAAGGAGGAAGACGAAGGGGAGAAGGAGGGATGGGAAGGGGAAATAAAAGAAGGAAATAAACAGAAAAAGTTAGGTCGGCGTTGATCAGCCAGCCAGACATCCTAGCACAGCGAACCATCCAGGCTGCTAGTTAGCGCTCCCTCCACCAGGCTCCCCCGCCTTGGTCCAAACTCACTCTTAGCTGATTTCAGTTGTTGTCTGGGAATAGCAGAAAAGAACACCCCTTACCCCAACCCCATCCTTCGCCAGAGCCACAGGTGTGATAACAGGGGCCATGAGTACCTACTTCAAATAAAAGGAACAGGCTACTCTTTAAAAGTACAAGTGGAGGCCTGAGGCCCTGGGGACAAAACACCAGGTGCTGCCCAGACACACAGCCTGCTGCCTCCTAGGCCAGGCTGCGAGCTGCCCTGTGATAAAGTGGGGTTAGGGGAGGGAGCAGATGAGTTAGGGCATGACAGGCTGAGTGCTGTCATTCCAAAATCCAGTTCCAGGGACTGGCATTGTGGCACCACAGGTTAAGCTGTTGCCTGCAATGCTGGCAGTTCCTATGGGCTCCAGATCTCGTGCCAACTGATCCAGCTCCCTGATAATGAACCTGGCTGAGCAGCTTCCCAGTGCTGGGCCTCCTGCTCCATGTGCAACTGGGAGAACTGAATAGAATTGCAGGCTCCTGGCTTTTGCCAGCCTTGGCTCCAGCCGTTATAACCACTTGGGGAACGAATCAGTGAGTTGGAAGATTTTTATCTTTCTCCCTATTTCCTTCTCTTTATTTCTAATTGCCTTTCAAATAAACAAAGTCAGTCTAAAATAAACTAAATAAATTAAAACCCAGTATTAGGAGCTAAGCCTGCACTCACCACTAGGTGGCGGTGTTCCCCCACAAACCAGGAAGTAGAAAGCTACCTGTGTTCAAGCTTCAGATCTACTCTCAAAAAACCATGGTTCAAAATTAAAATGCACATCCTGGTACAAATCACCTCAATGCCTTGGTCAAAAAGATTAGTACAGCAGGTCTCCATGCCTGGCAGACAGGGAATTCTGCAGAATGGCAGGCTGGGGAGAAATGGACATTAGTCCTTAAAAGGTCCCTCCTTCTCACCTTCCCAGAGTCACAGGGAAGCTTCAGGGTGTCCTGGGATTTGAGGCTCACACTTGAGAAGCAAGTGCCTCAGGAAGCCCAGGGTTAGGGTTGGGGTTAGTCAGCACCAGGAACTTCCAAAGGCATTCCCTTGGTGGCAGAGGCTTTTGGGGGATCTTGGAACACTTGGAACAGCTCAGTTTGCAGTCCTTAAATGTGGCTCATTTATGCTCCCCAGTGTCAGCCTTGAGTTGGCACCCAAAGAAAGTTAATGGCACCGAGACACCAATCAAAAGGACAGAATGACCAGGTTCTTAAGACACACCTCTCCTCTGTTCTCTCCCACCAGTTTTGGCCCTTGGTATGTCTCCACAGGTGTCCCGGCATCACAACTTTTCTCTTCTTCCCTTCTCATGCCAGCAGGACCAGTGAATGGGTAATGGGTCCTCCTGCCTGCTTTCTGCCCTTCTGCCATCCTCTGGTCCTGCATGGCTACCCCTTCCTGCTTCCCAGTCCTTGGCACCAACACACTCATAGCTAGATCTCCTCTCTCCCTGGGCTAAAGCTTTGATCCCAGGAATGCATGATAGCAGAACATGTCACCTCCCAGTTGCATCTCTGGTCCTCATTCTTTTCTTTCCCATGCCTTCTGGGAACAGTTTGTACTATCTCTCGGCCAATGGTCAGATATGTAGTTTAGGCTTCCTGGTGTATTTGCTTTCCAATTTCCATTTCAGGACCTAGAGAGCACTCTGTGCATTTGGACCCACTGACAACATTTTTTCCTTTGTGTTCTCCTAGTTTCCCTTTTTCTCATGGAATCTTCCTTCCTCGATCACCATGCAGAGGCTGACGGGACACACAGCTCGCCTGCACTTCCCCTCTTGACTACCTCACCGCCAAGGCACAGAGGTGGAGTTATGAAGCAGTCCTTACTATTCCATCCACCTGATCCCTCCTTAGGTAAGACCAGCCCTGGCTGAGGCAGCAAGGAACCCCTGCTCTGCGTCACCCACATGCTGACTTGAGTTCTGGAGCCCCTTATCAGCTGTGTGAGACTAGATGAGGTCACAGGGCTAAAGCACGTGAACCGTCTTGAGGAGAGCTAGCTCCCTCAATGCCTGTGTAGAAATAAGTTCTGGAGGCATGAATCATAATTATTTAAATTTGGGGCAAGAAAGTAGAGAAGAAATCTTAAAAGGCATCACGTTTGATGGCATGCTGGCTGGGAATAGATTGTATCCACTGCCTATTTGTGTGTTTATTATGTAAACAAACAAAATGCTGCTTTCCTTTGTGGTAATCATAGCCCAGGTCAGTTAGAGGAAGTAGCCCTGAGGCTGCCCAGGGAAGCCAATGTGGACAACTCGCACGGTCCCTGAGTCACCACACGCTTTTCCTGGGGACAATATGGGCCCCGGGCTGCCCTTCTGCAACATGAGGAGCACTGTGGTCCCTCTGCTCTGTGCCCAGGAAGCTTCTGTGTGAAGAGGCCCCCATGTCCAGAGTCTGACGACCATCCCAGTACCTGCATGCAAGCCCACTGCTAACTTTCTGACGCAGCTTGGCCAACGCTGATGGGCAATCGAGCTGCAAGGTGCCCTCGTGTGACTCACACCCCTTCCTCTTCTCCTCTTGGTGGCCTGCTCCTAGCTTGCTCCACTTTGCCTCTCCACATCTCCTAGCCACAGAGTTCACAGGGGGCAAAGACCGGCCGATACAAATGCCAAGTTGCAGTGTGTCTACTTGGCACAGCTTCGAGGGCAAAGGAAAGTCCCACTAACCCCCACGCATATACCATCCTTTTCTCCCCCCATCACTCTTTGCACCTGCTGCTCATGCCTGAAATTTCACTGTTAACAGAGCAACATGTAATGAAGTGAAAGTCCCCAGCATGAAATGCCTGGAACAGGGCATTAGGTAATTCTCTCGCAGGCCACTGATGTGGCCTGGAAGTGACATCATTCGCACTGACAAAGCTTTAAGCATGAAGATGTTCACAACAGTACTCTTTAAAATGAGGAAAATGTAATAATGACGATCATGAAAACAAATTCCTAAAACTAAAATATAAAAAATAGGAATGGGATAATTAAAAGATTACAATATGCCCACTAAGTGAATGCTTAATTATGCACCCAATATTTATGAAGCTTTATAATAACTTAAGAACTGCTTATTTATACAAAGTTAAAAAAAATCTAAAAACTAGGATGTGAATTACATATTTGGTGACTCATGTGAAGATGGCCATCGGCAGCTTGGCGACCATATTCACAGGAGAGAAATGGAGGAAACTCATCCGAACGGCTTTGTTGCTGGAGTTTGTTTCAGGGTCATTTTCCCCCTCCTTTCTAATTTTGAGTTTTGCACAGCGTTTTTTTTCATTTGAGCATTATTTTATAATGAAACTATCAATAACATTAGCAGCAATAGTCTCTAAAGTAAATATAAGGGGAGAAATGCAAATATTCCAAGGGGGTGTAACAACTTGGGGGGAAAAACAATGACGGCAGCAGTGGTGATAGCGGAAATTGATGGGTATTTTCCAGCTAGACATCTATAGAAGCTTTCAGAAATCCCCAGGTATCTGAGAACTCCTCAATGTAGCGAATCAAACTCTACTCCCGCTAAACCTGTTCAAGATCCATCCCTGCAAGACTTCTGTCCCCACATTACTGTGAAGTTTGAATAGTTCTTGAGTAAACAGGTCCCTTTGCATGAGTTTCATGCTGGGCTTTTATCCTGAATTGCTTACAATCTTAGAAGTGAATGTATAAAGCAACGTACGGGTATTTAGGAACATCATTGTGGAACTCTTCATTGTGGACGTCTTCATTTTGCAAGTTGGTAGTCTGTAGAGATACCAGGCCCAATTCAGAGTCTAAATCTCATCATTTGCTTTATCTGTGTTCCTGGGGTGGTGGCCGCTAACTGCAGACAAAGGAGCTTTTTGGTTAAGTTGCTTACATGTCATGTTCTCCTAGGTCACCTGACTTGCTCAGTGGTAAACAGTGGGAAGAATGAGGCAGCAGGGGTTAGCAGGCCTTGGTGCTGGTGCGGGCTTATCTATGTATGGAGCTGGGCATATCCCTTCCCTCTTCATAACTGAATTTCTTCTTTCTTAACAGGGGGGAGACTGTAGTTAAGATCCCCTTCCAGGTTGATGTGCAGGAGTTTCTATGCTCACTCTCAGGTACACTTACCATTTTGTGGTCTTATCTACTTGTTCACCTGTTGGTTGCCCACATCCCCCATGAGAATGTCTGCAGCTTTGTCTTGCTCTTGTCATATTTCCATAGTCTATACCTTCGCCTCATAGAATAACAGGTGATTAGTAAGCACCTGGTATGCGTAACTGAATCCCGCGAATCACTGCCTGGCATGTAACAGAGATATCCAGCCACAATGCCTGAGAAGTCTCTCTCGCTGGCTTCCCTTTATTTATTTATTTAATTATTTTTTGTTGCTGTTGCTTCCCTTTATTTTTATCGGAGCATCTAACAGGTTCCATCATTTAATTATTCTGAACGCCCTTTCAAAACAATCCTCTTTAATCATCTGGTTATATCTCCTTGAATTCTTTTTTTTTTTTTAAAGATTTTTTATTATTATTGGAAAGCCGGATATACAGAGAGGAGGAGAGACAGAGAGGAAGATCTTCCATCTGATGTTTCACTCCTCAAGTGAGCCGCAACGGGCCGGTGCGCGCCGATCCAAAGCCGGGAACCAGGAACCTCTTCCGGGTCTCCCACACGGGTGCAGGGTCCCAAAACCTTGGGCCATGCTCGACTGCTTTCCCAGGCCACAAGCAGGGAGCTGGATGGGAAGTGGAGCTGCCGGGATTAGAACTGGCGCCCATATGGGATCCCGGGGCTTTCAAGGCGAGGACTTTAGCCGCTAGGCCACGCCGCCGGGCCCCTCCTTGAATTCTTAAACCTGACAACAATGACTTCAGAGGGGGGAAGGACAGAGACCCACAGGAATCAAGAGAGTGGAAAGTAAACATGGTTAACACAAAACAGCATTTTTTTTTTTTGAATGAAAGAAGGCAGATGCAAGAGTGATATCTGATGTGATGAAACAGAGTTGTGGTTCAAGTTCCTGCCAACAAGTTCTGCAGCTCCCAGGCTCAGGAAGCACTGGGCAGCACTGTGTGTGGGCAATCAAAGTCGGGAAGATGGTTGGGAAAGATTCCTTCTCTGCCCTATGTGCACTTCCCCGAAAGATGGACACTTAGGGAAAGCTGGCCCACAGAGTGGAGATGGCCACCAGCCTTGTCTGCTGGGCTCCCAGGATACCAGGAGCCACGAATTATAGGCAGATTTGAGGATCTTTCATTGGTGAAACCAAAAACCAATGCAGAGAAAGCCAAATCCTGGCATTTGGATATCTGCACCCCAAACCATCCTGAGCCCTTCAGATGGCATCACAGCAGCACCTGGCATCACAGTTGCCACCTGGTGCCAGCCAGCCTCCTTCCTTACACTGCCATTACAGGCTGCAGATCACCAGGCTTTTCAGAACAGCCTCTTGATCAGAGACCAAAATCAGCAGAGACGACCAGGAACTCTAAGCAAAATGCCAGCAGGACAACAAAATGTCATCTACAGCAAAAGCGAACAAATTACAGAAGCAGAACGTGAAAGTATGACAGCAAAAATAAAACCTTGTCAGAGTGTGAAAGAAGTCTTCCAGAAAGAACAACAACACAGAGACAGGAAAAAATAGACAACAAACTATAAGAAAATAAGAAGATGGCTCCAATGAGTTCTAAATAGGATGGAAAGGAATAAATTATAAGGAAAAATTTCCAGGACTGGAGGACAGGAATAGCCCAACGGATATGGCTGGTCTGAGAGCTTGGCATAAGGCATTTAGAAAGCCAATTCTAAAGCAGAATCAGGGCAAACTGGCAGATAAAAAGGCGATTTAGAAAGAGGCAAGGAAAAGGATCAGAAAAACCAAGAACCACAACGCAGCAGAGATCAGCAGCAACGTTAGAACATAAAAGAGACTTGGGGCAATTCCTTTGAAAATTCCACGTGGCAGTTATTGCCAACAGATTTCAGGTTTGAAAAACCTCACAAATGTGCCTTAATAAAGCTTCTCATTAACATGAACAATTACAGCTCCTATTTGCTGCCAAAATTTTCCTTTTATTCACCTTTCCATTTCTCTTGGTATGATATGCCTTTCATCGACAGAAATAAAAAATGATCTCTTCATTCACTTAAAAAACAAGTGAATAGATGTGAGACATGCCTCAATGACCAGACACTTATAAAAAAATAAAAAACGTTTTAGCAAAACATTCATCTGAACTTTAGGTGACAATCTGTTGTCACAGAACAGTGCCAGGTGGGCTGGAAGAATGATTCTTCCAGGTGGATTCCTGGACTAGCAGAAGCTCCTTCAACCTATCGTCTTATTTCATAGATGTTCAGAAAGTAGTGTTTGGAAGACAGGGGACAGCAAATATTTGTTGAGTGCCTGAATGAGTTAAGTTAGGGAGAATTGTAGTCCTAAGTGGGGAAGCTGCGGACCCTCACACATTGGCAGGGAAGCCAGGACTCCAGGGTCCACCTTCTAGGTTTGGAGCACTGCTTAATGAGTTATGCTGCAGGATAACTGTGGAACCCAGGGGGCTCCAGGCGCACACTTCACCTTACACGTGTGTGGATATGCAGATGGGTGTTGATGCAAATGGGTGTCGATGTGGAAAAGGGACTTCCAAAGTACCGCCTGCCACAGCCACAGAGAACATGAAGTGGGGGAGGCGGCTTAGGTTACACAGCAGGGAACCCAGAAGCAGCCCTGGGCCCTAGTGAGGTCCCTGCTTCCTCTTCTGCTCCAAGGCGCGCCAATGCTCTCTAGGAAACCGTTCCCTCCTGGTGCGAGCTGTGGTTGGAAGAGCACTCTCTATTCACTGTTCTTAGTCTGCCCTGTAGGCTGACAGAGAATTCCCTAGGTCTTCTGTTTTTCAAAATTTCCCATTTAAAAAGGTTTCCAAGTGTGTGGGTTCTAACATTCCCACCATAGCCTTTTATTCTTCTGGATAAATGTCTGCCTCCTAACAGGGGGTCACCCAGAACTGAATCTGAATGCTGAGAGGAGGCTGCTCAGCACAGGTGCAGCAGGTGGTCACATTCAAGGTCCAGACCCCAAATTTCCACCTCTGTGCTCAGAGAGCCTTGCTCAACGTTAAAGTTGGGCTGTTAGTTTCCATCACACATGCCTCACCTTTAAAGCCCACCTGATTTCTTGTGCTTCTTGGGCCAGCTTTCCAATTTCTTTATTTGGGCTCCGGAGATTTTTTAACCCAGAGACCTTGCGCTGGAGGCTCTGCATATCCACCGGGCAATGAGCTAGACTTGCCACCCGTGCTGCTCAGGAGCCTACTTCATGCTAGGGATAGGAGTTAGGGAGGCTTCATGCTTAGCAGAATTCAATGTTCACCCAGGTCTTCATTTGACATGAATTTATCAAATACCAGTTAGAGCTCTCCAGCAAGGGAAGGAAGGAAATGCTGGCTGATGGACAACTCTGGCTCTCTTTATTTCAGCACTCTACCCATGCTTCTGAGAATGCCCAGGCTAGACTCTGGGCAAACCATGCAGGTGGGATGGGCAGAGCTTCTATCTTCATCTCGTTGGCCATGAGGAACTCAAATGAACTGCTGGCAGAGATGGGGGGTGGGCCTTGCATCACTGTCCCTTAGCCTGGAAGTCACTGTCCTGCCTGGGGGTGGCATCTCTCAGCTTCTTTGGATGTGACCTCTCCTGTCTTTGCTGCTGCTTTGACTGTGTTTGGTTTTCCTGCAAGGGGCCCCAGAGAGAGAGAGAGAGAGAGAGAGAGAGAGAGAAGAGAAGAGAAGAGAAGAGAAGAGAAGAGAAGAGAAGAGAAGAGAAGAGAAGAGAAGAGAATGGGAATGCGCTAAAACCCTCAAGGGTGACTGCAGGACTGCAGGAGATGGGGAGACGTGCTGGGAAAAACCTGAGATGGCCAACAGCCACTCTGCAGTTGGCTGCTGCCAGGTGCCCCTGCCATGTGTCCAGCATGCAGGCAGTGCAGCTCCTAGTGCTGGGAATCGGCAGCACTGAGCCAGAGACCAGGGACAACCTTCACAGCAGTGACAACATAGTACCAAGACTTGAATGTGGGTCACCATTTCCCAGCATGCTGTTTCCAGGTCTGGAGCTACAACACTGCCTATTTGAATTTGTCTTTGTTCTTAGAATCTATAACCTTGAACCAGTCAATTAGCCTTTCTATGGCTCATTTCCCTTATCTAAAGAATAGATATTATAGCAACTCCAACCACGAAGAGTTACTGTGAAGATTACGTGAGCTAACACAGGGAACCCCAACATGCATTACATGCTCAGTAACTATTCTCTATTGTTTAGTGTTGGCATGAGACATATTTTCCTACATGGATGGCTGCATCTAAGGAGCAGAAACCCTATTTTAAAGCACCTCTAAGGACACATACTGAAGTAAGCCAGCAGACCGGGGTGGGGTGGGGATACTTAGAGGTGGCCAAGTTAGAAAGGAAGGTAGAGATTAGCCCATGTATGTGTAAGGGGCCTAAGGACAACCCATGGAAAGGAATGTAGCAGCCTGGCAAGCCAGCCTTGGAAGCAGCTCAGAATTTTATATTACAAAGTCTTGCTGCTACCCCAATAAAATTTTATGGGTGATCCCAGCTTTGCCCTTTGGAAGGCACCCCAGCAGAGCCCTCTCTGCCCAGCACCAAGTGGGCCACCCAGTCTGATAACACTGGGTAGTAAAACCTTATCTATTATAACATTGGGTAGTAAAACCGTATCTATTTCAAACCCAGCAAACTCTCTATCCAGGAGAAGAGGGTTGGGGGTGAGGAGGGGAGGAGAAACTGGGAAGAACTGGCCCCTCTTCCCTTAGAAACCCCCGTTAAGTGCACACTGCACCCTCATTCTCTCCTGAGATGCCTGCCTGGTCTAGCACACAGCTTTCCCCCAGCTCTCTCAGTTCTTTGCTGAGATGCCTACCTGGCCTGTCACGAGAACATTTGATCAATTTTTTATCTTCAAGCAGGATGAGATAGTAACAGGCATGTAGATGGTCCATTCATAGTTTATGAATCTCCCTCAGGTGTTACCTAGTCCTGTTGGGTCCCCCCTACTGTCGGCATCATCATCTGATCTTAGAGATGAGAAAACTGGGGCTCAGGGGGTGACAGGAACTGCTGAGGGTCACATGACAGCAATCGGCACAGGCAGGGCTCCAAGTCTGGTTCCCTTATCCATGCACATTACAGCCTGCCACAGTGCTGGGCCTGAGGCACGGGGCGGTGACTGCAGTGACGTCATCGCCTTGCTACACTCAGCTGGGACCATCCTTCACCTGGCTGTGCTGAACGTGACAACAGGAAAAACACGGGCTGCCAACCCCAGGAGTGATTCCCTCGAGAGTGATTTGTTCTTCCCAGTGTCCCATGTGACACAGCTACGGCCCTGTCTCCCCAGAGATGTTCATGTCATCTATGTCTGAGCGCTCCTTTGGCGGTGACGGCCACCGGCATCTTTATTTCTGCTTAGCCACAAACCAGAGCCATCCCAGAGCGTCACCCTCTGTCCTTGGCCAGTGGCCTGCTCAGCCCCATCACCACAAGGCCATCTCCCAAGGTGCAGGCCCCACCTGAGCCAGAACAGGTGCCCAGCATTGGGTGCAACAGGCAGCAGCAAGCAAAAGGGTCCCGACGTCTCACAATGTCTTTCCTAACCACTAAGTTTTTGCCTGTGGTGAATTACTGCTAGGATGCCCCTTAACCCTGATTCTGTTCTCTCCTTCCAAATGCAGAAGAAGTCTCTCTCTTTTTTTTTTTAGATTAACCCATTTATGGAATGAGTCCTAATTTGATTTCTGCTCCTATCTGCTATTGATTTTGCTCTGGGATGGACTGCTGCCTCATGCCTCACGTCAGATTCATGACATCATACCCTTGTTATCACCACCTACCATACCCTGTATGTTATGGACCAGCAACCCGAGCCCCTTGGACAACAGCACGATTTACAATTCCCATCCATCTGCACTTTCTCACTTCCCATCAGCCCAGCGCTGCAGGTACCAAGAACAAAAGCACAGCTGTAGTGGCCCTAACTGGCCACCAGAGGGAAGCAAAAACTAGGGCTTACGGAAGAACACCTATAGATGTGTTGCTTGAACAGAAGGCTGCTCCTGCAGATTGCTGGGAGGATCACCCTCCCACATGGGAAGCCCAAGACAGTATTCATGGGGTAGGTGGTGCACGATTTCTGTTTCCTGGTGGAATTTCTAAAGCAGGGACCAGGAGAACTTGTAAATTGTGAACCCCAAACCAATTAGTGTCAAAGCCCAGAGCTTGCTGGTGTCCAGGCTTGCCTTTTCACCACGCTGTGCCCCAGGCCCTTTCTTCCTCTTTCCTTCTCAAGTTCCTCTGCCATGGTTCAGCCCAGAGAGGGACTACCTGTCCACCCAAATCTCAAAACAGTTTTGGACAAAATGATGGTATGTCTCTGTCCCTCATAGTTGATGTGTCACTGAGCCATTCAGCCCTGCCAAGTCATTAGCCACTGCAGCCTTGTTTCTCGGCCTCCATGCCAATCCAGGCTGTTGCCACTCACCCCTGCATTGCTGCAGGTGTCTGCACACTGGCTACTCTCCTCGTTCTGTCACTCACTGTCCTCTCCCATCCTGTCCTCACTTGTTTTTTATTTTATTTTTTAATTTTTTTTTTAGATTTATTTTATTTTTATTACAAAGTCAGATACACAGAGAGGAGGAGAGACAGAGAGGAAGTGGAGCTGCCGGGATTAGAACCGGCGACCACACGGGATCCCGGTACATTCAAGGCGAGGACTCTAGCCACTAGGCCACGCCGCCAGGCCCGTGTCCTCACTTGTTTAACCCCCTGTTGGTCCTTACGCTTTCTCTGTTTGTGTCTTCGAATGTGTCCTGGTCATTTCTGGCTCTGACCATGTACAGATGGACCATAATCCAGATCAAGCACAGGAGGCTCCCAGCTTCTGATGGCTCACCTGACAGGTCCATCAGCTTCCCTTCCCCTCTCCCTGAGAGAAGCCTCCTGCACAAGGCTGCAGGTCTTACAGGGAGCCGGCTCCTTCTCCCCTCAGCTGTGCCCAGGCTCCCTCTCAGAGGGCTCTGGGACCAACCCTGGCCATGGCGAGGGCACAGGATTTCCACAGAAAGGAGGGATTTGGGTTTTAGGCTCTCGGTCCCCCGCCCTCTGCCAGCTGTCATGACCCTCTTCTTCCACGCAGGAGCCCAGGTGAAGCAGCTACTTAAAACCACCTACGGCTTTTCAACCCTTTGTACTTGGACAGAGTCGTCTGTGGAAACAGCAACAATGGTGGCAATCTCCACTGTAAAATCACATGGGATTTTAAATATCTTAGGACACCTTTAAAAAAAAAACAAAAAACTGGGATTAAAACTGTTAAACAGGGCCCGGCACAGTGGCCTAGCGGATAAAGTCCTCGCCTTGAATGCGCCGGGATCTCATGTAGGCGCTGGTTCTAATCCCAGCTGCTCCACTTCCCATCCAGCTCCCTGCTTGTGGTCTGGGAAAGCAGCTGAGGATGGCACAAAGCCTTGGGACCCTGCACCTGCATGGGAGACCTGGAGGAGGTTCCTGGCTCCTGGCTTCAGATCAGCTCAGCTCTGGCCGTTGTGGTCACTTGGGGAGTGAATCATCAGACGGAAGACCTTCCTCTCTGTCTCTCTTCCTCTTTGTATATCTGACTTTGTAATAAAAATAAATAAATTTTTTTAAAAACCTGTTAAACATATGTTGGCAATAGGATCCTGGACTTTACCATTGCCTATTGCTATAATGTCAGGATACACATAAGTGGCAGAACAACAGACTTGTGACTGTTGTGGAAGGATTATACTATTGTAATGATACAGGGGAAACAGTGGGAGAGGGACAATGGGGAGGGTAGAAGGGGAAATCCCTGAGCCTATGGGACTGTATCGTGAAAAAAAAAAAGAGCAAAACAAAGCTTAGTGGCTGACATATCTTCTCTGTTGGGCTGTCTTCCTTTGCACATAGATTGCCTTTGTGGCTGCTTCTTCATTTGCACAAAGGAAAATGTATTCAGGAAGATAATCTAGGATGAAAGCTCTTCTGGAAATGGTTTGTGCCTTCTCAAGGACAGCGCATCTCCTTCTTCAAAGTCAGGTGTAGACAGGTGGGGCTAGGATCTGAACTTGAGTTGAGAGATGACTCAGCATGGACCACTGCCATCCTAGAGAGCCCAGCCAGGAGCCCATACCAGCCTTGATGGGGCGGCTGTGCAGAGACCACAGCACACATTCACGATGGAGCTGGGGCAGTTGCTTCAAAGGGGAGGCCTGGCCTCCAGCCCTGCCTCTGGGCAGAGGCCACTGGGAACTTCACAGGGGTAGGAAGCAGAGGTCCCCCACTCACTGGGTGTGTCTCTGAGAGGTTCCCACACTTCTATACTGCTGCTAGCAGCTGAAAGGTGAATTTAAGAAAAATAATAACTTAAAAAAACCTACACATCAGGGAAGTTTGAAAATTACACCATGAAAGTTCACGCTCCATTCCCTATTGTCATTTACTGCTGTCACACCTGTCACCAATGCTGGTGCAATTCCCAGGGCCTAATGTTGATCTTGTCTCACCAGGAAAGGACAGAGAATATAAGAGACCTACATATTTTGCCCATCCCATACAAGAAGGAGAAAATACTACTGTAAGAGGGATGGGATTACTAATCAATGTGAGGCAAATCAAATGTTATTAACGCAGGAATTGGAAGTGTCACCTATTGGTGACCACAGTGAGGTTACAGAGAGACACACAGGCATCACTCTGGTCTTCAAGCTTAAGTGGGTTTCCTTTGTGCAAAATAAAATCCCATCCCTTCGCAGATATCCTCTACCACCTGCCTGTGGAACCTTCTGCCACAACAACCACAGTTTACCAGTCCAATACAGCCAGGTCCTGGACACCCAAGGGCCTCTGGGCAGCTGTCCCTTCTGCCTGGAACTCCCCTCCCACTGGTACCCATCCACTAAACCACCCAGCTCCTGTAGAGTTGAATTCTCATTTACTGATTGATCAAGCACTCAGGGAGGCTTACTTTGTGCCAGTCACTCCTGAAGATGCTGGCAGTGCTGCTCTGAAGAAAAAATGCCTCTGTCTATGAGAAGGGGAAGAGAAGCATGGTAACATTCTCCTCCTTGGTGCCTGCATCCCATATGGATGCTGGTACAAGTCCTGGCTGCTCCATTTCCAATCTAGCTCCCTGCTTATGGCTTGGGAAAGCATCAGAGGATGGCCTAAGTCCTTGAGCCCCTGCACCCTTGTGGAAGACTCAGAAGAAGCTCCTGGCTCCTGGCTTCAGAAGGGTTCAGTTTGGGCCGTAACAGTCGTTTGGGGAGTGAATCAGTGGATGGAAGATCTCTTTCTCTGTCTCTCTTTGTCTGTAACTCTGACTTTCAAGTTAAATATTCAAATCTTAAAAAAAAAGTCTGTATACATGGGCCTGGTGGCGTGGCCTAGTGGCTAAAGTCCTTGCCTTGAAAGCCCCGGGATCCCATATGGGTGCCAGTTCTAATCCCGGCAGCTCCACTTCCCATCCAGCTCCCTGCTTGTGGCCTGGGAAAGCAGGAGAGGACGGCCCAATGCCTTGGGACCCTGCACCCGCATGGGAGACCCAGAAGAGGTTCCTGGTTCCCGGCATCGGATTGGCGCGCACCGGCCCATTGCGGCTCACTTGGGGAGTGAAACATCGGACGGAAGATCTTCCTCTCTGTCTCTCCTTCTCTCTGTATATCTGGCTTTCCAATAATAATAAAATCTTTAAAAAAAAAAGTCTGTATACATGAGGAGGAAGCAGGCAGGAAGCAAGAGAAACAGGGAGGGTAAGTCATACATTAGTGATAACTGCCAAGGGAGAAAGCAAGCCAAGGAGAGGGTTTCTGAAGCATTCGTGTGTGTGCATGAGCATGGCTGTGATGGTGGAGATGGTCTGGACACCTGCAAGACTTTGCAAAGCCTGATCACTGCTGCATGCCTCTTGCTGCATGCTCTCAATGTGCATTAGTACCCTGAGTATAACTTTGGACAGTTTTAAATTATTTATCCTTAACTTTCTTGTTATTTCTACTTCTGCTATTTATACGACAATATATGGGTCATGTTCTTCAGCTAGGATTGTGGTTACTAGATACTGTGCAACTTCAAGCTCTGGGACAAAGCCCTGCCCTGGAATAAAGTTTTTGCAGCCTCTGTTCATGGAGGGCTTCCTTATTTGAATGAAAACTGCATGTAGAACTCAGACTCTAATGAGCTATAGGATTTCTACTTTCTGTATCTTTCCTGATTTTATTCTGCTTGCAACAGGGGTTTTGTTTTTAAATTTTATGTATTCATTTGAGAGGCAGTGATAAAGTGTGTGTGTGTGTGTGTGTGTGAGAGAGAGAGAGAGAGAGAGAGAGAGAGAGAGAGAGAGAGAGAGAGAGAGAGAGAGAGAGAAAAACAAGAAAGTATTTCCAAATGCCCGCAGAGCTGGCCCAGGGCAAATGTGGGCACTCGCCCTCCATGCAGATCTCCCTGAGTGGCAGGGATGTATCCACGGAGCCATCACCTGTGGCCTCCCACCTGTGTTAGCACCAGGAGTGCAGCCAGGTGGAACCCAGGTACCCTGATCTGAGATATGTATGTCTTCATTGCTACATCAATTCCCCAGGAGTTTTATTAATACTTCTCTGCTGAGAAGGCATCCTCGTAAATTGATTTCCTTTCTAATTACTTCAGATTGAGAATTATCTTTCAAAAGTAGCTGGAGCAAAAGAGCCACTCTCTTCTAGAAACTCATGGTTGGAGAAAGTCCAGTCACAGAGGAGATGTTCTGTGTAGGTTAAAGTATGCCCACAAAGTCCCCGAGACTTCACCCTTTAGTGGTGGGTGTGCTTTAGCCCCTCTCTCCCAACTTGAATGTAGGTTGAATGCAGCGACTGTCCAACGAGCAGCTGCTTGTGGGTGTGTTGGTGTGTGACTGCTGTGGTTGAGATAAATGGCATGACAGCTTCCTCCGTCCTTTTTTGGGCCACCTGCACTGGATGAAGCCAGCTGCCACAACATGTGGAGACTCAACATGTGGAGAGTGTGAGATTGGGAACAAGCATCTTAGAAACAGCCCCAGCTTATTTCTTGCCTTAACCTCACCCTAAGTCAACCCTACCAGGTAATAATGCTTGTACTATGTGTCTGTTTTACAGTAACTGATTATGCAGAAATTCACAGTTGAGTGATTCAAGGGCTGGTCCTATCCCTGACTCTGAGGAAGCAAAGACCTCCCTAAGCCTTAATTCCTATCTGCAAATAGAGGAAGCTTGGGTTAGAAGACTCTGCAGAGTTACAGCTCCACATCCCATGCTGTCCGAACAGCACTTTAGGAGTCATGCAGTTTGGGTTGACTGTGTGTGCGGAATAAAAACCTGGTTCTCTCTTGGCTCTTTCTGCAGATTCGGATAACAAGGGGGTCACCATCTGAATGTAGAAGCACAAGCTTTGTACTTAGAAGGGGGTGTACAAAATTCCCACAAATGGAAAAACCTATGGTTCGAAGACGCTGAACAGAGATAATACCATCCTTCACATGGGTGTGGTAATTCCTAGATGGAAAAGTGCTTTCAAGTATATTATTTCATCTAATCCCCACAAAGCCCCATTTTGCAGATAGGAAGCTGAGGCTCAGTGAATTGAGAGCCTTATTCCAAGTCTCATAGTTACTATGTTCTAGAGTTAAGAATTGAACCAGGAACTCTTGGTTGATGAATGACACTTTTACTCCTTCCAGTTGTCTCCTTGATGATTTATTTAACTAATTCTGACTATGGACTTCATTAAACAGGCCAAGGACATTGTCTGGCGTGGCTGAAACCCCTTCTAGAAGGAGTTGCCCTACCTGAAGCTGTTGGTAAAACTGGCCTTGGGCAGAACATCTTCTGCATGCACAGGGAACTGAACAGGGCAGACATTTGGCCCAGGCTCAGCTATTGTAAAGGCTGACCAGGGACAAATGGCCTAGTCTTTAGAGTAAACCAAAAGAAACAGAGAGGCCAGCACATAGGCTCAACTGGCTCATCCTCCACCTCCAAGCACAGGCATCCCATATAGGTGCTGGTTCATGTCCCAGCTGCTCCACTTCCCATCCAGTTCCCTGCTTATGGCCTAGAAAGGAAGTGGAGGATGGCCCAAAGCTTTGGGACCCTGCACCTGCATGGGAGACCTGGAGGAGACTCTTGAGTCATGATTCAGATCATCTCCGCTCCAGCCATTGTAGTCACTGGGGAGTGAACCACTGATAGAAAATCTTTCTATTTCTCTCTGTAAATCTGCCTTTTCAACGAACATCAACAAATCTTTTTAAAAAGAAGAAGAAGAAGAAGAAGAAGAAGAAGAAGAAGAAGAAGAAGAAGAGGAGGAGGAGGAGGAGGAGGAGGAGGAGGAGGAGGAGGAAGAAGAGGAAGAAGAAGAAGAAATAGAAAATCCAGGGCAGGGTTAGTTCAATTCCACTTGTCAAGAATGTCCACAAGGAAACAGCCAGAGAAGGACACAGTCCCTTGAGGATGATAAAGGTTTGGAGGAGGGGGAGGTAGGGCAGAGAGGACACAACAGGCTTCAGGCCAGCCAGGTAAGGAGGAAAGAGAAACTCAGAGTTGGCAGTGGCGACAGGGTGAAGAAAAGATCTATGAGGGGTCTTCAGACAGTCTGGGAAAATCATATTGTGAGAAAACCCATGCATGGATTTCCAACTTTTATTTTTGGCACTAGAATAAACTTATCTTTTAATTCCATTTTTGAAATCGCTCACATAGAGTATGTAAATCCTGATGGTAGGAGGTGGGGGTGATGTGGGTCTGGGAAGGCCCCTATGACATCACATCCTGGTTTCAGGCCACCCATGGACACAGGCTCTTTGTGGTACCCCCTGTTTCCCATCCCATATCCCTCTGGGATTCCATCTTGTTCATCCATTTCTGGGAATATCCACCCCTCCTTGAGCTATCTTGAGAGCTCTTTCCTTAGCAACTAAATAAATTTAATTCAAGCTGGCCTGGCTGATGTAACATGTAAAACACAAAACTGTGTGGTTATACAACTCCAGGAACCATAAGGGTTTTCTAAAACAAAATACACACAAGCACATACAAAGGCCTCCATGTACTCTGACAGTTAAGTCACAAAAACATTCTGACACCAAAGATGGCTTGGATTTCATGACACCAGGACTCAGGAAATGAGCACTACTCCCTCCAAGACCAAGCTGTGCCAAGGAACATACTAGTTCCGTTTCATCTTTAAGAAATTGTCTCTGACTCTGCTAAGGAGATGAAAGTACAGAGCAATGCAAGGAACACTGAAAACATACAGGATTTGGAGGTTGGGGAAGTGGCACATTGGATCAATTGGCTAAACCTGCACTTCCAAGTATGGTGTATGGCATCCCATATGAGCCTCATCCAGATCCCTGCTTGGGGCCTGGGAAAGCAGCAGAGGATGGTCCAAAGCCTTGGAACCCTCTACCCACATGGGAGACCCAGAAGAAGCTACTGGTTCCTGACTTTGGATTGGCTCAGCTCCAGCCATGGGAGTGAACCAGTGGACAGAAAGTCTTCTCCCTGTCTCTACTTCTCTTCATAAATCTGTCTTTCTTTTTGGGAAGCAGGAGCCAGAAGCTTCTTTCAGGTCTCCCACATGGGTGCAGGGTCCTAAGGTTTTAAACCATCCTCAACTGCTTTCCCAGGCCACAGAGAGCTGGATGGGAAGTGGAGCAGCTGGGATATGAACTGGTACCTATATGGAATCCTGGCACATACAAGACAAGGATTTAGCCACTGAGCTATTGTGCCAGGCCTGAGATTAATAAATCTTTAAACACCCCCCCCCACACACACACACAAAACAAATAACAAAGAAACCAGACAGAGGTCCTCAACTCTGCTGTGGGAGTTTAACTGGCACATGGTTAAGAAACAGGCCTGTGAACTCAATGTCAACTGTGATATATAGAAGCCAGTGCCCCATGAAGGCATGAAGCTTTTTAAATGGCACCCTAAGAAATTGATTTTCACAGCACCAGCACAGGAAGATAAAGTGTTAAGCTTCTGGACTGAAAATGAACAGGCCCTTGGATACGATTCTGTGGCTCGGGCAAGCACCTTCAACTTTCTGTATCATCTAGAAAACAAAAGGGTTGAACCTAAAGGTCTCCAAGGGCCATGCCAGCTCTGAAATTGCAGAGACGTGATTCAGAAGTTCAAATCCCTACACACAGCTAGTCATTCACCTTGCTCATGAGCTAACCCCATTACCATGTAATGCTCAAAACCCCCAACAAACACAACACCAGCACACAAGTCCTTGCTATGAAATACATGCTTTAAAATCAGAACTGCGGGATTGACATTATAGCACAGTGGGTTAAAGGCAGTGCTTCTAATGCTGGCATTATACGTTGGAACTACAGTTTAAGACAAGACTGCTCTGTTGCTCATCCAGCTTCCTGCTAATGCACCCAGGAAACTAACAGAAAACAGCCCCAAGTACTTGGGCCCCTGCCACCCATGTGGGACAATCAGATGGAGTCCCTGGCTTCTGACTTAATCCTGGCCCAGACTCAGCCATTCAGGCCATTTGAGGAGTGAATCAGTGAGTAAAAGACCTTTATTTTTCTCTGTCCTTCTCTGCCAATCTACTGTTTGAATGAATGACTAAATTCTTTTTTAAAAAAAAATCAAAGTTCTTCATAACCACATACGGACCTGGGCACATAGTCATACAGGCAACTATTCTTCCAACAGGACGCAAATGAGTGACTAAAAATAAAAACAGCTTCTTGACGGGAATCATTTCTTATCCCACTTACATTAAACACAATTTAAGGTCAAATGTAAAAAAAATTACATGACTTGGATGCCTGTCATTTTTTCTCCATTACTTTTAAAAGACTCTCAAAGCACAAAGTCTTGTCTAGTTTTACTTTTTTCAAGTTCTCCTGCAAAAACACCAGTTTTCACATCCCTTCTTACTCCACACTTCACTCAACCTCTGGACAAAGTACAAGGGGACTTTAGAAAGTTCATGGAAAAATGAAACTAAAAGATACATGTATTTTAATACAAAAATTTTGAAACAGATGCCATTTTTTCCCCATCATTTCTATGACTTGCTCTGGCTTGTGTCTGCTGTGGGGCAGCAGCAGGCAGGTGCGTCGGGTCCTGGGTGGGGGCTCAGGGAGATGAACGATCTGCTGGTGGGAAAGATGCTCATGGCATCGTTGCCATGCTCCCTGTGGCTAATGGGATGGCACTGAGTGTTTCAAAGCTTCCAGTTTCTGCTTCTCAGCTGGGAGAGGATTTGGAACTTTTAGCCTATTTTCTAGGAGGATCAACTCATTTTACAGGGAAGGCATGGAAAGCCAAAATGCATAAGGGAGGTCTGCCCTGTTCTTTAATATCCAAACACAGCAGTAAGTAGATTTTTCCCCCTAAAAGCCTCTGAAACCATTGCAGAATCATTCCTGAAATACCATCTGATTGCTTCCCTTGGCTTCTCTTCAGCACGTGGGCTGTGGATCATGTGCCCACAGTTTTGTCCTTTTCTGGGATGGCAAGTCCAGCTGCACAGGCCGCAGAGGCACTGTCACAGTGGACTACACTGTCCACAGGACCCACAGAGACAGTGAAGTAGATTGGGTAGAGCACTGTGACTCAGAGTCAAAGTTCTGGGCAGCCATGGCCTTGCACCTCAAAGTGAGCAGCGATTTTGGGCAAGACACTGGGTCTCTGGACTTTTCTGTCATCTACACAACCAGAGCACCAGGTACTCAGTAAAAGATCTGGCAGTGCTCTCAAACTCTAGCTTTGAGACAACATGTGGCCCAGCAGGATGGCGTGGTGGAGAAAGAGGGTGCTGGGGGAACTGTTCCAGCTACTCTGAGCTCTGCGGCCTCTGCTCTGGGGCAGGGTTGACTTTTTGTAAGGTTTTTCACCTTAGGCTCCACATGTAGCTCTGGCACGACAAGGCCCTGAAGGAAGTGAGGACAAGCTCTTTCTCCCTCCTGCTGCACCACACATGGTCTCTTAGTTCTTTTTCAACTCTCCTGTTCAACATCTTTATGGAAAATTCTCTGCTTAGAATGAAACTTTACTCCAGAATATTCAGCATTGCTCTAAGAACATATCCCAGGGCTGGGGCTGGGGCACAGCAAGTTAAGCCATTGACTGCAGCACCAACATCCCACAAGGGCACCAGTTCTATTCTTGGTTGCTCCATTTCTGATCCACCTCTCAGTTAACGTCCCTGGGAATGTAGCAGAAGATACCTGCAGTGCTTGGCACCTGCTACCCATATGGAGTTTGTGGAAAAAGCTCCTGCTTCCTGGCTTTGGCCTGGCCCAGTCCCAGCTGTTGCATCTATTTGGGGAGTGAATCAGTGAATAGAAGATCTCTTTTTCTTTTTTCAAGATTTATTTATTTATTTATTTTGATGATTTTTACATAATTGAGTAGGATGGTAAGGGTTATGGGCTACAGGAAGGTGGATGGGATCACTATTTTCACATTCCCTTTTTTTTCCTTCCTGTATCTGGGGTAGGATGGAGATAAGGGAAGAAGCCACACCCAGCCTCCCGAACGCCTCTGCAGCCTGGGATGGAGGACAGTCTCCCAACACCTCCCTGGGGTCTCTGATGTGGGGCATGCTCCGAGGGTCCTGCTGAACAGAAGATCTCTTTTTCTGTATCCCTCCCTCTCTCTAACTTTGCCTTTCATATAATAAATATTTTTTCTTTTGAGAACGTATCCCAAAATACCATCTAGCTCATCTACGATGTACGTGTATACTCTACTCCTTTGCATACAAATTCCCAGTGGTCATTTCTTCTTAGTTACCCAACTAAGTGACAAATAGCACTCCTCTTCCCATCCCTTTTGTTCTTGCAATCTCTCTCTCTTTCTCTCTCTCTCTCTCACTTTCTCTCCCTCTCCCACACACACACATATACCCAGCATGTCAGCTACTCAATGTCATATCAAGGTCATTCAAAACCACTCTAGGGTGCTGAATGTGTTTAACCTTACATGCTCACCTTTTGCTCTGACTGCCAGAAAAGATGAAAACAGCAGGGATGAAGAGCTTGTCACAACATCTCTGCCTGGTCCCGTTTTGATTCCTGATTGTATTAGCCTCCCCTTAATCCATGATATTCAGTAAGAACTAACTAATCCCTCAGCAACAGGATCCATGCTCATGGCTTCCTGAGAAAATTCAGGTCATAAATACAAACATGTTCGCCTGCCTTTTCAATTCCTCTCCTACCTACAGGACAAAGCCCAAATCCCAGAGCACATAATTTAGAGCTTTCATATCCACTCTCTCAACCTTTCCAGTCCGTTTTTTCCCAAGTCTGAACTCCGAGCTCCAAGTCATATCTACATTGCTGATACCTGAATACACACTGCATTTCCCCAGTTCTCCAACTTCCGCTGTTCTTTCAGTCTGCAACAGGTACTGCTTTCTTCTCCCTGCCCCTTCCCGAAGTCCTTCCCCACCTTCAGTTCCAGCCCAGGGCAGCCTCTTTGTCCCCAGCCCTCTATAGGCAGCAACTACACATGTTAGTAGCAGTGGCAGTGCCCAGCAATTTTTCCCAGTCCATTCCAGCAGCATGCCAGTTGTATTCCACGTAGGACACGTCTTTATCTTCGGTCCAAAGTGTCTATATGCCAGTGTCCTTCACTGGATCAAAAGCACCATAGAAGTAGTGCCTGTTTTTTTTTCTTAAAGCTTATGTATTTATTTGACTGGCAAATTTAGAGATGGAGAGGTAGCAGAGAGGAAGGTGGGGAGAGGGAGGGAGAGAGGCAGGGAAAGAGAGAGAGAGAGGGGAGGCAGAGAGATCTTCCATCTGCTGGGACAGGCAGAAGCCAGGAGCCTAGAACTTCATCTGCTGTGTGGGTTTTAAAATGACTCAGAGTAGATTTTCAATTATTATCGATGGCAAAACTCTGTACTTCATCATATTTTTGAAATTTCTACTCCCTTGCTTCCTTCATACATATTCTCTTATGTTTAATTTTAAAATTTTATATCTTTGTGTTATTGCTAAGCTCTAGTTCTTTGAGAACAGACAGTGTGTACCTTACATACTTTTTAGCAGCTTCCAGCTTTGAACTTTGCAATGTGTCATCATCAATTCTGAGGAAAATGCTCCATCATTTTTCAACAATTCATCTGGTTTAAACTGCATATTAAATGTTAAGGATTGGGGAAAAGGTGGTGCTCCTTTATGATATACGCAATGAGTTAAGAGTTGTGAATCTCAAGGATTTCTTTCACACACACACACACACATACACTCTTCTAAATAAAATCTTCAAAACTTTCTGAACAAAATTTGCACAGTGGTTTGAGGTTGTGGTACATCAAGTTAAGTTGCTGCCTGAAGAGCTGGCATCCCATATGAGCATCAATTTTTGAATTTCGGCTGCTTCTTTACCTAGCTCAGCCCCAGCAGGTATGCCCATTTGGGGAGTGAACCAGTAGATGGAAGAGTTCTCTCTCTCTTTCTCTGTCTCTTTCCTTCTCTTGATAACTCTGCCTTTCAAATAAATAAAATAAATCTTTAGGGGTTGGTGCAATGGCTCAATTGGCCTGAAAGTGCTGGCATCCCATATGGTCACAAATTTGTTTCCTGGCTGCTCTACTTCCTATCAAGCCCCCTGCTTATGGTCTGGTAACGCAGTAGAGGATGGTCCAAAGCTTTAGGATCCTGTACCACATGGGAGACCGATAAGAGGCTTCTGGCTTCAGGTTAGCTCAGTTCAAGCTGTTGTGGCTATCTGGGGACTGAACCAGTAGATGGAAGATCTTTTTCCTTTGTCTCTATCTTTCTCTCTGTAAATTTGCCTTTCCAATAAAAATAAGTATATAAAAATAAATCTTTCAAAAATGTGGAGGGGGTGTATAATGAATGACCACAAATCATTTTTCTGGTAAGAGATGGTATAGCAAAAACTTTCAGGAACTTTTCAAACTATACCTTGCTATTATTTATTACTAATGATTTTATCTTTTGTAGGGTAGGCATATTGTTCCTCCAGAAAAAAAATTACATCCCTCAGACTCCCTTGCAACTAGGAATAGCCACATTCCCAAGCTTTGGTCAATGAACAGCATCCATATCAGATTAGAAGAATTGGACGAATCCCTGGGAATAGTGGTGGAATAAGTTAGGAGGTTGGGTGCCTGACAGCTTTGTGGATTTCCTTTATCTGCCCTAGGTTGCTTATTTCAGGGGTTGTGAAGCTTTCTAACCCTAAGTAAGACCCTTCTGATTGTTCTATACAATGCATCATGCATTTGAAGGTTTTTTAAAATCTGGCTGGTGGGAACACGCACTACCCTTCCCTACCCTAATCTCTGGAAAGTCCAAGCAGTAAGCTGGGTGTAATCTAAGGGGTCACTTGGTTTCCTGTTTCTCAGTTATCACACTGTACCTACAGTATGATGACCAGTGTCTTTAAAATTATTGCTGTTACATGTTGCCCATTAAAAAAATTTCAGGTTGGTATGTCAATATAGTCCCTGATTATCTTGGTCAGAAATAGAAGTCTTAGGTCCTCCTTTGTGACCACAACTACCTCTCCTTCCAACTTGTTTATTCAACTATCTATGGAGGTTGAATGCTCCTAATATGAAGTGCTCTGAAATTTGAAATATTTTGAGCACCAAAATTCAAAGTTTCAGATTTCATAGCATTTGGGATTTCTGCATTAGAGATGCTCAATTGCCGAAGTTCATGCAAATATTATAAAATATGAAAATTTCCAAAAATCTGAAACATGTCTGGCCTCAAGCATTTTGAATATGGGATACCCAACCTTTAACTTCTAATTCCACTGGCAGCTCCCATCCATACAGCCCTTTACTTTATCCCAACCCACTAATGCTCTCCCTTCCTCTCTTCTTAAGCGACTTTAATTTCATAGCCAGTGTCCAATGCTCTTGCCAATGTCCTCAATTCCCTTGGCTCTCTTTGCTTATAAATACAGATGACTACATGGAAGATGCTCAATATATTATTAAAATAAATAGCTGAATCAAAAAATGGAACATTTATTCAGCTAATTCCTTCTGACAGCCTCATGGCCTAACTTTGTAGTTAAACAATTTGAAAACTATAGTTTCACAGTACCTATGTATCTTTTCAGTAGATACCAGTTAAATATAAAATTAGATTATCTTTTACATATCCATAAACAAATCTACATATATAAACATGGTTTTTACAACTCTACATTAGGATATATATTTATCTATTTTTCCTAGTAGGATAAATGAGTTTTCAGAAAAATATACTGTTTAAACAAAAAAGAAATTTAGAAGACCAATTCTTACTAATTTCTAATTTTACAAATGAGGAGACATGTTTTAAAAAGACAGATTCTTTGGTTAAAATACTTATGAAGCACATGTAGGCTGTCTAACTTCAGAATTATTACCACAACTCAATTTCCCAGTTGGCATGTGGTGTTCTCAGCACCATTTAAGTGCTATATTTTCCTGCCCAGGTCTTACGTCCCTGTTATTTACATACAAGCTGAGTATATGATAAAATTTTTTAAATTTTATTTTCATTTTATTTTGAAGTGGAGAGAAATGGGGAGGATTGAGAGAGAGAGAGAGAGAGAGAGAGAGAGAGAGAGAGAGAGATTTGATTTTCTATCTACTATTCCATTTTGCACATGCCTACAACAGCCAGGCTGAAGCCAGGGATCTGGAACTACTCCTACTGGGTCTCCCATATGGGTGGCCTGGACACAAACACTTGAGCCATCATCTACCGCCCAGGGTTCACATGAGCAGGAAGCTAGGCCGGAAGTGGAGTAGCCAGGACTCAAATCAGGTACTTACTCTAACATGGGTTGCAAGTGTCCCAAACGGTGACTTAATGGCTGTGCCTAACACCAGACTCTGAATATAGTTTACCTTAGAATTTGTCCTGGCTTCCCAGTTATTTCATAAGCTTTTCAACAATGGAGTGATCATATATTTTCTAGAACAAGGTCACATAATTTTACAGGAGTACTTACAACAGCGACAAAAGGGCAATTGGGTCATATTATGCTTACATAAATCACCTTTTGAAAGATTAGAAACATTGCCATTTTTAGGTGATTCAGTGTTTACGTCTCCACTGCTGTGTGTGTGTGTAGAGAATTTTATGATGATAGAGAACTCCGCAGGTTAGAGTGTGAATAATGTAATAAATTCTGATCTAAAATACACAAGGGTCCATCAGGACACTGTGCTCTAAAACAAAGAACTAAATGTGAATAATAATAATTCATGTATAACTTTGAAATTCACACATACACACACATTTATATAGAAACAAATTTTAAAATCTGAGTAAAAATGTAAATATTAAGTTCAAGACAAAATATAAATCATGTGCAAATATGACACCTAGTTAACTGCTGAGGTGTTCATTCTGATGTTCATCAAATATTTCTAGCTGTGCACCCCGTGCATATGCAACTCAGTTGTTTTTCCTGGCTTCCTTGTTGCTGAGTAGGGCCACGGACTTAGTTCTGGCCATTGATTTTGAGTCATTTTCTACCTGGACCACTTAATTACGGGTGCAAGAACCCTCAGAATTCTCTTTCTGGAATTAACAATATTTGAAGCTGGTTTATCATCCAGATTCCCCAATTTGCCTGCAAGGAACATAGTCCCTTCCAACACATTAGGAATATGTAGAATCAGCAAGACATACCACCCAAACTTTGTTTTGTTTGTTACCACAGCATAACAGGCTGAGGCTGACAGACACATCTAGTCTTGTTTCTTTCTCTGGGTGGAACTAAGGAACAAGTATTGGCAGGAGTCTAGAAACACTAAAAGCATGGCAGGAAAGATCAAGAAGAGGAAAGGGTTGTAATAGGATCATTCTGATGACTACAATAGGCATACAACTTTGGCAGCCTTACTGGATTTTATTATTTCTCTTGTTACAATCGCCATCATGAGTTTTTGTTTTTAAATCTGAAGATTCCTGCCATCACATGGAAGGAGTCTTCCTGGATATTGGAGACAGATTCACAAGGAAGGTAAATCACTCTAATAGAGCAGATCAAGTTAATGCAATAGACATTCTCATTCTGTTCTTGATTCTACGCAGGGTGAATTGTGTTCTTAGTATTTATATTTTCTACCTTGCAAAAGGACGAACACATCTTTTAGTTAGGGATCATATTTTATATCCCGCTTTTGTACTTTTAGAGCTTCTCTTGCTACCCAGGATTTGGCAGATCACCCAATGTTGACCATTTCTTCAGCTGACTCACAGCAGATGGACAGATTCTCACACCTTCCTTTCCTGCAGCCTTAGGAATGTTTAATGAGCATGATGGGTGTAGGGACAGGGCAGAGAGGAGGGAGAATTGCATTTTCAATCAACACTGTCTTTGTAACTTAAGTCCTTCTTGTTGGCAATCGACTCAACAAAGGCAGCTAAATTAGAGGCACTTTTCAAATTTTGATCTCTCATTATAGTGCATCATTTTAAAGAATTATTTATTATCATTATTAGATGTGCATTGTTCAGTTTATTCTCCTTTTCATTGCTTCCAAACTTAGGTGCCCTTACTTTTCAATCTTTCCATTGCCAACCCTTAATTGGAAACGATCCACAGAGTCCCAGAAGTGATACATTTATTTTTTAAAAGAAATATTTATTTAAGTAATTATTTATTTATTTGAAAGGCAGAGTTACGGGAGTAGGGGAAAGGGAGGGAGGAATGGGAAAAAAAAGAGTGAGTGAGTGAGGGGAGGGAAGAGAGAGAGAGAGAGAGATTGATTCTATCTTCTGGCTTACTTCCAAATGGCTACAGTAGTCAGGGCTGGGCCAGGCTAAAGTAAGTTCCAGGAATTCCATCTGAGTGTTTCACATGGGTGCAGGGCCCCAATTACTTCAGCCATTCTTCACTGCTTTTCCAGGTGCACTAGAAGGGACCCATTTTGAAAGCAGAGCAGCTGGGATGAAAACTGGTACTCATATGGGATGCCAGCTTGGCAGCCACTGGCCTAATCCACTGCACAATGATATTGGCTCCAAGTGGTATATTTCAACATTGTGAGTGGGGCAGGTATCGTGGCAAGCCAGTTAAAGGAAGACCCCACTTAGGATGTGTGCACAGCAATGTGTCTGGTTCAAGTTCCAGTTACTCCGCCTTCTATCCAGCTTCCTGTGAATCTGCCTGGGACACAACAAATGATGGCTGAAGTATTTAAGTCTCAGCCAACCATACAGGAAACTTGAATGAAAGAAATTCCAGGCTCCTGGTTTCAGACTGGCCCAGTCCTTATTGTGGTGGGCATTTATGAAGTGACATAGTGGTTGCAAAATTTCTTTCCCTCTTTAACTTTCAAATAAATAAATACCCAACAAAATAAATAATGGGAAATACAATAAAAACTGTGTTGAGACAAGGGTTAACATTTTATTAACATTCTTTGAATTGTCAGTGACTAAAACACATCACAGTTTCCCAAACCTGGCTATGCACTTGGAGTCTCACTGTTAGCTTGTTTCTTGGGTTGTGGTCTTGCAGCTGTTTTGCTAGCTTTCTCAATTGCCTTTCTTGTTTATTTGTCCTGGCCCCTGATCCCAGGTTTTAGCTCTGCCTTCCGCATCACACATCAAATCTGTCTTCTCCTCCCACATACCTGAACTCAAGCTGCATGTTCTTTGTGTTTGCCAAGCATGACATTTTTCTGAATTGTTTATATTCTTTCAGCTTGCAAAAGAGGTATGCGCTTGCCTGTCTAGATGCACTATAGATGGAGAACATCTGTCTTGTATTTCTACACACTGAAGTTATATTTGTTTTACATACTCTAAGCAGTACATGTAGTGATCACTGTCAAGTAGTGGAATTACTTGACATGAGTCCTATGAGATACTATTGGCTCTTCATTCAGCTAAGGGACTAAAAGTATTGCAATTCAAAAGGTTTACATTCCATAGATGAGCTCTGATTCATGTTCAAAATGAAATTTTTATCAAGACAGGACGAAAGATAGTTGATCCATATCACAGATGGCTAGAATTTCCCAGCTGAGCATGGCTGATCCAATGAAAATGTAATTTTATTTGCCATTTCACCACTTGGGTTCTGTGCCAAGACCTGAGTGCATGACATGGTGCCATGCAGTTCTTATTTGGAGAGGCTAACCAGTGCCATTTGAAACTCATTGTTCTATAGGGTACAACAGACAAATTTCTGAACATAGTCTTGCAACATACCTCTCTAGAGATAAGGCCAGCATTAGTTGAGAGCTAACACACAATGACTGGAGGTGGTGGGAGTGCATGTGTGCTAGCACCCCGAGTTCCTCTCTCATTTGGCTTCAACCTCAAAAACTCGTCTGTTTGGGGGCTGGTGTGGGTTGGGGTGGGGGAAACTGATACAGCTGGGAGAGGAGAGTCTCCTTAACTCATTAGACCCAATTGGAGTTTGGGAAGGAGAAAGGAGGAAGCTACATTTAATGCCACAATTGTGACTGAGTCTTCTTCCTGCTGTCAGACACTTAGATACGGTTTGAGAATATCTAGTACTTGGACCTCAGTAACAGAATCCACGTGATTGCTCTGGGAATCCGTCCTGTTTGTGATAAGGTACAACTGGATTTTCTTTTAGCACACCATAATGAGTGACTGGGGAGAGTTTCCAAATAGGCATGCTGGGAACTGCTTCTTGTTACTGCTGAACATTTAACAAGTTAGACTGGAGGGCAAGGCATCAAGGGAAGTAACCAAAGAGAAACAAGATTTTAAAGTTGCCAAGGTCAAACAGATATTTTATCACCTTTCTCAGAATGTGCAATTGCCTTTTGAATTTCTAGGTATTTATGAATACTCCATTCTACAAATTTGTGGCCCCCTGATTCATAAAGAATTTGGATCATATCTTGACTACTTTTTGAGACTTATGTGACTCTGAGGGATGTTTAACTGCACCGGAGGTGAGGTCCTCATTACTCTGACTATAGTTTAAGTTCCTCTTACTTAGGCTATTATCACTTCAGAAAGGCTCCCCTTCACTCCTGGTGGCCAGGGCAGTAATTCCCACCTGAGTTCCCACCTGAGTTCATTCCTGGGTACTCTCTTGGTTCCAATAGAGGAATGAAACTGGCAGAGGGCTGTCTAACCTGTAAATTTCTACTTGTGCCTAGATAATTCTGCTCCCCTTCCGCAAACTCATCATGCTTTTGAGGGGTCAGTGATGAAGAGAGATTTCTAAAACCTTGTCTGGGGGAGTCTGGCATCATGGTGTAGCATATTAAGCCTCTGTGGCACCAAAATCCCATATTGGTACTAGTTTGAATCACAACTGCTCCATATCCGTTCCAGCTCCCTGCGAACGGCTTTGGGGAAGCAGCAGGTGATGATCTAAGTCCTTGGGACTCTGCATCTATATGGAACAGTCAAAAGAAGCTCCTGGCTCCTATTGGGCCTAGCTCCAAACGTTATGACTATCCGGGAAGTGAACTCGTGGAAGGAAGACCCTCCCCACTACCTCTGCCCTTTCTCCCCTTCTCTGTCTGTAACTCTGCTTTTCAAATGAAAATAAATAAATCTTTACAGATAAAATAATAAAAGAAAGTTAAATAAGCCTTGTTTGTGCATCTAACAAAACCTCTCCTTTCCCTGCTCCAAATGAACATCTTCATTACCTCTATCTGCCTTGAGATTATCTGGACTCACTTCCGTAAACTCTGCATTCTTGACTGTATCTGTCACCAGAATGAGTGCAGGTCCTCCTGCTATCCACTACATTCTCCACCCTCATTCGCAGCTATATTTTTCTCCATAGCATATATCACCATCTGGTATTGTATATATTTTACTTATTTGTCTGCATTCCCACCAAAATGTAAATTATATAGGCAGGAATTCTTGTCTCTGGTGGGTGTTTTTGAAGTTATTGCAGGCTTTTTTTTTTCAGTTTCTCCTATCTAGAATAGCACTGGTACATAGCAGATACTTCATAAGTTTTTGTTAGATGAGTGAACATGAAGGATACTCAATCTCACTATTTTTTTTTTAACAAAAGACCCTCCTCACTGACCTCTGGAGGAAATATTAACCATTCTCAAGGTCTATAGTGGTTGAGGGTCTTTCCAGAATCCAAATCATTCCATTACTTGGGGCATAACCCTGGGCATCCCTGCCTAATGTGAAGCATTTCCCAAAGAGACCTGTGAACCCAATGGAACTATTAGTGCTATCTAATCTTAATCCTACACATGTCCCCTCACCACTACCACTCCTGCTCCCACATACTTTTACAAGGTACTTATAAAAAAGAAATCTGCTATCCTGATTTTTGTGGTCTACGGCATGATAGGAACCTGGCGTGTAGGCATACAGTCATCTTTATAACACTGTCAGACCCACTGTCTGATTCCTGCTTACTTTCATTTCTGAATTTTTTACATCTCAGAAGCCAAAAATTCTGGATTGATGTCCTGATGGCCTCCCCTGTGCATCTGTCTGGCCCTACATACAACCTTTGCTGAGCTATCAAGCTGGAAGTGTAAACCCTTTCCACTCTGTAACACCAGTCATTTGGACATTGCAAGACTACCCCTCCTTAAAGACTTATTCCATCTTGAAGATTGCATGTGTGGCCTTGTAAGGTGAACAGAGAGCCCCCAGGTCATTCGTGATGACCTGGCTTTGTGACTTTTATCTGTGGCTGACCAATAAGTTTGTTGGTTGGATAGTCACAGAAATACTAATAAATAAAGCAACATGTCAGCATCTTCAATGCCAAATGAGAATGCAAGGAAAGTTGAGAGACATGAAAAGATTTCTATTTCCACTGTTAACTTCCAGTTGGCCTTGAAGGAGCTCAATTGTGTAAGCCAATTTTGTCACCAATTTGCTCCTTTCATGGTAAAAGTCCTCAGGAACCTATGAGCGAACAGAGCTACCCTAGGAATGCTACCCTCGTACAGTAAGAGGGTCACACCAATAAGATCTAATTTCTGCATCTATTCCAGGAGTAGGGAACTTTTTTTCCCTAACCAATGGCCATTTGGACATTTATAACATTATTGGGGGGGAAGATGTGCAAAATACCAACTTAAAAAATAGCTTGTTATAGATTTACTGAATTTTGACCCCTCCTGCAATTGCTTTGTCAGGGCCTGACCAAATGATTTCACAGAACTTACCCTGCTCAAAGGTTGGACAATCCCCATTCCTACTCTGTACCAGCCCCAATTTAATCCCCACCCCTGCCCTGGTGCTTCTCTTTACCCTGATAAGTGCCATAACCACCATCCAGCAGGACTCAGTGTAGCCAAATCTGTGAACTGCACAGTAAGCTTGGGTATAAAGCCCATTAAAGGTCACCACAGGCAGGGAACAAGATCTTTTCACACCCTTCCAGAGCCACAAGGGAGCCCTCTTCCCTGTCACTGCTTGCTACATTTCAGGGCTTGCTACATACTCCCTGTAACATATTCTATCTGTGACCAAACCCACCCATGGTAGGCCTGGCTGTGCTGTGCCACTGGTCCACTTGATGATCATTCATAAGCCTGAACACAGCACTGGTGCTAAGAAAACTCCCTCCAGGGCCAGCATGAGGTTAAAGCTGTAGTAGAGATAGGTTTCAAAGGACAGATAAGTCAACTGGCTACACATGTGTTCTGAACGTCTGACTTGCAAATCCACTTTTCACAAAGTCAAACCTAGAGATAATGTCAGAGCCTAGCAGCCCCTTCTAGCTGCCAGGAGGGTGAATGCTGTGACACGTTCAGGTGGCCCACCTGAATAGCCCCCATGGAAATTGAAGAGAAGCATGTGAGGGATGTCCTTGGGTTAGAACTACTATCTTACCCTAACTTCTCACTGCAGTTTTGGTTTGCTAAACCTTTATTTTCCTTTCTGAATCTGAATTTATTTAAAGAATCACATCCTCATCAAATTGATATTCCTTACCTTTTGTGCGTATTTGTATATACATAAACACACACACATGTATACACACAATGTTGGATTATGGTCTAAACCTCTTCTCATGGATCATCTAATACTGACCCAGCTAAATTATTTCCAACTCCCTCTCCCCAACCTAACCTGTTTTCTCCTAAACTCAATCCCTCTGTTGCAGTAGGCATGAATATTTTTTCTTTTGTGCTTTGCAGTCTAAAGACCTTTCTCTTCTCCACCTATATTTTGTCTCCTAATGATTTTATTTATATTGAAGATGAAACAACCCTAAATAAGCTTTTGGGGGGATTCTACAGGGAGTATCAAGAATGAAATGGGGGCAGCTTACATGGAACTGAAAGTCACATCTAAAACACATCTGAATGTTGGTTATTCTACATGATTGAGAGAGTCATGTGATGACATGCCGTGTTCTCTGAGGACAGGATTATTTACAACTCGTTTTTGGAATCTGTTCTGTGCTGCTTCCAGGGTCTGATGCAAGATATATTCTTAATAAATATTTATTGAACCAAGCCCAGTGCAGTAGCCTAGTGGTATGCGCTGGGATCCCATATGGACGCTGGCTCTAATCCCGGTGGCCCCACTTCCCATCCAGCTCCCTGCTTGTGGCCTGCGAAAGCAGTTGAAGTCTGCCCATGTGGGAGACCTGGAAGTGGTTCGAGACTCCTGGCTTCAAATTGGCTCAGCTCCAGCCACTGTGGCCATTTGAGAAGTGAAGCAGCAGATGGAAGATTTGTCTGTCTCTCCTCCTCTCTGTGTATCTGACTTTCCAATAAAAGTAAACACATCTTAAAAAATATTTACTGAATCAATGAATGGCTACAATGGCAGGAGAAGAAGATACTGGAAGTCATGGGTTGAGAGACAGATGAGGGCTGTTTCAGAAATTAAACTTTATAAAACCACAGGGCTCTTCAAGGACAGTTTGGGGGATGAAGAGAGACAGGTCCTTATGCCCCATAGGGTCACCATCTGTTAGATGCAATGAGAGCCCTCACTTGGTCTCACCAGAAGGAATCAGTGCAGAAGAGGAAATGATTAGAAGGGAAAACACTGGGAAGAAAGTTTTCATCTTTATTGGGCCGGGTGGGAGGAGAGTTGTGCTTAAATATCAGAGGATGTGATTCATCAGGCATCAGTTTTCGCAAAATCCATTCCCATCTCAGTGTGTGCTTCAGTGATATAGAATACTTCCAATTACTGCTACTAATGGAATGGGAGCAATGGAACATATAATCAAATGTCATTGCTATTTGCCTTTGGCGAGGATTATGTATGTTCTCCCCTCCACAGGTTTGCTCTCAGGGTGACTGGTTCTAGCTTAGGCTAATAATAAAATGAGTGAGCATTTTCTCTGGACAAGACCTGGTGGGAGAAGAGAAACGTGTTTATGGCAGAGTAAACTCACGCACAGCCTAGGACTTGCTAGCTAATCACCTATATAGCTAGATGACTTTGCAGCAAGTGGCATTTTTAACATAGAAAAAAGGCAAAGAGTATTGTATGTCTTGGATTTTAATGATTCTTGCCCCAGCAGAATGCTAAGCTTGCTATTGTAAAGAGGGTTAGGGAGAAAGAACACTCATCTAGGAGTAAGGAGGCTGGGGTGCTCACACTTGGTAGCTTAAGAGAGGCCATACAGCCTGCATGTTTCTCAGTTTTCTTCTCAGTAAAATGTAACAATGATACCTATTCTATAAATGCAATACATGAACTAGTCAAGAGAAAGTAATGGGTAAAAGGGTTTCAAAAAGTATTACATGGTATGAAAAGGCAAGGCAGTGTAGGAGAAACAATGAAATACTATTGACACCTCCTTTTCAGGTTGTACTTGTTACCCTAATTCCTCAGGGCCTAGGGTCTTGGGCTGTAGCTTTTGAAACTCATCCTGGCCTTTAAAAAAATAGACTTGTTTCCAAACGTCTTGCTTTTCAAGGAGAGCTACTTTGACATTTGCCAGCATCCTAAGCAATGCACAAATCCTTCCTCAAGTAGTTGTTTGACTGTATCTGGAACTTTCTAGCTGTAATACACTAACTAGCGTTTCCCACTGTGTGGGCTTGAGACCAAATTTGTTGCTACCCTGGAATTTATTAGAAATGTGAAGTTGTGTGCTCATCTCTGGCTCAATATACACTCATTTGAGATCCACTGCTATAGCCCATAGGGATTTGGACACTAGGACATACCGTGAGAAGCTTTCATTGCCTGAAGGAGGTAGCAGCAGCCTGTGCTGTTTGTTCAAATCACACTGCACTTCTGGTGGTTCAAATGTTGGCACAAAGTGATATGCTAAACCATGCTAACTGCACTGTTTGCCCCACTCCACAAGAGAGGATGTGACTGTCACTGATTCATCTGTATGTACCATGTGTACACACAAACACACGCCTTGGTACATGCTTTCCTCAGATCTCTTTCCCAACCAGCTGCTAACAATTCATCCTGATCTTGTGACACTCCCAACCTTTCTTAGTTTTCCCTGTAGCATTTATCACTGAACACACTGTGTTACTTGTTTGTTGACGTTGATTATTTCCATCTCTCTCAGCTAGAATAAGTCTTCCATGAGGACAGTCTGCTAGTCCAAGACCTGTGTCTGGCACCCAGTGGGTACTTAATAAGGATTTGTGGAATTTTTAAGTACACCGAGAGACTGCTGAATCTGGGAGGTAGGGAAGCATTGGGTTCAGACCAAAAATACTTCTCAGTCTCCTCATGGGGCAGTGTGGATCCAGCACAGGAGCCTCGCCCTCTTTCTTCCTGTGTTGGGGGCTCTGAGCCAGCTCTGCAAACAAGGCTTTGCTAAGTCCATCCACAGGGAGTTCACTATTGGATTATCCTTTCAGAATGCACACTCTAATTTCTCCAGGAATGGGAAGTCTCTGATTGATCAACGTGTTTATGTTGCTAACTGGAGTTAGGCCCAGCTAGTGGGTGTATAACAAAACAGAATGTGATGTGCAGGGGGAACAGTAGGTTGTGAATTCAAACCAGGAGTTCTGAGTTCTTGTCCTTATTCTGACCCTAACTTGCTACATGGTCTTTGATAAAATGGCATTTCTGAATCTGTTTTGTCTACAGATCTCAAGGACTTAAAGGTCCCTTCCAACTGTAATAATCTATTCCTTCATGTATCACCTGATTAGTGTCTATCCTCTCTGCTCTGGTAAGCTCCGTGGGAACGGGGACAATCTGCTTTACCTATTTCACAATGCCCAGCACTTGATAAATAATTGCTGAGTAAACAAGTCCCTATGACAAACAGTGATTTTAGCCTTGTAATTCCATGCTTTCCACACAGCTGAATCATAGTCCTGTGGCTGTGCCTTGCAAAGACCCTAGCCTGGCGGGCTCCCCTTTGCATAATGAAGGCAGGATGCCAATCTGTACCTTGCAGGCACATAGCCCACTTCACTGGTCTGGGAGGTGTGCATTTGGGCCATCAACTCTGCACGTTTAGAAAAGCACGGTTTAAGGACTCGAGACCTGATCTTGAATCACAGACCTGTCAGTTTATAGCTGTGTGGGTTTGTCCAAGTTATTTGCTTCTGTTCACTGCAGCCTGTTCATTTGGAAAATGAAGACAGTAATGTGTGCTTCTCAGCATGGCTGTGAAAACTGAAGAAATAAACCAAGTGCCTACTCAGTATCTGGTGCAAGGAAGAAACCTCCCTGTATGCAGTCTTTAAGTTCAACACACCCTTTCCCAAAGAATGTTTGTTTCCAGCTCATGGGAGTTCCACAGCTAATCTTTTTTATTTTCTCAAATATTCTTTCTTCTTATTATTATCACTTTATAATATAGTTCCACAGGCCTTGGGATTTCCCTTAACCTCACTCTAAGTCCTCTCCCCAAGTCCCCTAGCTAATCTTGCCTGAAGGAAGATGAAGACTTGACATAAAAAGTGTTAGGAACGGGTCCGGCAGCATGGCCTAGCGGCTAAAGTTCTCGCCTTGAACGCCCCAGGATCCCATATGGGCGCCAGTTCTAATCCCAGCAGCTCCGCTTCCCATCCAGCTCCGTGCTTGTGGCCTGGGAAAGCAGTCGAGGATAGCCCAAAGCTTTGGGACACTGCACCCGAGTGGGGGACCAGGAAGAGGTTCCTGGTCCCGGCATCGGATTGGCGCATACCGGCCCGTTGCGGCTCACTTGGGGAGTGAAACATTGGATGGAAGATCTTCCTCTCTGTCTCTCCTCCTCTCTGTATATCCGGCTTTCCAATAATAATAAATCTTCAAAAAAAAAAGTGTTAGGAAGAGATTGAAAGTTGTGTATTGCTATGGCTTGACAGCAAAAGGCACAGTTTGGAAAATAAAAATTTAACAATTGGTTATCATTTGAATGTGCTGAGACCAGTCACTGAACAGAATGAGCTTGAACTTGTCTTTTTGCCCACTCTGGTCTCTCCCTCCACCTTTCCCCTCACTCCCTCTGCTTGTAGAATGAAGTATACTCCTGTTCCTGCCCTGCCCCTCAGTCTCCTCCCCCAGTCACATACATAAGATCATCTTTATTCTGGAAAACAGATCCTGTTTGCCAGGTAACCAGAAGACAAACTTAATGTGGTTGACATAATTATCGGTGAGTGCAATTGCAGTGGGGCCCCCCCACCATGCTGGACACACACTCATTGCCTCTGTCCCTAGCTTGACAGACTTTCGGGAAAGTGGGATGGGGAGGATGGTTGGTAGAGAATTAAGGACCTCAGCATTCAACAGAAAGTATTTATAAATCACTATATATCAACAGCCTGCTTTCGAATCATTTTATTAGAACACATTCAAGAAAGTGACATACGGGGGTGGGGTTAGGGTGTAGGGAAGACAGCAGCAATTCTCAGTCATGCAAATGCCCATGTTAAAGGTTCTCCATTGGATTTAAGTTCAAGTACAAAGACAGTCCTTTCCTGAGCCAGGTGCGATTCCAGAGAATGACACTTTGCATTAAGAGCATGTATCCTTCGCAAAGTTCAGAACACTGAACAAATCACATCCTCACAATAATATTGTGAGATACATGGGAGTGTAAACTTCTAAGAGACCCTTACCCTGCCCTCCCCCAAAACCCAACGAGGGAAGTGAGCTCAACTTTAGGACCTCTTAGAAACCAGATTTAGTCTACTGACAGAGCAGCAGGCTTAAAAAAAAAAGTAAAAAATGAGTGTACCTATGAAATGGAATCACCTTTGCCTCTTGCCTTGGTGTGGGGTTTCCATCAAATTCTTAAATAGCGGTTTAGGGGCCCTTCTTGGTGTCTTGGAAGTTAGAGGACTTATAGGAACATTTTTATTATGGTAAACATAGCAAACGTGGAAAGAATGGTATAATGAACAACCAGTACCCATTATGTAGCTGTAATAATGATTAACATGTGGCCAATTGGTATAATTTGTATTTTCTCATACTTCCCACCCGCCCCCACTAGGAGCATTAGCAGCACATGGGAGCTGAGGGGTGGTCTTTGAATCAAAAACCTCAGGAGGGAGTGGGGTTAGGAGGAATCTAAAAAACATGATAAAACTTAGGTAGGGTACTATAAGGAGAAAATCTGTTGGGGAACTGTTGGCTGACAATATTTGGCCAAGGCTAGACTTAGCCATTTTCTTCTCTACCATATATCATCCCTTTTGACCCTCTCTGTCTCATGATTTGCGGGAGGCAAGCTAGAGAGGAATGATAGGTTTTGCAGGTGCTGAAAATAGAAATGTTCAATATGGGAAAAAACCCTCCAGACAGGCATGACTCTCAAATTAACCTATCCACTCTCGGTGCAGACCTCTAGGGCATGGGGCGTACCTGGTGTTCAGATTGGGAGCTGGGGGAAGTATACTGGACCATGAGGCATCTCACAGGTCCCTACTGTCCTACCATTTTAGACTTTGGAGAGAAGCTCAGTAACCTCGAATTGCACCCAGTAGAGAAGCAGGGAGCCCCGAGGGGTGAGCCCATGGCCCTGGCGGGCAGATTTTGCTTGGAACATGGTGCCCGCTGAGTAAAGGCTGCGCCCCACACCAGCCCTGCCAGAGCGATTTCAAGAGAGGTGGGTGATTGGAGTCCTGGTGGGAGGTCCCAACGGCGCCACGGCTAACCCGGTGAGCTGCAGGGACAAGTCCCAGGCTGCGCGCTAAACGTAAGTGGAGAAAGGATCTCCAGGTCCCAGGTGCCACCGAGGAACAGGGTTGCCATCCTGTTAAGAAAAGGGCTGGGCTCTGTGATTTGCATATGACTTTGCAAAAATCTTCATGAGATCCTATAGTCCTTTACAGAAAACAGAGTTAAACCATCCGTGCAACCTACTGTATTTCTAATAACCCAATGCACAGAGTGCATCCTGACAAGCACACAATCATTCCTGAAGAGTATATGAGGGAAGCAGATTGCTGTTTAAGTCATTCCATGGTCTGAAGTTTCATAGGAAGCCAACCAGGCCCAGGATCCAGATGAGGATCACTGACTGGCTTTTGCTAACTTTGTCATAATTCAAATTCATAGGCTTTCCCCCATAGACCAGTCCTGCCATGGCTTCCCAGTGTTTCAGACACGCAGGCAGAGGCCAGGAATGGATGTATTTAACACAAGGTCTCAGGCAGCTTTGGTTTAGCAGCTAAGTTGCCAGTTAAGATGCTCTCAATCTACACTGGAGCATCTGGTTAAATTCTGGCCTCTCTCCTGACTCCAGCTCACTGCTGATACAGGCTCTGGGAGGCAGTGGTGGTGGCTCAATTCTTGCCACTCATGGGAGAGCTCTGCATTGAGTCCTGACTTTGCCCTGGCCCAACTCTGGCTGGCTCAGCATTTGGGGAATGAAAATGCTCTCTTTTTCTCTGTCAAGTGAAAGCACTTATAAATTTATAAGTAAAAATAAGGCCCCAGTGGCAGTGATCATAAGTGTCTATCTCATAAGACCCTGTTTCCTGTTTCTCAATTCTTTCTGGGTCCCTACACCTTACCATAATATTCAACTGGGGGAAAGAAACTGAGAAAAGTTTACCCATTTATGTAGTTGATCTTTGGCAGTAATGGACTTAAAATTCGTGATTTCAAGTGTTTCCACGATCGATGACATGTGGCAATCTGTAATTTTTCCAGACATGCGGATGGCTCGGGCAGACTGCAAGGCTGGCTGAGGGAGTGAATTAGCGAGTGAGCAAGAGAGTGAGCCATGCCAGACACCCAGCTTCCACAATCCAGGGTGGCTCATCCCATCTTTACCGGGCCATCCACAGCAACCAAACACAGTTCCTTTCATCAGAGTGGTCCCCCAAAGGCCGGCAACTTATAGTGCTGTTGCAGTAATGAGATATTCTGAATAGCACAAGGGCTCCTGGCCAAGAGGAGAGCTTGGAGTAAGGGAAAAATGACCTCACATTTGACTGTGGCTCAGCTCCATGATGCAAAAAGGCAACTGCCTGCTTGCCATACAGAAATGAGAAAAACCAGTTTGACGCTCTCTTGGTTGGAACTGCAGCCAAGCACACACCGTTCACTAGGCAGAGAAAGCACACCTCAGCCTGAAGCTGAAAGGTAGTTACCCTGCACTGCAGAGAAGAGTGTGCCTACCTACAATTCAGAAGGGAGATGAAACTCTGAAAAAGCCAGGAGCTAGACATGTGTATTTGTGAAGGTGCTAGTGTGTCCAGTGTGAGCTCACCTTTCCAAGGTACAAGGGCTTAAAAAGTTTAAATCTTGTTTTCCTTGGTGTAAGGTCAAGGTAACACTAATAGGGCAGGGTGGCACCACCTGTCTGGCTTAGCTAGTCCTTACACCCTCATTTAACACCATTACCAGGTTTTATCTCTAGATGTGCTATAAGGTATGTAGAATATACTTCTTGGCAGAAGGTAATTATTCTATAAGTGCTGAATTTGATATCCTGTTCTTCCTATAGTCATTAAGATTCTGAAGAGAAGAACAGCTTTGAAAATATGTGTCTTCTTTATTCATAGCTGGTAGTTATCGAGTACATGTCTCATGCCAGGCAGTGTGCTGACAGTCCTATGCTCAATGTTTCAATGTCATCTTTAGCACAACCCTAGGGAGTGGGCGATACCATCACCTTCATTTTGCAGACTGAGACGTTGGGAGGATTTCAGGATCACATGAGGGGTCCTCAAAATCCTCATGAGAAATGCATATTGTAAAAAACAATGCTTGCATTTCAATTTTTACATCAAAATAAATTTGTCCTTTAGTGTAATTGTTCTATAGACTTTCTGAAAGCCCCTTTTGTATAACTGGCAAGTGGAGGGGTGGGATCTGAACCAAGGTTTGACCAAGTGCTTCTTGTCATCATGGGTGTGTGCTGCTGCTTCCAAAGGAGAATCCACCTGCTACGGGGTATTTGTACATTGCATGCTTGTTGGTTTCAAAGATCTTAGAAATCATCCCTCATATAAGGCTCTATCTTATCCTGAGGGCCTAACCTGAGGTAGTTTGGGTTACCTTGTTAAAAGAAGATTAGATGGGGCCCGGCGGCGTGGCCTAGCGGCTAAAGTCCTCGCCTTGAACGCCCCGGGATCCCATATGGGCGCCGGTTCTAATCCCGGCAGCTCCGCTTCCCATCCAGCTCCCTGCTTGTGGCCTGGGAAAGCAGTCGAGGACGGCCCAAAGCTTTGGGACCCTGCACCCGCGTGGGAGACCCGGAAGAGGTTCCTGGTTCCCAGCATCGGATCGGTGCGCACTGGCCCATTGTGGCTCACTTGGGGAGTGAAACATCGGATGGAAGATCTTCCTGTCTCTCCTCCTCTCTGTATCTCCTCCTTTCTGTATATCCGGCTTTCCAATAATAATAAAATCTTTAAAAAAAAAAAAAGAAGATTAGATGTTACAGAACATCTCTTAGGCTCTTTTAAACTTTGAGTTATGATTATGTTTGTGTATCTGCAAATTTGTCTGTCGATGTTTGTTGTGGGAGGCACCCATGAAGAAATCTAAAACCTTGAGGAAATACAGATACTTATGTGTGGAGTCATTATATATTCCACCAGGCACGTTAACAAAAAAGTAGTAACAATGAAAAGCTCTTTAAAAATGGCAGTCATTCATGACCTCATTGATATTATTATTTTTTATTTAAAAATCTGACCTAGGACAAAGGACTAGTGGGTACAGTTAGGTGGAAGTGTCAACAAGAGCTTACTAAAATTTGTTTAGAAGTACTAATGACCCGTCTTATTTTGAAAACACTTCAGAGCTTAGAGCTCACATTCCACACCTAATCACCCTAGGCCTTTGGCTTTTTGACTGCACAGACCAGCACAGAGCTTGGTAATCCTATTTGGAATCCCCAGTATAGGGGCTGTTGCTGTGTGCCACCTATTTCACTGCTGGAAAACTGTAGCTTTGCAGTATTTTAACTATACTGTCTACACTTTCCAGCACACCTTGTCCAGAAATACTTGTTTGATATTTTTCACAAAGGCTAAGAATTAGTGAGATCACTTTATGGTAATTTTGTTGAACAGATCTCCTGAGTATTTCTTTTCCCTTCTCATTCTTTCTGGTGAGGGGGAAGGAGGGTGTCTGGAAATAGACCCACCTCTCTCCATTCTGATATAGGACCCTTCCCATGCCCTTCTTATTTAACAGGCTGTAGGTCTCTCCCTAATGCCGATTCTCACAATCAGAGATTGAGCTACTGTGTGTTGTTCTGCAGTCAACACGTGTACAAGAGATACAGTGGATGTCTGGTGAAATAAAAAATAGCTACAAATGGGTAATGCAGTTCCTTTATGATTGATGTATTCTGAGTGTTTGGGTGTGACAGGTTAGGAGACCCACTGGGGCGGGGATGTACCTGACTATCACTTCCATGGCTGGGATGCAATGAGCAGTTCCCATGTACTCCTGATTCACCATCCAGGCTCAGCTGGGCATAGAAGACAATGAGCAACTGACACAAACAATACATGAAACATGGGATGCTCTTTTCTTTTTTAACACAGACATGTTTCATTCAGTTGATCAGGAGGAAGAAATGATAGAATTTGCACTATTTGGGTCTAAATGTGATTTTGTGTGTGTGTGGGTTTTTTTGCCTATATTGCCCAGTAACTTTCTTTTTTGGATTTGCCAGCACATGGCAGTGTGCATTTTACATATCTGAATGACCTGGGTTCAAATCTCAGCTCTGCCACTTCTGGTTCTGTGACCTGGGGAAGTTCCTTAATTTCTTTTGAGTGACAACCTCCTCGTCTGCAAAACGAGGATGATGATACTTACCCTGGAAAAGTTGTGACCATCAAGGGAGCATTCAGGATTTCAATAAGAAGGGCAGTTGTGGCTGCCAGCTGTGGAGCCTCTGTCTGCTTTTCTCTCTGGCAGCCCCGTGCCCTCCTCTGCCTTCCCAGTGACAGCAACACCTTCCAAGGAGAGGACTGTATCTCTTCTATGACATGGCATATGTGTGTGAGTGTGTGTCCTTGGTGGGGACTTCATGTGCTCTGTGTTCCTCTGTTACACAATGGGAGCTCTGAAAATACCTTATTGACTGGTGTCAAAGAGCCTTTCTTCAGCTCAGGACATTTGCCTTGATGTAGCCATCAGAATGAAAAGCTGAGATACACAGCTGTGGAAATACTAATAATGCACGAAGACACACACACACACATACACACCTGGAAGCATATTTCTTTTCAAGGACGGATTTCAGGGATTTATGCTGTGTGTGGTTCTCCTTATGGATCTAGACATCTGCACTTACTACTCCTACTGACCCCCAAGGTCATCACCCCACTGTGAGGGGCTCACTGACAGAAAACAGCTGTGTGGGCAGCCTGGCCATGCGCAGGAGGCTTCAGAAGGGGGAGCAGGGCTATGTCTTCCTATGACATGGTACCTCACGGGACAGGTCACAGGCTATAGCTCCCAGCACACCCCTTCACAGAGATCGGCCAAGCTGGCCATATTCAGTCTCCCTGTCTGTTTTGCTCTCTGCACAGGGTGCCCCCTGAGAGAACTTTTGACCTGCCTGGTGTAGAAGACACAGTCTTAGAAATGCTTGCTGAACGGTATTTTGTTGCTTTTGTTTTAAGTCCAAATTGTTACAGAAATAGCCTCTTTGCCAGAAAATGCTCCCTCTATGCTTAGGTCACAGATAGGGCTGAGGAGGATGGTGGGAGGAGCTCCTTTGATTTACAAGTGCGCTCCGCTCCCTCTCATTTTGAAGGCTTGCTCTGCACACAATGTCCACAGATTCCCTAATGGCTGCTCTTAGGGCCCTTGTGATCAGGTTCCAGTATTTCACACTCAGCAAGCCCTTGCTTGGGATCACAGGGCTGCATTCTCTCTCCCATTGCATCTGTCTTTAGGAAACTGCTTCCTGAATTGTACCGCAGTTTGCTTTCCTTAGTTTCCGCTCTCTGTGGGCCAACAGGAATCAGTATTTTTCCTGACTCTTTTGAATAAGAGGGAGACCAAATTATTAACTTTTATGACAATATATTGCTATGCCTGTTATATTAATTATTAACTATTATTATCCTGCTGTGCCTAATTCCGGAATTAAACTTCATTCAGGGTGGCATACATAGGAAAAATGTGACACATATGGGGGGGTGTGCCATACCCATTTCAGGCTGCCCTTGGGAGCCTTAGAATGGATCTGCCATGGAAGGGCAGGGCTGTTGTGTATTTCAGGCATGTCCTTGCCTTTTCATGTATCTCTAAATAGCTGTGTTTGGGGGGAAAGCCCTGAAAAGCATATTGGTCCTCTATCACCCTATCACTCCATCATCTGAATGTTCCTTCTCCTTCACAACCCCAAGTTCTTAACCTCAACAATCCAAAAACAGTTGCCAACGGCTCAGCTTACAACCTTGGCTCACCCTTCAAGCCACCCCAAGTTCACTCTCTGAGAAACAGAGAAGTAGATGGCCCTGTTTCTACTAGGCAACTGCTTGACCCCTCAATCTCAATGTATGTTATGGATCTCAGCAGTAATACAACAATCTACTTCCTCTCTGTACTTAATAAAAAATAGACACCACTAGGGGTTTTTGTTCATAAGATGGTCTTGTGTCTTATTGTAGACAAACGGAAAAAGTCACCATCCAGAAATAACCGTTATTTATACACTGGTGTATTTCTTTTACATACACATATATGTATACATACATGTATGCACACATGTATGTATATATGCATGCATAAGCACAAATACACACATACATAAACATACCAATTTTTAAAAAACTATTTAACAGCAAAATTAGTCTTTCATATTGAGAAAGGAAAAGAAGATCCAATACAGGTAAGAAAGCAAAGTGTCTGTAAGCCATGGCTCAGGTAAGCCATCACCTGTGCCAGCTACAGTCACGAGCTCTGGGAGCATGTGACTTCTTAGTTTATGAATGTCACAGGCATGATGGCCTTAGAAAGTCATGCTGTCCCTGCCTCACAGATGAATACTTCTTAGAGAGTATGTGGTAAGGATATTCAAAGACATGCACAAAGAGAAGTGACACGCATAAGACAAGTCATCCAAACAATTTCTGTCAATGCCCGGCTCTCAGTGTCCTACAGATCATACGGTATCAAGCATAAATCTCAGCCTTATAGATCCTGTGATTCAGTTTCTGAGACAAAAACCGACCCATAGGAAACAGAAGCAAGGAAGATACAGTCTTACAAAGTGCTGAGGGAGGAGACTTTGGTCACCATTGAAACAATGGGGATGTGTTCCAACAACACTTTTGCTAAGGTCAGAAACTTATCTATTAGGATAGCAAAAGAATCTGGAGACACAGTCACACAGTTCGGTCATAAATACAGAGGATTATGAATAGAAATATCATTATCTTTTAGTGAAGATAATTGTACAAATACCAGGAAACAGTGAAAGGAGTAGTTTGTAGACATGAAAGGATCTAGGAAAAGAAGCCAGGCTGAGCAATGGGCAATGACTCACAGCCTCCAATGGAAAGGCATTTGAGAATGAGAACCAGAATGAAAGAGAGACATGACAGCTTGAAGGTGGATTGTGGAGGGGGGTCTGAGGGGAGGAGAAGATCAGAGAGATGGGAAATAATGAGTTCAGTGTCAGTTATACATACACACACATACTATTCACTTGATAGGAGGCATAGTTACAGAGAGAAAAAGAGGGAGGAGAGAAGGAGAGGGAAAAGAAGGGAGGCAGGAAGGGAAGGAGAAACAGAGTGGGGAGACAAAGACAGGGAGGGAAGGAGAGAGGGAGGGAGAGGGAGGGGGGGAGAAAGAGAGAGAGAGAACGAGAACACGAACCACAGAGACCTGGCCAAGCCAAAATCCGGAACCTGGAATTCCATACAGGTTTCTTACATAGATGGCTAGGGCCTAGCACTTGGGCTATCTTATACAAACTTTCTAGACACTTCAGCAGGGAAATGGGTCAGAAATAGAGCATCCAGGATTTGAACTGGCACTCAGATGGGATGCTGGTATTACAGACAATGACTTAACCCACTACACTATGACACCAGCCCCTTCAGGTTAGTAGAGCAGAGTAAACTGAAGGTAATTAGATCATGAAGAGTTAGAAATATAATGCTGCATCCCAGGTGAAAGATAAGGGCTAGGAACAGAGAATGTTCAAACCACTGTTAAGAGCACAGGTCAAATCATATACATGGCCTGGATATTAATGAATATCTTTGGGGTAGGCATTTGGCTTAGCAGACGAGTTGCTGATTAAGATATCCATGTCCCACATCAGAGTACCTGGGCTCAGTGGTCCCTGACTTCAGCTTTTTGTCAGTGCAGCTCCTGGAAGGCAGTGGGGATGGCTCACATAATCATTCCTGCTACGTACATGGGGGGTGTGGGTTGAGTTTCTCTGGCCTGGCCCAGCCCAGCCCCAACTATTGCAGGCATCTGGGCAGTAATGTATGTGTATGCATGTGTTTCTGCCTATCAAACAAACAGAAATTGAAAAAGAGTGTATCATTGATTTGGGAACAGAGAATAAAGTATTGGTGTAGGTGGATTAGCCCTGGGAAAGGGCTAATTAATGAACACAATTAATGAACACTAATTAATGAACACAAGCAGTTAGTATGTGCAGAAGTGAACATTTCCAGGAATGAAGTGTGAGTGAGGCTGGTGGTGAAGGTGGACTTACTGTGACTGGGAAAAGTCATATCAGGGTCTTACAGGAGATGGAGACAGCACAAACAAAGCCTCATGTGGTGAGTGCATTCTATAGCACCCTTTACTGTCTCAGATGCTGCAGGAGACAGGCATCATTAAGACCAACAGGTGGGGCTGGTGTAGCAGCACAGCAGCTTAAGCTTCCACTTGTGTCACTGGCATCCCATATCTGATCCAGCTCCCTGCCAATGCACCTGGGAAAGTCGTGGAAGATGGCTCAAGAACTTGGGCCACTGGACTCATGTAGGAGACTCAGAAGCAGCTCCTGGCTCATTTCAGCCTGGCTCAGCCCCAGCCATTACAGCCATTTGGGGAGTGAACCAGTGGAAAGAGGACCTCTCTCTGTGCTTCTGCCCTTCCATCTCTTTAACTCTGTTTTTCCAATAAATTGTTTCTCTCTCTCTCTCTCTCTCTCCCCCCCTCTCTCTCTCTCTCTCTCTCTCTCTTTCCCTCTCTCTCTCTCTCTAAGTAGGGTAACCAAACCTGACAGGGATAATGTGTTTGAAATTTGGAGAAGAGTCATTCTCAGGATCAGGTAACAGACTGGCTATTAGGGAAGAGGGTAAAAGTGAGTCTACATACACAACCTGGGGGCTGGGAAAATTGCAGCTTCTAACTTAAATAGGGAAGTCAAACCAGGCATTGCTTGAGAAAAAAGGAAGCAGTTTCATGATGTTAAGATGGAGGAAGCACGACGCATCCAGTTGGAAGCCCCCAGCAAATCAGTGAAAATTATGCTGCCTTTTGCCCTTATGTGGACCTGGATATTTTCAGATTTCTCCACAGATCAGTGCTTCTAAGGGTGAGGAGTAGCCTGTTCTGTTTGACTTCTACTTTTGTTTCCTAGAAACTATAGCTGGTACGAGGAGATACTCAGAAGAATCATGGCAAATGAAAGAAAAGTGAGTATGGAAGTGCTGTTAGGAGTAATATCACCTTAGAGATACAATCATGGATTTTTTTAAAATCACGGGCATCAGAACTAAAGCAACAAGACTGTTATAGAAAGTATAAAGCAAGAAAAACCAGGAGTAGAAGCTGACGTGCAATTCTCCCTGGGAACACGGACTGATGAGTGTCAGATGGCAGAGGACAAGGAAGTGTCAGGCAATGTGCAAAATGGAAGAGGTGTTCAGTGGACACCCTGAAGGTGAGTACAAAAGTAGAAGTGCAGAGTACCGTGGGTGGGTTGACAACAGGCTCTTTCTGAGAACAAAGGGACAGTGATGCATCCAGGTGAAGATAAAAGTAATTTTGTAACCACCATGCTAAGAAAATCCTCAGTGATTCTTGGCTGCTACCCAGTAAAGTCTAAATGCTTTTGAATGGTGTTCAGCATGGGCCATGCTTGGAACTGTCAGGCTCACATCTGGCCTGTCAGCCTTCTTAGCGCTCTTTCTCACAAGTCACTTCACAGATCCTGAACCAGGCACACTCAGTCTCCATGCCCCAAACTGATTCCAGATTTTCCTTTCCCCCTTACCTTGACCAACCTTTATCCTGATCTTTTTTTCTCCCTTACCTTGTTTTGGCTGTTTGATCTATTTAGAATGATCTTTCTCCCCATGTGCAACATCAATACTGCCTATAGATGCAACCTATGCATTTAATAAACTCTAATGCCCTGCCAGAGCTGATACTCCCAAAGGTTTTAAATTATGTTTGGCCCCAATTTCTAGAAGTTCTCTTGTCCACAGTGCCAAACACATTACCTTGTGTCTACCTGCTTGTTCTTCATTTATTCATCAAACTTTTACCAAGTCTCCTGTATGAATGAACAGCTTGTCTGATTCAGTTATACAGTCAGGGTATAGAACACAGACACTTTTATCCTTGTGGAATTTCAAGTGCGGTGGAGAAGGAAGTTGCATAGCTGCACTAACATAATTACAAATGGTGACAGGTACCAAGAAAAAACAGATTAGAGTGAGATGAGATACATGTTGGGGATTTACTTCCACAGTCAACCTTCACTTCCATGGTTTCTCATAGTTTAGCCTTTGTGGCAACTGGTATGCCCATAAAAAAGAACTTTGCCCTCTTCTAATTCTCATGTGGATTAAGCAAGAAGAAGGCCAACCCAGAAGATCACATATAAAATTCAGACTGGAGCTGTGGGAGCTTGATTTATCAGTTAAGATGTTGCTTGGGATGACCGCATCCTATTGCAAAATGCCTGGGGTCAAGTCCGAGCTCTTCTACCAATTCCAGCTGCTGGCTAGTGTAAACCCTGGGAAACAGCAAGTAGTTGGGTCCCTGCCATCCCTTGGGGGACCTGGGTGTAGTTCCCAGGTCCCAGCTATTGCTTGACCTAGCACCAGCTACTGTAGGTATTTGGGAAGTAAAGTAGTGGATTGAAAGATCTCTCTGTCAAGTTTACTTACAAAAATAAAATAAAATAAAGTTCAGACTTCAGAGGCTTTCCCATAAGCTGGAGTGTTTTGCTGTGCAAAGAATTCTTTCCTGAATTCTTGAGCCTGTTTGTCAGATATATGACTGTCAAAGCCAATCTGATTATATCATTTTTCCTAATATATTTCACTGCAACTCTACTACATGCCATAGAAAGTACAGTATAATATACAATAGATACATTATTTAGAGCCTAATCATTTTTATTCTTTCATTAAAACAGAGGTATACTTGGGCTCGGCAGCGTGGCCTAGTGGCTAAGGTCCTCGCCTTGATCCCATATGGCCGCTGGTTCTAATCCCGGCAGCTCCACTTCCTCTCTATCTTTCCTCCTCTTAGTATATCTGACTTTGTAATAAAAACAAATAAATCTTTAAAAAAAAAAACAGAGGTATACTTACAGATGGACTGTAATCTACATTCTGCACTAAATTTCTATGTTAGTACACTATTCTGTGGAAAAATAAATGGTGAACTATATTCCAAAATATTAAATGTCAGAGACGCTTCATATGTCATATCACATGAGCCTCTAACTTAACTAATTATCAAACTATGGTGTTATATTTATCAAGAGGCAATACAGAGAATGAAGACTAGCCATGGAGTGAGCACAGATATGCATATAACTAATGGAGGATTAATATCTAGAGCATATAAAACTTCTAAAAGTGTATTTTAATAAAACCTTAAACAGCTCATTATATATAGAAATTAAAGGTCTGGATAACAATGTCATAAAAGAGAAAATCCATTGGTCCACTGAGGACATAAAAGGGCACTCAATGCCATTATAATCAGGGGAATGACAATTAAAGCTCTAAACAGGATTGGCATTTGGCATAACAATTAAGATGCTGCTGGGATGATTGGGGTCAAGCCCCTGCCCTGCTGCTGACTCCATCTTCCTGCTGATGGACATTCTAGGAGCCATCAGATGATGGGTCAAGTACTTGTATTCCTGTCACTCACACAGGAGACCAAACAGAGTTTACAGCTCACAGCTTTGGGCTGGCTCAGTCTAGATTATTGTAGGTATTTGCAGAGTAAATGAATGTGAAATCACTGTGTTTCTGTTTCTTTGTCTTTCAACTTACATAGCAAATAAGTTAAAAAAAAATCTTAAGCAACAACAGGAAGAAAAATAGAAAATTTGCAACAACATGAAGTTATATAGGGCTGTATAGTAACTGTGTAATAGGGCCTGTCACAACCAGATGTGAAGATAATAAGCAGTATGCATCTCTACTTCCAAATCAAAGATGGACTCCCAATGAAACTGTTAAATATATCTTGAAGACAGGATGTTGGACTCTGTCATTGTCCATACCTACAACGTCAGGATACACTTAAATAGCAGAATGATAGATTTACGATTGTTTATAAAGGACTATACTATTGTAATAATATAGAGGAAATTGTGGTTTGGGGGAGAGGGTTTGGGGATGGGGTTAAGGAAATCCTGGAGCTTATGGAACTGTATCATAAAATAATAAAGTAAATACATGTTTCAAAAATCATAAGCAGCTATTGCTTATCAGCCAGATGTGTACACATTTTGAAGCCCCCAAATAGTAAGCACTTCCAAGGATTGAGTGCAATAGTATATCTCATATATACCATCCAGAGTATAAATTATTACTTTGAAAACTTGTTGGTACCATCTAGTAAAGTTGAAGATACACATGTACATCCTATAATCCATTTAGCAACTTCACTCGTCATTTTACATCCTAGAGAAACTCAACCACATGTGCAAAGAGATACACACATGCACACACACACAAAGAATATTCATAGCATAGTAGTGTTGTTTGTAATAACTATAAACACTCCATATTCAATGCTAATAAATAAATTGGGGTATATTCATATAATGGAATAATCCACAACAATGAAAATGAATGAACAACTTTACATATCAGCATGAATGAATCCCATTAAAAAGTACTGAGTCTGGTCCAAAATCTTGGTTACAGCCGGTAAATCCACTGCCTACAACACTAGTATATCATATGGATGCCAGTTTGTGTTCTGGTCACTCCAGTTCCAATTTAGTCCCTGCTAATGGCCTAGGGAAAACAGTGTAGGATGGCCCAAATACTTGGACCCCTGTCATCCACATAACAGACCAAGAAGAAACCCCTGGCTCCTGGGTTTGGACTGGCCCAACCCCAGTCATTTTGTCCATCTAGGAAGTGAAGCAGCAGTGGGAAAATCTCTCTTTTTGTCACTCCCCTTCTCTGTGTAACTCTTCCACATAATAAACAAATCTTTAAAACAAAAATGTTGAGCAATAAAAGAATATATATCCATGAATATAAAAATATGATTACAGCCATATAGAAACATCCATATTTAAACAAGCTGCTTAGCAACAGTTACATAGCAGGTGAAATCACACAGGAAGTGAGATGTTTATTATAAATGTTGGGAGGGAGAGTGGTTCCCTGCAGGAGAAAAGCACATGGTTGTGATTGTGCAGAGACAAAGAGGAGGGTTTGGAGAACTGGCAATGCTCTATTGTATGGCCTGCATGGCTATTACCTGGAGGGTTGGTTAATATGTAGCCATTAAGTCATTCAGTTTTGCTTGTGCATGTCAGGATATGTATTGGAAATACTTTAAGTTTAGTCAGATGTTTATAATTAGGATTGTGGTTTACTCATTAAGATGACAAAGAAGAGCTAATCATAATAGCTCCTATCTATCACTTGGATAGTAAATAAATGCACTTAGGAGATGGGACAGTTGGCAACACTGACAATTAAGTAAAACGTAGGACGATGATGAATAAGAATTATTTTAAAAGTATGTGGCATCATATTGGAAACAATAAAAAATCATGATGACACAGTAGATTGCAAAGCTGTAGGGAAGCCAGCACTCCTGCACATAACCAGAGTGTTACACATGATATAACCTCTGTAGAGAGTTAACAGACGTGTCTTTCACAACTGAAAATGCACATCTCCTTAACAAAGTGAACAAAGTGATTCTATCTCCAGAAGTTATCCTATTATTCTGTTAACATACTGGCAAGTATGATAAATAAGAAATTGTACAAAGGTATTAATTATTGCCTTGTTAGTGATGTCAAAAGATGGGAATGAGCCCCTGAACCTATCACATGGCAAGTTAAATGAATTCTGGTCCTGTAAATTCCTAGGGACCAGTGGCCATCAGAAAGAATGAAGCAGCCCCCTGTCCTTCTGAGATGATAACCAAGATTTGGTTTTCCAAAGATTTATTTATTTTTATTGGATGAGGTAGATCAGATTTACAAGGAGGAGACACAGGGAGAAAGATCTTTCATCTGCTGCTTCACTCCCCAGATGGCCTCAATGGCTGGAGCTGAGCCAATTGGAAGCCAGTAGCTTTTTGTTGGTCTCCCATGTGGGTGCAGGCCCAAGGTTTTGGGCCGTTCTCAACTGCTTTCCTAGGACATAAGCAGGGAGCTGGATGGGAAGTGGAACACCCAGGACATGTACCAGTTCCCATATCCTGGTTTTTGCAAGATGAGGATTTAGTCATTGGGCCTTCATGCTGGGCCCTATTATCAAGATATATGACATGGAGAAAGTGTAAGATAACACTTATTGTAAGCTTTTACTTGTTCTATTTTTTTGAAAGAATAAATGTGTGTGAGAGCTTAGATGATTACTTTTAAATAATCCTCTAGAAGCATATCTACCTTTTTGTACTGTATTGTAGTACTGCTTCAAAAATTCATTTGAGGGAGCCAGAGTTGTGGCACAGTTAATTAAGCTGCTGTTTCCATTGCCAGCAACCCTTATCAGATGGGAGGTTCAAGTCTTGGCTGCTCTGCTTCTGATCCAGCACTTTGCTAATGCATCTGGGAAAGCAAAGGATGATGGCATGAGTACTTGAGTCCCTGCCACCACCGTGGGAGATGCAGGTGGAGTCCCAGGCTCCTGGATTTAGCTTTGTCCCAGGCATGGGTCATTGCAACCATTTGGGGAATAAATCAGCAAATGGAAAATATTTCTCTCTCTCTCTCTCTTTCTCCTTCTCTTCCTGTCACACACTACTTTTCACAAGTAAATGTTTTTTAAGTACATTTGGAAAGCTCTGAATATAGACATTATAAGATGTTTCATCAGACAACCATAAGGAAATACAAGAAGGGTACTTCTGCATGGTTCCCATGCACAGAGCTAACAGCTCATTTTAAAAAGTCTAATTCTGCATCAACATAAAATACTTCTTTTGTTATGCCTGTATCAGTGGCACTGCTCTTTTGTATACCAGCCATGATTAGAACAACTGTTTGGGGACAAAAATTGATACAAAGGGAGAGAAATAGGAAGAATGAACTTCAAGGCCAAGCTCAACTTTCACTTTTGGTACAAAAGTCTTCATGGTTCCCAGGCTACACTGTTCCCTCCAAGTGGATATCCTTAGCATACTGTGTGGAAAGTGTGTATTTTGTCTGACCTGTTCATTTGATGTCCACACAGCAACTAGCATAAAGGAAACACTAAATATAGCTATCTCAATTAATACGACATGGGGAATATATGCTATTGCTGCCCTTTTACTCCATACAACACATATGGAGTGTGAATTCAGAGGGCTGTGGGCATAGACAGAGATTATTTTTGTATATTCACAATCTCCCTGGTATCTGGTCGTTGGTGACCAAAGTACTGTTTTGTTGAACAAGAGAATACGTCCAGTGTAACGATGTTTTTGAAATAGCTTTCTATTATGCCTTTCATTTCACTGCACATTTTTTTCTGGGTAATTATGAATTAGGGGTAGTTCCTACTAACTTGTCCTCTAAATAGCACAGTAAATTTAGTTGTTTGGATTTTTATGTTCTCTTTTTAATTGTGTTGACTTAAATCTGAATGTTAGAGAACATGCCCAAAGGATGTTTTCATTGGCATTTTTCAATAAAACTTTCATTAATGCAATAGCAGTTTCCTTTTAACAGTCTTGTGAAAATACATCCAATATTTGTGACTTTGTTACTTTTGTGAGGTGGTAAGAGCAGTGTGGTGGGAAGATGGGATGAGTTAAGACTTTGCATTATAGATTTCTGATTCTATATCTACAAACTATCACCAGCTCAAAATCCCATCAAATGATTAATTTTTTTTTTGCAACAGTTCCCCTCATTTTCTATAACTCCAAATGTCTTGAAGTTGAGCATGTTCAGGGCAGCCTCAGCACAACAAAATTCCATGCAGGCAGCCAAAGCGCTCTGTCCATTTCATTCATTGCATTCTCCTCTGTCTGCACAATGCCTGGTATATAATAGGAGCTCAGTAAAAGGTTGATGAATTAATAAATGACAGAAAACTAGCATAGGTAAACATCTCTCAAAAATATTTTTGAAAAATTTAATATCCTCTATTGCTAAGACTGTTGGTTTTCTGTGAATGATCAACAGCAAGCAGTGAATAAAGTGAATAAAACTTTAAAAAGTCCATTCCTGCAACTGAAAGAACAGTCATTTGCACACTACTACAGTCAGTGGAAAAGACAGAGCCCATTCCCCATCCTCCCCATGCACCCCACAATCCATTACAAACCTTGGTAGTTTACACAGAGCAGAGAGTCATGAGTGTAGGAGCCTTCACTGAACAATCCACAGGCAGCCGTGGCAGGAGCCATGCAGCCTGGGGAAACAGCTCTCCTGAAATTCTGAGTGCACCTGCTCAATACACGTGTCTCTTTGCAGTTAGCAGTTCCAATCAGAACCAACTGGAGCACTATACACAAAAGTTGGATGTGAATATCCTGAACCTGTAAGACTCAAATTTGAGCTTTCAGGGGAGCCTGCAAACAGAGAGAAATGTCTGCTCCAACCCAACCAGACCCATATCTGCATGGAACATGGCAGGAAAAGAATGAAGACTGATGGACATTGGCGGTAAAGGTCTGGTGGTAAGGCAGGAGGCACTATCTGTCTTGGTCCAATCTGTCACAGTTCTGCATCTTCTTCCAGGAATCTGCCCTCAGAACAAACAAACAAACAAAACAACACAACACTGTCTAGATAGAGGCAGCTGGCCCTCAGCTGGCTGCTGTTACTCACTGCTCCTGAAACAGGCTCTGAGCAGAAAACCCTGGAAGACATAGAAATGGGTCTTCCTTTGACAAAGCCCTGCTTACCCGCAACAGGGATTCCCATCAGCATGGACCCAATGCCACACATCCTTATATACAGCATCTCCAGGACAGTAACCATCTACCACCATGGTCATGGCTCACAGGTTGGCAGTAGCCATCAAAAGTAAAGAAATAACAGGACAGTACCAGGTGACTACCAGGTGAGTAAATCCCAAGCAAAACATTTTCTTCTAAGCTCAAGATCTAAGAACTCTCATGTCTGTCCATTTTTTTTTTCTATTTATGGCTGTAGACAAAACAGGTCCATGATTTACACCACAGCATGTATGGGAAGGGGCCTAGCTGAGGCATCACCAGAGCTCCAATTGCTTCACCTGCTCTAGGCAGCTCTGGCTCAGTAGGCTTCTATGCAGCAAAATTTCCACTTGATGTTTCCAAGAGTTTATTTTCACACCTACCAGAAGAGCCCACCTCCAGGTGGCACACTTCTAGTATCCCTTCTAGCCACCCAGGAATTCAGTGCTTAAAGAACAATACTTCCAACAGCCTGGCCCCTCTACTGGTAGCTTTCAAGGGGGATACAGTCATTTTGTTCTGTAGGAAATACTTCGAAAGAGATGAATGATATGTCAGAGGCCTAACTCTTACCTTGAAGGTTGTTGCTGTCTCCCTCTAAGCCTAGCACTTGCCTTCCTCCCTGCCTCCCTGCCTCCCTCCCTCCCTGTGCCATCTCTCCAGCAGAATACATTGGGCTGCAGGTGTACTCACTTGGGTCTTGTTTGCCTTGGATTGGCGCCAGCTAATCCACTTTAACATCTTGGCTTGTTCTCGGGTTTGCTTTCTCCTTCCACCACAATTTTAACAATAACACAGATTTTCAATTTGAGCTGGGTGGCAGCACGGCTGAGCTGGTTCTGGAAACTCACTCCTCCCAGGCAGCTCCAAGGCAGAGATCAGTCTTACCACATCCCAGTGCTCCCCGCCAAGCTCTCAGAGCCCAGCAGGAAGCTGTCTGAGAAACTGAAGACTTTAGGGCAGAAGCACACACTCCCACCAAGGCCACAATGTGAGTCACAAAGTACTTAGTATCAAGGAGACTACGATAGGCAAAAATATCTGCCACATGCCAGCCTTGGAGACACTGGACTGGGCTACAGAAACATGGTGTAACGTATTCTGGGCACTGGATTTGCTGGGACAGGGTGGAGCATAGTGCAGGGATAGCTGGGGAGGGGTAACGATACTGTTTGTTTTGCTACAAGGATCAGCAAGCTGAACTACCTACCAATAAATACTGTTTTCACTCTAATGCAACAAGCAGGAGCCCCATCTTTGCTCCGAGTCTTAAAATCTACCATTAACAGGTTGTATGTCTTTGAGCAAGTTATTTTGTTCCTTTTAAACAGAATAAAGGTAGAAGGCTTGGCTCTTTTCCCTAAGAGTCTATGATTCCAAATTCATGCTGAATCAAATCTGGCTGCCGCTGGCTCTCACAGATCTAACCAATCTCCTGGTTTTCCTGCTTCTGGAACAGATCACTGTCCAGTGCAAAGACAGAGTGTGCAGGTACAAGGGCTCTGAGTAGAATCAGAGTGCACATAGGATTCCTGCTATTTGCCTGTGTTCTGCAAACTAATCATTGGCTGTCGAGTTTTATGAAAACGATTTGCTGTTCCGGATGACTGGTAATTTTAGTGCTAGGTTTCTTTGAAGGAAGTTTTCCAGCTCCAGAATACAAATCAAAATGTTAAGTAAAACAATGCCATTATGAGAGATTCTGCCTGGACCCTAGATGTTGTATTTTTTTCAAAGCAGTGTGTGTTTTATGCCCTGTGGCGAGATCTGACAGTTGGAAGCTGGTCAACTGAAGGAAGTTCTCATTTACAGAAAACCTTTGACCACACTCACACTTTAACCGTTTGTTCTGAAAAGCTGGCACATTTACACTGTGTCAAATGTCACTGAGGAGTTGATGCAGTCACCCTTCTGCGAGGTGACACAGTAGCCTGAGAGAGGGTGCTGTAGACACCTGTAGACTACAGGCTCCTGGTGTCTCTGTGGCCCATTGCTGTAAATCTCCTCCTTCAGCCACTTGCCCTCCACAGGTAAAACAACAAAGGGATCACATCACTAAAAAAAGTAACTAACCCTGGACTCTACTGATGAAGACAATTAAAACAAAGCAAAAACTATAATTCAGGCTTAACATCTTAAAGTGGAAATGGCATTTTTCCTACTTTGGAGCAGCCATCAAGTCACTCAGAAATCTTCTCTACCGGGCTGACAGTCGTCATAATCCCTTGTGTTTCTAGCCATGCTGTGTGACTGAGACTCAAGATGATGGAGTCCAGGCTTTCTGATGTGTTCCCTCCAAGCCGTGGTGACAGGAAGGCAATCAGATGCTTTTTCAGGGCGAGAAAGCAGGTCTGGGCAGTAAATAGGAGGCCACATGATTTTCCCAGGATATTCACACTTTATGACCCTCAGGCTACTGGAAGCACCCGGGAGTCTTTGCCACAGACTGTGGTGTTGTCTTCTGCTTTGGGGATGATGCCCTTAAACGGTTGGCTCCCCAGTGGGGGTGTGACTTCCAGGGGCTTGGAACTAAATCTGATACACTAAAGCCGTTGCGTGGGTGGGCTGTCTGGATGGCTTTTAAGAATTTGTCAAGTAAGAGAGAAAAACCCTAGTCCCCTGCCATAGTGGCAGGAGGAAAAGCTAAGAGAGAAAAACCCGTATTAATGGTGGGGAAAGCATCTTTTAAAGATTCCCCTCAAAGATGTTTCTCCATAAACAAAGAAAATTCCTGGTTTCCATGGTACCTGGCCTTGGGACAAAAGGCCAGAAAGGTGTCACTGGCCAACTTCCTTGGTCCCTTTCTAATGATAAAGAGGCCAGTCTGAAGCCCTCCCCCTTGGCAATGGCTGGAGACAGAATTGGGTGGAAGCTTCAGGTGGGGAATAGATATGTTAATGTCACCCTTGTCTCCTGGGAAGCATTCCTGATAAGTTAAGATATGCACTTGTGGGCCCGGAGGCGTGGCCTAGCGGCTAAAGTCCTCGCCTTGAAAGCCCCAGGATCCCATGTGGGCGCCGGTTCTAGTCCCGGCAGCTCCACTTCCCGTCCAGCTCCCTGCTTGTGGCCTGGGAAAGCAGTCGGGGACGGCCCAATGCATTGGGACCCTGCACCCGCGTGGGAGACCTGGAAGAGGTTCCAGGTTCCCTGCTTCGGATCGGCGCGCACCGGCCCGTTGCGGCTCACTTGGGGAGTGAATCATCGGATGGAAGATCTTCCTCTCTGTCTCTCCTCCTCTCTGTATATCTGGCTGTAATAAAATGAATAAATCTTTAAAAAAAAAAAAAAAAAAGATATGCACTTGTGTGTTAGCTTTTCCTCCTGCCACTATGGCAGAGGATCTCGAGGCCCCCTCCCATCACTAGGTTGGGAGTCTACTTTCTCAACTTTTTCTAATAAATCTTACTTTAAAACTAAAAAAAAAAAAAAAAAAAAAAAAAAAAAAGAATTTGTCAAGTAAAAAATATTACCCAGTAATGAAGGGATAAACTCTATACTATTCCTGGAACTGCCATGGGTCCAAAGGTGGTCGTGAAAACCGCAGGAACACACTGCCTACTGTTTCTTATGTAGAAGTGTTCTATGGCTACCAGAACATCAAGTTCCCCTAGGTGCCTTCCAGTGTCCCAGATATACTACTCCTGAAAGGGAACATTTGGGATTGGAAGGACAGTGAAAGGCAGTGAAATATTTCATGATAGAACCTGGGGGCCTGAGAGATAAGGGGCACCTGCAACTAGCCTCTGCCCCTAACTGCATGGCCTCCTCCCTGCTTATGTTAATGATTCCCCCTCCCTGCTTATGTTAATGATTTTAGCTTAGCTTAGCCTTTTAAAAACCCCTCTGTGTAATGATTCGGGGTCAATGCCTAGCCTCCTGCGTGAGGAACTGGCCTCGGCCCCAGCGTGCTGGTAATTGAATAAAGCCTCTTGCTTTTGCTTCAAGTCTCGTCTTCGGTGGTCACTGGGAAACTCACTCTCTCGAGACAATTGGTAAGGTTTTTCCCTGTTGGGGGGCCTTACGCTCCCCGCCCTCTATCTCAGCTGAGTCTGCAAAACCATTGCCTTCCTTGTGCAGATGAGGAGATGTAGGCTTGACCCAATGAAATGGTCACCCATGGTCACATAGCTACTCTGAGTCTGGGAGCTGTATCTGATTTGAAAATGATTTCCTTTCTACAGCATCTCTGTTTCTCCCTGCAGGAGACATTTTTTGGGCCTCTCTTTCCACATGGTTTTTCCTGCCAGTGCACTCACACCTCTGCATCTCTCATATCTGTGGACTGCTTGCTGCTCAGGATGAACACCAAGGGCCAACATCCTTGCCTCTAGGTGGTCAAACTCAGCAGGGTTCTTGCCTCAGAGCTCCCGGAGGGACCCATCTGAGCAAGACTCCAGCAGAAACCACAAGCATTTCTGTGCGAGCTGCTTCCTCACTGGACCATGCTTCCCCCCTCTCTCTATGCCTCCTACTCAGGAACCTCAGTTACAGACTACTTTCAGGAAACCCAACCTTCCTCCATCTTTATTCTCTAGGGCTATCATTCTCTATTTATGACATGAAAATATTCCATTTGTTTTGAAGTCATTTGTTCCCCACTCCCTCCAACTAATCCCTCCAGGGGAAAAATTTTCTTAATTTAAGTCCTTGCAATTGCAGCATTAGCCAATTTTTTTTTTCCTTAGTAGAAAATCCTAAAGTCTTTTTATCTCTGATGCTGTTAGCAGAAAATTACGAAGAGGATCCCTCATTTTTTGGTGGGGAGTGGTGCTCGTCTTTCCTACCCATGAGAAGGTAAGTTGGAGGATGAAGGCCCTTGCTTCACTCACTAGCAAGAACAGCATGGGCCATATATCAAGTTTGGCCTCATCCCAGTACAGAAATGAAAAGACTGGGAATATGCTAACACAAACTGTGATGGCAATATACCGACACAGGGGCGAGGCCCTCAGCAATGCAGGGACTAAGCCCTTTTTATGGCTGTCACCCAGGTGCTGATGAACTAGGTAAGGTCCTATGGACGTCAGCTCTTATTACAGGCATCATATTATGAGCCATTGACAGGGCAGCAGAGACACTGGAGGAAGCCTTTGACTTTTAAATTAGTTGGGTCCTTACCATCTCTGACCCAGCCTTCGTTCTCAATCAGTAACACTAAATTGATCTGACCATTCAGAGTTTTAAAACCACTGAGTTAGATCCTAAAGTCTCTAGGCTTCTCCAGATATTTTATTGTCCCCTCCAGCTTACTGGCAATACCAGCCCCATGTTGTTTCTTAGATCACATCAGCTTGCTACTGAAGTTCTTCATTCAAATAGCATACCCACCCTGGATGCTCCAGCAGCATTTCCTCATAATTTTCCAGACAACAACACCTGCAACTCAATTTCATTTTCAGTCTCAATGTCTTCAGCTAACCTGGGCATGTCCAGAAATTCGTAGTGATTTCTGGCAGGAGAGTATTCCTACTAAGATGGATTTATAATGTTCAGTTCAATAAGCATTTGTTGAATGCTTTCAGCACACAACAGGACATCACAGTGCAGAGGAGAGGGCTGGTTTAATACCATTAAATGACAATTACTTGCCAGTTATCCATCATGTTAAACAACAAGCTTCTTCTTGAGTAGAATTCTATAATTTGTATATCTTTGAAATGTGGTTGTAAAGTCCCATCATTTATTAACACAGATACAGAGAAGTGAGTCTTTCTAGTGGTATCACCTACTCAGAATAGCATGAATATTTTGCTGGGCAGATTTGTGAGGAGCTTGAATGACTATTATTTTTAAAAGAGTAAGAATACTATTGGTCTTTAGGGACAGGTGTAAGGTAGAATCTAATGACGCAGATTTTTCAGAGGCTGAACAAAAACAACACTGGAAAGCTATTACTATCATCTACTGAGGGCTCTACAGTGGCTTCGTCAGTGTTTAATGTATAAGGATGATTTCACAGAGTGGTTCCTCATCAAGGAGGGAATTACAATGGAAACAGTTCTACTTGTCCTACTAGTGGCAAACGCTTCCTCCTGTGTAGATCTTAAAAAGGAGCTTGACAAAGAGGTTCCACAAAACCATTGATGAGAAATGAAAGCTGGGCTGTGTGTGTAGTGGTCTTCTGTCTGTATTCTATCTTCCCAGCAAAAACTTGGATAACACCACAGAAAATACATTAACCCAATAATGCTGGAAGACGTAGGTAACGTACTATAGGACAAAATAATTCATGTTCAAAGATACTCAAATTCAAAACTGGATTGAAACTGAACAAAAGAAAATCTAATAGATACAACTCAGCCCTTCACTTGGGCTAGTTAATCACCTGCTCAACCAAGATCAGTTCATGAAAAATGGTATGGGAATTGTAGAGCCACATTTGGCATACTTATTGAAAATGGTGTATCACCTTAGGGAAAATATTGTCCTCAGGAGCCTGGGATGAAGGAGCTGTGCTCATACTACTTATACTACTTGTAGTGTGTGTTCCATTCTCAATGGCTCCATTTATATAGAAACTATACACTAGAGGAAATCCAGAGGAAGGAGCCCAGGATATGTAAGAGCCTGAAAATATATCGATAAGGAACATGTGGAGAAACTTCTAAACAAAGAAGATTCAGAAAAAAGTTGTAACAAGGATCTTTAAATACCTAAAGCCTTAAAGGCGTTCAGTGGCCAAACATGGGACACTTTGGGCTTTAAACGAATACCTAAGAGTAACAGATGATACCCCATTAAATAATAAAATAATCTATAAACTAATGCTAGCAACAAATGTAAGTCTGAAATTTGAAGGGTATCTAAAGGATGAGAGAGCAAAATCATTCTACTTATGAACTGGGAAGTCAAGCCTATGACACTTTGGGTATGGTACGATACACAGCAGAACTTGCTGACCAGTTGCTAATTAATGATGAAGACAGACAACACATTTCTATTCCGAAAGTTTCAAAGATCCTCATATTTTGCTAAAAAAAAAAAAAAAAGTACCCTTTTATTCACAGGCTCCAAATTGTTCTCCCTAGGAGAGAATTTATCAGATCTTTCAATTGCATGTCAGTTACCAAATCGATGCATTTTATTTACTTTTCCTAATGACGATTAAGTGATTACAACTTTAGTCCTATGGATAGGGAGTCTAAGCCACAGCAATGCTTCCAATGTAACAGAGTAAACATTAGAGCAGGGATCTGAACCCAGGTATGCCCAAACTCCTGCTATACCACAGCACAGCTTGATGGTGGGATGCCCAATGGCCCCAAATCTCCTCAGGTGCCTGTCATGCCCTTTCATGGTTATACCAACCTTACCCATCTAGTCCAACAGTGCCATTATCAATATTATCTGAATCTGAAGAGGAAGACACGAGCAATTTACTAGAAATCTATGGTGGAAGTGACCCAGATTTCTGCATCTTTTTCTGTCCTGTCTTTACTCCAAGTCATGTTTACCAGCGCAAGTTCTGACGTTTCTTTTCTCCCAAGTGAGTTCAACTGCTCCCTTAGAAATCAAGTTTCCAATATCCTCATAGAGGTAGAGGGAAATCTGACACTGTTGGTAACATCTATGGATTCAAAGACACTAAAGACCTATGTTTATGGCGTATCAGCCATAAAGTAGAGATGATGGAGGACACAGGACACATGGCCTGTTGTTGCTGTTCTGTGTTGGGTGAGTTGAAGCATTCTAAATTTTAGTGCCTGGTCACAAACAGGCTCTCCATTGTAGTTTCAAAGTGACACTAAGTGTTTCTAAGAGATGTTCTAGATCTTTTTTATGGGACACGAAGCTTTGCATTATCTTCCAATCTTCTGCCCAGGTCTCCTCACATCAGCACATGTATTTGGAGGTTTATATTTCCAACAGGCCAGCTTTTCCACTTTACTATAGCTTTTTGCTTGCAGGTTGGGAAATATCTAAACTTCTCTGGCATACCTAGGAACACCATTCAACTACTTTCAGCCCACTTGTTTCAACTGCATCTTATCCTGGAGTTCCCTGAGACCAGGCAGAGCACCCCCTCTGTCAAGCCTCCCTCCTGCACTGCCTGAGAACTGAGGTGTGCTGCACGCCCAGAGTACCGCAGCCAAACAGACAGACACAGCCCCATCTATCAGGGGCTCCATAGCTGGCTATAGAGACAGACAGGAAACAGAAAACTGCACAAATAGTGATTCACACTCAACAGATAGCCCACATCTTTGAGGACTCGGCACAGAGCTTAGCCCTTGGTGAGAGCTTTTATGTGAATATTTGGCTGATGATTATTTTTTTTGTGTGGAATGTGCAGATGAACAACTGGGTTAACCTTAGCATTGAGAGTTCAATGCTGTGACTTTCAGAGTGAGATTGGCGTGGGCAGAGAGGAAGCAGGGATGTGGCAGAGAATCAGCAGATTCAGGCTCTATCTAGTTCTTACGTCTCTACTAACTGCTAGCCATTCAGCATCTCTGAGCCTGTTTCTGTCCTTATAGCATAAGGCAGGATTATCAATTAATAATGAAATGCCTACTGTCAGAGGTTTTCTAGTCTAACCTCAGTTACCAGGTCAGGAAGGCAAAGAAGAGTTGGAACCAAGGGCTTCCTAAGACAAATAATTCAAGCTTAAAGATGTACGGCTAAGGAAGGGCTGCTGGGGCCACAGATTAGCAGCTGGTAGGGATGCATTCCCTAGGCCATGAAACTATCAGTTTATGTGGATGTGTGTACCCACTGACAGCTTGAAAGGGAATATTTTTATTCGTGGAATATTCCAGACTGTATTTCTAGAAAATTGGTCAGAGGAGATAGGAAAGCACATAAAGCATGCTTTTTCCCTATAAGTAGGAAAAAGCTTCCATCTATTCTGACATTGAGTCCAAAATCGTTTAACATCTTGAAGACAGCTGTCAGATACAGGCATCTGCACACTCATCTACGGAGTGTTTAGAGTTACTTTCCTTCCATAAAGTGAGCAGGTTGTAGGGTACAGTCCACCCACTAAAGCCTCAGTGGCTTTCCTTTCCCCAAAAGGAGAGACTCATGAAGGTCTAGTGAATGTAGAAATGTTTAAAAATAAATATCCATGACCCAGGAAACAAAATGGAGCAGGGAATAGCCCATCGCCTGAGGCTTTAAGGAACAGGTCAACTACTAGGTTTGGATAAACTAGGGGCAGATAGTGTTTGAAAATCAATAACTCCAATAATAAATCACTAATCTGTGGCAAGAGATTGCCTTCTCTTCCTTGGACCCTGGGGCAGGTAAATGAGCACAGACTTAGGCGTGGGACCTTTCCTCCCTTTCCTGCAAATTCTGGTGGTTGCATTCTTGCCAAATCTGAGCAAATGCATGGAGTCACTGCTGCACTCTAATTCTCCCAACTCTCAAGAGCTCCTAACTTCTGCTTACTTGCTAGATGTAGGAAAGCAGGTGACTAGACTTCCCTGTCAGACGACTATATCCCCTACCTAATGCCTCACATACCACTTTCTGTCCCCTCTGTCTCTGAGAAACTGAGCTCAAGTAATCTGGCCAGAGGAAGGCATCATGTGGACTAGAATCTCTCAGATAAGAGGCTCCTACCAAGCAACCCCTTTGTGGCCATTTCCCAAATCACTGATTGTGCTCTAATGTAGGGATGAGCCCCAGTCAAATCATTATCAATAGGAGCCGGTCACACCCAATAAGCTCTCAGAAAACCCTTCCCATCTCAGCCTCTCTTGAGGTCCATCGTCCCAGAAGCCAGAGAACCCAAACTTTCCACATGGGGCATCTCCAAAAGAGAAGCCTCGACCCTTTCACCCTTGACCCTTTCCACTTGAGTTCAACTCTCCTGCAACGAGAAGCCACACCGACTCTCTCCATTTGTTCTTTTTTTCTGTGGCTGCCCTAAAGAGACCACTGGCTCCATAGGTGGAGAGCTTCCTCAGAGAGCAACTCTCCAGGGGCAGTTAAACCAAGAAGCAGTGCTGGGGGAAGGAAGCGGGGATTCTGTCCTACCTTGTCACTGTCCACTGTGTTCTGAGAGGTCCTAGAAGCAATGGAGATGGTGTCAGGTTGGCTGCTGCCATCACCCTGGCTGTCAATATCCTCTACTCCATCCCTGCAGGAAGAAGACAGAAAAAAACAGGGGTGGGGGTGGGAGGAACCGTTATGGGTTTAGAAAACACAAGCATTTCCAGCTGGGCTGTCAGAACAGAACCTTGCCACTATCTAGCAGGGATTTGTCTAAAATTATCCTGCTAAAGGGATTCTCAGTGATTCTCTATCCTACTCAGTAAACACATAATCATGCTGACAACTGCTTGCAAAATGACCCCTTCCTCTGGCCCTGACTGCAGAGGGTGCCTTTTATGATGTTTTGTTTTAACCGAGAACGGGTCTACAATGGGCAGTGTGAGGGGATGTGTTCACCTAGACTTCTACTCAGCTGCCTGGGTTATTTACCATCATTTCAGGGTTCAGGGTATTCAAAAAGCTTTTCTGCTTAGTGTTAACTAGGAGGGAGGCTGGTTTATTTATGGCCTACAAAGAAAACAAAACTGATCACATGTTTTTGGATTTGTACTTCTTTTACTTAAGAAACTGGAGTAGGATTATTTTCTCTGGAAGAGGCTGTCTTTGGAAGTATCTGATGCTGAGGAAGAGTTTACTGCTCTCGTTTTTGTGGGTCTTGTTGAGCTCCTGCTTCTTTGTGATGATTTCTTATCAGTTCAGCAGGCTGAGGCATTTTCTCAAAGACTGGAGGTCACAGATCCCACAGCAGCTTTTAAGGCAGCTGTACTCCAGGGTACCTGCCTGAAAGGCTGCCCTTTGAGGACACACCTGGGCTTCGGACCCCCTTCTCAGCCCCTGGACCACATAGCTGTGCTAGTCACAAGTTCTTGCTAGCATCCAAATTCAGAACTATATCCCAACCCTGCAGGGACTCCACAGGAAGGTGTACTTGGCAAATGCTGAATGGCCTGTGTCAGGAATTGCTGGGGGAGATGAGAGACACAGGTTGGGTGGATCAGCACAGAAGTGGCAACTCTTCTCATGGGGGTTTTCATGAATGTCACAGCTCTGATGCTGCTTGTGGAAACATACTGGCATGAGGAGACAGAGGAACTTGATGCCTGAGCCTCTTGTCACATGGGCACAATACCACAAGTAAGGAATTGATCTCAGGAATATAAACAATTATAAATCGGGACATGCATCAGTATACATGGACACATGGATGCGCACAGGTATCCATGCATGCACCTATGTGTGCACACAAGGTCAATTCATCAGTACAAGTATTTTCTTCCAACCAGAACATTCCTAAGTTGTCTGGTCTCTCACCACCGCCGTGGGTTTGGAAAATGCCAACTTACTTCAATAACATAAGCTACACATTCGTAGGAAGGAAAATCTGCTGGAAAAAGAAATTATGCAACACATTTCAAAACCAAAAATAAAAGACTTTTAGATCATCTGGTGTTTTGGATGCTCGGGGCCCGGCCCCCGCCCTTTGCAGAGTTGAGAGCTGGCCGTACTTTGTGCTTCCTGCTGTTCTGGCCCACTAAGGGCCCTTCTGGTCTGCTGCAGATTTAACCAGATCTGGGGAGGGAGAAGAGGGGGCCCATCCAGGAGTGGGGGTGGCACTTCTCAAGCCAAGCCACTCTGTTGGAAATGCTGTCCCCATATCCAGAGAGTCAGGCATTAGCCTGTGATCCTCCATTAGCGATTACACATGACCTGGCTATTCTCTGTCAAGTTTTTAAAGTTTCCTTCCCTCTTCTCACAGGAGCAGAGAAGCGGTAAGGGAATATCCAAGATACATCCTTCTATGTTCTAGAAACACTCAAACTCCGTTATTTTAGGAAGAGGGGCTACCTCACCTGAGTGTCCTCTCTCACCATGGTCCTAGACAACTTGTTCTTATGAATGTTTCTTTTCTATCATTGTTATTCAAGTAAGGGCTCCTGAAGCAAGGTCTATCTCCACTGCTAAACTAAGCCTAACACTTACCTGGACACAGGTAACTGGACTCAAAATGATCCCTCGCTAACACAATCTAACTGTCCTCCTCCCAGTCCTACAGGATTGACCTTGTCCTGGCAGCCATGCAGGCCTGGGAGCTAAAACCACACCCCTCTTTTGGCAGCAGCCATAATCACCTTTCTCAGGGTTAATGCGCTTTCATAGCTTCTGGAGCAGTCCTCCCTATCATGTTGATCCTGGTTGGTGTCAAAGGGCCCATTAAACCCTCTAGATTGATACTATTCATGAAGAGGGGAAGGATCCATGCCATGCCCTCCCTGGAATGCTGTGTCTATGTATTGGTTTGAAAATTGTAATGTGCAGTTTTGTATGTTTTCTTTTAAGGTATCCTCAAAGAGAGTCACTGTACATGTGAACATCATCTGGAGACTCGAGGAAGACATGCTTGGCAAGTCATCCACTTGTTCAAAGGAAACCTGGATTCAGAAGGGTCCAGAAGGATACAAGAGAAAGGTGCTCTCTGATTGATGACATTGCTTAGCTCAGGGGAATGGAGGTGAGGGTTCTGTGGGGGCTGTAGCAGAAGCTGTGGTGGTATTGCTCCCTCACCAGCCTATAGGTAGGGAGCACAAAGCCCTTCCCTATCTGATCAATCCAGTAAGCCTTCCACTCACAGCTGATTCAAGGCTTTTCCTAGACAGTCCACTCTAGGGACACCTAAACTCCCCTTTCTTTGGAGTCCTACAGTATACGTTACCTCTGTGGATGGTATTATCCCTGTTCCTGTCTAACGGTCCATGTGTGAGGCATGACTCTCCTGTTATCTGTGAGGGAGTCTACTCATTTTACATTTCCTTTTATCTTCACATAGCACCCATCAGAGTGCTGACCAAATGAGAGGTGTTGACGCAAGCCCTGCTGAATTTAATTGACAGCAACTGGTGAGGTGCTTAAAGCTGCAGCAACTGGCCTTTTGTGGAGACTGAGTCACCTGCCACATGCACCATCCCTGCAGAAGCAAAGGGCACCCTGCCACACTTCTGGAAGCAAATGTGGCAGGCAGTGCTGGAAGAAGAGCCGCCCGTTACCTCTTACTATTGTTCCTCTGTTTGGCTGGTGTTTTGGGGAGCTGGATGGGCTCTTTTAAAGCTCCTTTCAGGTGAATGATCCTCTCTTGAATCACCTCTCGAATGTTCTTGATCCACTCCTGCTTAGTTTCAATGTTGGAGGCCTGGAGTGCCACAAGGAGAAAGATTGAGAAACCCAACCCCCTCCACTTCCATCCTACCCTCCTCCTGCAGACATTGTCTGCTATTTGCAAGGACATCAAGGGTTTGGAGAGTTTATTTCTCACTTTACTCTTGTGATGTGCTTCTCTAGCTCCTAGAACAGGTTATGACCCTCAACAACTCATTGTGGAGTTGGATGGGAGATGTTTTAAAAGCATTTCATCATCTATAAGGCATAGGTCAACCCTGACACTTGCCTTGAGGTTTCAGTAGTGTCTCTGAAAGCTACGGTTGGGTCAGGGATTAACACTGAGTTGCCAGACCCTGCAGAGGTACGGGGGCGGGGGGGGGGGCAAGGTGCATTTACAACAGTGTTTATTTACCAATCGGCACATCAATATGTCAGGATGTTCCACACCTTGCTTGGCCTACAGGCCCATACTGACAAGAAGCCCTCACAAACTTGCTCCTTGAAGTTACTGCTAACATTCTATGAATAGCCCATTTGTCTTCCAGGAATTTTTTCAGGCATTCCTGCTTTCCCACAGGTAGCAGCTATGCTGGTGACTGGACAAGCTTGACACTCTTGATTGGGGTCAGACCAGGTCCACATCCTTCCACCTTCCCGGGTCTATCTCCTCACCCCAGTCCTGCCCCAGAGCAGAGAGCAGTACTTACTTTGAGCACTGTTTTATTGTCGGAGGACGGGGTGCGCCCAGACCACAGGGCAAATTTGCAGGGGTCGCCCTCAACGTGCTCGGTCACACCCAGCTCTGAGGTCTGTAGACAGGAAATGCCTGTGAGAGGCGGGGAAGGGGAGGGCAGTGGGGAAACTTAGGGCTGGGGTGGGAAGGGAAAGGCAACAAAGAGGAGAGGACCGAGGGAGGGGCTTCTGTCAATCAAACTTCAACAGACTGGATATTTTGTTCATCTACCCAGGATGACAGGACCTGCAGGCACAGTGCCTAATTAGCAGGTACCAGGGAGGGAAGGTGAAGAGGGAGGTGCTAAAAGCAAACAGAAAGAAATACTGTGAACTCTATCAAGGGCAGAGATGGGAGGTGAGGATGGGAGCTTTCCAAATAGGAGACAGTGGCATCTGTCCAGGGTGGTTCTGGTGTGGAGGCAGGGTGAGAGAGGAGCTGCGAATGTCAAGATCCCTTCCTGCCCAAGGGTTCTATGCAAGCAGGGAGTCTCTCCTTTTACCCCACCTGTCCCACCTACCAGTAGCTTGTTCTTGTAAACATATTTCGTGTGTCCTGAAGAGTCTTTGATCTCCTTGCTAAAAACCAAGGAAATTTCAAAGAGGAACAAGTGCCGCTCTCGGCCTTTCCGGATCAGTGACTTCGGATCCCACACTTGAAAGGCATCCTGGAGAATCAACTCCCCCTGCACATCCAGGTTCTCGTCGAACCCTGAAAAATACCATGTCCACCCAGTGGAGTTTCTGTGCTGCCACCTTCTACTCGCCTCTTGGATAAAGTCTTTCTTCATAATTAACCTTCATGTTCACAGAGTTTTTCTCTTTGTGCAGGCTATAGAAGCTCTTGGATTTTTACAGAGACATCTCTAAAGACTGAATCTAGCTCCACCCTGGTCCTAAACTCTTATATATACATAATTAACACTAGTGGAATCTCTTAACAAATTTTTTTTTCCTAGAGGAGTCTACACTGGTCCTTTGTAACCTTCCCTTCTCCCACACCTGCTGTTCAGCCTGGCACCTCCACAAGGGCAAATCCTGTAGTGCCTTCTTCCTCTATAGCTTCCCACCATTTGTAACTTATCTCTGAGTAGGGCTGAGGACAAATACTGCTTGATGGAGCATTCTTGGTGCCACTTTATTTGTTTTTAGCTGTTTCTTGTAAGGTATTCCTAGCATACTTTCCTTTGATTGTTCCTTGCTGTCACACGACTTCATCAGCTGTATTTACACCACTTGTGGTCTTTAAGAGTGTCACACTACAGGGTGCACAAGGGTCACCTGGAGAGGTTCTGAGCTATCTGTCCCTACCTCCCCATCCAAGAGATTCTCTTCAGTAGGAGTGCGCTGTAGCTTGAATCTGCATTTCTGACAAGCTCCCAGGGCTGCTGTTAATGGTCCACCTCACACACTTGGAATAGCTAGAACCAGACTACAAACAGGGACAGGCTACAGAAGTAGGGTCCTTATTTGAGGAGGACCCTGGGGTGACGGGAGTGGAGGTACCTACAAATCAGAAAAGAAAGGGTGTAGCAATTGTGACAACAGGAATACAATGAGAGGGTTGGAATTCAAACTGGAAAAAATAACCAACGATGTTTTTGCTCTAAGAATATCTGCTAAGGATAGTCCAGGAAGGATTGACACTAGATCAAGTGTTTTAAGTGGTAGGGGTGATGGGGTGGCAGGGCTAGATGGAGCAAGAGGCTATATCCATTTCTTGTCTGCCAGCCCAGAATGGAATGTCAAGTCTTTTTGTTTCTAATTAACACATTATTATTTTTTAGATAAATTATATGGAATGTTAAGTCTTAATTTATCAACACATTCCAGCATATCTGGTTGCTCTGCCCAACTGTTTTGTAATCATTAAGACCCGCCTTCTTGGAGTGTTGCTCCTATGGACAGTGTTCCACCTGACTGAAGTCCAACTGGGGACATCTGGCTGGGCTTTCCTAAGCTGCTAGGAAGGAATAAATACAAATGAACATGATGTCACTGAAGTGCACTCTCAAAAGCAGTTACCAGGCAAGTTTATGTGATTTACATTTTATCATGATAGAGAAATGGGGGTATAAGACTGAAGATGGTGGTGTATATTTGCGGTCGGGATTCCAGCTCATCCTTATATTAAGGCAATATAAACACTAACAGGACCACTGTGAGTCAGAGCTCTGGCACAACTACAGAAAAGTCAGTGGTCTGGTCTGCATCAGCTTCTGTGAAGCCAGGTGTCCACACAGCTTACATGATCTAGGCTTGATCCTTCCTGATGGCAGGTGCTAGCCAAGTTGGTCCCTGTAGACCTACATGGCAATCACCACTTCTGTTCTGTCAGCCTTGTTGCTTGCTGGGTTTTATGCCACCTCCCCACTGCCCTATCATGCCCACACCCTAATTTTAAACATGGAGGAAACTTCCCCAGAAGGACTAGGAAGACGGCTACCTTCCAGCATGCTGACATGCATGGCATCATTGGCTTTCTTTGGGACACTGAGCATCACCTCCAGGCCATCTTTGAGCTCCCCTTTTCCTTCTTCACAGCAAGTTAAAAGTTCCTGGGGGAGAAAAAGTATGGACACAGTTAGAACCATCTCCCTCAGCTTCCCAACCCTCTACCTCTTAACCTATGGAGGAAATTATATACCAATTTCACTTTCTGTACTGGTTTAAGAAAGTGGACATCATCTCCAAAGAATCCAAATCCTCTTCCTCCCTCCTGGCCCCCGGTCTGTGCTTCCACAGTCCAAACTAGTTCAGAGCAATTCCCAAAAGACCAGAACAATAAGTCAGCACCTGGGACATCACCTGGAAAAGGGCAACCCAAAGCAGAGCACACGAACAAGGGTGCAAGGTCATGGGATTCAGAATAAGAGGTGGTGAAGCGTGGGCTACAGAACACACAGCTCTGATACGCCCCCGTGCAAAGACTACTGACATCATTTCATGAATACTTGGAAGCCTCTGCTGACTGGAATGTTGATTTTCACTGCACTTAGAGCAACCCTTAAGTTAAGTATATGGCAAGTTTAACATTGAAGTAAAATAAAAGATATTATGTCAAATGGATCAGGAGCTCCTAAACTGAGACCAACAGAGAGAAATCTGGACTAGCGTTTTCATTGGCCAGATGAGGAAACTATGAGGAGAGATGAACAGCTTTCCCCATTTACATAATCTGGTTAAGCCATGCAGCAGGTCTCAGACTACACCAAAGTTCAGCAGTCCGTCTACTACACTGAGTCTGTCTCCCTACATCCTTCACCACACGAGACTTCCCAGCGTCTTTGCTTTACTTTACATCATGTGGAGCTGGGGAACCTTTCTTTCTCTTTTGTGTTCAGAGACCCAGTCATCATTATTACTGTAACAGATATACAGTACCTGATTATATAGATCAGGCATATAAATCATGCCTGACTATCTTAGCAATCATAAGGTCATTTGCTAAAACTGGAGGATTGATGACTTCTTATTTTTCGTTTAAGGGTTACTGATCTTGCTCACTTTTGATGCTGGAAAGTAACATTTAGGCAATATATTTGCAATCCATGCTCTCTCTTTCAGAGGGCACTTCTGGGAAACAAAACAGTTCACCAGATCAAATTTTGTAAACATGCTAAAGATGACAGGCCTTCTGGAAGATAAACAAATGATACTGACTGCAAGGAGAGTACTTATCTACACAATGCTTTCTCAGGATACATCTGGGCTGTCTATGGCTTCTTCTGGTAAATAAACCTGGAATGTGTGGCTTAAGAGGCATGGCTCTCTGGAAAGTGTCACATAAGCTATGCAACTATCAAGCAAAAACTAAGACTATCTTATGACCAGAATGGCTCCCATCTGGACAAGATATACAATGTGACCTACGGGGTTTACAGACTGTGTGTGTTCAGCTGGGCCAGCGCATATCCCAGTGCTGCAGGAAAGCACTTGGAGCTGTACTGACGGTGCTGGGCTTGTTTCTGTTTCACTTCTGCTTTGGGATTAGATGTATATCAAGATATGCTTAGGGAGCTGTTCCCCTGTGGACAAGGAAGAGGTGAGTTGCCTGGAGCACACACAGGCGGATAGAAGTCAGTGGTCTTCCTATGTTTTTTCCTTGGCTCCAAGTTACCACTGTTCAGAATTCTGTGCTTACTTCTACTGACCTGAAGTTCTCTGTTGCCCCTACTCCTTCCCTAATTTTAACCCACAGCCTTGTTCTCATGCACCATCAAAGGAACTCTTGAGGGCAGAACATAAGAGAGAAACAAGAAACATGCTTCAGTGTGCAAGAGAAAGCAATTAAGCAAGCCCACCATCTACGAGGAGAGCCAATAAATTCTCCTTAGGGCCTTGATACAGTTCATAACAAAGAGAAGGCACTAGATTTAACATAGACTCCAAAAGGCCAGCTAGAGCAGATTGACATATGGAGTATAAACACTCTGACAGGTAGTTTCCACTTTCATGCAAACACTTAAAGTGATGAACCCCAGACGACAGGGTAATTAAACATCAATTTATTTGGAATAAAACTGACTTGAAGAAGAAAATAAATCACATGCCATATATTTATAGTAAAAGCTCAGCAAATGATTTTTCATTCAGCAGGCAATCTGCCATCAGTATACTTCAAAAAGGTCAAAACTATCTCCTTTTTTTATAACAATAATTTTAAAATGTCTACTTAATCAAATTCCCATTACCTTATTTTTTCACCTCCTGGTTACCTGCACAGGCATTTCTTACTAAAACATTCAATTCCAGAGTCTGCTCCTCCAAGTGCTATACGGCCTATTCTACCTTCACATACTTCATCCCAGGAAACTTCAACTTTATAGGATTAAGAGGAAGAGAAGAAAAGCTGTATTTCTCTTAGAAGCACATCTTAATTAAGACACTAACAGTGCAGATAGGTGAATCAGTATTGGATTTTTAAAATTCACAACCCACCAATTCCTGCAAAGGCTTTGGGATACATAAATTAAAGACCAAAAAATCAATCTGAAAGTCATTTAGCCCAAGCAAAATAATTTGTAAGAGTCAAGCATCAAGTGTGATAGGGAAGGAGCACATAATTATACCCAGAAATCGAAGCTAAGGAGCCTGCCATGTAAGTAATTAGGCACTCAGTACACTGGTGGATAAATGACATCAATCTTTCAGGAGAAAGGCGTCCACATCCCCCCATCCTAGGATCCTATCAGAAGTTCCTACTCTTTACAGGGGGAAACACAAAAGCAAAACACACAAGCAAAAGTAGTTCTGCCAAAACAGCCAAGACGTTCTCTACATGGTCATTTCTCACACCCGCCCTCCATAAAAGCTGAGGGCAGGTGATTTTCCAAGTTACTTCTGTAGGGCGGGAAGGCTTGAATGCCAGAAGCAGAAGCACAAAGGCTGTTCTAGGAGCTGAGGAGGAGGAGGCTGGCAGGAAGAAGACTAAAGGGAAATACTGATATATGCCCTGGCCCTGGCCCAGACCAAGGACAGAATGGGTGAGCACAGTATAGGCTCTCTGCCTTCCCATCTACCACTATCCCCATGACTCTCATCATGGAACCACAACTGCTAAGCCAGGGAGACCTTGTGGGATGCGAAGGGCTACACACCCAGAGACCTGGTTTGAAACCAACTCTTCTGTAGGTTCAACAAAGTTAGAACATGGGAGATTCCACAGTGTATCTTGACAGAAGCTGAAAATTACAAAACTTACAAGTCCCCACTATTCCTTTTCCCTTTGAATTTGAAGAGCAATGGACAAAATATTTAAATTGAGCAAAAATTGATAGTTTATAAATGAACATAAGCTTACATTAAATATCTAATTTCTTATTATATCAATTTCCCAGGTTTTCTGGGAAGATACTGTTTTTGGAATATCTGTATCTTTATCTGAGAAGAATAAAATGAAATTACATAGTGTTTTATATGTGATAATCTGACTTTTAAAGACTTTGGAAGAAAATACAAATCTCTGGCTTACTTCAAAAGAACTTACAATAAATAGAATCTTGCAGATGTCAGAGTGTCATTAAAAAAAAAAAAACCTTTTATCTGAAAGGAAGAGAAGTAGAGAAAGAGAGAGAAAAAAGAAATCTTAAATCACTTAAATCATCTCTCAAATACCCACAGCAGCTGGGCCTGGGTCATGCCAAAGTTAGAAGTGAAAACATAATTTGGGACTCTCATATGAGTAGCAGGGATCCAAGTACTTGAGCTATTACCTGCTGCCTCCAAGGATGTGCACTGGCAGAAAGCTGGACTTGGAGGCAGAGTTGAGACTTGGGTCTCCATTATGGAAAGAGGCTGTCCCAAGTGGCATCATATACCCACCGTACCAAATCCTGCCTCACCATTGCATTTTTCATATGTGCTTCTCAACAATTTTCTCTCAAAAATCTCATGTTCTTACAGACTAAAGCAATGGTAGGTAGCAGCATGAAGTGCCATTGCCCTTGAAATTATGACCCTCAATTCCACGTAAAGCAAGGACCACCAGGAGAAATTCATGCAGGAGTAGGAACAGAAAGTATTTCAGAGTCTGTCAGTATGCAAGGGTGATAATCATTAAAATCATACAGTGATGGGCCCGGCGGCGTGGCCTAGCGGCTAAAGTCCTCGCCTTCAACGCCCCGGGATCCCATATGGGCGCCGGTTCTAATCCCGGCAGCTCCACTTCCCATCCAGCTCCTTGCTTGTGGCCTGGGAAAGCAGTCGAAGATAGCCCAAAGCTTTGGGACACTGTACCCGCGCGGGAGACCCGGAAGAGGTTCTTGGTCCCGGCATCAGATCGGCGCAGTACCGGCCCGTTGCGGCTCACTTGGGGAGTGAAACATCGGATGGAAGATCTTCCTCTCTGTCTCTCCTCCTCTCTGTATATCCAGCTTTCCAATAACAATAAAATATTAAAAAAAAAATCATACAGTGATGGGGATGTGTGAAAACAATCAGAATTTGTTCTTGTTTCCATTTCGCCTCTTTCCATCCCAAACAGCTGACAAGAATTCCATAGAATGGGACATTAAGTTTGGAGTCAGCAATGCCAGTGCGGGTTCAGTTCTAAGCAGAAAAAAGTCTTCAGCTGGGAGCTTCTGCATCCTTAAAGGAAACACTGGATTCTCTTGCTCTGGTCAATAGGGTAGTGGAGGTAGGGGAGAGGAGTACCTTTAGCAGTAGTTGGTACTTGGTGATCCTCTGGACAGGTTTAATTAGGTAGGAAGAGATGGAGTTGGCCAGACCATGCCGCTGCTGTATCTCCTAGAGGGATGAGAATAAGGTACAGTTAGACATGGAGGAACCTATATGTGTATGTCAACAGGGTAAGAAAAGAAGGGAAAAGATGGACAAATATGAAAGAAATGTCCTTGGATAGAGAGACAGGAGTAGACACAATAAAGATAAAGGTGCATATGTAGAGAGAATATAGGATACTTGACAAAAAGGGGGAAAGTTGTTGGAAAGAATTGGATTTGTGAAATTAAACAGGAAAATGAGGAAGGAAATAAATGCAACAAAAAGTAGAAAAGGTTATAAAGCAAACAGGAGGGCAAAGGAGAGGTGAAGAAGTAGAGTGAGACAGTCCAGAGATAGGGAGACGAATGAATGACAAAGTAAGATAGGGATAGAGGGAAGCCAAAGGATGCAGCACCAATTTCTGTTCTGAGAACTCCCGAGTCGTTCTCAGTCTCCTTCAGTAGCACAAGGACATGATTCTGTCACTGTCCCTCCTCTTAAACAGATCACAACTTTGGACTGTCACTTTATTTCTTACAAACTTTTCCTTGCAATAAATGGTGCCTCCCTTGTTCCCTAGGTCTCCTGAGCTAAAAATCATTGCGCTATTTTTAGCTGTTTCTCTTCCATTATCCCTGGTAATAAATCGTTCCATTTCCAGGGTCACCATTTTCATCATTCATGGTCAGGCTAAGGTCATGGCCAGCAACTGATGTTTGTGCCTGTAGTTGCTCCTTTTAATCCAATCTGTATCCTACCTCAAAATGGTCTCCTACTTACGAAAGTCAAAGGGATACGTAGGTCAGAAAAAGGTATATGTCAGTCCCTGCCTTCAAAAGACTTAGAATCTAACTAAGAATATTCAATTCATATAAATTAGAGAATAAAGAACGATAGGGTATTGGGAGTGGTCTGGGTGTTTAGCAGCCATAATGCCTCATTTGGGGCTTAGCATGGAGGCAGAGGATCGTTAAGTAGAAAGTTAAAGGTAGAACATTTTCTAAAGGGAGAACATCAAACAAAAAATATGTTGGCTGAAATAGTCATTGTGTTTCCATGATAATGAGGGGCATGTCTGAAAGTACAGATGTACACCTAGATTCTAGAAAATGTAAAAACAAACAAGAACTGTTAGATAAGCAAGATCAGTTAGTCATTAATGGGGGGTGAGTCAGGAAGAAAAGAATTAGGATTTGATAGTAAGTTTTAGAAAGATATGGAGAAAGCAATGCTTCAGAAAGAATAGTATGTACCTAATAGTAACATTGGAGAGGGAAGCTTGGGGAAACAGACTAGCAAATGAGGAGGTTATTACAAAAGACACGTGTGTGAGTGTAAAGTCACCTTTTGATTCAGTAGCTCTACTCCTAAGGGTATACTTAAGATAAATGAAAATTTGTGTCTACTTGTGGGCAAGTTAAATGTCCACAAACTTATGGAAGCAGAAACACAAAATGGCATGTTCATGCAACATAACAGTATTTAGCCACAAAAAGGAATAAAGTATTTGTGCGTGAAATGACATAAACTCTGAAGTCACTGTGCTAAGTGAAAGAAATCAGTCACATGAGACCACAGATCATAGGATTCCCTTTCTATGACATGTGGAGATGGAAAGTAGATCAATGTGGCTTCAGGCTAAGTGTTTATGGTGGAGAATAGGGAGTGAGAGTTAAGGAGGCAGGCTTGCTTTCTGATGTGACAAAATGGCCCTAAAACTGATGACAGGAATGGTTGTGCCAATGTATGAGCATACCACAAACCATAAACTGACTTGTATCTCAGTAAAGGTGCTAGGTTAAAGAAATCCAGATACAAAATGTGGGGACTTGCCTTTGGCTAGAATTTGTAGAGTAAAGCCCTGGGAGGAATATAGGAAATATTTTAAAGTTATACTAGATAGGAATTGCTACGGGGCTATGGAGAAGGGTGAAGAAAAGGGAATAAGAACTTAAAATTTACTTCATTTCCTGTCAACCCTCCTAGAAAGTACTAATTTCCCACTCAATTGCCTCTTCCCTAGAGGTATGTTGTGGTTCAGGATGATGGGGCAAATAGTTGGCAGCCTGACTCTTGGGACAGATTAACCTTGTGAGTTTATTTGGGAGCTTTGGATTCCCATGGAGAATACAAAGAGAATATAGACATTTAAATGTGGTTCTGGGACCATGAGATCCCAGGCAGTAATGCACTTCGATGCTCTTTCTTCTGCAATAGGTTAGCTGAGGGAAGACTATACGTGAGCCAGTTTAGAAGGGGCTCTCCCAGGAACTAGATCAACCCAATCAGTCTCAGGAGTCTGTGTGGGGTGGCAGAACCCACAAATCACGAGGTCAATACTCTGGATCACATGAATGTGTGTGCTTTTCTAGGGCTTTGGTTTTCTGTGTTGTGTTTATAATGGATGGTAACAAATTGCTTTTATTGAAGTTTTATCTGTTATAAGTTTGAGAGCTTGGCATAGATAGTTCCCAAGTGTAGAACTTAACAGAAATCATTCCAACAGAACAGATATAAGCTCCTACTAAGATTATGCTTTTTAGGCAGCTTTGGGAACAATCAGGAAAGTTTGTTGTTCTCCCTTCCCTCACTTTCAGGCCACATTTGATGAACTTGTACTGGTGTTCCGGCCTCCTTTGGCCTTTTCAATTAAACCATTAGGGACATATTAGGCACTTGTATGAGAATGGGATGAGTAATTTGGGGTCTATTTATCAAAGCTTACAGAGTACAGGAAACACAGTTGAGTACCTGGCACTAAATTGTGTACAAATATGCATCAGGCATACAATCAGACTTTCAGGGTCTCACAAGGTAGAGGGCCATGCATGTATAACTTTTTGTTAATGTGCCAAAGGCAAGTCATGACAAGTGCTATCACACAGGTACAAAGTAGAAAGCACAGGAAGGATTTGTGCAAGAAGCACCATTTGACCTGTAAAGGACAGAGGAATGCCGTGTGTGAGTGTGTGTGGGAGTGTGGGTGTGTAGTAACACTTTAGGCATAGAGAAGTGAAGATAAGAAGCACATGCTCAGAGCATAGGGCATGTATGTCAGAAAAATGCCAAATGGAAAACAGGGCACAATCCATTGAAAAACTTCAAAAGACCCTTCGGGAAACTACTGGTGAATGATCAACCAGAAATACCAGAAAGAAAATACATTTTCAATCAGATACTAGTGGTATAGAGCATCCAATATGATATCTAATAAATTCTGATTTTAGTTTAGAAATTCACCCCTAGAAATTCCAGTTTGGGACATCTGGAGTTAGGTTTTCATGTTAATGCTCCATTTAAAAACTTTACGCATGTCTGCTCCTAATCAGCATGTCATTGTATTGCCAAGCAACAAGAGACAAGCTGTGTCATTTCTTTTATGGCTGTGTCAAGTAGAAATATACTCACAGAAGGTTTGCTCTGTAAACTTGAGTGCCAGAATCATGAGTAAATGTTTGTATTCTTTAGTGGGCTTAGTATGCCATCTTGAGTATAATAGGTAGCTACAAATGGAAAGTATGAAAGTAGGTAGGCAGAAAAACTGACTGACAGTCTTGAAAAAGTAATGAGTTTCAATTATTGGTCCATTCTGCTGTGACTATTAGAGTAGCTGTCACTGCTCTCATCTATTACTCAACCTTCCCTTTTTTTCCAATTTCATCTTTCGTTTCTGTTCATCCTGCAATGATTCACTTGATTCTATTCACTTGGTAGCCAACAGGTGCCACCTTTGGGGACCAGCTCTAAGTAGATATATCCCATTAATTACCAACAGGAATGTATTCTCATTGAAAAACTCAGAAATCATTTAACATCCTTTTTACTGTTTGAATATAATCACTCAAAGAAATGATAAAAGCTTAAGGTGATGAATTTACTAATTATGCTCACTTCTTTACTGCCCAATAATAATGGTACTTCAAAAAGGTCATGGAAAAATATAATTTTAAAATAAGTTATTTCTGGTGCAAACTTTGGAAACCCACGCCTATAAGAACATAAATAGCACACTGTCTCTCCTAAGTGTATGCAAATATCATGGTTAATCAAAATGTGAAATTATTGAAATCAAAACAAAGTCTTTCCCTTCCCCAATCCAATAAGGAATGTCAGCGCTCTCTCTTTTCTTGGCTTCTATTGTAGCAGATGTGCAGAAATCTGTATGCATATTTATCTCATAGAAATTTTTTCAAACTCCCAATGGTTAAGACACATCAGGGAAGCCACATGAGAATCTGGAGCATAGGATTCAAAGTATCAGGTTCCAAAGCTCCCAGGAGAGACTAATGTTGAAGCAGTTGCATTTGAAAAATGATTTTCAGACTTCAGTGGGAGTCCAGTGGGCATCTGGGAACTCAGATAACTGGTTCCCACTCCAGACAATTGGATTCTGCAGACTGGAATGGGGTCCAAAAATTCACATTTCTCATTCCCAGGTGAGTTGACATGGCTGGTTTTTGGACTCTAAGAACCACTATTTTGAGGGAGGCAGATATGAAGAAGTGAAACATCTTGATCAACATCTACTTCATTGTAGGTCTCCTCTGATCATGGAATTTCTGATAATGGTTTGGTGTTCAGGCATGAAGACAAATTTGCCTTATCCCAAATCACCGCAGTTAAGATGATATAGGTAAAAACTGATCAACAAATAAGGTAGACTGTATACATAACTGGAAGGGAGGCAACAGTAAGCTCTAAACATAAAGAAAATGCTAATTGCTTGATTGGATCACCTTTTGCAACTACATCCCATAAGAAGTCAAATAACAGATTCATCAAACATTAAAAAAAACCCAGCCAAATAAACCCCCTGATTTTGGTTTTTATCTATTCTCTACGAGATAAAAGTTTAGAATGACCAATAAAGAAAAACAGATAAACACTCATTATCCAAAGCAAAGTAGCATTTCCACCTGCTAGGTCATCAATCGCTCAAGAATGGAAACCCACAGCTTACATCAAAGAAGGTGCCTGCATGCTCCAGGATCAGCTGGTTGGAATCAGGTTTGTTTTTACAGTAGGTGACATACATCTGAAACTTATCGGCCTAAAAAGAGCAAAGACAAGAATAGATAAGCACTTATTGATTGCTCCCCTCTGTCCACTGCATCTTGAGGCCCACGAGGCATGCACGATCAAAACTGGTGCCTGGATTGTCTGTGGCAAGTGTTCTGTGTGCATCCAGACCCCAGGCACCTAATAGACTTTAGGATGTTGTTCTATTGGTGTGCAGATAACGAGTTTACTCTAAAACTACTCTGTTCCAGAAAGAAATTGAAAACCAACTTATAATGCATTCTAAAGTTGAACAAAATTTAGAAATTTCCCACTTTTTCAGATTACCTATAATTGTGCTATCCATCTTGAAAATACCAGGAATTTCTCTAAACACAAAAACAAATAATGAAAATAAAGTATGATCTTGAAGGCACTGTGTTCTAAGTGTCTCCATCAAAGGGAGTTAGGTAGAACATTTCAATCAGCTACACTATTATTGTCAGAAATGATGATGAGAGAAGAGAGAAAGTTGACCTTTGGGGACAGGGTCCGAATTGTGATTTCTAACCACGTTGCTATTCGAGACAAGAGCCTCCAGGCGAGGTGAATCTTCACTGCTTATTTTAAAGGACATTCTGATTTAGTCTACATATACTTGCTACTGGAAAGGGGGTGGATATTTTGGTCACCAAGTACCTTCCTCAGTGCCTTTGGACATTTGGGATGATGTCTTTTTTTTTTTTTTAAAGATTTATTTTATTTTTATTACAAAGTCAGATATACTGAGAGGAGGAGAGCTAGAGAGGAAGTGGAGCTGCCGGGATTAGAACCAGCGGCCATATGGGATCAAGGCGAGGACCTTAGCCACTAGGCCACGCTGCCAAGCCCGATGATGTCTTTTTCTAAGAGGTTTCATTTATGCTGGCAGTGTTGTCCAACCTGATACATACAGATGGGTCCACTTGGTCGTCATGAGGCCCTTATACAGTGAGTTTGATCATTATCTTTGCTTTATAGTTGAGAAAACTAGATCACAGACCTGCTTAACAACTTCAAATTCTCACAGTGAGAAAGAGGCAAAGCCCAGGCATGGTGGCTTTGGGCTTCCTGGTCTCAACTGTAACCGTGGCTTTTCAGTAGATGACCAACAACTCCTTTTACCTTTCACCCTTGCACTACACTCATATTTGAAAATTAGAAGACTTAGAAAGTCACTCTGGAATAATTCTTGGCAAAAGATCACTAAAGGTTTTCTGAGACCAATTTTAGGAGCTATGTACTACCTAGAAGGTTACTTTTCATTCCTAAAAGAGGATAATAAGTTATACTTTTGGTTGATTGCAAAAAAAAATCTCCAAATCGCATGAAACAGGATTTTTAAAAATTACTCTTGGTTAATCTTGTTTTATTCTTTCTGTGAAACGGTTCATAAACTACTTACTAGGCCTAATGTGAACCTTAATGTAGGGTCATGTATTTCAAGGTAGAAACATAAGATGGCAGTCTGAGACTTTCTGAAGGAACAGGAGCACGTCCGGGTTGGTGTGTGCTGTGACAGTTAGAGCATGCATGCAACATGGGACTCCCGTATGGGCACCACTTCCAGTCTAAGCAGTTCCACTTTCAATTTGTCTGGGAAAGCAGCTATATGGGCAGACTTGGAAGAAGGTCCAAGCTCCTAGCTTTGGACTAGTGTGAGGGGGGAATGGCCCAGTGGCTCTGGTGGCTGTTTGTGGAATCAGCCAGTACATGGAAGATTTCTCTCTCCTCTCCCCGCCTCTCTTTCTGTGACTTTGCATTTCAGGTGAACAAACACATTTTTTTAAACATGAAGATTTCTTGTAAAAAAGCTTGTCTTAGAGCCAGTTGTTAATAAATTGGGAGTGATGTTTATTAGTGATGTCAGTGGACTAATCAACCTTCCTTACCTGAGATGGTCCTGCCTTTCAAATACAAAACATAACCATAGCCCTGCCTACTCCACAACTGAATTGTGAAGACATTTTGAAAGGTAATCAGCTCATTCTAAATGAAAGTTATGATTAAGTAATCATTAGAAAGCATAATTCCTACCCCTGGACATAGAGTTCCACATTAAGTTGTCCTCAGTGTCCTGCTGTGGCCTGCCCTGAGATCACTGCACTCACATCTAAGAGTATCCAAGCTCAGAAAGAGTTAGTGAAGACTAATGCTTCAGTTTACATGAGTAGAACCTGGTACCCATGGTAACAGCACCAAGGAGGATGGTGGGCACTCATCTTACAGGTAAGAGCTGGGATGCAGACCCCAGCAGCCTGTCCTTCTCTATTAAGGAAAAAGTGTAATGAATGGTTAGATGGTTTCCAAAAGTTCTAATTCCATATTCAGCACAAATAACAAGTGTCACTAGTAGGCTAAGCTGGCATGGTTCCTCGGCCATGAGTGGTAGTCTTGCTCTGCCCTCCTGAAACACGTTTAGAAAATTCTTAGAGAATATAGGCTGGAGCTTAAATGTGACATCTAAGGATGCTCTTGGGGATGGTTGTTTCTGGCAGATTTACTCGTGACCCCCCCTCTGCATCTGCTCGCCCCATGTGAGACTGCTGGCAACACCAAGTTTCAGGTTGGACCCAGAGCTGACCTACATGCACCCTGGAAGCATGGGCAGTGGGGGAGGAATTCAGGCTGGTTACCCAGGTAACGAAGCAGTGTCCCACATCCTCAGGCAGCTGCTCATACTTCTCCAGCTCTTTGAGGAAGATGCTGCAAGGAGAAAGAAAGGCTGCATCAGACACCTCTGCACACTGGCCCTTAGAGTAGAGCTGTGTCCCCCTTACCCATGGGAGATGCACCCAGGACCTTCAGCGGATGCCTCAAAGTGCAGATAGCACTGGATGCTGGATGTGACATAGAGTTTCCTATACACATATACCTAGGACAAAATTTAATGTATAAACCAGACACAGTAAGATATCAACAATTAAAAAAGAGAACATTTATACCATACATTGTGATAAAAGCTATGTGAACGTGACCTCTCGTTCCGTAACATTCAAATGCCATGGGATGGGTAGCATATGTAGTATGAATATGATTCAATTCTGGGTAGGACATAGAGCGACAGCCTGCTGCTCAGAACAGCACACAATTTAAGACTTAAGAATGGTTTATCCTTGTAACCATTGGTCAATGAAACCATGGAAGCTTAAGCCACAAAAGGGAGCACCACTAAGGCGAGTTCAACTGTAAAGTCTAACTTACTTACGTGTGCCTTCTCCACTCTAAATGACATGTGTAAGGTATACTTTTTAATGCCAGAATGAATTTCATTAAAATGTATGCTAGTTGACAAATTAGTGCTACTTAATATATTACTTCACTTTCACTTCTTGGAGTGAAAATAAATAAATTATATACTTGTGTTAGTCCTATTTTATTATCAACCACAAATCTTATTTTCCAGATGAGTGATCTGAGCACATGATAAATACTTTTAAAAATTCAGATATAAAGAAAGAACAAAATAAAATAACATTCATGAACTCAAAAAGTGGAAAAAAAATAAGTTCCACATTGGCCTGTCTTTAATTTTTAAGCTCCTTCTTCCGCTCATATATTAATGAGTATATGCTAAAAATTAGCAATTCAATTTAATGTTTTATGATAAAGACATCAAGAAGAAAGGAGACTTAGTGGGGGAAAAAATCATAAAATATTCCAAAGCTGAGCTGAATCATCTTCTAGGGTAGATATCTATCCCACAGCTCTTTTTTCATGTTAACAATAAAGAAATAATTATATTGAGCAAATTAATGCATTAATGTATTTGAGTTCAGAAGATGTAAGTTCTAACAAACCAGAATCACTGGAATGAAATCTGGTTTTTAAAAACCACACAAATTTTTTTCAAATAAATAATTTGTGGCTTTGGGGATACACATTGACAGGAATGGAAAATGCTGTAATCCTTACAAAAGTAATTTGTCATATCTATCAAAACCACAAATGTACTTCTAAGTTTGACTCTGCAAACTGTAAAACAAAAAACACACTTATTTATTTGAAAGGCAAAGTTACAGACGAGAGACAGAGAATCATCCATCTGCTGGTTCACTCCCCAAATGGCTGCAGAGCTGGAGCCAAATCGGATGAATTCCACCTGGATTCCCACTTTGGTGGCAGAGGCCCAAGCACTTGGGCCATCTTCTGCCGTTAATCCAAATACATCGGTGGGGAGTTGATTCAGAAGTGGAGCAGCAGGGACTCAAATTGTTCATATGGGATACCAATGTCATGAGGCAGTGGTTTAGCCCACTGTGCCATGATGTCAGCCTCCAACTTTGCAATTTTAATCCTAGAAAATTTCCTATATTTGTATCTACACTTATGACATACCAACAGCGACACTGTTTAAAATGGCAAAGGATGGTATATAGTGAAGAAAACTATTTACAACATAGTACATGCACTATACTGAATACTGTGTAGCAAAGGAAAAAATCACCAGGTTTTCTGTTTTAATAGGGAAGGTCTCCAGGTTAGCAGCAAAAGCAAGATATAGACGATTGTCTGCAACATGCTACCTCTCAACTTAGAAGGTAATATATAACCTTATTTGAACTCAAGAAATAGAAGGAATTACCATAGAACTAGGGAAGGAACAGAGTAAAAGGTACAGGTGGAGAAGAATTCTTAACATTCACTTTTCTATTTAATTTTTATTTTAAGAATCAAATGAATGTGTTACATTAAAAGGGATTCTGCATTATTCCACTACCATTGCTACCAAAGTAGAGGCACACCTTTTATTTTTATTTGGCTTAGTTTACTTGACTCCTCTTGTCCACACACTTCAGTGTCTCTTACAACTGACTACAAGTCTCGTGAATTTTATTTATGTATTGTTTCTGCTTCCCCTCCAATGTTTTGGGAGTTTAAAAATGATAAGCATTTAATTAAAAATATCTGGCAAGTTCTCTTTAGAAAACAAAATTCACTAATTGGTGGGATCATAGATGATGTCACTCTAATTTCAATATTTCTTCAAAAATTTTTAATAATAAGATAAAAGTCATTTAAAATATTTGGTGATGGGGCTGTTGTCGTGGGATGGTGGGTTAACCCCTTAATTGTGATGCTGGCATCCCATATTGGAGAGACACTTTGCATCCTGGCTGCTCTGCTTATAATCCAGCACTGTGATGACCTGAGAAGCACCAGATGATAGTGTGAGTTCTTGGGTCCTGTCCCTCAGGTGGGAGGTCAGGGCGGAGTTCCCAGGTCCAGGATTCAGTCTTGCCCAGCCCCACCTCTTGGGGGAATGAACCAGTATATGAAAGCTCTCGCTCTCCCCCTCTCTCCTTCTCTTGCCCAGTCTCACTGTCTCCCAAATAAATAAATAAATCTTTTTCTTAAAGATTATTTTTATTGGAAAGTCAGATATGCAGAGAGGAGGAGAGATGGAGATAAAGATCTTCCGTCTGTTGATTCACTCCTCAAGTGACTGCAATGGCCAGAGCTGCTCCGATCTGAAGCCAGGAGCTAGGAGATTCTTCTGAGTAAATCTTGAGAAAAAAATCTTTATTTGAGGGCCTGGTATGGTAGCCTAGAAGCTAGAGTCTTCACTTTGAATACACCGAATACCATATGGGTGCTGGTTATCTGTATATCTGATTTTCCAATAAGAAATAAAATAAATCTTAAAAAATCTATACTTGATATCATCTTTCCCCTAATGTGCAAATTTTAGAGCAAACCAACCTGAATCATGAATCAGGAGTAATTATAAAAAAAAATGTGGGCTTTAAGAATGCAAACCTGCAAGGTTACAGCATTATATTTATTGGTACTTTTAAAAAGCACTGCAGGTAACACACTTAAGTTAATATGAATATAATATGACTTTAAAAATGGAAATAGAAAAATATACTGCATACTGTTTCAACTGAGGATCAATTTTGCTTCAAGTCCCAAAAGAAAACATACTTTTTCATTGCAAAGACAATCTGGTTCATCACCATGTATACATAAAATACAAACATGAGCATTTATATTTTTATATATATACACACACACATAATTTTATGGTTAATTTTTTACTCTTTGGACTAAAGCTCTACATGGTCCTTTTTTAAAAATAAAGAATATTGAATTATGTAATACACAGCACAATCAGAATTGGTTTCTTTCAGAATGACGAGATACCCTTCACATGATTTCTCCCACCAGCCTTCAACCTAAATCTCTGTAAGGACACTAAATGGATACTCAGCACAGAGCCAGGAGAAACAGAACAGCACCTGAGAGAGGGATTCAAATGGCCTCACAAGTGGGGCAGGTAAACACTATACACCAAGTACAAGGACTGGTGGAAGAAAACAGCCTTAAAGCAAGGAAGAGTCAAAAACAGATATTAGAGTGAAATGAAGAGGAGAAAGGGTAGTCTGGGGACCTCCTAGGCTCTAAAGATAAGAGTTCTCAGTTTGTACCATATCAGCACAGCATCACCCACGTATTATTCCCACTCTAGGCACTTGAGCTGGAATGTGGTACAAGCCGTCCTGTTTCCAAGAGTAATGATAAAACAGCCTGGGTTATGACTCCACAAAGCAAATAAAACAGCATTTCTGTTTCAGGTGTTGCAAAGTGATGACTCAAAGAGTTTCCCACTTTCCTTGACTTGTGACCCTATGCATGGCCAACTGGCTGGATCACTACATGTTAACTTTCAGCAAGCAGTGGGCCTTAATAGCTACAGGAGTGATAATCACCACAAAGACAGTGTTGGTAATTTTCTAGTCATCCTTCTAATTTCAATAGAGTAACACCATGACTTGTGATAGTAGTTACCAAAAACTCAAGGGAACATGCTTAGTGTAAAATGCTCAGGAAATGAAAACACTATAAAGTGAACTAAATGTGCAGCCCAAGGCCTTTCTGTACAACAAAGCTTTTCACAGTAACACTGGGAGCTCACCACCTTGTTCATGCCATATCTTACCTTCCTGGTTCCCACAATCAAGCCCAGGGTGAAAAACCACACTTCACCTGAAGGGCCTACAGGGGTCTTCCAAAGCTTCATTTCCTTCATCTTTAAGTAGCTTTGTGCAGCTGTGAGGATTAATACATCAACACAGACCCCAATCCAGACCCTGGTATACAGTGGGCATGTAGTAAACAGCGCTGCTCTAGTTCAATGCTTCTCAGATTAAACCCACCTTCTCGTAGGTAAACACATATCTCATACTTTCTGAGCACTATTCATTCACCCCTTAGGTGCTTTCCTCACCAAGCCTCCACTGAAAAAAAGTCTATAGCAGGTTCCCTTCCCCTAAACTAATGCTGGACAACATCTTGGTTGGATTTATACAAAATTCAATTCCAATACTACCTATTGTATAAGTTCAGGAAATGCTGGGATAAGTTGATTTCTTTACTGCAGCATTTCCAGTCTTACAACTTGATGAGGTACACTGAAAACTTCTGAAGCAATCACAGCATACAGTGATCCCCCAAATTGCTCTGTAACTGCAACAACTGAGTGAGCATCAGACCTTGTTCCAAGAAATAGTCTTGGAAAACCCAACTGAGTGCTCTCCACACCGGGCTGTACATTGGTCTTGTGGTTAGGACCTGGGCATCTGCACTGCCAGAAAGGCTTCCTGGGTAATTCTAATGAGTTCAGTCCTTAGCTGGGCAACTCAGGGCAGCTGCTCTAGATTCCAGTATGTTCCTGGCTGGCAAACCCTACACTTGCTCTATGGGATTTAACTTGGTGGGGGGAGCAACAAACTAAAAGAAAGGCTTAGTGTGTGTTGGGCATATTAACTCACACCTTTGAAGGAGATATTTACTATCATCTGAATGTAACTGTTGAAGGTGATAATAACCTCTATTTTGTCATTTAATTTGAAGCTTATGAAGATGACAGATTAGATACACCTGATCAGTATCATTCCATCAAACATCAAAAAGGCATGATGAGTTTAGAGCACAATATCTTACAGCACTTGCCACGTGACAGAACATTCCACCTCAGCTGCTCTACAGTGATGCCTTAGCTCTCACCATTTCAATAACTGCACATAAATACACTGGAGAAAAGCAAGCTAAGCAAGCAGTTTATGTGACTGTCTGGGGTTCACGCAGAGATGAATACAACTTTTAAAGAAACATTAAGAACTAAGCAATGCCATTTCACTATTAAGTTACTATGATGCAATATGTTATGCAGTTAACTTTATGAGCAAAGTGCTTCCCTCTGGCTTTGTACATCATCTCAGGAAATGAAGCATTTCTTGATGAAACCTTTCTGAGTTTTGTCATTGAGTATAGTGGAAGAGGCACATTCCATGCATACTCCAAGTCATGTTGCTATTCTCTCCAAAGGTAAATTTGTCCTATGGTCCTGCTGCTTCCTGGGAGGTTCACAATCTTCCAAAGGGCAATTCTAACATCCTGGGTATATTCACACCTAAATGGGACCTCCCATTTGATGATCTAGGGTGAGCAAGTTGGAACGTCACAAGTGGTGAGAAGGGGAAGGGTGGAGGCCGAGAAGAGGGCTAAGAGAGACGCAATGAGGAGTACCCATAACAAACTGAAGGTGAGATGCAGGGTGGGGAGAAAGGTAACAGGATCACTTATTTTTAGGAAGTCTAAAACCTTGCCTTTTGGCCAAATCAGGGCCAAATCAGCTCCCTTTCATACAAGGGAGCTAATGATTATTTTGAAAGATTTCATTAATGAACAGATTCAGACCTTAGGATATGAGAAGCTATAGAGACGCTATCTACTAGTTATACGTAGCTAGAAACTAAGATAATGGAAAGTCCCTTGCATGTAAGAGAAGGTGTTGGATTACCCATTGAACAATTCCAGTACGGTTTAATCAGCTGGGCTAAGCCATGGAAGCCACTTAATTCAGTCCCTTCATTTCACAGCAAAATGCTAGTCTGGATTAGAGAAAAGCAGAGAGGTATACCCAGGCTGGACTCCTACTAACCATACTCCCCATTCTCAGCCCTCAACTACAAGCAGCAAAGTATACTTTGCTGCACTGCTACCTGTTAGGCATGTTTTGTCAGTCTCTCCTTAGTTTATCAGAAGAATGAGACTTACTTTCACAGTTGCATGCCAAGTTTCAACTTAAGATAAAACACAATAATTGCAAGTTTAATGTTATTAAATGTATGATCTGCTGTTTAGCAACTAGGCATGGATGCTAAGAAGTTGGTGTACACAACTAAAATTCACCTGACTTTGACATATCCGAATCAAGCATCAAGCACTTGCTTTGCTTTGTGGAGTCCCCAATATCCATCATCAGCCCCAATGTTAACAGTTCTCTGTGAACACAATGAGCAACAATAACAACAGAGGCACAGCTATATTGGTAGAAGGCCAATACATGATGTGTAAGTAGCCATGAGGGTGGGACCCCCCAAAAAGCACAATAGGCCTTTCAGCTTGCTCTTCTTCATCATTTGAATATTTTTTTAAAAAAGACACTGGATGGATTCTTTAAATCACTATTTTTTCTTTTTGCGTTGGCCACAAACAAGCTTCAGTTTCTATAAAACAAGAGAGCAGAACTAAATTATCTTTAAAGATTTCTTATAGGCTTCTATGCTTAGCAAGTCTGATTTCCTATAAATTGGATGAAATATCAAAGGCTTGTGGAGTGGGGAAGAAGCATAGAAAACACACAAGATGTATATTTTAAGCAAGTGTGTATGTGTGAGTGGTGTTGGGAGGGGGCAGGAGAGACAGGAAGAAGCAGCCCCCTTTTAACCTCCTCCTGAGGGCAGTCAGAAGCACATGCTTTCTCTTACCACATGGGGGAGCCAATACATCGCCATGGAGCTGTGGATCAAGTCACGGTGTTTCAAGGGCTTGTAAAATCAATTTAGAGGTGGCAACCAGCATTGAAAAGGAAGAGGAGCAGGAATAAATATCACCATGCATCACACATAGTGAGCATGCTGCTTTTAAAAATACAGTTTTTCTATTACACATAATATATAAGCATGCATATATCCAAACATAATTGCAATCTTTTTCTTCTATCAGTAATAAAAAGTGTTTGAAAAGCACCACCTTGCTCATCCTGCTAGCTATAATTGGAAGATCTAGTCTTTGGCCATCTCTCTTTCTGAAGCTCTATTTACCCATCTGTGTGTTTGCCATTGTCCCCCTTCCTTCCTTCTTTCCTTTCTTCTCTCCTTTTCCCTGTATTACCCACCCATTTTACTGTTCTTGTTCCCTTATGATCTATGTCTTTTACTCCCTCTCCCCCTCTCACTGTCTCTCATCCATCCCCTTGCAACCCTCACCCTTGCCCCAAGTCTGATCTGCCTCTCTTCCCTCCACAATTTCACAGCCACAGATGGGACAAGGCACATTCTAACAACAGCAGAACCTTTACTTGCCCCTCAGCTGAACGTGGTCAACCTCTTCCCATCGCCTCTCTCGGTCTCCCTGCTAGATTTCACAAGCCTTCCTTCTTGTGGAGGGCCTCCCGTCTAACGTTTTTCCATCACCAAATCAGCCATCTCTGCCTGTAAAAATTCCATCTGTCATTTTAATTCCACCTCCAATGTCCGCTGCCCATCAGGTCTTCCCTGCTATTCCAGCTGAAGCTCTTCCCTGGCATTGCCTCCACATCCACCACTGGGGCTTCATCCTCAAAACTCGCTGGACACCACTTTCCTCTCCAAGCTAGCTCAGGTATGACTAAACAAGAAACTTCAGTAAGAGGGCAGAAAGCAGTCTAGCTCACTCACGGGAGTATCTCCCACTCCCTCAATGTCTGCTGCCCGCCTCAGACTGCTCCTTGATGTCCTTGGTCTGGCCCAAATTCCTACTCAGGCTCCATAGGGCTGGCCCTTTTCCCCTAGCCTTGGATGGGGAACACCATGCTGGGTATGAAATAGATAGTGGTCAAGGCCAAACCTGACAGCTTCCATGTAGGTCTGGAGGGATGGCAGTCCAGTCTTGGTTGTTGGACCCTAACTTACCTTTTTAATTCTTGTTGGAAACAGACTGACTTCAGGTAACAATAGCAGGCATATGTGACCTGAATGATATCACTATGGAAGAAATGGAAATGTGCTTCAAATTTGGAAGATTCACATGGAAGCTGGCTAGTTATGAATCAAATCAGGTGCATATGGGGGATATAGTCAGGAATGTATGGAGTGAGGAAAGGGAAGAGAACACAGAACAAGTCCCCGAATCTAGTTCTTTAAGGAGGTGTGTGTGTGAGAGAGAGAGAGAGAGAGAGAGAGAAACAACCTGCACAAGATCTCAGTCTCTTAGCCTATAAATGGAGATAATGGTATTTTATTTTATTTGTAGCTTGAAGTATGCTTTATAACAGTTTTTAAAAAATAACACCACATGCAAAGTTAAAAAGCTGAAAACAAATATCTCTACCTCTTACAATAAACAATGAATTCCTCTCAAATGTAAAGAGCTCCCAGAAATTGCTAAAAAAAAATCAACAACTCGGTAGACAAATGAAACAAGGACAGAGTTTCCAGAAAAGGATTATCAACTGGCCCTGCAACCAAAGCCCAGAGGCTTGGCCCCAGCCCCGGTGAGACATGGAGGGCTGAAGTGGATGGTTAGGCGACCAGAGGTTTGGCCCTAGCCCTGGTGAGACATTTAAGTGGATGGTTACGCGACAAGAGGCTTGGCCCCAGCCCTGGTGAGACACGGAGGGTTTAAATGGATGGTTAAGCGATCCCTCTGAATCCTGACACCACAGGCTTTATGAAAACATTATCACTTAGACTGCCAGAGGATCACATCTCCCAGAAAGCAAAAAGGAAGTAATTCAAATGCAAATGAAAGTGGTTGGCATTTTAAACAAAAACATACACTTACCAGGGCGCATCTCTAACAACAAAAGCAAAGTGAAGGGTTTTCTTGACTTAAAATGGTAGGTTGGGCAAAATGAGAGGATTGCATCTACAAAACCACTGGCATTTGGGAAATCTCTTTATGGAATATACTCCTGTCTGAGTGCTCCAGGAATACTTAGCAAAATGTAGCAGAAGTGGCTCTAGGTCTTCTGAGGATAAATAAATTTCATGGTCATTATATTTAGGTCTGTAGAAAAGAGATATAACACAAAATAGGGAGAGTGGAGGGCAAAACTAAGGATCATTCCACTTCAACATTCAATTTGCAGTGAATTTGCTGTTCACACTTATGAAACTCTGTATACTAAATTGTTTCTTATACACTGTTAGTTGCTTAGAAATGACACCATTCAGTATTTATGCTTGCTTTCTTTTAAAAATGCTATTTATTTGAAAAGCACAGAACAGAGCAAGATAGAGCTGCCACTTGCTGGTTTACACTCCCTAACATCTGCAACAGCAGGTGCTGTGCTGGTAGGCACTCAACTATCTGAGCTACCACTGCATTAGCAGAAAGCTGGAATGAAGAACTAGAGCAAGATACTAAACCCAGGTACTCTGATATGGGTCACAGGCATCTTGTTAGGCTAAACATTTGCCCCTCCATTCAATATCTATAAAGACAAAAGTCACACACTTAATCTTAGAGGCCATTTTAGCCATTTTTCAAAATGGCATCATTTGGACAGATAAATACTAACTAGCTGAGATCTGTAACATACCCACCATAAAGCTTTTGGTGTAGATATTAGTTTCCTAGGGACTAAACTGATTAGGCTATCTAGGTAGTGCCAATCTTAATCCTACACCCTCCCATTCCCACCTTTCAGTCTTCTAATGTACCTCCTTCTCTATCACCTCTTCTCTTGAGTATAGTCAGATAACCTGAGCTATGCACTAGACATGAGAGAAGTATGTTACTCTGCTGGGTAGTACTTAATTGAAACTCTTTAAACATCTGAACAACTGGGGCTAAAAAATCCTTAGGGAGTAAACACTGGCACAGCCAGCTAGGTTTAGAGTCCAGCTGCTCTACTTCTGATTCAGCTCCCTGCTAATAACACTGGGTCAGCAGCAGAGGGAGCCCAAGTACCCGAGCCACTGCAACCTACATGGAAGACCTGAAGGGAGTTTCTAGCTCCTGGCTTTACGATCTGGCTGTTGTGGCCATTTCCGGGAATGAACAAGCAGGCGGAACATTTGTCTCTCTCTCTGTCACTTTCCCTTTAAACAAAATTTTTTCCCCCTAAAGATACTTTTCATATTTTTAGGCTCAAAAGTGACCACTTAGAGAAGTATTTCTGAAGAATAAATAGGCATTCGGACAACTGGAGGGTCTCATTAAAAAATGCCCAAGAATTGGGCCCGGCGGCGTGGCCTAGCGGCTAAAGTCCTCGCCTTCAACGCCCCGGGATCCCATATGGGCGCCGGTTCTAATCCCGGCAGCTCCACTTCCCATCCAGCTCCCTGCTTGTGGCCTGGGAAAGCAGTTGAGGAAGGCCCAATGCATTGGGACACTGCACCCGCGTGGGAGACCCGGAAGAGGTTCCTGGTTCCCGGCTTCGGATTAGTGCGCACCGGCCGTTGCGGCTCACTTGGGGAGTGAATCATCGGACGGAAGATCTTCCTCTCTGTCTCTCCTCTGTATATATCTGGCTGTAATAAAATGAATAAATCTTTAAAAAAAAAAAAATGCCCAAGAAACTCTTTCATCCAGAAATTTAATTGCTTTGCTTGTCTAAAAGGTTCTGATAGTGATGAAGGAAATAATAATGCCTGGCAGTTTTCCTTGCCTTGGGACTGCTACAAACAAAAGATTGAATTATAACTTTGGCACTAGTGATAACTCTGCAAATTGTCATTTTATTTTTAGATTGTCCACCTATCCCTCCATCCTTCCAGCCAACCATCCAATAAATATTCATTGGAAGTTCACTATGTGCTAAGCATTGAGTGACACAGTGAAAGACATGGTCCCCTACAGAAAGCACAGTTCCAGTTAAACCAACTGGCCTTTCCCCTTATTTGCTAGAAATTTTCTTTTTCCTTTTTTAAAAAGATTTATTTGCATTTATTTGAAAGATAAAGGGATGGGAGAGTGTGTGTGAGAGAGAGAGAGCACAAGAAAGCAAGATCTTATATTTGCCAGGTCACTCCTCAAATGGCCACAACAACTGGGGCTGGGCCAAGCTGAAACCAGAAGCCAAGAGCCTCATCCAGGTCTCCTACCTGGTGCAGGAGCCCGAGATCTTGGGCTATCTTTTGCTGTTTCCCCAGGCACATTAGTAGGGAGCCTGACTGGAAGTGGAGCAGTTGGGATTCAAACTGGTGTCCATATGAGATACTGGCACTGCAGAGAGCAGCTTCATCTCATGCACTACAGCATCAGCTACTTGCTTAAGATTCTCAAACATTAAGAGTACAGTATCACCTTGCACATGTTGGGATTCCATAGGGGTGCTGGTTGATATCCTGGTGGCTCTGCTTCCAGCTCCCTGCTTGTGGCCTGGGAGGGCAGTCAAGGACAGCCCAAAGCCTTGGTACTCTGTGCCCACGTGGGAGACCAGGAAGAGGCTCTAGGCTCCTGGCTTAGGACCGGCTCAGCTCCGGCTGTTGTGCCCACTTCAGGAATGAATCAGTGGCTTGAAGATCTTCCTGTCTCTCTTCCACTCTGTACCTCTGACTTTCCAGTAAAAATAAATAAATACTAAAACAAATAATCACAGCAAGTTTCAGCTCTCAGATACTACAAGTAATTAAAATACAGCTTTATTTTCTTGGCTGTCCCCTTAAATTGTGGCTAATTTAAAGTATGAGTATTTTTGGTCAATAGATTTTCAGTACATTATAGACTTCTTCGATTTCGATTTAACTGAGAGGCATAGAGACAGAGGGAGAGAGTGAGCTTTTGTCTTTTAGCTATTCTCTCAATGACCACATCAGCAGGGATCTGGGCCAATCTGAAGCCAGGGTCCCAGGGGACTCAATTTACATGTGTGGAAGTGACCCAGCTACCTCAGCCATCCCCTGCTTTCTCTCAGAGTCTGCAAAAGCTGAAAGATAGAATTGGGAACTGCAGCCAGGGATTGAGTCCAGGTTTTTCAATGTAGGATGCGTGCATTTCAACTGACATCTTTACCATCTGCCCCAAGAGTTCCTTGCTTTTAATGCAGAATACCCTAATAAGCAAAAGTTACCATTAATGTCAATTACACGATACTGTAACACTGTGGCTTTATTGGGCACTATATTGGACCCCACTGCTCACGGGTTCCTCAGGACTTCTTAGAGCTGGCTGTTGTGTCTCCAGTGTTCCCACTCAGAAAAAGAGCCTCGGTTAGCCCAGCTGGCTATTTTTCTGCAAGCAGGGGCTCCGGTTAGCCCAGCTGGCTATTTTTCTGCAAGCAGGGGCTCCGGTTAGCCCAGCTGGCTATTTTTCTGCAAGCAGGGGCTCCACAGAGCTCAGGGACTTTGTGCAGTGTTCTTCCTCCTGTCTTGAGATTCCCTCTCTTTGCATGCTGGTAACAGGAGTATTCTCATTGGTTGTTTACATAACAAACTACATGAATGTTCTTATTGACTCTCTATTAACCATGAAATGTGTTTTGGACACTGCAATAAAAGACTCTTAAATTAAGTTGTAAGTCAGAAAAAAATGTTGTAATACAGTTAAAAGATTTTGGGGCTCATGTGTTAGTTATTCAGTGGTGCATTTTTTTGACTCCATGGTGTTGTAGTTTTGTTGTTGTCCTAATTCATATAGGTTGTTGACTTTATTTCATGGTTTCTCATTTAAGGGAATATATAATGATGGAGTAATAGAGACTACCATATCCAAATGTGGGGATACAATGCAATATACATCCCTGCTTTCAAATCAAAGATGGACTCCCAATGAAACTGTTGGAAATGTGTAGACAATAGGATTCTGGATTGTCAGACATTGTCTGTACCAGCAATGTCGGGCACACCTAAATAACAGACTGATGGAATCATCACTTCTTATGAAGGACTATGCTATTGTAGCAACTTGGGGAAAATCAGTCGGGCAGTGGGATTTTGGTGGTGGTGGTGGGGAAATCCCATTCTCTATGAAATTGTATCATAAAATTAAAAAGCTCAAAATAAAAACTAAAAAACAAAAGATTTTGGTGCTCCATAATTCTACTTATTTCCACAAAACAGAGTAATAATCATATTCTCCCCTAAATGCTGTAAAGAGATTTATTTTATTAAGGACTCTGATTATTCACTTATTTTAGTTATTGTTGTTACTTAGTTGAGGGTCAGGATACTAGGATAACTGATGAAGGAATTATTTAGATAAAGGAAAAAAAAAACTTCAAAGGAATTGGAAATTCCAAAACCTATCCAGATAGAAAGATTAGTCTCAGCTGAATTGGGATGTCTGGGTTTCCCCCAGGTTTTACTGAGGGGAAGCTCCACCTGTTCTCTGGTAACTCTTCTGGTTGGCTAGATGAGAATGTTGCCAGTTAGCTCCCTGAGGTAACCTGGAGAGAGAGCCTGCAGAATACTCAACTTCATTCCTCATCAGGAAGTTTGGACAACAGTGAGAAAGCAGCTGTTTCAGAAAACTGACCATGCAGTCTTAACTAGGTAGGTGTTGTATGCCAAGTAGCTTGGATTCTCCTATTTGGAAGCCTGCTGTCTGGGATTCACGGCCCTCAAACCTTCCATCAACCTACTTGTTATGAAAATCGTAGATCTCCTGGATGTTTCCAAAGATGATGTGCTCTTTATTGAGGATCCCAGGGGGGATCTCCTCCACACCACTGGTCATTTCCCACAGGTAGGTCTGTAAGACAGTAACAGTGTTATCACTGGCAAGCAATGCCACATGAGATACACACAGCACAAGCAGCCTCACGACGCTGGTGGAGTGATGCTCTGAGCAGGAATGCTTCCAGAGCATGCACCAAGAGATGTTAAGCAAGCAGAACCGAAGGAAATCAAACGTGTCCCACCCTGAGCTTTAGCAAGATCACAAACTCTATCCAGTCTTCTCATTATTGACTAAAGGTGTGTGGGCTTGAGTGTGTGTCTGAATGTGGAAGGGGATAGCATGCACATTTTCAGTCCCAATATGAGTTCACTGGTTTTTATTTTGAATTGAAGTAGTTGCACACTAAGAAGAATTTCAACTTTCTTTTCAAAACTGCTCCAAGCTCTCATGCAATTATTGTTAACCCTGGGAGAAAGATTTCCTCGGGTTGGCTTTTTCATTCATTACTCTCTTGGAGAACAAGAGCAGTGAGCTCTGCTCAAATACTTGACCTGGCAAGGAAGTCATTTTTTAAAAATACAGCTGTGAACTGATTACTATGGGACTTACCTCCAAGCACTCGTGCAAGTCCCTCACATAAGCCTTCTCAGTCTGCAGTAGCTCAGCCATAATGAATCTAGAAGGAAATACACAGACTTTTAGCTGGTTACAGGTATATTCTCCGTCTTCTACCTCACTTCCTATCCACAGCATTGATGACATTCTTGAATATCCAATTGTGCCCCCTGCCTTTCAAACTGAACCCTCCACCTTTGAGTCATTTTCACCCTGGTGACTTGATCTGCATTCCTAAAACAAATCTTTGCTCAGCCATGTCTATGTTCTTTCTCCCCTATACGCCCAGTTTTACCATTCTGTGATTCTGTGCTTCACTTGCACATATGCACCAGTGTGTGTGTGTGTGTGTGTGTGTCTGAGAGGCAGGATTGTTCATATTCAATCTCACTTACTGGAGAGCTTAAATCTCAGTGGCCTACATTTCTTTTCACAACTCCTACAGAAATAGTATCTGTTTAATAGAGTTTGTAAACCTAAATAATTCCCAGTACCACAAACAAAACCAGATTTCGAAGCTACAGAAAGATTTCAATATGTCACCAATAGCAGCGGTTACCAACTTTTTCTGTACAGAGCCAGATGGGAAGTACATGTAGGCTACTCAGTGTTTGTCACATCAACTCAGTCATGAACATTCAGCACAGGGGATTCAAAGACAATGCTTTAGCAAAAATAATAATGGCTGTGTTCCATTCAAACTCTTTATGGACACTGAAATTAAGTTTTACCAAATTTCATGTGTTACAAAATATTCCCTTTTTCAATGTCTAAAAATGTAAAAATTATGATTTTTAGCTTTTAGACTACATAAATCAATGGCTCAAATTTGATCTTCAGTTGCCGACCTCTGACCTGGATTAAACTTTTAACTAACTAGGCATTATTTATTTTTAAAAAATACTCACTGTTTTAAAAACAGGTTTATTTAAAAAATATTTATTTATCTGGGAGACAGAGAGCTCTCATCATCAGTTCACTCCCCAAATGCTGTCAATAGCTGGGACCAGGCCAGCACACAAAGCCAGGAGCTGAGAACTCCATCCAGGCTTCTCACGTGGACAGCAGAGATCTAACTACCAGAGCCAAGACCAGTTGCTTCCCATGCTGCATGTTATCAGGCAGTTGGAATCAAGAGAAGAGCTGGGACTCAAACCTTAGCATTCTGACATGGAATGTGAGCATTCCAAGCAGTATCTTAACCACCATTATGCCAAAATGTCTGCCCCTAGACACTTTGTCTAATGGGGTCTACTCACATCATAAACTGATGGGCACAGAGCATATCATGAGCACAGCATAGTGAACAGTGCTCAGTGGCTGTTCTCCAGACTCCCACCAAGGGTGTCATACATCTTGAAGGTCTGGAGCACCTCCTCTTTTCTTCAGCACTATCAAATTTATGCTGTTTGGCTTCACTGGAGTATTAGCTACTTCATGCCTCTCTATAACTATCGATTAGAAATGGTGTTTGCTAGCAGGCATGTAATACCTAACCTAATACAAACCATATATTTATAATTTATATTTTCTATGTCAGTTTTCATGGAGTTCATAATGAGAATTCCTATTTCCACAGGTTCTATTATAGGAAATTTGTGAGAAACAGTACCCTCATAGTTTTCCTTACTAGAAATTTCACAAGAAATACTAAACAAGGAGCATCATTTCCTGGATCCTTATCTTAGTAGAATTTTCCTTAAAGCAATAAATTGCTCTAGCTATGGCCTATTAAACTGCTGGTGATTCATTCAAAAAGTTCCCCTTCTACAGAAATTAATTAGTTGCTAGGTTCCTACTCTTCTCTGTTGGGAAGCAGAAAGTATGGAAGCTTCAGAGTCAAACAGAAGCTGAATTTTGACTTTGTCATTGACTACAGGTAGGACTTGCTATTCTAACTTGCAAATGGCTTACTTATAAAATAGCTGAACAAACAGAACTGTTGCAAAGATTAAACAGGAACATGTAAGTAAAGTGCCTATCATATGGCAGGCGCTTGGCAAACATTCAGTGAATAAATGATCTGTAGATAAGAAGCTAGGAAAGAAGAAAGATCAGAAGGAACATGAATTGATGGGCTTTGAAATACTCTCCTTGATTTTATTACCTTGGGTTTTCTAGCATTGTTCTTTTTTTTTTTTAAAGATTTATTTATTTTTATTACAAAGTCAGATATACAGGGAGGAGAGACAGAGAGGAAGATCTTTCGTCTGATGATTCACTCCCTAAGTGACCACAACGGCCAGTGCTGCGCTGGTCTGAAGCCGGGAACCAGGAACCTCTTCCGGGTCTCCCACACGAGTGCAGGGTCCCAAAGCCCTGGGCTCTCCTTGACTGCTTTCCCAGGCCACAAGCAGGGAGCTGGATGGGAAGTGGGGCTGCCGGCATTAGAACCGGCGCCCATATGGGATCCCGGGGCGTTCAAGGTGAGAACTTCAGTCGCTAGGCCACTGCGCCAGGCCCGCATTGTTCTTTTTCATCTGCTGCCTAGAGTTTCGCCTGTCTTCACACTCTATCTCCACTATCCCCAAACCCATTTTGTTATCTTCCCATCCATTCTTTACTCCCCTCTTTGGTGCCACAGAAGTAGCCCAGGGGGAAGATTTGATTAAACGTAAGCTCCACTTTCCCCTCCCATCATGGATGGAATTGTTTGTCTTAATCCACAGAACCCCAGTTTTGATTTATTTGGAAATAGAGGCACTGTGGAATGTGGATAGAGTGGGTCCTAATAAAATGTAAATAGCATCCTTACAAAACAGGAGAATTTGTATGCAGCAGTGTGCATGTACACACATTTGGGCAGAACACCATGTGAACTGGAACGCAGTCATCTACACAGCCTAAGAGGGAATCAACAAGGCAGACACCTCAGAGTATCAGGTGGCATACTTGGTCACCTCTGGCCCCAAGGAACCAACAGAATCCCCAAGGGAAACAGCTTTGGACTCTGCACACCAGCTTCTGTTCCTTTCGCTCTGAGGTCTTAATAAAACAAACTGCGCAGAGTTCTTTATCTATGTTGTTTCTAGCACTATCTAGTCTGCTCAAACGTTCTTCATGAAGGCACTCCAGACCTCTCTGAATATGAGACTTTGGGAGCCCAAAACAATGAAATCAGAGAACAACAAAAAAGTTTGCAAGCTTAACAGAGTTCATTGTGCCCACTGTCAAATGCCCTGTAATCCCTGATTAGTGTGAAATGCGGGTAAACAATTCCCAGCAAGCATCCAAAGATAAAAAACATGTTTTGCGTACCTGGAATTTCTGAGACTGAGGCTGAAATACTTAGAAAACAGAGCAAGACAAATGAAAAGCTGGTCCCAGGTCTCCATGACTACTTCTATCTATTCTTATTCTGAGAAAACAAGGGATTTGATTTAAGAAAATTTCGGGCAATTTCAAATTCTTCCAAAATGCCCACATTCCAATATCCTCTGTTCTCTACTCCTCAAGAGCTACTGTTGACCAAGGAGAAAATTTGAGTGGCAGCTTCCTACTCTGACCTTGCCAATTCACTCACTGGACCAGTTTCCCATTTTCATTTCCCTAAGTTCTATTATTCACTAGACAAAGACACTGAATCTGAATGGCTACACCAAGTCACCTGGTATTGGAAGGCCTCTCAAGGCTGCAATCTCCCTCAACTTTAAGAAAATCGGTGTTACAGCTTTCTGACCCTTAATCCCTCTATTTCAGTGTCCATATCAATTTTATTCTATCAGGCTTTTCTCAATCAGTGATGCTATCTTCATTCCTCTCCTAGCCAAGCTTGGTTCATGTAATAGCATATAAATACATCTTTGACTTCAAGCAGTTTATCATCTAGTTAGATTTCTGAGGAATCAGCTGAATAATTGAAATATGAATCACTACAGATAAAAAATAATACGTGATAAAGTTCAGAAAGGAATGGACCAATGACAGCAGAGGCTACAGATAAAGAATTCACAGAGAATGGATGAGACTTAGTAAATAGTTACCAGGATATAGACGGGAGCAAGATAAAACCAAACAGTCAAGAACAAAAGGAAGGAAGCAGAAGGGGAGGGAAGGGAGAGCAAGGGAAGGGAGGAGAGAGAAGAGAGGGAGGGAAAGCAGGACAGGAGGGGAAGGGAGAGAAGGAGGGAAGCGGAGGGAATGGAAAGGCAAGTAAAAAGGATGAACGAAAAAGAGAGAATTGAAGGTCAAGAATACTACATGAACAACTGTGTACAACTTACTCCTAAACCCGAAAGGAGCTGGTTAAGCGATCTGATTGAAGCATACCATTTGAATTGGAATGTATTTTAATAAGATTGACTTAGATGAGGCCACATGATATCATTTTGAGGAGAGTGATCACTATCCTGAGGCAGTAAAAACACATTTAAAATTTGGAGCCAATCTGGAGCCAATGAAGACACAAAGGAAATGAATCACAACATACAGAACAATGAAGAGTCACTTGGACTTGGTTTAAATTCTGGCTGCAGAGACAGCTTTATGACACAGCGGCCTGAGCCACCTTCTGTGACACATCCCATTGGTGAGGGTACAAATCCCGGTTCTATTTTCTTTTCTTTTTATTTTCTTCTCTCTCTCTTGCTTTCTTTCTTTCTAAGATCTTTTTTTTTCATTTGAAAGGAATATTTATGGAGAGAAAAACACAGGATCCTCCATCCACTGATTCACTACCCAAATAGCCTCATCAGTTGGAACTGAGCTGATACAAAGTCAGGAGCCAGGAGCCAGGAGCTTCCTCAAGTTCACTCACTTGGGGGACAGGGTCCAAGGACTTATGCTACTATCTGGTGCTTTTCCAGCCCACAAGCAGGGGGCTGGATTGGAAGTAGAGCCACTAGGACACAAACCATCCCTCCATACAGGATGCTGGTGCTGCAAGACTGAGGATTCGGCTATTGAGCAACTGCACTGGCCCCAGCTATTCTATTTCTTATCTGGCTTCCTGATAATGCACCTGGGAATGCAGCAGAAGATTGTCCAAGTGCTTCGGTCTCCACAACCCATGTGGGAGCCCTGGACAGAGTTACAGTATCCTCCTGGCCCTTATAACCATTTGGGAAGTAAAGCTGTGAATGGACAATAGATAAATCTCAATCTCTTTCTCTCTCTCTCTGCATTTTAGATGAATAAATATACATATATTTTTTAAAAAGTAAATCCTGGGGCCCGGTGTGGTAGTCTAGCGGATAAAGTCCTTGCCTTGCACATGCTGGGATCCCATATGGGCACCAGTTCTAATCTCGGCAGCCCTGCTTCCCATCCAGCTCCGTTTGTGGCCTGGAAAAGCAGTCGAGGATGGCCCAAAGACTTGGGACCCTGCATCCGCATGGGAGACCTGAAGGAAGTTCCAGGCTCCTGGCTTCAGATGGGGCCAGCTCTGGCTGTTGTGGTCACTTGGGGAGTGAATCATCAACGGAAGATCTTCCTGTCTGTCTCTCCTCTCTGTATATCAGATTTATTTTAAAAATAAAATAAACCTTAAAAAAAGTAAATCTTGGCTCTACTATTTACTGTTTGTGTGGCTTAGGAGAAATTCTTTAGCTTTTTTTGGAGTTTCATATAAATAGACATAAACTGAAATCATCATAGTTATAGAAGTGACAGGAAGAATAAACGAGAAAATGAATGTAGGGTGTTGATAGAATGTTGGGCATATACAGCAGTTAGGATGGTGGTAGGAAGAATACTGGGGTCAGTAACAACAAAACACAACATCACAAGGTAAAGCAGGCATCATTGCGCAGGTGAACTGGTAGCGATGGGAAGCAGGAAGGCCAGGGAAGTTCTGGCAAATGATTCCAACTTCCAGTGACAAGGGTCACAAGAGAAAAAATGACCCAAAAGAAAATTTGGTGGAAGAACTGACATAAGGAGCAAGAGTTAAGCTGAAGCCTCCTTCAGAGCCTCAATCTAAGAAACCAAAAGTAGGAACTCAGAAGGGAAAACTAAATTTGGAAAGAGGGAAAAAATTTTAATTTGTTCATGTGGAGTCTTGAGATTATGAAATGAAATGCTATGATTCAAGAAGGTTTTCTGCAAGGAGAGAATTCAGGGAAAGGACAGGTAGAAGAGCCTTAGGCTTCCAGAGTGCACCTTCTTCTCAACGGTAGTATCCTGTCTACACTGCAACCTCATCAGGGTCATGAGTCTGTGCTGAATTGTCATGCGGGCAGTGAAAGCCAAACCCAGTTGTGGGAATTCTGTTGGGGTGGGAGTTCCCCAACACATACTCTTTCTTCCGGGCTGATTTCCTCTTCTCTTCATTAATTTCATGGTTGGCGTCCCGCAGCTTGACCTCACGATCTGAAAGGCTTGCTGGGATGATGTCCAGCTCCAGATCCTTGTTATCCTACAGAGGGGTCATAGAGGTCACCTTGAAGATGCTTTGGAAATCAACTCATCCAAGTTGGGGGAGGTAACCAGGGGAGAAACAGAGAAAAAAAATCAGAAAGAGATAAAAAAAAAAAAACAACAGGAGATCCTACAGATTGCCATCCACAATCACTTCTTCATGGCAAACTGGTTTTTTTTTTGTTCCAAATAAGAAAAATCTAAAATGTTCTAGACTAATATTTAGGGCTAATATCTGCAGTAAGAAAAAACAATGAAGATATTTGATAATTATGTTTTTATTTCCCTGAGGCCTTTGGTCCTAATTAAATTTAAATACACACACAAATTAGTTTAAGATTCATTCTTAAAATGAAAATAAATGTGAAACAGACCTTTTTTTTAAAAAAGCCTTCTGCCTTTCCAAAGAAAACAATCAAACTAAATATTTTTATTTAAACAAGCAATTTCCCTGGCAAAAGAGAATACTAAATGTTAGAATAATGACTGAAATCTCTAATTGCTCATCTCTGTTTATTTCAACTATCATTGGATATTTATAGGTTACAGAATCTTGTAGAAAAAAAAATAAAAACAACTTCACAGATGAAAACCTGAAGGAAATGTTAACTGACTCAATTTTACTGTTTTGTGTCCATTTCAAACCACTCTCTAGGTTTCTCTGCTCCAGAGCACAGGTCTTTTTAAAGAGTTAAGAATTAGAAATCTTAGCATTAAATTGCCAAGCTGCATTTAGCTCTTAATTCATGGGTTACTGACCCCTATTATGAAGCAGAGATTAAAAGTCAGTCTTTCTTTGCTTCATGGCAAATATTACCTCTTTTCAGTTGAAATACCAAATAGCCTTTGTGCAAATGGTACCCTCTATTCTTGAAAGAGCGCTATTGTTCACACTGGGGACTCTAATCACTTGCTGATTAACATAATTGTGTGGAAGAGGGTGCTGATGAAACCAAGATAGTGGGTTTAGTCCTCCAAGCCAATCACTCACTCTGCATACTGGAAAGCTCTATGCTGCACCCATCAGCCCCATTTCTGGCCACTCCATCGTAGAGGATTATGAAGCACTAGGCACGGTGGCCAGGAGACAAAGGGATCAGTGAGACCCTTGCTTCCTCATCACAACACAAGGGCTCAGGGGAACAGCAGCTCGACAGGACTGCTTGAGAGCAGTGCTTCTGTAGGGCCTGAGAAGGAACATCATCCAGGCAGCAGTACCCCACACCTACCTCTGTGTTGACTCCTAGGGCCTTCTCGAGGGAGTACCGATATTTCCCCATCCTCAAGGAGAAGTCTCTGTAGTGCTTGTCCACCGTGGTCACCCACTTCCTTATCTCCGTGGCGTGGATGTGGCCTTTTTCCACAAAGCTATCTGCCAGCTGAACCAGAAGCTTCACCTTCTCCTTGGTTTGCTGATCCAAAAAATGGACTTAAGTTACTGGACTAAGTTTACTCTCATAATAACACCTACTGTGCAGGCCTGCTGTGGGTATACAAGGGCTGATCAAATACAATGTTTATAACAGTTCCAGGAACACATCATGCACTCAATTACAGTAGGAACTCAGGAGACACAAATACTGACCATTATAATTGATATTGACTTGAGAATCTCTTTTATAAGAGATTTACCAGTTTACAGAGTATGTTAACATCACGCCCAGGATTCATTTGGATATTAAAACATCCTTAGGGAATAGGGGGAGTAGATGATATAGGTCTCTTTCAATCACCCCCCCCCCCAAAAAAAAAAAATCAAGGCTTAGGGAGGCCTAGGACAGGCCTGGGTTCACCCCACCAGTACATGGAAGAGCCTATTTGCCATGATTCCTTATTCCTGATTCTATCCATTGACTGTACTACCCTTAGGTATAGGTTCTAAATGCCACATAAATTGACATATGCCAAAGAAATCCAGCTGGTAGGACTGAATTATGTCCCTTTCACCATAGGATTTTGTCTTTAGTTTCTAATAGAAATGGTTTAATGAAGTTAGTATCTACAGGACTAAGGAAGGTAGAACCATTGCCATGTGCTGGCTGAATTTCATGTCTAACAGGAATTTGTTCAACACATTCTCTCCATAGCCCTGAGTACAGGGCACTTGGACAAAGGCTTGGAAATATGTTTATTTCACACAGTTTATAATCTCCAGAAGGGACACAATTTCACATATAATAATCTGAGTAACCATTAAGTCACAATTAAATAACTCAGGATATTATGTAACTGAATGTCAAAATGAGAAGTATAGGGGCTGGCAACATGGTGCAGCATGTTAAGCCACCACCAGATGATATAGCTGCTTGAGTTGCTGCTGGTCTTGGGTGACATCTCAGCTGCCATCTCCCACAGTGAGGCTAGGTTCATAGAGCTAAATTAGGTTTCTCTAAGAGGTTAAGCCAAATCACTTTGATTTTCTTGACTTCTACAATCAGGCCGCAGCATCTTTTCTCCTTCACAACTGAAGCCATTTTGGAACTCAAACCTTGTGCCCTAATGTAAGTTCTATCCTTTCCATTTCAAATGGTACATGAGCTGCAGGAAAAGTTAGATGTTATGCAAAAAAGTGTTTGGTAGTATATGTTTTTGCCTCTGTCTCCCTCTCTCTTTCCTTCTCCCACCTTCAACCTTTCTTTGTTTTTTGTTTGATCAATTAATATTATAACATCTTTCCAACATTGTTACTTTGAATAATGTCTTTAAAAAGATGTTAGTTTTCTACATTTTATAATTCCTTAAGATTTAGCCTTCTTGATATTATTCTTATAATTTAATGATAATCTTTGTATTTACTATATGCATTTTTATAGATATGAGATTACTGAGCTCCTTATGTAGGTAATGCCTTCTTAAGATACAACTTCATATTTGCTTCACAGGGGATCATTTGTTGCTCTACGTGAAAATTAAAAGCCCATCATGTAAGAGCTATATTTCTCTTAGGAAACCTGGAAACTGAATCATGTCCACCTTTTATCTGAATTGTTTAACTCCTATTTTCTTGGTCTGAGAGTCCCAGTACTCACTTTCCTTGCTGTCTGATTTTCTTTTTTCTTTTTTTAAGATTTATTTTATTTTTATTACAAAGTCAGATATATATAGAGAAGGAGAGATAGAGAAGAAGTAGAGCCGCCAGGATTAGAACCGGCGCCCATGTGGGATCCTGGCACGTTCAAGGCGAGGACCTTAGCCACTAGGACACGCTGCCAGGCCCTTGCTGTCTGATTTTCAAGAAAACATAATTTATTGTGCCCAGAGCTCCAGTCACTTTCATTATTGCTTAATTCTGATTGGTTAAGAAGAATGTTCTTTCACTTTCAGATGTAAAATAATCAGTTTAAACAAGTTTTTTTTTCTTTTTTCTCAACGTAAGTAGGCATTGGCACATTCAAGTTAAAACCTTAATGGATCCTCCTTCACACTCTCTGGGATATGAAGAGACAGGGACAGATTTTGTGTGGGCCAGGATGTGGAGTTATTGGAACCCTTATACATTCCTGATAAGAATGTAATACGGTGTAGCCACTTTGAAAAATAGTTTGGTAGTTCTTCAATATCTTAAACATAGGGCCACCATATAACCCAGCTATCCTACTCCCTGGTATGCACCTAAGAGAACTGAAAACATGTTTGCAGCAAAACAAGCACATAAATGCTCACATCAACATTATTTATGGTCAAAAACTCAAAGTAACCCAAATGTCCATCAAGTGATGAATGGCAAACAAAAAGTAGTGTTGGGCCCGGCGGCATGGCCTAGCGGCTAAAGTCCTCGCCTTGAAAGCCCTGGGATCCCATATGGGCGCCGGTTCTAATCCCGGCAGCTCCACTTCCCATCCAACTCCCTGCTTGTGGCCTGGGAAAGCAGTCGAGGACGGCCCAAAGCTTTGGGACCCTGCACCCGTGTGGGAGACCCGGAAGAGGTTCCTGGTTCCCAGAATCGGACTGGCGTGTAGCGGCCCGTTGCGGCTCACTTGGGGAGTGAAACATCGGATGGAAGATCTTCCTCTCTGTCTCTCCTCCTCTGTGTATATCCGGCTTTCCAATAATAATAATAAAATCTTTAAAAAAACAAAAAACAAAAAAACAAAAAGCGTTTGTACAACAGAATATTTTGAGCCATAACAAGGAATGAGGTATTGACACTGCTGAATCATAAAACATCCCAAGGGAAATAATCCCACCAAGAAAACATCATAAATGATATGACACCCTTTATATGAGATGTCCAGAACAGGCAAATCTGTAAACACAGAAAGTTGACCGTGGATGCTGGGGACCAACAGGAGGGAAGGCTGGGGAATGACTGGTAATAGGTGTTTCTCTCTGGAGCCAGGGAAACACTTTAGAACTAAGAAATTGCAACAGTTACACAGCCTTGTGAATATACTGAAAACTACTGAATTGTAGGGAGAAAATAAGAACAAAAAGAATGTAAAAACGTTTGCTTTCTGAAGAAATGGCTCTTTCACATATCAATATATTTAAGCTTCACTAAAACTTTGTGCCTTGATGCCTTACACAATTTGAAACCCACAAGGAAAATATCATTTGTATCCTCCTAACTGGATTGTCTTGGTGTACACCACTGTTTTTGTCTTATCCTCAGTCAAGTTCTCTATCTCACTTTTTTTTATATCAGTGCGTTTACATTGAAAGTAGCATTGTATTCAGTGCTTTTTTTCCTACTTGATCTATTTCTTTGGAGCAGAGTATAATAATAAACTCTATTGCCCCATTCAATCATGAGGGTCACTGTACTCTTCTGGGACTCAAAGTTAATTTGTTTTTTATTTAAAATTTATTTTAGTGATTATGAAGATTAAAACCAACTATGGCTGCTTAACACAGGCTAGTTTTGGTCAGTGGGAGTGAGGTGGGGCAGGAGGCTGTTGCCATTTCTGGAAGCTTCTTAACTGGACCTGCTACCCTGTAGTTGCCAACAGAACCATTCCAGGATAACAGAGGAAGCAGCACTGGATTGGAAAGGTGGGCTCCTTTTAAAAAGCACACACTAGAGGGAAGGGAAAGGAATGTAGGGCAGGAAAAATCGTATGGGAAATGTGCAGAGGCAGAAAGCACACACTGTATCTGTCAGAGGCAAGAAAATACATCCACTGAGCTGGAGCACAGAACTTTCATGAAAGATGACTGAAAGTAGGGAGGTAGGATAGTGCAGCGGTGCACGTTAATGAAGGGGGGAAGGGAAGGCCACAAGAATGGAGCCTAGCTAGGAAGCTGTTGCTAGATTTGAAATGAGAGGTCTGGGGAGCCTCCTACCTTGGCAGGTACCCTGAATTCCCCATATTCTTTCAGCAGTTCCTGAGTCTCCTCTGTGGTCTCTCCAGTGGAGGTATGTGTTGAGAGGTAATATTCACCTGTTTCTTGAATCCAGTCCAGTGCCTGTGGGAGAAAACAACCCACTCAGTCCCCCCAAAGGGTAACAACTATCAGTAGGAAATCATGCCACAACGTCAATATGAAAATTCATCATGGGAACAATTGGATGTATCCAGGAGATACTGACATGATTTGCTCAGTACGGAGCTCTGGATTTGCTTTTCTGAATGAGTTAAACTCCAATTTAAAGCATTCCCACCACGACCCCCCAGTTAGGAGAAATCTTCTCCAACAGACTACAAATTCTTCCAGGCCAGGGCCAGGAGTCTCCAATGAGCTCAGGGCATATTGGGAGCCACAGCATCCCCACATATCTCCTGGTACCAAACTCAGAACAGAGTGTGTGGTAAATATTCAATTACCCATAGGTGACAACCTATTCTCCCTGCTCTCTTCATTCCCACCTCCCATTTCCATTCTGTCTGCTGCTGTGGCCTTCTTCCAATCTGACGCAAGCCCTGGTAAGCTGGGCCTCTGGATACTGCCCAGAACTGAGGCAAAGCCAGGAGAAGCAATGGACATACCTGCTTGGCACTACGCTCAAATACCACATATTGCTGGCACTGGTCTAACCGCCGCTTCTTCAGGGTCCAGAAGTGCAGGACACGATTCTCCCTCTGTAAGAGCTCACTCAAGATGGCTGTGGGGCAGAGGAGACCACACTGGTCACAGGAAAGTTCTGAGAAAGCCCAATCAAGTGTTTCAGCCTCATGATCCAGGTGTCACATGACTGTGACTTTCAATCCTCCCCTGAGAATTCATCTAGCATCAAAAGAAAGGGAGCAAAAGATGGGCACAGAGAATTTCCTAGAAGTTTTCTCAGGATAAAGGAAAAAGGAGGAGTCTGGGGTGAGAAAGCCTGTTGACAAGAGCTCTGTCAATTAAAGAGGAGGGGGTCAAGAATGTAACACAGTAGACTTGCAGTGATCCTGTTTCTCTTCACACTGAAGTTAGTCCTTGGCTGTAAGAGACCTAGGGAAACAGCCTCTGGAGCTTACTGAGCATGGACAGACTCTGATGGGCCCCTGGGATGGTCCGGAGGGATTGCTGGAAGAGAGACAGGAGGTGAGCATGGAGAGGGGCTGGTGCAGCTGCATGGACAGCCCATGCCATAAGCCACATACTCAGTCCTGCACAAGAACCTCCATGTAAAAACTTCTAAACAGTGGGCACAGGGAAGCCATGTCAGAATCAGGTCTGCCTCTAGTTTTTAGGTCCAGATTTCTGTCTCATTCAAGGAGTCACCAGCCACATGGATAGGGTTATCAAGGATTTTATACAGTTTGCTCTGTGCTTGAAGCAAACAATATCTTTCACAATTCTCCTGGTGGTTCCCACTATCAATAAAATACACAATAATGGCATAATTGATATTTATTAAGTCACTCACTATGTGACAGGTACTTATTTTTACTATACCCAGGATACATCACACCATTATTAGCTCATTGTACAGATGAGGAAACTGAGTGTTAGGAAAACTGTTAACTTGCTCACGGTCATTCAGATAGGAAGGGGCAGAATTCAGATTTGGGTCTGGTCTGTTAGTCTTCAGAGCCTGCATTCTTAGTCACCTTGGAATCCAGTTTACTAGGGCATAAAGCACACTTAACCAAGCTTAACAAAGTTGACATAACCCACATCACAGACCTATACTTTAGAGATTTCTGTTGATTTTTCATGCACTTTGCATTCCCCCTTCCCCCTCACCAATGGCCCAGCTCTGAGGACAGTTCCCTCAGGCTAAGAGTGTTTACAAGTCCCCATTAGGCATCCCTGCTTGTTTTATTCCTTTATCTTATAACTTTCTGTTTTTTTTGGAGTTAATTGGTATGGTATTGAGTGACTAATATGTTAGAAAATGCAAGTTCTTAAACTCATCCTGTGACTACTTCATTGACATTTCAAGTTTAGTTTATACTCATCCGGCTGCTATACACCTTAAAATGGTTATAGGGTATTATCCAGCTGTCTTGTGTCTATTTTGATTTTTGTATTTAGCAGTTTATAGTATTGAAGAATTTAGGATAGTCCAAATAGGCTTATAGCTCTAACAAGGTGTATGTTAACGATTGGGGCACAGAACAGTTTTAGGAGGGGGTGTGCAGAAAAATCTTCAATATCTTGGTGAGGAGTAACTAATCTTTGTGTCCTACCTAGTAAGGTATGTGTGAGTCCAAGCTGAGCATTTCCTGTTTGTTCTAAGCTTTCCTTATTAATCTCTGACTATCTAATTTAATTTTTTGTGGGGACCCTCCGGAGCGACCCTGATGGTCACGCAAGAGAGGGTGGGGATCCAAAGTTGGAACTAAGTAAGGAAAAGAGAAAGCTCCCCTCCTGAGGCCCAAAGGAAGTTTACTCTTCTTCTGTTTCTGAGGACCGCTCAAGGCTCCCGGCTGTTATTCCAATGAGATTAGATCCTGTGAGGAAGGATCTGGGCTTCTTCCATCCCATGTGGGAGTTCTGAAAGGTAGTGGATGACCTCATAGTTCTTGGCCTACGAGGGCATTCCAATAGCTTTTTATTCTTTAAGAGTCAAAGTGTATTGCTTCCTCACTCTCTAATTGACCTTTGGCTCATTCATGTGACTTTGGGAAACTGGTTAACAGATATGACACAAGTAAGGGCTTTTGTTGACTTGGTCTGTCCTCTGGCACCCCTGCCATCACCCTTGCAAGAACTTCTGGGTATCAACTTCCCCTTTAACCTAAGACTCAAAATGAACACATGTGGAGCAAATAAGACCATACCTGTAGTGAAGGAGCCAAGCCAGACAGCTGAATCACAATTGAATTGCTGAACCCAGACATGACAGCCAATCCACAACCATGTAGCCACTCATACATCAAATTCTTGCAGTTGTATGTTTCTGATTTTTTTGGGTTGCTATGCAATAGTTGCTCTCATAATAAAAACCTTTGTGGTACTGACTTTGGGCCCAGGCAGCAGGATGAAAAGGAAACATGCATAGAAGAGACCAGAATGGACTATAAATCCCTGCCCAGGTGGAAGCTTCTTCCACTGATTACGGATGGAGTGAGAACCTATTTTCTTTGGTTTCTATATACCCTGGTCAGAATTTTACTCATTGTAGCTCCCTCTGCAAGAATAAACAGAAATCAAGACAAAACAAGAACAAAGGTTTCAGGGGTTATTTTTCTCTTTGAAAGCTCTCACAAGGGTAACAACCTGTCCTTGTTCCCAAGAATCATGCATCTCTGCTCTTCCTGAGGGCCTGCCACTCTTCAGGAAACACAGGCGTAGGTGGCCTCACCCAGGCTGCCAACTTGAACTGGAAGTCAGGGAACCTGCTCTGAAATGTGTAGGAGGAGAGGGTGACATCAGGCCAGCCACCCACAGGGTCCCTCAATCAAACACAGAACAGCACATCTGGAGAAGAAGTCCTGCTACCTTCTTCTCTGTGAGGAACTTTGACTCTTGAATTCTTTCCAGGGGTCTCTGATCTACACAACTCTTGAGTTCTCTGATAAGGGAACAGAAGCTCCTGCCAGAGCAGACACGTATCCTGACTCCCACAGTGTCTCCAAGTCTGTCCTAGCCTTGTTCCCAGTCAGTGCAGTTTCCTTCCCCAGCTTTGGCCTCTAGGTGGGATTTTTCTGCTTTGTCCTGATGACATCTGTTAAACTCTTCACTTACTCTAAGGTTAATTTGTGCATGGTCATAGCAATTCTACAAATAATAGGCAAATTTTAAAGGCCATTTTTTATATCATCACAGACTTTGTAAAACTCAGAGACATATTAAGAACGATCTAGAATAGACTTACCTAAATTTTATGTGCACCCACCTCACCTCATTGGTGGATGAGTGGTAAGGCTCTCAAAAAATGCATTTTCCGACACTGTATGTTGGTGGGGGGTGGAGGAGAGTCTGTATTTCTTTTTTTTTAATTTTTTTTTTTTAGAGAGTCTGTATTTCTTATAAGCTCCAAGGTGTTGGCAAAACTGCTGGTCTGGGAATTACATTCTGAATAGTAAGGGTTTAGACAAGCTCCTCTTTTTAAAACAAAAAGACTAAAGTGCTTAAAAGCTTAAGCAATAAATGACAGCTGTAGGATTAGTACGTGGTGTTATGATCCTCAGTCAATGTCTTCTTCCCAGGCTCTAAGATATCCTAGCCTTGTGCTGTTCCATTTGTTAGCCATGAGCTACTCTGGTTATTTCCATTTAAATCAAGTAATACTAAAGGTAAAAATTTAGTTAGTTAATTGCATTAACTACACTTCATGTGCTCAATTGCTCAATAGCCACGAGTGCCTAGTGGTTATTATGCTGTACTGTAGATATAGGCCAGCCATTTCCATGATTTCAAAAGTTCTATCAGGCAGTATGGTTTTAGATTGTAATGCAGATAAAAGGGTTTGGTCTGTTAACAAACTGAGCATGAATCACCACAGTCCACACCATCCCACAATCTCCTTTTTCTGCCCCAAGAAGAAGACTGAGAATAGCTGAGATTGCATGGAGACCAGGTATGCAGCCTACGGCAGAGAGGGACTGGCCTCGGGTCATGCTGCTGCCTGTGGCCTGTGGCCCAGCAGGTCTCTCACTGACCTTTCACTTGCTGCTCTGGTCCCCGGGTGTGGCTGGCGACACTGGGCATGCTGACATTGTTCCTGTGGATGTACTTGAGAAACACCTCAGCATTCCGCCGTGCCAGGGTGCAGGCCTGAGGGAAACAAAGTTGTGAGGTGGGTATATGCAAGCCAAGTGATGGGGATTCTGGAGGAACCTAGAGGGAAAAGAACTGTGGAGATCACTCCTGCCTCATGGATGCCCTCATTCCAGTGTAAGAGGCTTGTTGGTCTGAGCCTTCCTTGTCAAGTAAAGGACTACCCAAACCTCTCCCCTGTTGATCTCAGAGGAAACCCAGCAACCAGCTGTACCCTGACTGTCTCCATGTTGATCTGGCATTACTGATGTTCATTCTTGGGCTGGCTCTCTTCTGCCACCAGAGATGTCTCTTCTGTGACCACTCATGTAAGCTCAGGAGGTATAAATTCACTTTAACATTAGCTTCATTTAGACTTGAGCAAGCAAATCTGGTAAACACATTTATTAACCACATTTTTGAAATCTAAATGAAAATTTTCAACATTTTGCAAACTTATTTGCCTTTCCATCAAGTCTTCCTAGCCTAAATACACTAACTAGCATTCTATTGTTGGGACATAATGATCTACACAAAGTATGAGTCACATGAACTGTGATGGCCAACAGGGCAGGTCATATTTCACTTGTTAGGAACAGAGATGAAGAAGAGTGAAGTGCCAAAAGGGCAGGTACAGGAACAACTTAGCTCCAGAATCTAGGTCTACTGAGAATATTTCTAGTTTCCTTGAAGCCATCAGAGTTACTGGATTTTTCTAATGAAAAGCAAACTGATCATTCTCCTGTAAGTAATAAATGCTAGTGTACTAATCTTTAACATATATAGCTTTCAATATTAAATGATCTGTTAGCTAAAACTATTAAATTTTAAAACTTATACTTTGCTTCTGATCCTGAAAATTACATAACTGAAATGATTACATAAATAATATGCTGTATAACTATAAAGCTACATGATTTTATTATTATATAAAAATTAGCAAAAAAGGGCTTTGGATCTCTGCTAAAAGTCGGCTGGGATCCATGGACTCTGAGACTCATAAACGTGGCTGCTTGATGGTGGTCTGATGCTAAGAAATTTAAAACGGATCAATTAGCACACAGAAATGCGGGGCTGCACATTCTATCTGTTGGGCACGTATTTCCCACAGCAATAGAGATTTGCTCTCTGAGGCTTTAGGAGCACAGGGAAAACACCAGGCCAGAGAGGGCTCTTGTTTTCCTTCTCTAAAGGAAACATTTTCCTTTAATTTTATGAAGAAGTATCTTGATACCTTTATTTAAAAGCTTTAATGTACTTTACTTAAATCCCTTTGTTTTACACTTCATTTCATAATGGGGAAGGTTTTCTAAATTATCTTCAGCCTGTACAGCAGAATTTCTCTATGATGATATTAGTATGAGCTCATCGCTAACGGTTCTGAGCAATCCCAGTGTAGATACTAGAGAGCTGTAAGGAGGACAGGGGAGGACATTCTACAAAAAGAATATAAATAAGGCTTGAAGAGTTGGTCAAGTAGGGAAAATCCCTAATAAAGAAAGCTAATTATGGAATTATATAAATTGAGTGGCAACATGTCAAGATCTAAAAATTCTCTTATGCAATTCAGAAACCTCAGAGGCGGCAGAACAAAAACCGAGAAATTTAAGAGCAAATGGTGCCTTCAGATAAGCTTGATTGGAAAGACTACGATGAAGATCAAAGGCTGGAAAGCAGCTCTCAGCCCTTTCCCATATCCCCAGGCAGCCCATGTCAGCCAGGACTGCACTTCCTGGGAAACCTGGCTTCTAGCAAACTCCCACAAGGGAACTCTTCTATCAGAAGGAGCATTTATGGGTAATTCTTGTTTTTTTTTTATTGGTTACTCTTTTAATTCTTATTTTGAAAACCTTAATTTACTTATTTGAAACGCAGAGAGAAGGCAGAGAGAGAGAAGTATCTTCCATCTACTGGTTCATTCTAGCAATTGGCCACAAAGGCCAGTAGCTGAGTCAGGTCACAACCAGGCACCTGGAACTCCACTTAGGTCTCCCGTGTGGGTAGCAGGGTTCAAGTGTTTAGGCCATCTTCCTCTGATTTCCCAGGTGCATTAGCAGGGAACTGGATAAGAAGTGGAGCAACCTGGATTCAAGTAAGTACTCATATGGGATGCAGTTATTCCAAGCAGTGCCACTCTACAATGCCAGCCCCATTGAATTCTATTTTCTCTCTTTTTGTTTTTAACTGGTCTATTAATCTGAAAGCAGAGAGATACAGAGAGAAAAGAACAAGACTTCAGTCTGAGAGCTCTCATGACAATGTCCTCTGACCTTAAGGAAGGCTTCCTTTTGTTCCAGATGTTTGCTGATGAGTGGAATAACATGGTCAATTTCTGCTGCTGGCCCCAGCTTATCACGTCCACCACACCAGTCCTCATCCCTTCGGTATTCTTGCTCCAAACTCTCCAGAACACTGCACACCTAATGAATCATAGAGGGAAAGACTCAGATAATTACATGGTCAGGACATATTCCCGAGGACCTTCAGCCCACAGAATCTTACACAGGTGATTTTTTATGATTAGCTTAGTTTGTACAGTTAAGAGCATGTAGTGCCCTGGGACATCTAACTGAAATGCATGAGGTAGTAAGAATCTTGGATCTGGAGCTCAGGAGACAGATTACAACTGGAGTTATAGGTTTGGAAATCATCTTCTTGTAGTCAATGGCTGATGGCTGAAGGGCTGATGACATCACCTAGGAATGGTAAATAAGAAGAAAAGGACTAGCATTTTGGAATGTAACCGTTCATATTTTACATACGTATAACCTTATATGACAACCTCGAATAAGGTACAACAGGAAATGAGATGTGGAGAAGCTCTCTAACTTGCCCAATCACCTACCTCTATCCCACAGCTAAGTAGCCACAAGCGCAGGTTACAAATTTCCCTGCTGTGTGATTTATGGGTCCTAAATATTTCCCCTTAGCTGGGGAAAAAAATTCCTAGCTAAAATGTGCTAAAATCCTTCCATAAGGCAATTACATCTCCAGGTCCTCTATTATAAAATGCACATTGCCTTAAATGGGAAAATAAATTTGGGTTAAACTGAAAATAATAGAAAACTTGCAAGTCTCATAAGGCTGACAGGCCACATTAAGTAACTTCATAAATGAACTCAGGAAACAGCAGAAGTATTTTGAAGAAAGTTGGGACAGAAACTTGCTCTGGGTTCTGTAGTACAAGACCCAAGACAGCCTAGTATCAGGAGCAACATATATGGGAGGATGCATCACTTGTGCAGTCATTCCATGTCATGAAGGATGTGCCCTTTAAGAGGCTGTTTGTTGAGTTATGAATCCAGGTGAAGGATGACCTGAAAGATGGTCCAGGCAGCACACCCACACAGCCAGACAGGCCTCCATACTCTGAGAAGTTCTGTGCCTGAACTCCACATGACTTCTTGTGTGCCATCTTCAGCACCACACTTCTTTTTATGCAAACCACAAAAAAGTGCCGCAGGCTTACGTCTTGAAATAAAGCAAATTATAAACATGAAAATGCTTTAAATAAAGGAGTACTTGAGATCTGTCCTATGTTAAGACTGTACTTAGAACAAATCAACTTGGGAGTAAGAAGAAATGAGAAGATTACAAAGTGTAAATCCTCTAATAGGTGAAGAAACAGAAATAGAGAGAGGTAAAGTAACTTTTGGCAAGGTCAAGTGAGGGTTATATTTCCTGTCTATTAAACCAGTGCTCTATCCTTTTCACCACCTTGATTCATCCCAAATGGAAATGTGTGTATGATATTAGACAGGGATTAAACCTCATTTTTTTCCATATGGATTCTAGTTCTCGGGCATTGTTGAAAAGACTTTTGGCTGGGCATCTGTGAGTCGCCTTCTATGACCTCTGTCTCAGCCAGCACCATTCTGTTCTCTTCTGTGTAGCTTTACAGTAAACCTTTACAATAGGTAAGGTAGCTCCTCCAATTTCATTTTTCCTTTTCAAAACCGTCTTGGCTATTCTAAGCTCTTTGCATTTGCATTTCATTTTCATAAACATCTTAGAGCCAAAGTATTGATTTCTATGTAAAAACTGTTGGTGCTTGACTAGGATTGTGTGGAGTCTATAGTTCAACTGGGGGAAGCTCTTTATTATCTTAGTTTGATTCCCTCACTTCTGTGGCTGTCAAAGACATCAGTTCTTTGAAATGACAGGAAGAAAGATTGAGAGAGGTTTGTGCTGGCTTTAGGGCTCTCTGATGGGGAAGTCATATTTGCTCCAAGACAGACTTTCCCATGGTCCCTGTAAGTCAAGCAAATGGAGATATTTCTTTGATTGATTTTTACCAGAGAACAATTCTAATGAGGAAGCTATTATACACAGAAAAAAATTACTCATGCTCTAAGCCCCTATTTCACAAAAAGAATTCCCTAACACTAAGCAAATCATATAAAAAGTCCCTCTTAGCCCTTGTGCATATTGCTGTATGGATGTAATGCTAATAACTTTGCTTTGTAATAATCCAGCTATACGTATTCAGCTATATGTATTTTTCACTGCTATACCATTTTATCAGTTAGGCTCAGAGTTCCCTACATAGAGTTGTGTTTCCTATATTAGACTGGGAGCCCATGAATGAAGTTCTAATAGGTCTCTGAAGCAGTGCATAATGCCTAACTGTAGTAGATAATGTTATTGTTTAGCAAAGATTTATTCTCTCAAATTTATTAAGAGACACTGCTGACTTACTGACATTGGGTTGGACACCTGGCTTATTTCAGCCAACTGGATAGTAAACAACATGATTTAAAGTGAGACTTAAAAATCACTTTTTACTGTAGATTTTGGGCACCTGGCCAAAATTTTTAACTACAAATGTGTTTCAAGAAGTTTCTGGTCAGACAGAATAACAGACATGGCAGAAGATCTAACCTCAGTCTGCAGCTTGAAGCCTAGTTCTACGCCCCAAATATTTAAGCATAAAACAAATGCCTACTGTTGTATAACACTGTGTTTTGAGGTGGTTTGTTATACAACATTATTGTGTCAGTACTGACATTACCCACATCCCTCATTCAGAATAGGCTCTGTTTCTACTTCCACACTTCCATAAGGATTCTGATGAGTTAGAGAAATTTATGAGAAATAAACTGCATAATCTACCACTCCAATAGATGATAAGAAAACCAACTGTGGTGTTTCCACAAATCATTTCCCTATTGTAGGCAGCAGTTAGAACTGAGAACTGGCATCTTGCAGTACTGAAGGAATTGCAAAGTTGCAGTGTGAGATAAGCAACAGCGCTGTGTTCATGGCCATGCCACGTGTGCCATGTCCCTTTCCCTCACCTGTTCAGAGGTTTTGTAAAAGGCCACAGAAGCGTTGACCAGCTTTAACCGGTCTTCCATCTTCAGCATGAGCTGCTGCCAGTGGAGGGCCACCTTCTCAGCACATTCCCGGATGGCGTCGGCATCGTAGTGGCCAGCCTGGAGCAGTGCCTCGGCTTTCTGCTGTACCTGCAGGGCACTCTGGTGCGTCTTCTGCAACGAAGTGGCATGAAAGAGGGACTGGGTACGAGGGGAGGAAAGAGAGGTCCGTGGGAACAACCCAGGCGTGGTATGGGAGGGGGTGGAGTGAGGCGTGAGTGGAAAGATGCAGAAAAGTTAAAGTGTTTTCAATGACTGATCTACTTTGTCATGACCATCAATACATTCATGTTTTTAAAGAATATTAAAAAAAAGGGATATCACACACTTTCTCTTATCATTCAGGACCCTGACTCCTACTCCTTTCCTTTTTATTTGTACCTTTCTATTTGGATTTTAAAGACATTTCTATTTTTGTGGTCAAGAAAATGAAGTTGCATGTAAATCTGCTTCCTGATAGGTTCTTAAATTTGTTTGAAATCTATTCATTAAATTGCTACTCAGTAAATTCTCAAAGGAGGTTATTACTGCAGTTCCCTTTTACAGATAAAGTCATCAAGCATATTTTTAAAAACCCATGTAATAAAAATTTCATGTAACAATGCAATAATTTTAAATAATAACAATCACTTGAAAAGGATTACAGTAGAAGGAATAGATCTGGAAAGTTAATACAATTCAAGAATAATCTCTCCTGTAGTATCTTCATCAAGGGGTGGGGCATTATGTTAGTTAATTCAACTCAATACATAATCCCCACAAACCTGCTAGCTTTTCAACAATATGTATTCATATACACATTTGTAGAAAACTGGTTTTCTTAAAGCTGTCTGATCCAGGCTATATGTGCTTTACACTGTTTGAGCTCACAATTACTGTAGGAGGTCAAGAGGCCATGCTGGAGGACTGGGTAGCACAGAGAGAATGAAATGGGATCCACAAATCCTCTTAGATGAAGTACTTACGCAGATGACCCACACTAGAACGTCAGAGATTATCCACCTGCAGCAGTTAATATTCCTACCTCAACTTCTCGGGTCATCTGAGCCTAGGATTAATTTGGTCTTTTCACTTTTGGGAAAGTATTGCTCAGTTAGTAGTAAACACAGAGAGCTGGATGCAAGAATTTCTGACTTTACAATTCATTTCTGCTGTTCTTCTTGGCCAATAGTGCTGTGACTATTGCCTCCTTAATTTCACCACGCGCCCTCCCCTGATTTCTACCACATTCGCCCTTGGTGCTCATCATAACTGCAGCCTACAACTCCTGCTCATTTTTCCTAGTGTATCAACAACCTATGTCTTCTTTCTGCCCTCTCCTGAATGGCCCTCTGTCTTAGCTATGTTAGCATGATCTCCTGCAACCAGACATTGAGTCAGACTGTATCAGCAGTCAGGCATCTAGTTGCTGAACAAAACCAGAGAAAACTAACAAATGGTTAAAAAATGGTCTACCTGTTTCTGGTTTTCTTTCCTTTTTTTCTGTTTGTTTACTTCTGCCAAGTTCTTATCTATTCCAGTTGACTCTTATCATTCTTTTTTTTGCAGACGACTCCATCATCTTGCATGAAGTATTGCCCTTGAGCTGCTGCAAAGCTCTAACTCTAGTGAGTGGCACTGATTTAGTTGCTCTGTCTGTCTCACCTTAGTATTCTACAAAGAAGTGTTTTGGCAAGATAAGTAATAATCCCAGATAGAGGAGGGGTTCTTGCCTTGCAATGGGAAGGGCTTTCTGACCTGTCACAGTCCCTACCTTCTTCCCAGGCAGCATCTCAAGCTCTACAACTTTTCACGGTCATCTTGCACTTCTGTTGGTGTGCCCTGCCATCTAGAATTGCAATCTTGACATTATTCTTGCCTGTTCATTCTCACTCTCCAATTCCAGCCCTGCCCACCTGGTCTTGCCTTCCATTTTCAAATACATCCAATCCATCCTTTACATCTCTGACAATGACTCTGTATTCTGCGTAACAGGAAGCACTTGCATTAAGTGACTTCTAACATTTTCTACAACTCTTGTTGTTTGCTCTAAATAGCACTCTTCTCAGTTCAAAAGTGCCCAGTGGCTCCTCTATTGATATAACATTAATTCCAAAGTCCGGAACCCCTGACAAAACGATATGAAATCAACTCCTTGACATCATCATCTAGTACTTCCTCACAAAACCCTTTGGAAAACACACCACACCCTTTCATGCCTTTGCTGTCTTCATTCTTCCTTCCCTTCTTGAATGTCCCCACTTTTCCGCACCTGTCTTCAAGCTTTCTTTGGAGAGTTTGCTCAAGCCTGTGTTCCTTCAAGAGGTCTGTGTGAACAGCCTGAGACTCTCATTTAACATTTGGTTGATTCTCCCTAGATTGTGAAACTCTAAAAGCGAAGATGGTTGGCAGAATCTCGTAAATAGCTGTAATTTATTCAACGGTACATTTTGTGCTGAGCTCTGAGCTTGTTCATTTGTTTTCCAGTTCTCCTAATACTATTACAAGACAGATGGTATTCATCCCATTTCACAGGTTAAGAAATTGGAGCTCCTTTGGTTGAGTTGTCCCCAAAATACACAAGTAAAAGAATGAAGATACCAGGAACAGGACTCAGTTTTAATCTATTCCCAAATCCACATTCTTTCTATTATAGCATATCACATCAACTTATCACTAGCAATCAGAACAGTATCTAGTATCTCATTCAGAAGAGTTTGTCAAATGAATATTACTGATGATGATAATGTATGGCCTCTCCTCAATATATAGTTGTCATCATTAACCTGTTAAGCCTTTCTCTGAGAGTGGAGGAATAACCTTGATTTTCCTATAATTTATGCTGTGTAATGAATTTTTCTCCTTACTCTAAAACTCATTATCATTTAATAGCCCTGGGAACCCCATCCTCCATTAATTTCCTAAATGATAAACTCTTATCCGTTGGACATAATCTTTGCTTTGCTAAGCCTAAATCATTACTTTGCATTTATTTCTGCTCTCCATTATCTAATGCTATTGAGTTTTATACAGTTAAATCACAGATTATTAAGGACATTCATATTTAGTAGGAGTACACAGAAGAAAATGGCATCAACCCAGTTGAATTTATTATCCAGTTTTAACTACTTTTTTTCCCCTGGGATAATGCTTATGTTTAAAATGCATAAGAGGATTTCAAATAAAAATGTATTTTAAAATTGAGCTGTTTTTTATGAAGTTCGCAATTCCTGAAGACACAGCAGTAGCATCTTGGGTACTAAACATAATAATCAAGTTCACTTAATACAGTTATGCCTCTTCTAGGTGCTGTGTACAATTCTCCATTCTGTATGACATTGAAGAAGTTTTTCTAGAATAAAGGTTACCTCAAGATGAAAATTCTGACCATCCATAGGAAGACAAAACCTTCAATCTAATGAGACCACATCATCCAGGGCAGGCAGAACTTCTGATGTGCCCAAGACAATAGGCTTATTTTTTAGTTTTTAATTATTTCTTCTTTCACTTTTAGAAGTATCCCAGTTTTAACAAATTATAAGATCACCTGAGATACAGCCCTGTTCTTTATTAGGGCAGAGTTGTGAAACCATACCTCCAATCAGCAATCATTGCAAAGGTTGCTCCCACTGACTTCAGCATGGGTATGTCAGACCAGATGAGTTATCTTTCCGGTGGCTTAAATCCTGCCTACTATGTTTCTCCCCCAAGGCAGAACTTTTCTACTGTGACACAGATAGAAATACAGCCACCCAAAGCAGCAGCTCATGATGGAATTCATCATGCTGGCTATGCCACAGGTCCTGCCTCCCTCCATTCCATGTCTTCCAGGACCTGTTTGCTCTGTCATCTCTTGAGACCATGGACACATACCCTAGAGTAGTCTAGAGTAAGCTATCTCTCAATATCAAATCCAAGAGTGTTCCATCATGTTGTGCCCAGGTAGACACCTGGGACTGACCAGGAGACAGTTAACTCTGAGTGAATTTCTATTCTGTAGAGCAATAGCAGCACGTAATATGAATCAATACAGTACACTCAGTCACGTGGAATATAGCTGTCTCAATAGCCTGGGGAAAGATTTACCTGCTCTTTCTACCAGTTCACTGACATCTCAAGTATATCATGATGCTCATTCTCATTTGCCCAACATTCATTAAATGATTAGCAATTTAATTCCCTGACAGGGTATGTAAATCTTTTTGTTACAGACAAATATGGAGTATGGACAAGTGCTATCTTCTCTGCTTAACAGCCCTCATAGCTTGATGCCATGCCTCTACCCTGATCACCCACCTCTCTCATTGCTGCCTATGCCCACTGGAACATGAGTATTGGATATCTGATTTTGTTAAAGACTTATTTATTTGTATTGGAAAGGAAGATTTATAGAGAGAGGAGAGAAGAGAGAAGGATTTGCCATCCACTGGTTTACTCAGCAAGTGGCCACAACAGCTGGAGCTAAGCCGATTTGAAGCCAGGAGTCAGAGCTTCTTCTGGGTCTCCCATGCAGGTAGAGGTTCCTAAGGCTTTGGGCCATCTTCTACTGCTTCCCCAAGCCACTAGCAGGGAGTTGGATGGGAAGTGGAGCAGCCAGGACATGAACTGGTGCCCATATGAGATCCCGGTGTGTGCAAGGTGAGGATTTTTGAACAGAACCCATTTTGACTTTATAATGAAGAGACCTACCTTTATTGCATACAAACATGCCAGCTCTGGTTAATTCCTTTTTAGAAAATATTTTTGCTCACAGTGTGAATACAATTTACAGGTTATTTTAAAATTGCAAACCTTAGACACAACTTCTGATAACAGTAATATGGTTCCTAAGATTACATCAAGTATATTATAGAAACGTATCATTCATCTTAATGCTATGTTTATACATCCTAGTTCATTTCCGGAATATTAAATGACTGAATTCAATTAATACTAGTTTAAAGATGGCTAGCAGTCAGTTGGATTACTGTGTTCAAATACTTGATGGATCGGATCATTAAAACTTTATTATTATACCATCATTTTGTATAAAAGTCTCATTAGCTATATATATATGGTAGAAGATAACAGCTTTGTGGCTAGCATTGTAGCATTGTGGCTAAAGCTTCCACCTGTAGCACTAGAGTCCTATATACCAGTCCAAGTCCCAGTTGTTTCACTTCTGATCAAGCTGCTTGTTAATGCACCTGGGAAAACAGCAGAGACTAGTCCAAATGCTTGAATCCCTGTACCCACTTGAAGATCTGATTGAAGCTCCTGGCTCTTAGCTCCAGCTTGGCCAGCCCTGGCTATTAAGGTACTTGGGTGGTGAACCAGCAAATGGAAGATCTCTCTGTCTCTACCTCTCTCTGTGTTCCTCTGTCTTTCAAATAAATAAAACACATTTTTAAAAAGGTAACAGCTTCACAGTTATTGGAAATTAGGCCAAATTGTACATCGAACACAATAACCCGTGTCGTTGATGGTGTCTCACTTCATCTTGTTTCCCACTGGTACTGAACTTACTTTATTTTTAGTATAGTTCCCACATCCCATTTCCTACTCTTTCTCTGCCACACTATTGTAAAGCAATCAGCTTAAGTCTCTTTGGGAAGGAGAATGTCCTAGTATAAAGCATAATTAAGGGTATTATTTAAAGTAAGACCAAATTTATATTAGATTATAAGTGGAGCTTTATTTTAAAGTAGGCTTTTTAAAAGTCCCTGTTGGTGAACTTCTTCTGTTTGCAGTTTATTCTTTAAATATGACTTCCGCCAGCTCTGCTGTGCAACAGCTTTTGTTTACAGGCACACTGAAAATGGCATTTGGTGCTACTTGTAGACCAAAGGTTTAAAAATGGGATCCTAATTTACTAATGACGTCTGCACTTGTTTATTCTCCATTCTGAGTGACCCGCTGAGAGTTGTCTCTAACCACTTATCCTTATTTCCACATGGCACAGATTCTCTCATGTGTAAAATCTGCAACATACCAGGAGCAGGAGCCTTAAAGGTGGAAGGTACCAATGAGCAAGAAAGATTCTCAGGTGAAGATGAACACCTGTCTTCTGCTACCAGGCCTCCTCAGCGGCTTGGGCCACTGCATTTGCTTCCTGGGAAACAGGGAGGCTCCCTGAACCAGTTCAGAGTCAAGGTTTCACCACCCAAAAGGACAGCCACACCTCAGGGAGCCATCCTGCCAGAGGCATAGGGCAGAAAGTGTAAGGGAGTGGGATGCAGCCAGATTTGGGTGTTACCTCGATGGCGAGTTGGAACTGCTCGTGCTCACGCTGCAGCTGCTCTGCTTCAGACAAAGAGCTGGCATTGACAAGGCTGGCATTGAGCATGGACTCTCCATTGCGGATCCATCCCAGAACCTAGAGAGTGAGGAAAAGCACACAGCTGAATCAGCTCCTGGAGTCTCCCTGGAGCTGGTGTCTCCTCTGACAGGTGGATGAGTTGGAGAAATCACATTTTTTTCCTTTATAGTAGAGAGGACAGGACAACTAAAATAATGGAAATGGTTATCTCCCCAGTCTTACCCAGCACGTCTTACTTAAGGCACCTGCTTCACTCCCAGCTCCATCTCTATTTCCTCCCTTTGTTCCTCTGTCCCAATATCCTCACACATTTAATTTTAACATTATTTAATCTGGTTGTACTGCATGTATATTTCTGAAATTCCTTATGGGACATAAAGTGGTAAAAATAAATAAATTCCAACTGTTGGGAGTCTTTCTTTTTTAGAAGGCCCACTTTAAATAACAGCTTCTTCTTCAAATCTCCTCTACCTGATTACTCCCAACAGAAGGACTCTCTTCTTTATCTTGCACAACCACACTATTTTTTTATTGTACCACCTTAATGGCTTTCAGCATAGACTGCCTTGTTCAGTTATCACATCCCTAGAATGCAAGCATTTTGAGGTCTGGAGCAACATATTTCCATTATTTTAACTTCATAGAGTGCCTAGCCTAAAACTGCATATCGTTGGTAGGAGGTAGTAATATTTTGAAAGTAGTGTCAAATGCCCAAGCCACACATGAGCAGTAGGTTCAACAGTAGACAAGTTTGAGTTTTCACGGTAAACAACCCAAAGAAAGAAGGATGGAGAAAGAAAATGGGCAAAATAATATGAATAACTCATATACTAGCTCTTCAGAATAAAGGAGAGTAAATTTTAATTGACTTAAATTATTTAGAGGCTATGATTAGGCTGAATATATTTTCTGGGTAGACTGAAGAGTGAGGGAAAGAATTCCCTGCTGGGGAATATTAGGAGAGAAGCAACATCAGGCACTGAGTCCTAGGTAAAATGGAGATAGTAAGGTATCCAGATAACAGAGTGAGTGTAAACAACACAACTAGAAGAGTTAGACTCTGACAATTTACCTGCTGTCTGCCCACAGAACATTCCCTGATGTTTCCTTAATTAAGGAGTTTGAGAGTTTGCTTGGTGAGAACATACAAATTCTGAGATTTCAAGATCAGTAAATACTATCCATCTACTCAAATCAAAGAGAAGACAACGCAATCTGTTTGAGATTTGCTTTCAGACTTGATTTTTTCCTCTCAACTTCCTCTCACTGAACAACTAGAAAATCCCCAAGTGTTGTCCCTGGCTCCATAACTCTCACAGGCATCTCTCCAATGTCATCCATGGGCAGAACATGACTGATGTCTTATTGTGCATGGATAATATGGTGGCATAAATCCCGATTAAGCTGGGCTATTTGGACTCAGATGCTAATTCATGGCCAGTCAGGCAGACTGTGAATGAGATGCCAGTCTGTAAAGCAATTAGTTACAGGAAATGACTGCTGTGAGTGTATGTGTGAAATGCCTATTGTCACTGGAGGACTACGGCTGGCCAGTCAGAGGTGCTAATAAGTTTAAGAAGCTGCCTCTAAGTTTAGATATTTACATTCATAGATTCCATGCCCAATTGCCTCATCTCTTCAGAAAATGCAACCTGTAATGTACATTTTGAACTATTCCCTCTACTGGGATTCATTGCATTTTACTTGGTTTGTAGATTATTTGAAAGTGTCAGAATTACATGTTTTCCATGTGCATTACAAATCAATGCTAGCAGGGCAATTTGACTCCCTCTGGGCCTTCGGAATCTTGAAAGAATAGTTTTCCCTCTAGCTTCAGTCAACAGGAACATCAGTTATAGCCTAGTGATGGGATATCCATTTATCAGCTTTCCATTTAGAAATATGAACACCATGGGATTTTAGTCCTTTTATTTCATGTTCCATTCCCTTGTTCATTTTAATCTCCCAGATGCTAATTATTAAAAAAAAACTCAGGAATTTAAAGCAGGAAATTTAATTTTAGGAAGATAAAAATGCATGTGTTTATATCTGTGGCCCAGGGTGGATTGAACCCCAGGAATGAGTTTATTTTAGAAGTAGAACTGGATTCATATAGAAAAGGCACAAACTTTGAAGTCAGAAAAACTGAATTTGTTACCTGGAAAAATCAATTAACCTATAAGCCTCAGTTTCCTCATCTGTAAAATAAGAACAGTTGTACCTTCCCTTTCTGTATTGCCAGGTTCAAGTCACATATGAAAGACGTAAATTCCAATAAAGAACATGGCTGTAGTGTTGGCAATTTTTAGTTTGGAAGCAAGCTGGATAACATGATGTATATATATATATATACATACACACACATATAGATGGGTATATATAGATGTGTGTGTGTATATATATATATGTAAATTGGAGTCCATAAAATGAGAAAATATTACATTTTAATCCAGAATTTGAATGAGTTTTCTGACATATTCTGATGTGATGGTTTCCTTAATCATTCTGTCATCAGTATTCGTTGTACTCTAATAATTGGTAACCTTGCATTGTATTTTCTATTACTGGGATATTTTATCTTCCTACTTCATGAAACTGATTAGGTGTTCATTGTGAGCATCCAGAAATATGTGAGAACTAATGTAACTAAAATGATAAAATACTGGCTCTATTAATCTTGAGCCATGTGATCTTGGAAACAGCATTTAATTTCTCTGATACCCAGTTTCACATCTGTAAAATATGAAAACTTTCCTCACCTAAGGCATAGAGTGAAGAAGAAATAACTGATATAAAATAGCATTTTTCAAACCATAAAGTAAACATTTTACTTTGGTGTCTAGGCAGCAATTTACCTACATAGGTGAGATGATCTTTAAAGATCATTTCCAGCCTTAACATTCTACACTTTAAGTTCAAAGCACACTTCTACACCCATAAGACACCAGAGAAAACAAATTAATTAGCAATGAAGAATAGGAAGAACACTGGTGCTTGGAACATTGGGTTAAAAATTCTGAAGTTAGAGGGGGAACTGAGAATGCAGATGTACTGTTTCCTCAGGCTAAGGAAGCTCAGATAAGTCCAAGTCAGAGAACGGTGTATTGGGGCAACTGGATATGAATGTCTACAAATGATGTTTACTTGACCAAGCTGGGCCTTGTAATTGCATGTGCTAGGGAAATTGCTTATAGGGATGGCTGTGTTTTAGGGATGGCTATGATATAGCACTTGGGGCCACTGATATGAAGGACTACAATTGTAAGTAACTTATCACCAAGGAGACACACACACACACAAAATAGTAGTTCTTCAGGTGATATTAGGGAGCTTATCCATATTTGTGGTGTTCTGCAGTTCTAAAAACCCATGCTCTGCAAGAATGTACATGTTCATCCTTCATGGTTTTATGGACTGACCATATTTTCTTTTAATTATCTCCAATCAAAAATAAAAGGATAGCACTTGTCCCTTGGGTTGCCCCTCCTTTGGCTCTATTCCAACTCTCTTCTAACTTCTTATAGACACTCAACAGAACTGAACTGAACAAAATATTCCCCTTAGGAGTATAAGCACAGGCTAATACTTTTTCTTTTGCTTTGAATATCTGTCTGGATCAGATGCCAATTTTGTCCAGTATTTGGTTCAAAGAAAAAAATTAAGCTACTGTTGTTAGTAGTCAAACGTGTATGCTTTCTTTCTCTACAGCTTAGGGTCCCAACATCCATGTTGCTTTCTGCTCTGCTACTGCATTGCTTTACAGGAATACATATAAAAATTCCTTCAGTTTTGTGCACATCAAATTACTTTAAAAATCTTCCCGAATTACCTAATAAGTGAGATCTCACCTTTACCACAGTAGTTATTTTCCTAGGCATAATTAAGCCATCTGTGGAGTTGGGAGAGCCCTATGGGGGACAACAGGGAGCCCCAGGATTCTAGACTGTGGGAGGATATCAGGGAAAGAGTTTCTAGTTCTCCAGAGTTGTTGTGTCATCTGTCTTGGATATCAAGCCCCTTATAAACCCTCAGAAAGAGAATCAGTCACATCAATCCATTTCATTTATTCTGGATACTTGAAAATAATTTTTGGTTTAATGGCTTTGCCTTCTTCAGTTATCAAACACTCAGTTTAATATATTTTTTAATATAACCATACTTCAGGCTAAAACTAAATCTTGAATCGATGAGTTGTAACAACAGAGCTGTATCATAACACATTATTGTTCTCTCCCTTTCTGTTCCTGTTAATAACATTTCAATTAAGGTATAGTTTTTCTTTTTTGGAGAGCATATTCAACACAGAAATTCTTAAGCTAGTGTGTAAATTTAGCTTCGCTAATCAATACTGACATCTAAATTAACTGCCTTTTTTCCCAGTGTCAACAGCTTACAAATCAATATTTCCTGCTCCGCTAATTTCCATCAAACAAAAACACCTTCTCTGAAACTGGATCAAGCTACTCCCTAAAGAAAGAGCCTGCACTGACAAGCCAAACAAACCAGTCTAATGAGGCGTGGTGGCATAACCAAGTAGCTGTTCCTTAGTACTTCAAAGGGTTGCTGCCCTCTGCAAAGCCATTGTAGATTCCCTCAGCTCAATTTTAGCAGTTTTGAACTATAAACACACTATGCTTTATTTTCACCATGTTCCAGAGAAGGCATTTTCTCAACTCTACAGCAGGATTTTTCCTGCTGAGCAATTCACACAAGAATGAATGGGAATATACAGAGATGTTAGTCAATCTGTATTACTTATTATCTAGTTCCATATTTAGCAAAGTAGCCATCATCATCTCAGCCTATCTTATACAGTTTATATAAATGAAGAATTTCAGTATTAGCTAAGTTTTAAAAACCTGTTCACTGAACTGAACAATGATACTACAGAAGAAAACAAAAGACCAGAAACAAAAGCAAAACTACATATTTTATCAAATAGGAATGATTTTCATGACATCTGCTGTGTTGAGATGATCACTTCACTTAGCTTCCAATGATGGAAATAACAGAGCATGAAAGCACAGGAAGACTGCTGACTTGTAGATGCCAAGCCCTGTTAATCTCAGGCAGTTGCAACCTTCTCTGTCAATCTGAAGACCCTGACTAAGGCGTGCTGTTGATGAGGTCGGGAAAATCTCCAACTGTGTTGCCGCCACCCAGCAGCAGCGACACTAGAAACGCTAAGGCATACTCTTGGAGGTCCAGGAAAAGCTGGCAACCGGACCCTACACTGCCAAAAGCAGCTGCGTTTAAAACCTTCTCTCCCCTGCACCTGTACCCATTGGTCTAAGCTTTCCTACCCGCTTTTTTTGCCACCCTTCCTCCTGTTTTCCGCTACCCTTCTTCCCACATTTCTTCCCGTACTCTCTGCTTCATTCCCCAGTCTTTCTCCTCGTCACCCCTCAGTCTCCTCGTCACCTCTCAGTCTTTCCTCATCGCGCCCCCAGTCTCCTTGTCGCCCCCCAGTCCTTTTTCCTCCTTGTCTGTTCCGTCTGTCAGTCCTGCTTTTACCGGCTACTTTTATATACTTCTTCACCAATCACTTCTCCCCAGGGGTCCACTTGGTGCTATCTCATAGGCCAGCAATCGCAGCGGGGGCATTAGCCTATCCCTGTGACTTCCTGTTTACCAGCTGGGCAGACCAGCTCCACCTCCTGGCCCTGGGCCAGCCGCCATCTTGCATCGGCCCCTCCTAGTCCCAGCAGCAGCTTTAGCACCCCGCTCCCCACACGACTGGATTCTATTTCCATTCCTTTTGGAACCCTGGGTTCACAGTGGATGCCTAAGTTCCAGAAGAGGATGCCTAGGTTCAAGTCGGAGCTAACTCATCAAGAGGCCCTGAGGAGTACTCATTGAATGGTACTTTCATTTCCTTATTTTATAAAACAAGTATAAAAACCACTTTCCTCATTGGCTTGCTCTCTTAAAATGAGAACACAAATAAGAAAGCATTTGTCATATGAAAATAAAACATTACCATTATGGCTAAAAGTTACAAAGTGTATATACTAATGATGGCTTACAGTCTGCTAGGACTTCCTGCAGTTCCTTGTCTATATAGATTCAAGTATGATCCCTGGATAATCTAACAGAAACAACCTGATGGCAGCACTGGGATCAGGCCTTGCGTGGGGCTCAGGGATTTCATCTGTGCTGCTACATAGAACTTTAGTACAACATGAATGTGGGTGCTGGTTGAACAACAACTGGGAGAAAAATGTAAGAAAGAAGATAATTTTGTTCATTCAATAATTAACCACAAATAACTATGACGTAGGTGTTAACAAGCAATGCCCTGAATTTTAGGGCCAGAACAATAGTTACATAAAAAGCGATATTTTTGTCCCTTGTGCTACACATACTTAAATCTTAAAAACTCTGGCAGCCACTTGTATATAGGGGGTGGGGGGAAACGGTTAGGAGAGGACGATGTTTCTCTGCTCAGGTTAATTTTGGTGGAGTGCTGCCTGAAAGAAGCAGGGGAGTGGAGTGCTTTGGAGAATTCTGTGCAGTAGAAAGAAGCAAATGCGGAAATGACAGGGCACCTGCCATGCTGGGGAGCCCCTCGGGCCCAGTGGAGAGGGTGACTACCAATGTGATTACTCTTTGGTGACTTCACTAAACTTCAGAGCACACTTTCGTAAAATAGGAATAATCTGTTCAAGAGAATGATTGTGAAGACTGAGTGAGATACAAAAGGCACATGGAAATGGAACTATTATTAATACTTTTTCCTCAATCTGACTTTGTCTAAACAAGCAATCCCTACTCATTATGCCTATACTAATTACCATTTAATCTGTTTATGAGAATGTAACTTTTATAATGTGCCCTTGGTCATCTGTATATGTTACTAGAGGTCCCCAGAGATCTGGGTGTGCTTTTGAGTACAAAGTCTAATATAATGCCTCATGCAGCTAAGAATATTTTTCCTTTTTAAAATTAACTTGAAAATGGCAATTTTCTTCTTCTAAAAATCACACACACACACACACTATACACTATGTGTTAGACACTATATAAGGCACACTAGTTCCTATTAATGAATCGACTTGGCTCTAAAACCTGAACATTTTTGTTGATAAATTTGTATTTCCCATGGGCTATGCAATGGGATGGAGGACAGAGAAAAAGAGAATAGATTCAGTGAGTGAGGACAACTGGAGAACGCTCTGTGATTACCTCCTAGATTGCTGTGTGAGAGTCTTTTCATCACTGGGTTTGTTTGTTACAGCCGCCAAACTTTCAGGAGTTCATACCACTGGTCCTGAATTACTCATGTACCAAGTTCTTAATACCTAAAGGGCATACCTATGACTCCATATGCTTTACCTCCCTATCAGTAGCAGATCTCAGATCAGACTCAAACAGCTGGGAAGCACAGATGGCTGCACAGATGGGCCAGGCTCACCTGTTTGACCTCAGCCTGGAGGTGCCGTAGTTGGAGGCACTGTTCGAGCCGCTTGTGGGTCTGCTCGGCATTGAGCTCCAATTCATGTTGCTTCTCATGGAGAAACTCCAGTAGTTCTTGCACCTGGGCAGCCAGATCAATGTCTTTTTCACAGATTAACTCAATTCCTGATTTTAAAAAAAGCAAACAATGAAAAAACCAGATAGTACTGTGAACACCACATTTCCTTCGAATGCACATAAGAGAACTCAAGTTTGGAAATAGCCATTATTAACCCCCTTTCAATTTCTACCTGTCCCTTGGTGAAACTGGACAATCATCACAGGCTTTTTTTTTTTAAAGTGAACAAGGAAGGGGGCAGCAAATTATTATTATTATTATTTTTTAAAGATTTATTCATTTTTTATTACAGCCAGATATACACAGAGGAGGAGAGACAGAGAGGAAGATCTTCCGTCCGATGATTCACTCCCCAAGTAAGCCGCAACGGCCAGTGCGCGCTGATCCGAAGCTGGGAACCTGGAACCTCTTCCGGGTCTCACACGTGGGTGCAGTGTCCCAATGCATTGGGCTGTCCTCAACTGCTTTCCCAGGCCACAAGCAGGGAGCTGGATGGGAAGTGGAGCTGCCGGGATTAGAACCGGCACCCATATGGGATCCCGGGGCTTTCAAGGCGAGGACTTTAGCCGCTAGGCCATGCCGCCGGGCCCCACAGGCCTTTGTTTTGGGTGCTCATGCCATGCCACCTCAGCTGCAGAAATGGATCTTTTACCTGGCAATTGCTTTTCAACAGATGATCATCTCCTCATTATCATGGGGAATGGTTCTCTAGAAGTCTGCCTCTAGACAAGGCAGAGCCCAGCACGTCTTGCTGGAAGATTTGCTAACACCTGAATGTTTCATGAGGAAGCCTTTGGATTGTACTGGAAAATGCAATATACTAACTCAAAAAGACCTTGTCTCAGAAACTGCTACCAAAGGCACATTCTCTTGTACCATGTCAGATATCATTCATCATTAGATGGTAAGTCCACTCTGATGACCGCAGCTGGTCAGTGATAATCGTATTAGCCAATTACTAATAAACCAACTCTTAGAAATATTTGCCAGCTTTCAAACACACTCAATAAACTGTAGCCACAGTGCCATAATAAGGACACTAAATGTTACCCATTTGGGAAAGCCATCAAATTGAAGTTGTATTCACACAAAGAGAATGTGCTCATTCTTCTTCTATGGATTCAAAGCAATTAGCAAGTCACTGACAAGTGTTTCCAATATTTACAGAAAAGCTGCCTAGCATTAATAAGCTGCCAAATGTCTGGCGTGTCATGGGAGCCTCGGGTCACTATCTGCCTGTCATATCTGCGGCTCCATTCCTTGTCCATCTTCCGCTTCATTTGTTCTATATACCAACCCAGTTCATGGGCACAGGTATGCACAAACTTTCCTCTCCATGACATGTTTTCTCTTCACACCCTATTACCCCGGCCTCAAGTGCCCCTCCCCCAGTGGACTGCTGCTTTAGGAAAGGCAATCATCTCTGAGATGGAGCACAGGGACTCCCTTAGTTATCGAAGCTCATTTGTCTGCTAATAACTTGAATTAGGTTTCTTACTTAGTTCTTGAAGACTATATGCAAAGTACATTAGCTCTAGAAGCAGTCTTGCGTTAAAATTTTGATCTTACATAAGTTACGTAAGCTCCCAAAAAGCTTCATCTTTCTTATATATAAGTAGGGTTTTACATATTTAGCAACTTCATAAATTACCTAATTCCTAAGTTTGTGGGCAGGATTAAAGGAGGTAATGCATACTAAGCACCATGCTTTTCACACGCACACGACAACAGTAAATATAGACTCTGGTTTTCTTGGTTCCTAACTCTCACCTAAAACTTTCAACTTGCTGCCTTAGCCTTATTACTATCATGGATTTCAACTTTTACAGATGCCCACCTTGGCACAAGTTGGGAAGTGTGCTGTCTCTCGATTCTGAGAGTCAACTGACTTCTGATTGCCTTTGCTCAGATCCTCAGTTTTGGGAAAATTCTAACTTTGCCTGCTTATTCTGATCCCTGACCCCACCTGGCTCTGTATCTTCTCTGTCTACATCCTTTCCCTGGTTCCTCATCCAATAATCTATGACACAATGCAGTTGTGGCCCTGAGGCTGACACCTTGTTGGAGAAGCTGAAGAGGAGAGACACAAACGGCATGAAAGTTTAGATTCAAAAGAACAGCATTTAAGTCAAGTCACCCAAGGCAAGTGTACTTCCACGCAGGCTGAACACACAGCAACCCACCGATCTGAATCTATGGACACTTAAGGAAGAAATCTCTTTTTGGAGACTTCCCTATCCTGCTGACTCACACAATCAGAAATTCATCCCTGCTGCCACAAACACACCTGCTGCATAGCCGGGGGAGTGTAAGGAAGGTCTGCGCACACCACGGGAGATTCATTTCTGGAGGCAAAAATAGTGTTTTATGTAAGGGACAATATGGGAAAGTGGGAAAAAAATTTTTCTGGTTTTGCATGGTTATAATTTCAGCAAATTTCATGCTTATTTTTTTCCTGTCATTTCATAATTCCAAGTCCCAGCTCCTGAAATATCTGCAAGAGACAGAAGAACTGATTGTTCTTTTGGCAGCCGACTCCCTCTAGCTACTATTTTCAGTTACCATGAGGATGAGACAGACCATTTCCTTTACTGAAACTAAAAAACAAGAAAGAAACAAATGTTGCTGCAGTGCTGGGAATGGTGGATGACCCCTGACCCCTATGTTTACTTTCTGGAAATGTAATTAGAGATCTACCTGGGAAGTAGAAGCTCTTCCTCACTTGCAGTCACAGTGAGGATTTATCCCAGCTCGTTTCCATTCTGTATGTGTGTCTGCTGTTTAGTATGCTGGGCCTGGGTATGGGCTGTGGGAAGCCTGCAGCTCACCCCTGCCACCTGCATGTAAATGGGCTCATCAAAGAGGCCAGCTGCAGGGTGAGAATTTCTTCCAGAGAAGGTTCTCTGCTTCCCTGAGGCTCACGTTCTGCATTTTCACTATCATTCCAGATTGTTTTATGTGAGATGAACATGGGGATGAAAATGATGAAATTATGCCCACTGTCTCCTCCACTCCTCAACAACACAAGAAGACTTACCCCAGATGCACCTAGTGGGAATTAGCCCTCTCTCTGCCACCTCCCAACATGCTGGTGTCTCATTTAAGCCTATCATCTGGAAAGCATCCAATCAATAGCTAATGGACCTTACCTCTGCTGAACTCTTTGCTCCCAATCTAATCACAGCTCCTGTCTTTTCCTAACAGTGCTCAGAAATCCAAAAAGACATGTTTGTTCTTTATAGCAGGTGGTAGAATCAATGTATAATAAAATAGTTAGCCAGTCTTTATTTTTATTCATGTAGTTTTTATATGCTTTCATCTTAGATTGAATAAGAGGCTTTAAAAAAAGTTTTTATTTATTTGAAAGGCAGAGTTATAGAGAGGGGCGGGGACACAGGGAGAGGAGATCCTTTATCAATCGGTTCATTCCACAAATGGCAACAATGGCCAAGGCAGAGCCAGGCCAAAGCCAGAAACTGGGAGTATCTTCCAGGTCTCTCATGTGGATGCAGGGGTACAACAACTTGGGCATCTTCCACTGACTTCCTAGGCACATTAGTGGGGAGCTGATCAGAAGTGGAGCTGCTGGGTCTCAAATCTATATGCATATAGGATGTAGTGTTGAAAGTGGTGGTTTTACCAGCTGTGCCACAATATCAGCCCTAAGAGACATAACTTTAAACATAAATTTTTTGGGGGTGAGAGAGAAAGAGGGGGGAGGTATTACAAGGAAAGTACCTATCCTTAAAGGCATCATAACCACTAGGCCAAATACCCATCTCAGTTAGTGTCTTTTAAAAGAACTGCATTATTTAAAAAAATTTTAAGTAACCAATTTATTTGAAAGATGTAGTGATACACACACACACACACACCCTCCATCTACTGGTTCACTCCTCAAGTAGCTTTAACAGCTAGGTCTGGGCTAGGCCAAAGCAACGAGCCAGGAATCCACCCTGTTCTCCCATAAAATGGCAGGGGCCAAAGTACTCAGCCCATCCTCTACTGCTTTCCCAAGAGCATTAGCAGGCAGTTGGATTAGAAGAGGAACAGTATGACTCAGATGGGTATTTTAAGAGGGGACACTGGAGTCTCAGGCAGCAGCCTAGCCAACTTCATTACAACATCAGCCATGAGTGTTTTTGTATTTTGACATGCTCCCACAATGCCCTTTGCCCCACCACCCATCAGGGTATCAATATGCATTCTCTGAGATTGGTTCCTTATTAGCATTCCCCTGCTCTCACAGGAACACGGATTCTGTGATGTCAGGGTCAGGATCTATCGTATTCATCTGTGCCTTTTCTGGCCCTAGAACCCAGCTTGATTTACACCACCCAATTCTTTAGGGAAAAACAGGTTGCATACTATGATGGAAAGTATAGAGAGCTTTGGATAAGTCTAGGCCTAGGTCTGAATGCAGGATATGCAACCTATTAACAGGGAGACTCCTCATCCTCTCGGAGCCCCGATCTCCTCGTTTGCAAAATAGAAATCACAACAATTTCTTAGAAATCCTTTGAGTATGGAAACTCACAATTACAGTGCCTGGCATCTGGTAGATTCCAAGTAGCCATCTTCCAGGGGGGAAATTGTAGTGAATGCACTGTCCATTACTGATGGGATCACCGAATGGCTTGAATGAATTTAAGTCCAAACTCTTTGATAGGTCTTTATGTACTTGCTCAGTGTTTGTCATGTCTACCCTGGTAGTTTGGACACTATTAAATCAGTGCTCTCAACCCTGACTCATGTCACATTCATTTGGAGAACTTTAAAAATGTATCTCAGGCCCGGCGGCGTGGCCTAGCAGCTAAAGTCCTTGCCTTGAACGAGCCAGGATCCCATATGGGCACAGGTTCTAATCTCAGCAGCTCCACTTCCCTTCCAGCTCCCTGCTTCTGGCCTGGAAAAGCAGTCGAGGATGGCCCAAAGCCTTGGGATCCTGCACCTGTGTGGGAGACCTGGAGGAGGTTCCTGGCTCCTGACTTTGGATTAGCTCGGCACCGGCCATTATAGTCACTTGGGGAGTGAATCATTGGACAGAAGATCTTCCTCTCTGTTTCTCCTCCTCTCTGTATATCTGACTTTGCAATAAAAAAAAAATACATCTAAAAAAAGTATCACCTGTCCTGGGATCATCCCAAACCATTAATGTCAGTCTCCCTGTGACTGGGAAGTCTGAAATGACTCCAAGGAAGGACATGGGTGTGGTCCAGGATCGAAATTATGCACTCCCATCCTGTAACCGCATCTTTCAGTTGTTGGTGAGTTCTGTGCTGCCTCATAAAGAGCATCTTTCCTCTTTTTCCTCCCCTCACTGTTCCTCTTTCTGTGTCACTCCCTTTGTACACAACACTCAGTTCAGAGATTACAAAGTCCTTTAATTAGGTTTTTAGAGCACTGTTCTCAACCTGGGCTGTACCATAGATTCACCTGGGAGTTTAAAAATAATCTGGGTCTGTCCCAGACTTCTTGTTAAGATTCTCTGAGGAGTAGGTCCCAGACACTGACATTTTAAAGATGTTCACAAGGTGACTCTAAATATTCAGGGTAACATCATTGTTTCCCATGAAAGTTCTCTTTTCCAGCTCTCAGTCCCTACCAGATCCACATTCTTACTACCCTCAGAGTAGCTTACACTTGGGGAAAAAACACAAACAAGATTATTAGTGGTCCATTATTATCTATATCTGTTCCACCCACACTGAATGCACTCCCCGATTAATTCAGGAAATGCTATTGAGAACTTGCTGTGCATAAGAGTTAACCACTCTGTCACATCCTGGGTAGGTAAAGAGAAAGAAGAGCCCTACCCGTAGCTGCTGGAGAAGCTACAGGACCACCACATTGGGCTACAGCATCAATGGAACAATAGTTGTTGGGCCTCATTGAATCCCTTTGCACGCCCTTGTGTTACCCCCAGTGTATCCTCACAGTGACTTGAGGAGGCACCTGCTGTACTGATCACCATTTTTGTTTTCAGGGGGCAGAAAAGACTTTTCTGGGATTGAGCAGCATCCTCAAAGACACTCCACTAGTAAAACGTGTGCCTGGGATTTCACCCCAGGATTCTCTCTTGTCTGAGCTCCCAACCTCTACTCAGGGAATCTTAATTTTGCTGGTTGTCCCTTTTCTAGAACAATAGTTTACTTAACTTTTAATCCAAATGTAGTTTATTAGACAAACACTGTAAGTGCCTGAGACATTTACTGCCTCAGTTCTGTCTCTGAAGTCCTCACTTCCCAATCATGGTTGGGGAGCTGGTCCCAGCTTGATTCATCCCTCACTCCAACCTCTCTCTCTAGCTCTGTTGTGACTCTAACCTTCATCCCTCACCCCACTGCAAGTCCAGAGATGAGCTTGATGTTATCTCCACCAAAGTAGGCAGTCAGTCACTGACTGAGTGTTCCAGTCATCCCCTTTGGAACCTCGTGGGCCATGACAGACTGAAAACTGGTTGTGGCAGGTGCAGGAAAATAGTCTCAGCAAAGAGTGAAGAGGTCAATCAAACCATGTTAGAGTAGCTCCCTTCTAAGACAGGAAGCTGTAGGGGCAGGCAGCACATTTGCCTGGGGTATTTTCAACCACTCACACCAAGCACAGCCAAAGCCCAGTCACAAGCAATCCTTGGGGTCTGCCAACCCTCAGCAGTCTTTCTGTTACCATGGATACTTGGTTCTTGGGGATCAAATTTGGCTTTCCAAGATCACGTCTGCATTCGGCTCTTTGTGCTGCCAGACATACATTCTCAGTGGTGTGGGGTGAACTTTCCTGCATGGCACTCTGCCCAGCACTGTATCTTCAAGGCATTTTTCTCAAGAGATGCAGTCTCTTGAGAGCAGAAACAGAGAAGTAGCATGCACCATGACAGCAAGTCAGAGGGTAAACCCTGAGTCCAGAAAAGATTTTCAACCACAGAGAGGGCTTATCATCCCTCTACCTTTCCTAATAACTCCCTGAAAAGGTACAATCGTTCCCTAGCATACTGCTTTCAAATTTTACAGTACACATGGTCTATCTGGAGGTTTCTGTTAACATGTAGATTCAGATTCACAAGACTGGGCTAAAGCCTGTGATTCCACATTCCCAATCACTGCCAGGCAGTGCTACTTGTCCAGGGTCCACTCTGAGTAGCAAGATCTTGGATCAGTGGTGTAGTAGAACCACCTGGAGGGTTTGTGGCAGCAGAGAGCTCTGGGCCTGTCACGGGTCCCAGGGATGCATCTTTGACACTGCTGAACCTGGGAGCTAATGTCCTGAGTCAATCTACATACAGCAGCTGCTTCAATTTGTCATGACAAAAAGCGCTGGATCACGGCCCTGGCTGTACAGGTGAATCTCTGAAGGTGTTCTTGCAGATGCCCAAGTCTCACTCAGAGGGAGTTATATCAGGATATCTGGGCACATGGCCTGGATATTGCATATTTTAAAAAAATCCCTGGGCAAACCAGAAGTTGAGTAGCCCTTCTTGCCTGTGTGGAACACAGACTGCACGCCAGGAAACAGGCCCAGGTTTTGCAGACAGTTCCAATGCTTTCACAACACTAATGAAAATCAAAGAAAAATTATCCTGAAAAAAGTGAACAGATTGACCGTTTTTTTCTCCTTTGATTTGAAGTGAACTTCCTTTGAATGCTGGTACAGTATTTGTCCTTTTGGGCCACCAAGAAGCACAGAAGTATCCTAAAGTCCAGTAGCATTGCTAAGGTCCCTCTGGTAATCTCATGACTTCAATATTCACAGTTAGCAGAGACATGGTCTAACTTTGTGGATTTTTTTGAAATTACGTATTTATTTTAATTTGTATTTGAGAGAGAGAAACAGATTTTCCATCTGGTAATTTGTTCCCCAGATATCCTACAATAGTCAGAGTTGGGCCAGACCAGAACCAGGAGCCCAGAAATCCATCCAGGACTCACATACCGGTGGCAGAGATCCAAGTACTGAGCCCACACCTGTTGTTTCTCCAGGTGTGCATTAGCAGGAAGCTGGAATCAGGAGTTGAGTAGACAAGATTTTAAGCAGGCACTCTGATAGGGAATACAGGCATCCCCAGAGATGCCTTAACTACGTGTCAAAAGTCTGCTTCCCAACTGAGTTTTTAAGACTTGATGATCTCAACTGTCTACATCATGCTTGGAGAACGCTCCAAGGCTTAGGGTGGGTGGATGATGGAAGACCTTGCTTGGTTCCAGCATGCCACCGACATGCAGTGAACTGCAAGGTTTCTTATGGTCTAACTGTAATTGGGGATCATGAAAGTTCTCTAGTTCTAACATCAAAGCTGATCTTGGACAGCAGCAGGCAGAACCCACAGAACATGCATTTGCTGGAAAAATTTTGAATAAATCTGGAGCAGGAAATTAAATCTGGGAAAGTCAGTTGCATTTTACTAAGAAGATATAATATATGATCCTACCATACACATATCTGTATATATGAAGACTATCTGTGTTGAGGTTGGGACAAGAACAGACTAGGAGGCAGCTACAAATCTGAATACAATTTGCACTGACATCTGGTTGCTTGTGATTTTTGCAAGCTACTGTCTAAAAACCATTTTTGCTAATTTCAGTCATTGCCATCATCTCCCCATTCTTTCTGCGGTACCAGGAGACCCTGGCCCCATTCCTATCTTTAGTATAGCCTAATGGGGCAACCCTGGACAAGCTGCTTCAGCACTCATGATTTCAATTTCTTTTCCTTTAACCAGCGGCAAACTTCTCTGTGCTTTGTATCCATAGGATTAAAAGGAATGAACGAGTGGACATGCTTCTTGGAAATGAGATGGTTTTCTTGTTTTCATCCTTTCCCACAAGACTGAGAGTCTGCCTACCTGAGGCTTGGACCTCCATGATGTATTGGTGCAGATCTTGACCCTGCTGGATGACCTCAAAGGTCATGTTGTTCATGGCCAGCTTCCGCTCTGTGTGACGCTGCAGCCGCTGCTCCGCCAGGGTCAGATCCTCTGTGTTGAAGTCATTCATCTGCCGGAGCAGGTCTTCATTCCAGGCATCGAGCTCTGCAGTCACCTGCGAAGGAACCACCATCTTTAGTGCAGTCTCACTGGGTCCACGCGAGACTCACTAGGCTGTGCTAGGCTGATTCTCACTAATGCTATGCTCTATTAACTACTCCATCCTTCTGAATAGAGGTGTCACATCCCTTTCACCCCGAAAGTATTCTTACACAATACTGCCATACACACATTCACATATATGTGACTTTAAAGGAATTCTCTGCATGTTTCAATGTATATAGCAACAGTGAAGGAACAGTAGCACTTCTGTGTATTATGAGTGATGGTTTAAAATGATTTTGCATGCTCCACCCTATTTGACATCTACAATGATCTAGTATAGGTGCGTGGACAGCTCCAGGTCTGTCTTGTAAAAGAGGAAGTTGACCTTCTCTCAGATGGATGGATTGATCTGTCTATGGTTTATCCTGCCAGCAAGAGGCAAAGTTTCAGATGTAGTTTCATTCTTCCACGGACTGCCAAGACTTTGTGTACCATCCTGCAACTGTTATTCTAAAAAAAAATGTCTCCTAGCTGGAGAGGTTCAAAGAAGATAAACAGTAGGGGTGTCTCTTCAGAAACTCAAGAAGAGAAAAGGCCTGGGAAATGGCTCAAGGTGACACACAATCAGTAATGAGCTGGTGTACAGCAAACCCAAAGGTCCCTTTGTGGTCCCTATGCACCATTGTACAGTATTCTCTCCTTCTATTACAAAAGAAAATGCCTGTGGAAAAGCAACTAAACAAAGCATGAATGTGCAGTCTCTAAAAGTTTAAAAAGATGATCATCGGTGAGAAGGCATTAATGATTCTAATAGAAATGGAAGCATGTAATGAATGGGAACACTGTCCTGCTATGAATCTGCTAACTTTAGATTGCTCCACCCCTCAACTCACTTCACCTGCTCTACTCTCAGATCTCTACAAATAAAGACTAAATCTTAAGAGCCATGTGGTCACCACACTAAGATCTCAGAAGTACAGAATGAGTTAACCAGTCCACCTGATGAATGAATCAAAATAAAAACTTTTCAACTATGGTTTGCCGATGTATACAAGCATATACCCCAGAGCCCTAGTCCAGTGGGCTACACTATGATGAATTTCATCCCAGCTGGGAGTAGAGGCAGGATGGAGAAGTAAGATAGGCTGCATGTTGTGTCTGTCTACTTCTGCTTTTTCAGGCCACCTTCAACAGGTTTTGCTAATTTCCATATTGGTTCTTCACTTGTCTGTGCAGCACCAGCAGCCCTGGCAGCAACTTTCCAGTTACTAAAAACTGCTGCTACACGGACACTGGGGAACAATGGGGGTGGAAGATCAGCCTGAAGCCACAGACATTCTCAGTGGGGACTATGCTCACTGGAATGGGAAAACCAGGTAGTCCTTCACAGGTGCTGCTGTGTCACAGTATTCCATCTGCCACCTAACGTAAGACCTTTCTTCAAGCAAAATCAGAATGGATGGAAAGTATAGTTGCTCTCTTTGAAGGACAGAACTATAAAAAACACCACCTCCAGAGTCCTGCAATCTCACCTCTTTGTGTCTTTAAACTCAGGGGTTCACTAAGCTCAGCAAGTAGCTCAGCATCTACTCATGGTAGGGAGTTCTTGGAGGATCTGGGAGCCACAGCTTGGCAGCATAAGTGTTTGTGTGTCTCATCATTGAAAAGCATTTTGCTCTCATAAACAAAGAAGAGAATTCAAGTGTAATTTATAAGAGAATTTATAGGATGAGCAGGCCAATGCTTTTACTCCTATAGTTACTGAACTGAAACATAATTCACATACAATCCATATTTTAAGCATCTAGCTCTAAATTCTGATCATGTTATATGCTTGTGGAGCTAGCACCATGTGTATGTCTATTTCACCATCTTCTAGCCTAGGGCTCTACTCCTGCCCTTTTCAGTTACTCCCAGTCCTCTCTCAACTCCCTCTAGACACACCTTCAGGTTTCCAACATCATAGATATACATTTGTCCATTGATTTCTGTATGATTGAAGTCATACAGAACGTATTCTTTTTTTTTTAAAGATTTATTCATTTTATTACAGCCAGATATACACAGAGAGGAAGAGACAGAGAGGAAGATCTTCCTTCCGATGATTCACTCCCCAAGTGAGCCGCAACGGGCCGGTGCTGTGCCAATCCTAAGCCGGGAACCTGGAACCTCTTCCGGGTCTCCAACACGGGTGCAGTGTCCCAATGCATTGGGCTGTCCTCAACTGCTTTCCCAGGCCACAAGCAGGGAGCTGGATGGGAAGTGGAGCTGCCGGGATTAGAACCGGCACCCATATGGGATCCCGGGGCTTTCAAGGCGAGGACTTTAGCCGCTAGGTCATGCCGTCGGGCCCCAGAACGTATTCTTTATGCCCGGCTTCTTTTGGTCAGCAAGCTGTATTTACAATTAATCTATGTTGTCCATCAATAGTTCATTCCTTGCTTCAAGGAATGACAGTTCATTGTAGAGATAAGCCATTGTATTATTTATTTTTATTAACTTTTTGGTTGTTTTCACAATTTGGCTTCTGAGAATAAGTTTCAGGTAAAAGTTCTGCTTGTGGGCTTGATTCAATGGTTCAATGGATAAATCCTCACCTTGCAAGTACCAGGATCCCATTGCGGTGACACTTTATGTCTCGGTTGCTCTATTTCCCATTCAATTCCCTGCCTGTACCTGGGAAAGCAGTGGAAGATGGCCCAAAGCCTTGGGACCTTGCACCAACATGGGAAACCCAGAAGAAGATTGGTTTAGCTCCAGCTCTTGTGGCCATCTGGGGAGTGAACTAGGGGATGGAGGAACTTAATATCCCCTTCTCTCTCAGAGGATTTGATCTGTCTTTCCTATTAAAATGGGTAAATCTTAAAAAAAAAAGTTCTTGATGTCTCTCTGTCAGCATAGGCCTTCAGTGATTACCTAGGAGTAGAATTATGGGCTGAAAGGGTAGGTTTATGTTTAACTTTATAGGAAACTGTCAGGGAGTTCTTCAAAGTTATTTAACATTTTATATTCTTGGTAGTACTGTATGAAAATTCCAGTTTTTCTTCATCTTTGTTATTTGGCATTATCATTCTCTTTACCATCAGCCATGCTGGTGGGTATGAAGTGATATCTCAGTATGGTCTTGTGTCCCTGATGACTGACAATGTTAAGCACATGTTCAGATGTTTATTGAGCATCTGTATGTTTACTATAATATCTTTTCAAGCCTTCTGCTTTCTAGAAACTGGGTTCTGTATTATTTATTTGAGAGACAGACATACAGAGAGAAAGCACCCCATCTGCTAGTATGCTCCCCAAATGTCTTCAAAGGCAAGGGACTTGAAGCTAGGAACCACAAACTCAACCCAGGTCTGCCATATGGATAGCACAAACCCAGCTACTGCAACCATGGCTGAGGGGAAGCTGGAAGTATTCATTTATTTAAGAAAAAAAATGATTGTTTTCAAAGCTGCAGCTTATCTTATTGCTAAAGAACAGATGCTTCTCTCCAAGTTCACCTCATGCTCTTCTCTCATAACAGCATCAAAGATGAAAAAGGCAACATAACAACAGACACAGCAACCATTAAGGACATAATTAGAAATTACTACAAAGCACTGTACTCCAACAAATCAGAAGGTCACCAAGAAATGGAAAAGTTCTTAGACTTCTACCACCTGCCAAAACTTAGCCCAGAGGCAACAAACGACCTGAACAAACCCATAACTGAAGCAGAGATTGAATCAGTGATTAAAGACCTCCCAACAAAGAAAAGCCCAGGCCCAGACGGCTTCACTACAGAATTCTACAAAACATTCAGAACAGAACTAACTCCAATCCTCTACAAACTCTTCAAAACAATAGAAAAGGAAGCAACCCTTCCAAACTCATTCTATGAAGCCAACATTACCTTAATCCCAAAACCAGACAGAGAACCAACAGAGCAGGAAAACTAAAGACCTATCTCTTTGATGAACATTGATGCTAAGATTCAACAAAATCCTAGCCAACAGAATTCAAAAACACATCAGACAGATCATTCATCCAGATCAAGTAGGATTCATCCCTGGAATGCAGGGATGGTTCAACATTCGGAAATCCATAAATGTGATACACCACATCCAAAAACTGAAAAACAAGAATCACACGATAGTATCAATAGATGCAGAAAAAGCTTTCAACAAAATCCAACACCACTTCCTACTAAAAACCCTAACCAAGGTAGGCATAGATGGAAAAATCCACAACATAATTAAAGCCATATATGAAAAACCCAACGCCAGCATCATACTGAATGGAGAAAAACTGGAACCCTTCCCACTGAGATCTGGAACAAGACAGGGATGTCCACTTTCTTCACTACTATTCAACATAGTCCTAGAGGTACTCGCTGAGGCCATAAGACAAGAAAAAGAAATCAGAGGAATCCAAATGGGAAACGAAGAAGTCAAGCTCTCACTATACGCAGATGATATGATTCTTTATGTAGAAGAGCCAAGAGACTCAATACAGAGACTGCTAGAACTTGTACGAGAGTTTGGTAGAGTGTCAGGGTACAAAATTAATGAACAAAAATCAACAGCCATAGTGTATGCAAACAGCCCCAAGATGGAAAAAGATTTAACCAGCAAGATATCATTCAAAATAACAGAGAAAAGTATGAAATATCTGGGAATAAATTTAACCAAAAATGTAGGAGATCTATTTGAAGAAAATTACAAAACACTCAAAAAACAAATAGAACAAGACCTCAAAACATGGAACAACATCCCATGCTCCTGGATAGGTAAAATCAATATCATTAAAATGTCTATACTGCCAAAAGCAATATATACATTTAACGCAATCCCAATCAAATTGCCCAAAACATTCTTCATGGAACTGGAAACAATGATTCAAAGGTTCATCTGGAAACACAAAAAACCACGGATAACTAGAACCATCCTGAAGAACAGGAAGTTAGCAGGGGGAATCACAGTACCAGACCTCTGGACATACTATAGGGCAGTGGTTATCAAAACTGCCTGGTACTGGCACAAAGATAGAGAGGAAGATCAATGGAGCAGAATAGAAACACCAGAAGGAAACCCACACAGATACAGCCAAATAATCTTTGACAAAAAGACAAACGACAATCCAGGCAAATGGGAAGGTCTGTTCAATAAATGCTGTTGGGACAACTGGTTAATAGCCTGCAGAAACAAAAAGATAGACCCACATCTCTCACCATACACTAAGATCAAATCTAAATGGATAACAGATCTAAACCTACATCCAGAAACCTTCAAACTTTTGGAAGAAAATGTTGGAAATACTCTGCAAGATCTAGGGGTAGGTCCCTACTTCCTAAAAAGGATACCAAAGGCAATAGAAATCAAGACCAGAATAAACGAATGAGACCTCATCAAACTAAGAAGCTTCTGTACAGCAAGGGAAATAATCAACAAAGTAAAAAAGCAACCCACAGAATGGGAGATCTTCGCACACGACATAGGTGATAGAGGGCTGATCTCCCGAATATACAAAGAGCTACAAAACAACCAAAATGTCAAAACAAACAAGCCACTCAAGAAATGGGCATGGGAAATGGGCAGACACTTCACAAAGGAACAAACCCAAATGGCAAATAAACATATGAAAAAATGCTCAAGTTCCCTGGCAATAAGGGAAATCCAAATTAAAACATCAATGAGGTACCACCTAACGCCAGTAAGACTGGCCCACATGAATAAAAGCACCAACAACACTTGTTGGCGAGGTTGCGGGGAAAAGGGAACCCTACTCCATTGCTGGTGGGGCTGCAGGCTGGTACAGCCTCTATGGAAATCAGTATGGAGAACATTCAAACAACTCAAAATCAACATACCGTATGATCCAGCAATAGCACTCCTAGGAATATATCCAGAACACTTGTTTTATGAGAAACCAACATGCACTCCTATGTTCATAGCAGCACAATCAGTAATTGCAAAAACATGGAAGCAGCCAAAATGCCCATCAACAGAGGATTGGATAAGAAAGCTATGGTTCATCTACTCCATGGAATACTACTCAGCTATTAAAAAAAACAAAATGCAGTTCTTTGTGGCCAAATGGGCCAAACTGGAAACCATAATGCTAAGGGAAATGAGCCAATCCCAAAAGGTTAAATACCACATGTTTGCCTTAATTTAAGATGATATGATGTTATGTATAACATGTTATGTTATGAATGTTATATGTTGTGTATAAACTAAAATTGAAAAAAAAAATTGCAGCTCTAAAAAAAAAAGATATGACCACCTCTTGGAGAGATACACTGGAAATATTTCTAGTGTAACAACTATCTACTTGAGACACAGAAATAAGAAAAACTGGAGGAAAAACTAAAAAAAAAAATGGGGTAAGAGGAATGGGAAGGCAAGACTCACACACACACACAAAAAAAAGGCCCAAGACTTTCCTGCCAGATGAGAGCTACCAAATTCAGAATGCAGCTGTCAAGAATCAATCCATGGGAGATGATTTAACAGCTACTTTTGTCTCTGAGAGCTCTCTGTATAGAATCTTCCAGTTCTCTGGGTCTTCCTGAGTGTTTATGCATAAAGGTAACTTTACCTTTTCTTTCCTAAATGTTTTATTCTGTACTTGGCAGAACCAAAAACCCACCTGCCTCTTCCTCTTCTACTTGATTCAGTTTATTCTCAATAACTCACCTCTTTGTTAACATAGAATTGGTAATCTGTGCTGTTCTTTCATTCAGATTGTTGTTAGATGCGGATGACCATGATGAAGGTGATTATATTGTCAAAGAGGATATTTTACTTCATATTGTGCTAAGCAGTGCGTTAAGCCTTTGACCAGCTTTCTTATATTAAATCCTTGTACTGCTACTTTAGAAGGAAACAAAAACACAGAGCAGTCAGTATTTTGCATAGTCTCTGTGTGCCCTAAGCTGGTGGTGGCAGAACCAAACATCTAACAATGAAGTCTAATGTTTCTCAGAGGGGTATTGTATCTGTAAGACTGCTCAGAGAACGGATTGTTGGCATGCCCTTCCTACTCTTCTCATTTCAGAGAAGTGCCAGTTTTAGCATTCTTCACTTCATATGAACCCTTTAAATTAACCATATATGGTTGAATAGACTGATAAACTAAATTGTGTGTCTGTGGCCTTATGGCAATGCTTGGCATAATTTACCCTCATGAGAGAACACACTGCTTTCCCCTAGTACATATTTTTGTTATAAGCTCAGTCATTCTTTTTTTTGAGTCTGAAGACAATGTTATCTGATCTGGAATTTTCTGGTTCTTCTGTTGGGAGCAGGAGACACCTGTTAAGCTTGTCTCAGGTGTGAACAGAAGAACCATGGTAGAAGCAGAAAAACATGTCACTTGCTTCATGCTCAGGCAGATTCTTGGAATGGCAAGACCAAATGCCTTTGGGTCCCACGGCAGGGCTCTATCTGAACCCCAGAGTTCCCCTCATAATATTCAGTAATAAATGAGGAGAGAAACCATGGGAAGAAAGTGATGGTTGCTTAAGACATGGAAGCACATTTACACACAAAAGTATATTCTTCTTAATAACAATGCTAACTATAATGTAATCAGTTATTAAGTGCTAATTAAGTGCCAAGAGCTTTGTTAAAAATGTTATATATATGAAATCTTTACAACAACCCTATGGACTGGGAAATATTTGAATCCTCATTTCTCAGTTGAGGAAACAGATTTCAAGACCTTAAATAACTGCTTATGGTTAAATGATGAATAAAGTTATTGACTCATTTTTCAAGCCCAGGAAATGCATCCCAAAACACTGCACATTCAGTGACGGCACTCCTGTTTCTCAGCAAATGCTGACGATGGTAAGCAACAGTGTACATGTTCCGTGTGTTAAGATTCAAACCCTTTGCTACCAGCAGTGGGGAGGATGGTCCCATGTCACTTCATAGTGATGGGGTGCTGTCGAAATGAGTGAGGTGTAATGCTGCCATTGTTTTTATTAGGATGAGAAAAATGAAAGCTAAATACTTCCATTGATCTATAAAAGCTCATAGGGAAGGAGATTGTAGCTGAGGGAACTATCCCATTTCATTAGAAAGAACTATTTTATCTGCAATGGATGTGCATGCACTCATGTATTTAAGTGTATGTGTGTGACTGTGTATCTCCACTGTGAAACTAAAATAAGCTAAATTACCATGGTCCCTTATTTTTCTTGTCCAGGCTAGTGTTAAAGTCCTTTCTGCGAACCAGTTGATAAAATGAAGAGATTAGTAAATTCTAAAGTAGATTATTGCAAACGCATCATAGCATTTCCCTGTTTTAGAAATGCACGTAATCTGAAGAGTTAAAAATACGTAACCAACTATATTAAGATTTTTGAGGATAATGTATTTTCTGGAGAAGCAAAGGAAGTTGGCAGTAACAAAATCTACTTCAATTTCTTCAATTCTTGGCAAAACAATGTAAGAACATATTGCAAAATGTTCTACCTGATGAGTTCCAATGTTCAATTAACTAATTTCTATTCCCACTGGATAATTTGAATCACTGGATCATTTTTACGGCCAGTTTCAAGTTCTTTTCTTCCTCATCATTATGATTAAAACTGAAGTCTTTGATATGACCATGATTTTGTTAATAAAAGAGTTGGAGGGATTCCTAAGCAGAAATCCAATCTATGCTTTCACCCTATCTATTTGTGGAGCTCTATTCTGTTTTCAAAAATGCCTCCTTTGGTTGAAGAGTTCATATGCTGCTGTTCATTCTGGCACCTAGAAATGCTTCAATATTGGAATGTTCTTTTTTCCTTGTAACCTTAATAGCTAGTGCATCCTATTGTCTTCTGCATCCTTACCAGAAAGGAGGAACCTATAGCATTTGAACCTTAACAATGTAATCTGAGTTCATGATCACAGCCTCAGACCAGCCCATATCAGAATGATTGGAAAGGATCTCTTCAGGATCCTTGGTTTCCTGAAAACAAGTGACTTGTCAGAATAATGATGCTGCATGAATCACTGTGATACATGGTTTTAAACAAAGATGGTACAGGAAGCCTCACAATGATTCTAAAATTAATTTGAAAAAGGCCTAGCAGAAAACACTGTGAAATGATTTATTTTGTGGAGAATTTGGTTTAAATCATTGTACTTTCCTACATCTCTTTCAAAGGATTTGAGTACATTTAGAAAATGTTATACTGATCAACAGGAAGACTCCACACAGATGATCTCAATTAAGTCTTATTTTTCCTCCTTGATGTAATTACTCTGTAGGAGGAGCTGGCAAGTTGAAAACACAGAAAACATCAAGGCTTTCAGATTTTCCCTCCATATCTACAGAAGAAACAGTGATGCGGCTGGGCTGGCGGATGACTCACAGCAGTGACTGAGTGTGTTCAGGGCTGTGCCATCAGCAGAACCTCCAGGGAAGAGCCACAGTGCTCAAGAGCTGGCCAACATTTAAAACTTCTGATGGTATATATATGTTTAAAGATTTATTTATTTTTATTGCAAAGTCAGATATATAGAGAGGAAGAGAGACAGAGAGGAAGCTCTTCCATCCGTTGATTCACTCCCCAAGTGACCGCAACGGCTGGTGCTGCACCAATCCAAAGCCAGGAGCCAGGAGCTTCCTTCAGGTCTCCCACAAGGGTGCAGGGTCCCAAGGCCTTGGGCCGATCTCAACTGCTTTCCCAGGCCACAAGCAGAGAGCTGGATGGGAAGTAGAACTGCCGGGATTAGAACTGGCGCCCATATGGGATCCCGGGGTGTTCAAGGCGAGGACTTTAGCCACTAGGCCATGCTGCCGGACCCCCGATGATATATTTAAATCTACTTTTATAGAACAAAGAACTGAATAAAAAATGCCAAAATTTGTGGAGAAAAGATAAACATTGTCATTTAAGTTTAAAAAAAAACCCTATGTGATAGAAGCACTGACCTTGAAGAAAAACAATCAGTTACTTGAAAGTGAGCACAGTGTACAGACAGGTGATGATGTCACTAAAAATGCAACTATCTCCTGGGCTGCACCAGGACAGTTTCACAGCCCTTACACAGTCAAGGTGTGTGTGTATGTGTGTGTGAGAGAGAGACATAGAGAGAGAGAGGAGCTAGGCAAGGCCAATTGAAGTCCCTTCACCCCGGAGACCAAGACATGTACTGTAGAGACCAACCATGTCCTGTCTAGAAAGAGGTGAGTAAATTGGGGATGGGTACTATAGAGAAGGACTGACAAGAGAAGTAGTCAGAGGATTTTTGAAATTGGGAGAAACTGAACAAATCACACCTATAATTCTTTTATAATCTCATGATTTTTCAGAGAAAGGAAAACAGGCTTCTGACAAACATTTTCAGGTATTTTTAAGGCTTCCAAATAAAAGAGAGAGTAGACCCCACCCACACTTCTACCTCTGACACAGAACAACGACTAAAGCATAAAAAGGTGGAGACTTTGTTCTGCACAATAATGAATCCTGAGTGCCCCCTCCTCTCCCTTCCCCTCTGCACCTGGGCTCTGCTGATGCTCTAGCTGTGGGTCGGAAGGCATCATTCAGGAAGGCTAGATTGTGGCCACCAACTTCTACCTGACCTAGAGACATATTTCCACTGAAAAACCTTCCATGGGCAGTCCTTACTTTTCATAAGGTCCATTGTTTAGACTATTTTTCTGGGTGTCATTTGTAGGACTCCCCAGTATGAGTATGCCCACCTCAAGAGGTTCCCAAGATCACTCATTGACAATATAAAATCATTTTCTGTATAAATATACATGCAAGGAGTTTTCAAGGAGTTCATGGAAGCTCTGCATATATTATGAAAAAGCTATGCATGAATCTCAAAAACACATCAGAATGATGTTATGTTCACACGCACACAGAGAAAAACAGGGAGGGAGGGAAGGAGAGACGGAGAGAGAGAGAGGCAGAATGTGCTTTCAAGTTGCCAGTTCACCCCAGAATGTCCACAGAAGCCATAATACAAAAACAGAGTTGAAACTGGGAGCTAGAAATCCTTTCCAAGTCTCCCATGAAAGTGGCAGGAGCTTAATCATTTGAGCCATTAGTTGCTGCCTCCCAGGGTGCACGTCAGGAAGAAGCTGGAGTTGAGAGAGACAGGAAGGAATCCAGGTACCCTAATGCTGGGGCATCCTGTTATCTTAACTGCTAAGCCAAAGGCCTACCCTTAAACTTATCTTTTAATTCCATGAACTTTTAAAAATATCCTCATGAATTATTTAAACACATTTAATCAGATCAAAGCCATATGAAGTTTCTCCAGACAGTCATCGGTAGATGCAGTCCCACCCTGGCCATGTGGCAGATGGTTCTGTGCAACGCATGATAGCAGAGGGCTCCTGAGGGAAGAAGGGAACACACAATTCAAAGCGGTTGACTATGGATGGTTTCTTCACTGTTGTCGGTAATTGTAAATTACTGTTGTTCTCATCTTTCTTGTTAAATGGGTTTATCTAATAGTTTACATAGTCTAAACTGACCTTTACAAAAAGAAATGTGGCTTAATAAGTCTCATACAGAGCAATTACAGTTTGAAGACACTACTAGTAAAGAAAGCAAAGGAGGACTTTGAACTCTCTCGGCCAAACTTTGCAGGTAAGAAAACAGTGACAATCCAATCCCATCTGTCAAGAAGCCAGACAAAAGAGAAAGGAAAAGAAGGGGGTGATCTCAGAATACTGTGACATGCAGAATCATAGTTTATAAGGAAAAAGCTAAACTTGTCCTGAAGGGCATATGGAGTTTTAAGATTATCAGTCAATAATGGAACACTTTAGTAATCTATAAACAAACAGATATGTATATCTGGGTTTTCAAGTTCCAAAATATTTTATCAACAGGTTATATCATAAAAACATTTGAAGTGTGTTTTTGCTTCTAAATTTTTAAAAAATTTCTGCTCATTCTAATTGCTGAAAGCTTGGAAATGCAAGACAGCATCAAAAATAAGACAAGGGTCCAATGAGATGGCTCAATTGGCTAATCCTCCCCTTGTAAGCAGTGGGATCCCATACAGGCATAGTTCATGTCTTGGCTGCTCTACTTCCCTTCTAGCTCCCTGCTTCTGGCTTGGGAAAGCAATAGAGTATGGCCCAAAGTCTTGAGACCTTGTATCCACATGGGAGACTTGGAAGAAGCTCCTGACTCCTGGTTTTGGATCAACTCAGCTCTGGCTGTTGCAGCCATTTGGGGAGTGAACAGATGGAAGATCTTTCTCTCTGTCTCTCCTTCTCTCTGTTTATCAGCCTTTCCAATAAAAATAAATAAATTAAAAAAAAAAAGAGGAGAGACAGAGGAGGACCTTCCATCCGTTGATTCACTCCCCAAGTGACTGCAACGGCCGGTGCTGAGCTGATCCAAAGCCAGAAGCCAGGAACTTCTTCCAGGTCTCCCACACTGGTGCAGGATCCCAAGGCTCTGGGCCAGCCTACACTGCTTTCATAGGGCACAAACAGCGAGGCAGCTGGATGGGAAGCGGGGCTGCTGGGATTAGAACCAGCGCCCATACGGGATCCCAGTGCTTGCAAGGTAAGGACTTTAGCTGCTAGGCCACCAAGCTGGGCCCGTAAATATTAAAAAAAAAAAAAATAATAATATCACCCACATTCTTACTATCCCCAAATAGACACCTTAGTATTTGGTGAAGTGTCTCTTCTATCATAACTAGTTCATATAAAATGACTTTCAGGGAAAGTGGCTGAACCTAGAGGAACAAAAGAAAAACTCTCTGAAATACTGTGTTCCACTCTGGGTCATTGTGTCCAGTGTCCCTGAATCCAAGAGCTATGTCAGGAATGCAGACTTAGCCCTGGATTCAAACATCTGCCAAACAAATTTGGGATGTTTCGCTTTACATGGGGGTGATCTCAGTCTAGGTTATTATGTGGGAGTCATCTACAAACCCCTATTATTGAGTAAAAGAAGACATGTGTGGCAACTCATGCTATCCTAATTTTTACATTAGTTGGCTAAACCATCAGTGACATGGTAAAGAAATCGCTTAGACTCCCCAGCTGTCAGGGAGCAGGCCTGCTCTGGAGTGCAATAATCCCTTGGAATTTGGAGCATGTCCATCACATGCCTTCTTTTAGGATGGGAGCAACAGTTGTGGGTCCTGCAAGCACAGAGCCAGCCCTGGCTAATGTCAGCGCTGACACGTCTCTCATTACAGAAACCACCCTCAGTCTCACACACTGAAGCTCCTCCACGACTTTGCTCTTCATCCCCGCAGTAAACCATCACTGGTATTTGAAATAATCTTATCACCCTCAGAAATAACTTCTGACAATGTGACTTGAAGCAGAGTTTTACCATGGATTTGGCATGATTTCCATTTCTATCCAATGCGAGATGCATCATTTTCCCCAAAAGTTACGCTTTCACCTAAATGAGAAACAAGACTTCTTCTGTAATTTGGATGTCATATCTAAACTAGAGGACACAGAACCAAATCACTATTTTTATCTCCCTCACTTCTTAGGCCTCCATTGTATGAGTAATTCCCTACTCATGCTCTGCTACATACACAGTTGCCTGTTTTGTTGTCCAGTGCTCAGGGTAGAAGAATTTTTACACATAGAAAGGCTGTAGAATGCAAAGCCTATGTTTAAATATCATGCTTTTCTATGGCAGCTTTTAAATAGGATCCAATTTTAAAGTATTTCATTTACACTCATATTTTTAAAAGATATTTTCTGTCTAGGCTTTGGACTGCTTTTCAGGGTTGTAGATGGATTTGCTCAAGATCATTGCAGACAAATACATCCTGATGATAACCCAAGCTGGTGTCAGGCATGTAGTTGATGTTGAATTAAGCTAATTGACTCATTCTGGATCTAAAGCAACAATCTTAACCCCTACAAATTAAATCCATTTAAAAAAAAAACCTTAAACATCAAAATCTTCAGGCTATTTTTTCCCTTTTGAGTATTTTCTGATGTGGGCTTGAAGTAACAGAATAAATATACAATAGCAAAATAACTCTACCTGCCAGCATAATTATTTGCATGAATATATTAATTCACAGAGGGTGAAACAGAGCCGGACAAGGATTACAGGAGTTCCAGGGGCCAACACCTCTTTAGTAACATGTAACCTTTATTTATTTTAATGAGTGTCATAATCAAGTACTAGATAATAATGATTCTTAGCTTTTCTCTTTCTTCTTTACTACTTTTGTCATCTGACCTTTATGAAGCTCATAAAAATTCATATACTTTTGGACCCGGCGGTGTGGCCTAGTGGCTAAAGTCCTCGCCTTGAACGCCCCGGGATCCCATATGGGCGCCGGTTCTAATCCCGGCAGTTCTACTTCCCATCCAGCTCCCTGCTTGTGGCCTGGGAAAGCAGTCGAGGACAGCCCAATGCATTGGGACCCTGCACCCGTGTGGGAGACCCGGAAGAGGTTCCTGGTTCCCGGCTTCGGATTGGCACAGCACCGGCCATTGCGGCTCATTTGGGGAGTGAATCATCGGACTGAAGATCTTCCTCTCTGTCTCTCCTCCTCTCTGTATATCTGACTTTGTAATAAAAATAAATAAATCTTCAAAAAAAAATAAAAAATTCATATACTTTTTCCTACATAATAAGATCTTATTTTATACTACTAACATTATTCTTCCAAATATGTGCTTATGATTATTATTTGCTACATATAATTATTTCAAGTATAGATTCACAAAAAATAAAAAGCTCAAATTCATCCACAGTTATTAAATGACCTGGAAGGATAATTAAGAACCAGATTTAAGTACCTCCCCCTTTGTTTCAAAAACTGTCCAGGAAGCATCATTTACATTGTGACATTGTCAAGCAGCAAGGAAGCAGATGCAGAGGTATGGTTATATGAAGAGAAAGATATCATATGAGAGTAAATGATAGGAAGGCGGTCATCTAAGATTGTTTTAGGTTTCAGGTTTTTAATACTGTATATAATTTTTTGGCCCCAGTATTGAAGAAAATGGCACTTGTTTCCAAGATGGTCCTCTAGTCCAGAGTTGGATTGGGATTGGGACATCAGAGATTTCAACTAAAATGTTCACTTCTTTCCAAGGCAATTCCATGGAAATTCCCAAAGACATGATTGGGAAGATGAATCCCTAGAAACTTAAATGCTCTAACTCTGGGAGGATGGTTAGAATGCAAAACAAAGTCTAAAAAAACCCCCAAAACAGTAGAGGGAAAACTGGTTTTCTCTTCTACAATACCAGACAGCAGTGAAGAGAAGACAGTGCCTTTCATCTGACCTGCCTCCCCTACAACAGGGAAGAGGTACCTTAAGTGCTAGACAAGTTTATCTGAAAATCCTTTTGGCTTGGATTCATTAGTTTAAAAGTATTACCTAATTACACACACACACACACACACACACACACACACATATATATGATGGAATATATATAGTATGGTGATATTATTATTTAGCACCACAAATAGATGAGTTTAGAAGACATAAATGCACCAAACATATGATTCTGACTTTCTCAGACATCAACTAATGAATCTATTTCATAAGCCAACAAAAGATTGGCACGGACTGACATGAACACAGTGAGATCAAATAGAGAACATAGTCTTCCTGCCTGTGGCTCCTGGTTTCTTGGCTGGTATGTGATCTTGTCTAATCCCTGATTCATGTCCATCAGTTGAAGAGGCTACCTAATTAGAACACCTGTGTACTCATGAAGGCATGGAATTTAGTGTCACAACCTAGACTGTGTAATAGCTAACTCTATGGTCTTCCAAGGAACCACAGTACAAAGTAAGAGACCCAGGAGCAGTAACAAAACCTTCTTGCTGAAGAAGTCCAAAGACAAAAAGTAAAACAGAGGGCTTTGCCTAGCAAAGGAGATAAGAAGTACTGGAAGGAATATATCATGGTGGATAAACTTCTTGAGTTCTAATAAAATGTATCCATCATGCATCATCCCCTTAATTTACCCTTAGAACACTGTGCTGTGTCCTTGCACTGCCCCCTGCTTTCCCAGCCCTTCCTTCTTTACCTCGATGGTGTACTGCTCAAAGATGCGCAGCTGCAGGAAGATGTCTAGTTTGATCTTTCTCTCATGGAACAGCTCCTCCATCTGCACCTGGGCATCATCCAACTGCTGCAAGACTGACTCAATGTGGCTGATGGAACTACTGTGCGGCGTCTTATTGTTGGACACTGCTGAGTCTCTGTGGCAGAGCAGGGAAGAAAGAAAAAAGGAGAGGTTTGGCTGTGCTAAAAGTAACAGAAGATGGGCCTTCCTCACCTGAGCAAGGTAGGTGTGAATCAGGTGAGTCATTCATTCAAAGAAATTATCAACTCTTATTGTGAGTCCATTTAGTAGGTGTACCAAAGACACATGCTCTCTTTCAGGTTCACAGCTCTGCATTTTCAAGACTAGCTGTTCTTGTATTTCTCAAAGAGAATTGAAAAAGAGATCAAAGGAGATAAAGAAAAAACATATGGTAAAAGGCTGTACAAAGTAAAATATTAGATAACTTGAATGGTTTTATACATATATATGTAGTCTAACATGCATGGTCTTCATATACACACAAACATATAACATGCAAGGGTAGACAAAGGCAGATATAAATAACCTTCATAGCTTTACCTCACAAGATTGCTAAAATTAGATGCTTTCATTTGGGTGAAAACTATTCATTTACTTCACAATGCCATATTAAGTTTAGAGGCAAAATAACACATTACAGAGGCTTCAAGCTGTAGTTAGGAAAACATGAGGTCTGTAATCCATGGGCCTGGATTAGATCCTCAATCAGCAATATAGGATCTGGGGGCACTAGGAAACCAGCTCCCCTGGACCACAGGTACCTTACTTGTAACCTGGATTTTTAAATGTCTTTAATGCTCACTCCACAGCTTACTGTTAAAGAAGACACTGCCTGTGAACTGTGATGCATAGTGTGCTGCTGAATGATCAATCCTGAAAGGACACAGGGAAGTACCCAGTGCCGACTGGGGCATATGTCTAACTCCAAGACTAAAGATGAGGCCACAAGAGGGCTGGAGCAAACCAACGAAGGCCTCACAGAGGGTGAGATCTGATTTGGGGGGTTTAAAGAAACTCGTAAACATGGTCAAGTTGTTTGGGGGTGTGCTCTTTTGGACACACTGTCACTGGGAAGAACCAGGAGATAATCGGCTTGACTTGCTCAGAGAAGCTGGATGGTGATCAGAGGTCCAGAGCGAGCACTAGGATAGGAAGCCTATAAAGGTTATGAAGTTTAGATTTTATGTGTCCATGAGTATGCTGGGGCCCTAACTAACTCGCATCTTCATTACCTTGTGACGTCTTGGTTTCTTACATGATTTAAGAAATCAGAGGATAAAACCTTTTACCTCTTTAAGTAGGCTTTCTGAAGTTCAAGTACTTTGAACCTGTTCTTATTTCAGAAACAATAGCATCTGAACTCACACTTTCTCTTCCTGAAGATAGCAAAGTGGCAGATTGTCAAGAATCTCTCCCTCTATGATTCAGAGAGCACGCAGTTGTATCTGGGCATGAAAATGCATGAGCCCTACCCATATTATTGCATGAACATCTCCCACCATAAAGCTTTTCTCTTTTATTGGATTTTATGGCAGAGATGGGAATCTACACAAGAGTCAGGGTAGTGGAGAAATGAATGGACACAACTGGCTGTTGGTCACAAACTCAGAGTATCCTTTAAAATCCACAGAACTAAAACGTACAGAACAATCATCAACCACATTGTTGCCTTCACCATCACCAAACAGTCTTAAGCCTTTAGGGACTGCAAGGTTGGCAATCATTAAGAGCAAATGGCATCTCCACAGGCCCAGCCCCACAGAGTGAAGCCAGTAAAGCCTTTGAAAAGTATCTCAAGAGACAGCACCAAGTACTAGAGCTGACAGGCCTCCAAGAAGAAAGCCCTTATTACATGACAAAGCAGCTGCAGCCCAGAGAGTCTTGGAATTTTCTTCAGAAAATGATGGTGGAGTTTCCTAGGAAATCAGACTACACTGTCAGTGCATTACATATTCATGAAGATGAACTGAGGGAAGATGGGAAAGAGGCTGTCTTATTAGTGTGTGATGGAAGAACTCAGAACATCTCATGCACATGTTTAGAATAGAAATTATTAATTTCCAAGAGAAAAGTGTGCCAGAGCTTTCTCAAGGTAATTTGTCCTTGTTTATTTAATTGGACAACTGGTGTGAAGGAAAAAAAAATAATCCTCTCCGATTGAAACAATTCCCCCAGGTCCGAGGTTAGTTTGCTGATGAGATTATTTTTGCCTGCAGTTGGCAGAGGTCCCAGCACTCAGTGATTTTAGAGTAGGAACAAGTCCCTGTGGGGACTATCATTAGCACCATCAGTTCCTATTTACACACTACCTGGGCACGAGACTGGCTGGTGAGGGCTTGCTCAAGGTTTCATGACACTTGATCTGAGGGGCTAGTGCCAGTGCAGGAAGCTAGAGACCAATGCCAATGGAAATAAGGTGATCATCTGGGCAACTTGAAGTGAATGGAAGGTTTTGGATAGAATTTTCCTTTGTAGTTATGTTTGTTTATGAGGACACAGAAGGGCAACAAAGAATAGAGGGAAGGTCCTTTGCAAGTCTTGGAGAACCAGAAGGGATAACATCATACATTCTCCACATCCCCTCTGGGCCAAAGCTGAATGTCAACCAACGGGACCTGCAAGGCACTGGAGCTCAGAGGTAACACAAAACCACTGCCTGGGATCCCATTCCAAAGAACGCTATATTCCACAATATCAATTTCTCCACATGGCCAAATGTGCCATATTTTTAATGAAGCTTTTTTTTTGGTTATTGAATTTCATTAATTTTTCCTCATATTTATGTTAATTATTGATTGTCAAATAATATCTTGAATGATAAATGATGCTTTGAAGCATCAGAGCTTTTCCATAGACTATTTTATTCTTAACTCAAGTTGGGTATGGCGCAGGCATTTTTATATCTTACGGATGAAGAGACTGAAATTCACACAAGACCACAAAGTAGGTTGAGGCTAAGTCAAGACTGGGGTGTGACTTATCTGGAGCTAGCCCGAGGCATTTCCCACTGGGAAGCACTGCCCATGCTGACCTGGCCTCGCTGGGCTCCCCTAGGGAGGGAGGCGCTGACCTGAGCTGCTGGATAAGGTCTTCGCCTTCCTTGATGACATTGAGCGTGGCATCCAGGGTGGCGGTCTGTTGTTGTTGGAACTGCTTGATCAGTTCCTGGACCGCATCGACAGAATCTGCACAGACATCCTCCAGCATCTCCTTCTGCAGGTCTTCCATCCATGTCCACAACTGTTGGGGAGAGAGCACACACTTGGCTCAGGGCAGGCAAGAAAGGGCCAGGGCTGGGGTGATGGCAAGGAAGCCAGGACTCAGCCACTGCCGACCCCAACCTCAAGCAGCCAGTGCAAGGTTAGACTATCATCGGCATACCCAGTGGTCAGTTTGTACTTTCAGATTCACAACCATTACCTAATTTTGCTAAATGTACACCATTATTACTGGCACCCCAATATTTAATAACTGTAACTATAGTGTAATTTAGGGAAACCTATAGATACTACAAATATGTTCTTTTTTTAATTCTTTGAATTTTGTTTGCTTGAAAAGCACAATGAGACAATGGGGGAGAGAGAATGAATCTTCTCTGCTGGTTTACTCCCCAAACAGCCATAATGACTAAGGCAAGGACAGGCAGCAGGCTGGAACTCCATCCAGGTTTCCCACTGGGTGGCAGGAACCTCAGTACTTGAGCGATCTTATGCGGCTTTCCCAGGCATATTAGTGCAGAACTGGATGCTCTGAGGTAAGATGCTGGCGTTGCAAGGGATGGTTTCACTGTGTGCCACAGCAGATGTGGTCTTCAGAATATGCAGATCCCTTATCTTTGAAAGGAAGACAGGACACTTGAAAGGACAAATATTAGTGAATCTTCCAGAAAAGAACAAAGAGAAGGCTCTATATACTTCCTTTAGGCAGCCAGATTTTGATTTCTAAAAATGTATCATAATATTGCAAATTTACAGAAAAGAATGTGATGTAACAGAATCAAATGAAGATTAATTAGGCTAATTAAGGATAACCTATACTATGTAAAACTATTTTTGCTCCCTTCAGGATTGTGAGGTTGGTTAGAAAGTTGAATACTACAGATGTAGTTTATCTTAATTTCATGAAAAGTACAAGATATTTCCCCATGTTGTTTGAGATCATGAAGTGTAACCAGGAAGACAACCCTGATAAGACAACTTTAAAAGCATGAATGACAGTGTTTAACAGAACAAGTACTGGGAATGATGAGTTGAATTGACTTACTGAAAACTCACCATTGACAGCTACTCCTCACGTTGGAAATATGTCTCCATTGGCCTGCCATATGGCTCTCATTCACTTTTGACTTCTCATTCACTGAGAATTTTCATAAATGATGGAAGCTGAGTGTAGTGTTTGTCTGAAGCCAGGTATCTTTACCCAGATAGAAGGAAAAACAAGACCAAGGCTCTTCCAGGAGAAAGTCAGTAAGGACAGATTGTTGGAAGAGCCAGGGGTATGGATCTGTTTCACCTATAGCTCTCAGTACCTTGGGTGAATCACTATATTCTATGCTGAGAAGTGCATAAAATAAGCTCATTTCCTTCTGATGTTTCCATGATAAAAACACAAATACATATCTACTTCAAGACATTATTTCATCTAGTTGTTTCTCAGTATGATAAAGGCATGGAATGGCCTCTGCAGTAACAGGTAAACAAAGAGATAGTCTTCAAGACTTTGAACAAGTTATTCTTTGTTCTTCAGATAGGAGAGGTCCTGAGTGTGGCAGAAGAGGCTGGATTATCAAGAAGCTGAACAGACCCTGTAGGTGGAGAATAAAGAACTACAAAGAACATCTTTCTGATATAGATGAATAATCTCTTGAGCTTCTCTCTTCTGGTAATAGAAAATAGGAGGGATAAGATTTGCCCTCTTCACTTCCAACATGAGGAGGCTTGAAAGAGTCACTTATTAACATTTTAAATAAGCTTACAGTATTATTAATAAGGCAATAACATTGTTCTGACTACCACAGGAAATACAAATTATTATTCAGTGTCCCTGTCTCTTATAAATTGCAAATACACTTGTAATGAGTTCCATTTATCTCCTTTCCAAATTCTATTACTTACGAGATTTATCTGCATAATCTTGGGTAAATTAACTATACTTTCTGCAGCTCAGTTTCCTCACCAGTAAAACAAGCATAACAATAACACTCCCTAATAGTTTCTGAAAATATTACAAGTTATTATGTGCATAAATATAAAAATAAGTATACGTCTATATTTAAAATCTGCATTTGGTCCTTCTAGATACTGGGTTGAGGCTTTCTTTTTGTTTTTTTGTACTTTGTTCTAGATATTTGTGGACAGCCTAGAGAGTGGAAAGTCTAGATATTCCCAAAATAAAAGAGAGATGGAAATCTTCTCTTCATTCAAGAAAAGAAAAAGACTCAACTGAGGACAGGCATTGGGAAGGCACTGCAACTGAAGACTAATTAGAGGGGCTGGCACTCACTGTTATAGGAATAAGATGGGAAATGAACTTACAGGTATTTTGAAGATTGTACTTTATTTAAAATAATTCTAAGTGTCATCCTTAACTTAAAGGCCCTCATAAGTCGACAGATGTTTTCCTTCTTTCTCAATAAATATGTGAACACCTCTGATGTGGATGTAAGGAAGAAAGACAGTCTCTTTCCTTTTCTATCTGATCCGGCAGTAAACTGTAGGACCAGACAGAACTGCCAAGAAGGATGACGTTTGCTGAGAACATCTGAAGATCCACGCTGGCCTCTGAAGTCAGTGTCACTAGGACAGTATGTATGCCTGCCTCTAAGATATTCTTTGATGAATGAATTGAAATATGCTTTCTCAGATTTCTGTTCACATAGTTTCTATTACAGAGAAACTTTTATTAAGGTAGAATTTGAACTTACCACTAGGGAAAAACCAGCTAAGAGAGAAACATACCAGATGCTGCTTGGTCTGGTAGTTACAGACCAATTAAGGAAAGAAAGTGAGCTGCTTTACCTTTCAGAGGTCAAACAAAAGTTGCTGGTGACTGAAGAGAAGACTGATGGAAAGGTAGGAAGATAGCACGAGAGAAAAAGGGTTAATGACCACCAAGAGGGACAGGAGTTCCTTAGTGAATTTGAAATCTACTCATGATAAATCTTGATTCTTCCCTGTCTGGCTCTGTGGCTTTGGGAAAATTATATTACTCCTACTTCTTCACATAAAAAAAGATTTATTTTTATTTGAAAGTCAGGTTTTACAACAAGAGAAAAGATAGTGAAAGAAGGTCTTCCATCAGCTGGTTCATTCCCCAAATGGCCGCAATGATCTGAGCAGAGCTGATCCAAAGCCAGGAGCCAGGAGCTTAACTTCCCAGTCTCCCATATGTATGCATGAGCCCAAGTACTTGGGCCATTTTCCCCGGCCGTAAGTAAACAGCTGGATCAAAACTGGAACAGCCAGGACACACACCAGCACCAAGAATGGCTGCTGGTGCTAGCAGGTGGAGGATCAACTTGCTATACCATCACACCACTCCCTTAGTGCTTCACATTTAAGATGAAATGTGTGTGTGTGTGTGTGTGTGTGTGTGTTGTTTCTTTAGCTTGTCTCTGAGATCTTCCCAGTGCTAGCATGCTACAATTTTTCTTCAGAAGCTGATGTGCATGTGTGCGTGTGGGGGGAGGGGAGCGGGGAATAAAAGGATAATAATGCAAATGTTTCTCTGTTAAAAAATCGCAGGTGTCTCATAAAACAAGTGTTCTGGATATATTCCTAGGAGTGCTATTGCTGGATCATATGGTATGTTGAATTTGAGTTGTTTGAATATTCTCCATACTGATTTCCATAGAGGCTGTACCAGCCTGCAGCCCCACTAGCAGTGGAGTAGGGATCCCTTTTCCCTGCAACCTCGCCAATAAGTGTTGTTGGTGCTTTTATTCATGTGGGCCAGTCTTACTGGCGTTAGGTGGTACCTCATTGATGTTTTAATTTGGATTTCCCTTATTGCCAGGGAACTTGAGCATTTTTTCATATGTTTATTTGCCATTTGGGTTTGTTCCTTTGTGAAGTGTTTGCCCATTTCCCGTGCCCATTTCTTGAGTGGCTTGTTTGTTTTGACATTTTGGTTGTTTTGTAGCTCTTTGTATATTCTGGAGATCAGCCCTCTATCACCTATGTCGTGTGCGAAGATCTTCTCCCATTCTGTGGGTTGCCTTTTTACTTTGTTGATTGTTTCTCTAGCTGTACAGAAGCTTCTTAGTTTGATGAGGTCCCAATTGTTTATTTTGGTCTCGATTTCTACTGCATTTGGAGTCTTTTTTAGGAAGTGAGGGCCTACCCCTAATAAAAACATGGAAGCAACCAAAATGCCCATCAACAGAGGATTGGATAAGAAAGCTATGGTTCATCTACTCCATGGAATACTACTGAGCTATTAAAAAAAACAAAATGCAGTTCTTTGTGGCCAAATGGGCCAAACTGGAAACCATAATGCTAAGGGAAATGAGCCAATCCCAAAAGGTTAAATACCACATGTTCGCCTTAATTTAAGATGATATGATGTTATGTATAACATGCTATGTTTTGAATGTTATATGTTGTGTATAAACTAAAATTGAAGTATAGGTGAGGTGGTCACAGAAGGTGGCTGGGAACTCGCATTTATCTTTAACATATTGGTTACTCATTACTATGTCAATTAATTCCATAATGATGTAAATTTTGCTGATGGTATGTTGGAGCTTTCAATTGACTGGGATGATACTCTGCTGGCTCTGTCTTCAGACCAGAGAGGGTATACCTAAGAAGCCGTTGAACTTGACTGGACAATAAGATGTTGGACTCTAGGTTTGGTATACGCTTGCAATGGGGGAATCTCAACTGAACTTGAGCTTGGTTATGCAACAAGGTGGAGGAATCCACCATGGTGGGAGGGTTTGGGGAGGGGTGGGGAGAACCCAAGTACCTATGAAACTGTGTCACATAATACAATGTAATTAATGAAGTTAAATAATAAATAATTAAAAAAAAATCGCAGGTGTGACTTTGATACCAAAGTTCAGAGCTCCCAACAAGTTTGAGGACAGCTATTAGAGCAAGAGAAGATACTATGTAAACCTGGGAAGCTTGAATACAGAGCTGCTTGAAATCCTGTGAAACTTTACACATACAATCACCACTTGGTGAAGGCAAACTTAAACTGCAAGCTCACAACTTGGAATAAATACCTTTGAGACTTAGTACCATAAAGCAGCCAGAAATAAACATGGGTATTGCTAAGCTATGAGTAATAGGTCAAACTTCCACTTCTCATGCCATAATTTTCCTGCTATCTGAGATCCCTATATGTGTCCTCTGTGTGTGTTCAGCTGACTGAGTCCTGAAGAACGTGCCTGGATGGCTCTGAATGGAGTGCAAATTAGAGAGATCCTTCTAAGACCGATTTACCTTTGACCAGGCAGCCCCTGAGACCCAGTCAGCATGGTTTCACACTGCAAGCTCCCACAAGCTATTGACTGCCAGAATGAATGAAGTCATCAAAAGGAGTGAGTGAGTCAGCTTGACAGCAGCCAGCATTTTCTTCTTACTGTCCTTCATTTTGGTTTTTCTCCCCTTTAGGAGCCCTCTTTATCCACTACTTAGTACCTATATTACAACTCATTAGCACTGTACCTTCTCCACTAACCCGCTACCTTTCCCACCCCCAGAAAGTATTCAAGCACAGCCATTTCTAGATTCTCTCCTCTCAATGCAAGAGCACCTATACTGCAATATCCTCTCTTGGGTCCTGTGCTTTACTGCACAGTGACTGCCTGGTCCATGCTTTGCATGTTCTTTCTCTCAGAGATCACGTTAGGCTGTGACCGAAAAGTTACATATACAAAAGAATGGACACAAGTTGAGAATTCTTTGGTCCTGTCATTTTAGGAATGGGTTGTTCATTGGTTTAGTCTTCTGTTGTCATTTTACTGGGATGTTCTTCACATTTGCCTTTGGTTTTGGTAGGTGCTATTCCTCTTTTCTGTCAAGAGAACTTCTTGAAGTATCATTTGTAGGGCAGGTTTGGAAGAGGCAAATTCTTCTAGCTTTTCTTTACTGTGGAAGAATTTTATTTCATTTTCAAAGACAAAAGAAAGTTTTGCTGGATATGTTATCCTAGGCCGACAATTTTTTTCTTTTAGAATCTGGAATATGTCACTCCATTCTTTTCTTGCCTGTAGAGTTAGTTTCCTGTGATTTGGTATCATGACTTTTCATTTAAGGGGATGTTTAGTAGCTGTGTAATGGATCTAGTAACATGTCATTTAACTTCATGGTATTGTAAATTTCTTCTTTCTATTGTTGATTTTGAATCATGACTTTTCATTTAAGGAGATGTACAGTAGCTGCGAAATTGAGCCTAACATTCAGATGTGAGGATATAGTGTGGTATGCGTTTCTACTTCCAGAGAAAGATGGACTTAAAATGAAACTGTTTACTATATCTTGACAATAGGTTTCTGGACTCTCTGCCAGTGTCTATGCCCGCAATGATGGACATAATTCTGAGTATGAAGAACTATATGTTAGTAATGATATAGAGGAACTGGGGGGGAGGGAATTGGGGAGGGGATAAGGGAATATGAAACTGTATTATAAAATAATAACAATAATAAAATGTATTAAAAAAACAAGTTGAGAATTCTGAAAATCTTGAGAGTTTAGGGAGCTTTTCAATTAGCTACATAAGGATAGCCCTGGGAGTGAAACCAGTGAGTTCAGAAACGACCAGCTCACAATCCCTATCCTGCTTGCATAGGGCAATTGAGAAAGGCAGGAAAGGAGGAGTAAGAGAAGAGAGAATACAGGAGGTCTGTAGATGTAACTAAGCTTATGGTTGTAGGCATGGTTAAGGAAAGAGGTCACTTTACGTCACCACTTTCCTTCTGCTGATTGTTCTGTTTGTAAAATTCTGGCAGCCACTCTGCTAGCACAATTGATTGACCCCTCAAGGGAAGTTGAGGGAGCACCATTTCCACAGGGTGAATTTCTGTCTCCCCCATTTGGAAGAGATCATTTTTCTTTGGCAGTGGCCACCGGCTTTCATTTCTTAAATAACTACCAGGAGAGTATGGCAATTGAAATAGGGGATGAAGCTGTTTTTTCTGGAGATTGTCATCCTTTCTGAAGACTGATTTAGCTTTGGCTTCAGGATAGCAGGTGGAGGAACACACACACACACCCCTCTATGTAGATGTGTTTGTGGGGTGTGTGTATGTTTCACCTATTTGAGCAGGAAGCGGTAATGACAAAGTGATTTGACAGGGTGAGAAACAAACAGAAGTGCGCAATTAAGTAAGCTATTTAACACAGAGCTGAGGTTGGTTACCTGGCCATATACCTTAATTAGCTCATCATATTTTTACTACAAAAATAACTAAGAATTAAAATTTTGAAAATGCAGTGAATGTAGCATTTCCATAGAAATAAAACTCTGACTGGACTATCTCTGCACAGCATATGACACTTGCTACAAAGGCCTTCTCCCTGGACAAAGAATGAAAACCTGGGTCAGTGCTTCTCCCTATACCTTCTCATCCCTGCAGGCTAGCAAATAGAGTGGGTGTCCTCTTGGCCTCAGGCAAAAAGAAAACATTTCAAAGCTGACCACAATTTGTACTTAGAAGCTAAGGCTGTGGATGCATGAGATAGTCCCAGTCACGTGTTCGTCACCTCACTTTACAGAGTAACTCTTCTCTCTAGGCAGGGTTGTAAAATTTTGTTTTTGAAAAATAACACTTGTTAGGATTGTTCCTGATTACAAATTGAAAGTGTCTCTAAGAAAACATGCACTACAGAAAAATATATCCAAAATGTGTACAATTCTTTTCAGTGTATTCACTTCTAGTCTTTATACTAATTGTGTGATCAAAATTATAGTGATGCTGGATATGTAGTCTTTATGTATGTACTACTGCACTATCCTGTCTCATATCATTTATGATCTTTGCCAAAGCAATTCCAAATGACTGTGTAATATTTCACCATATAGATGCTGCATTATCTGTTTCATGAATTGCTTAATGTGGATCATTTAAGAGGGTCTCTAATCCCTCAAGACTGTGGACAGCACTGCAATGAAATGGCTAGACTGTTTTAACCCTCCAGACGCCTATCGTCATGAAGAATTCACCAAACAGGGCCAACGGGATTAAACAGAATCTTCCATCTGCAGAAGAAATGAGCCTGGACGTTATCTTTTTCCATATATTCCTTCTGCTTCCTCTCTGAACTTAATGAGAGTAAATCTTTTGATGTGGGAAGTGGGCAAAATTAAAATTATGAACGTCAGCCTCGGGACTCATAGGACGTCTAGGTTAAATCATTTATGAAGATAGTTATTCAGTTCCTATTCATAAATCTCCTATAAAGGCAGCTCTCATTCCCTGAAAATTCTGTCTTCATCAATAATAGTAGGAAGTAAGAAAAGGAGGAAGGAGAGAAGGGGAAAGAAGCTAACAAAACATAGGCAAGAACGATCTCTAACAACTTTTTCAGTGATGGCCAAGGTCACTTTGGCAAAACTGAGGTTTTCCTTCTATTCACTCAGTTCACTGTTAGAGAAAAAGCAAGCACGGCAACTCAAAATTCCCTCACATATTTATCGACTAGTAGACTTGACTACTAATCTTCCTTAAATAAAAAGCCAGAAGTTTACCTACAGAGTTAAGAGTTAATGTACTTAAGATCAAACAGGACTCACACTTAGCCAGGTTTGACAGGTGGCAAGTCTTGAGAGGTATTAAGTAGAATATGGAAAAATCAAACCACAGGGGTTCTTTCATTAGAGCATTCAAGGATGCTCACTTCTGCCCCTGTAATAATCCACTTCTGCCACTATGCAGGAATTAGAGGAAAGCTCCCTTTTGCATCCAGGAGCCCCACTCCCTCTTCTTTATTTCTATTGTCCGCAAAGTAGGAGTCAGGGGACTGGAGTAGATGAAAGATGTGGTTGAATGGGCTTTCCTCTTTCTTGTCCTCTTCTTTTTCCCCTTCTTTTTCTTAGGAAAGACCAACAGCTTCTTGTTGTCAAGTTACCCTGGCAACAACTTTGTGTTTGCCAGCTAAAATCTACTTCTCCTTTGAGCCCTGCTTTAGGGCTTAAAAATGTCAAGAAATGGGAGAAAAGGAAGGAAGAAGAAGACTAGAAGAGAGGAGAGACAAGGAGACAGTAAGGGTAGCAGTTAGGAGTATGAGCATAGGAGTGAGCATTTGCTATGATGGTTACGCTACTGCTTGGAGCAACCGCAATCCATATCACAGTGCCTGGGTTCGAGTCCTGGCTCCATTCCTGACTGCAGCTTTCTGCTAAATGCGCACCCTGGGAAGCAGCATTGGTGAGTCAGGTAAGTTGGGTATGTGCCATCCATGTGAGAGATTTGATGGCATTCCCAGCTCCTGGCTTTGGTCTGGCTCAGCTCCAACAGTTGCGGGCTTTTGAGGATGTGAACCAGAATATAGAAGTTAGTCTCTCATTAAAAAATAACTGAACCTTAAAAATTTTAAAATGTTTATACATGTAGTTTGTATAGAAAGACATGTAAAATCTTACCTGTACCTATAAATCTGTAAGTTATTATCTGTAAGTATGGTTAATTGAATACATACCTAATGAAATTATATCATAAGATCCCCATGCAGATTACATGAGAAAATACATGTAAGTGTGTGGCATGCAGTAGGGATTTAATAAAGAAAATGTACTTCACATGTACAGAGTGGCTACAATAAGCCAAATCTTGGGCTAAATAAATCACCTATACTGCCTCAGACTTAATTCTCATTATTAACCATTATCAGCATCAACAAAAAAAGAATAGAAGAATCTTGAATCCATGTTAGAACCATAAGAGTTTTGGAACTAAATAATCTTAGAGGTGAAAGAGCCTACCACCGTGGATGTGATTTGCACAAGATCATTTGATTTTTATCAGTATCCAGCCTAGATTCCCAGGCTTCCTGCCACAAGTACAGAAAGTGGGATAGGTAGAGTTTCTGGATGCTGTGGGGGTGGCAGGAAACTGACCTGTCTACCACCTCTTCAGGCACCACCCCTACTCTGCCCCTACCCTGCCCTGCCAGCCCTTGGTGGAAGCATGACCCCTGTGTTGTGCTCTGGTCCATCATCCATGGGCTTATAATTAAAAAGGAAGAGATACAGCTTTGCTTTTTGAGACCATCACTAAGAATCAAGTGAGCCACAGGCAAGCAGGCAGGCAGGAAACCCTGGATTTACTGCTAATCCCCTTGCTTTACAGACACTCATCAGAGAGTGCTGTGGGTCCCACCAAGAGGAAGCTGAGCCAGCCTCCGGGAGCTCAGCAGCCCTTCATCTGCCTGGGGAATCTCAGCTCAGAGAACACCTCCTTTCATGTTCTTCTCTCTGACAGGCACTGTGATGATTCACATTCATTCCCACCAAGTGTCAGAAAAGCCTGTGAAGTAGTTATAACCAGGCTTCCCAACATAAAAAAAAAATCAACTTAATTAAGTAGGGTTATTTATTTATTTATTTTGCCTAAGTAGCAATCACACTTTAATTAATACTCCATTAAAACGAATTCCTGGGGGGAACACAAGCACGCAGACACCTAATGAGTTCGTCTGCCAAGAGTGTTATTACAGAGGATGCTAAATGGGCCTGTCCCTGGCCAAAGGCTCCATTGCAGTGCCCATATTAATCAGCGAGGAAAAGCAACCACAGGTCAGCATTCCTCCACCTCTCTATGGGGCTCTCTGCCCTGCAGGAGACTCAGTATCATGCACCACCACCCCTGTTTTTGCCACTTGGTAAACAATGCAGACAGGGTTTAAAATCCAACCGGCCTCTGCCCTGGTGAGGTGAAGGGCACCTGAGACCTCTTCCCTCCCTGCCCCCACATCCCATCCACACAAGGTGAAGCCCAATTACAGCATCGCTTTACTGCAGACCCTTACTAAAATAGTAGAATCCTCCCACTGGGGGTGCAGGGGAAAGACACGAAAATCCAGAATACATTCACAAACTGTATGCCTCTTCTAGCAGCAAAGATCTGATCAAAGTTCTGGGGGCACTAAAACTGGGCAAAATTTGGACAAATTGGTATGGGATAGAGTCTGTGTTCTTCTATTTCCTCCTGAAGTAAATACTTCTGTGCAGGGGACTGGGAGATTTCTCCAGCTCTAGAGTGGATGTTCCTTCAGACCTCCTCAGCTCTCCCATGGAGCACCTGCTGGCATGGTCTCTGTCTCCCCTAGGGCACGATGGCAGGGAATTGCCCCCTACTCGTTTTGACAAAGATAATGCAGTTTTCTTCAGCATAGCCTTAGGATGTGAATAATGTCCAGTCCCAGGATGGGATCAGGATTGGGGGACCATTTTACCAGGAGGCCAACCTGAGCCCTCCCCTGAGGCCCAACGCCCTGCCCTCTCCCCAGTCCTTACCTCCTTGGTGTGCGTGTGAAAGGAGACGGACATGTCCAGCAGAAGCTTGCGCTGCTCCACCCTGCGCACAAAGTCTTGGATGCGCACCTCCAGGTGTCTAGCTGCCTTGTAGATTTCCTCAGGGTCACATTCCCCTGTCTGCGCTAGCTGCTCTGCTGCTTCTAGGAGCTTGTCGGCGTTGGTGTAGGTATTCTGCCAGCAACAACAGTGAGGCAAAGTCAACTTGCAGTCAGGAAGCGAGCTTCGCGCCTTCCCGCAGCCCACCCCGAGCCTCCCCCGGGCTGGTGCGGAGGGGCGTGGGCGCGAAGCCGGCAGCTCCCTGGTCTGGCACCGAGGCGCTGAGCGCGGGGCTGGCACAATGCCTCGCAGCCAGCTCGCAGCCTGCCCGGCTGCTCGGCACAAGCGGGCCCTGGCCAGGTGCCTTAGCTGCCCCTGGGACTTCTCAGAGGTGTGCTGTGCCTGGGAAGAAGCGGGGAGACCTGCGGGAAGCTCCATGCCCCATCCGCTGCCTGTCCCCAACCCTGAAGAAGAAGCATCGTTGCCCTCACAGCTCGGGCTGCAACTGCGGGAAACAGGACATTCACATAGAGGGCTGGCTTCTAAGTGAGCACACCGGGGAGGCTAACTGGGAGACTGGCTTTGCTTTTCCCAAGTTCCCTCACTGGTATTTATCTTTGGAACACAGCTATCTCTTTGGAGGGGGAAGGGGCCAGCAACTCCACAGAGCTGCCAGAGGGAAGCAGTCAGGGCCAGAGGGAGGTGATATATGCTATTCACTAGGAGATCAGTGAAGAATAAATGCAGGGAGACTGGGGAGGAATCTTGCATCCACACACATGCACATGCAGAGTCTAAACACTGTGCACACTTACACACACACACACACACACACACACACTCTAACTTTCTGCTCTGTACGCTGTGGTATTCTTCAGAACAGTTTATAAGGAAACCAACTTGGCAACTGTTACCAAGATGGCAATCACTAGAACAGTTATTATTACACAGATTGTCATGGATATAATTTTTCCTCAGTAGATTTCTCTTTTAAAAAGTCTCTCCTGACATATCCTGACTTAGAGCTGGTGACCCAAGTGTTCACACACATTTCTATATCCCTGAAGTCAGCACAGCACCCCATAGAGTGGTGAACAAGTGCTTGCTATTGATGATGGGACTCTGGAAGTATACGGGGTCAGCATCAAACACAAAGTGAGCAAAGAACTGAGATGAATTTATGGACAATTACTATAGCGTGTTTTATTTTGTCCATGCAGGTGTCTCCCTGGAGTTTTGGGGACCTTCCTGACTGATGTTAGGGGCTACACTGTTCCCATCCACCAAATTCACATTTCAAAGTGCACACCGCCTCACCCAATATCTTGGAATGTAAGGTGCACCCCACCTCACCCAACATCTCGGAATAGAACCTTCTTTGTATACAGAGGCCTTCTTTGTATACAGTAGATGTAATCTGTGACATTATTAAGTTATAGTAGCCTAGGGTAGACCTCTAATTTAATGTGACTGATGTCCTTATAAGAATATCATGCAAAGGGACAGTCACACACAGAACACCATGTGAAGGTGAAGGCATAGACTGGGGCATTTATCGACAAGCTAAGGAGGGTCAACCACAGCCAGCAAGCTGCCAGAAGTTAAGAAAAAGCATGGGTAGACTTTTCCTTCATGTTCCTCTGACAGAACCAACACTGATAACATCCTGATGCTGAAATGATCAGAACCAACTGACCATTGATCTGTCGCTCAAGCCACAATGCCTCCAGCAGCCTTGCTATTCACACAACCTCTTAATCATACTTGCACGGCTGGAAACCATACGCAAGTGGTCAGAAAATACTTGTACAGGCTCTGAGGAATTCTGACAGATGCCATGGCAGGTCGTTACGGACTGCAGTCTGAAAAGCAACTGTCCAGGGCAAACGTTGGCAAGATGGGGCTTAGAGCCACAAAAGAACATCTGGCCCCCATTGGGAAATGCCTACACAAATGGCAACCTCGTATGAGGAAAGGGGCTTTGCCACCAAGTTAAAGGAGGCTTGTCAATCTGCAAAGTCCAGGAAGTCTTTCAGAGTTATGAGAGAGACACAGGGAAAGATGGGGAACGACAGCCAGGGAAGACCTCAGTGGTTGAGAGCCAGGTGTAGGCAGACTCGTAGGGACTGTCTGCAGTTTCTAGCAAATCCAAAAGCTGATGGGAAAGAATTCTCTTGGAATCCCTCACATTTTCCACCTTAAACTCTGGAGCCTCAAGAACACTCCAAGAAATGCTGTAGTTTTGACTTCTTGTTTTCTAGGCAGTAAAAAATATTTTTTTGCCAAAGTAAATACAGGCTTGTTTCAAGGTAAGTTTAAGTCCAATAAGAGATAAATCCAAAGCAAAACTGAAGTGCATACTACATGTAAGGTACCCCAACTTGACCCAGCCTGCTCAGGATTTCCCTGGGTTAACACAAGTCGTGTATATCAGAAACCCTGTGTAAAACAGATTTTGTCCCAAACAGAACAAAATCATCCTTGAGAGAGAATGTGATGACACACGAAATGAGGCATGCAGTAAAGCAGATGATGAAAGGTCAAAGTTTCTTGACCCAATATAGGTGTTGAAAAGAATGGATTAAAACGGGATATAATAATGGTCAACAATTATTGAATAATTTTCATTTACCAAGGACTCTTCTAAGGATTTTATATCTATTATCTCCCTTTAATCCTTACAATAACACTGTGAAGTTGATGTCAGCATTTAACCCATTTCACAGATGAAGAAACAGAGGCACAAACACTTTCGGGTCAAGGCTAAGTATTAGATAAACGGTAGAGCCAGGATTAAAGCATTATTGTTCAGCTACAGAGCCTAAGCGCCAAACCATTGTGCTACCCTGCATTTATGCAGGGTATAGACAGAGACCTAAGGATGAGCAGGATTTAGCAGAAAAGTAGCTGGCAGGTTTCTTCTAGACAGGACTCTCTCCTGTCTGTGTTTAGAGTACTCAGTGTTAATACCAGACCATAGCAGCTACGAAACCCTCATGTCAACTGTGCCTTCATGAACTCTCCCTACTGGTCTAAGAACCTTTGAAGAAGGTTCTGTGTCTCATTCATCTTGGTTCTTTCCTGGTCAGCATTGTATCTGGTGTACCACAGGCACTCTACGTGTTGAAGGAATGATCAAGAAATGAGAATGAGCACACCATGCTTGGATAAGCTGAGTCAACCTGAAGTTGCAAAGTGATGGGAAGTCAGGTTGAATAAGGCAAGTATGATTTCACGACAGAATGCACAGAGAGAAAGGAATAAAAAAGAAAGGAGAGAGTGTCATGGAATCCCTACTGGATCTACTGACATGCCTTCCTCCTATTACTTCTAAAAATTATTTCTAAAAATGTTTTTAAAAATCAGAACCAGTTAGACCTCTCTCCTGCTTATACCTGTTTAGCAGCTTCCCAGCTCTTTGGTATAAAATACTTGAACTTACAGCAAAAGACACTTCTTTATCTGATACATATCACTCCCCTACAAACAGCATGTGATGTAAACTGCTTATATTCCCCAAAACTCACTGCTTTGAATTTTGCCTCTGTGCTTTTGTACATACTTCCTTCCGCCTGGGTTGCCCTTCCCCTCAGTTGTATACTTGATTGACTCACTCACAACTTTTAAGACCAGCCCTGGCATAACTTAGTCCAGAAAGTCTGGGCTCATACTCCCTTCTCTTCCAAGGAACCCACAGCGATTTTAACTGACTCTCTCTAAAATACCTGCCATGTTCTTTTATTTTTAATCTTGCCTAGAAGTTTATTTATTTATCTGTTTATTATTTGAAAAGCAGAGTTACAGATAGAAAATGAGAGGTAGAGAGAGATCTTTTATCTGCTGGTTCACTACCCAAATAGCTGCAATGGCCAAAATGAGCTGATCTGAAGCCAAAAGTCAGAGCTTCTTCTAGGTCTTCTTTTTGAGCACAGGGGCCCAAGAACTTGAGTCAACCTCTGCTGCTTTCCTAAGCCATAAGCAGGGAGCTACATTGGAATTAGAGTAGCCAGGACACCAACTGGCACCTATATGGAAAGCTGGCACCACAGGCAAAGGCTTTGCTTACTATGCCACAATGTCAGCCACAACCTGCCATATTCCAAAGCAAATGCTTGCTTTTATTATCCACATAGGGTATGGTAATGTTTTCACCTCTTTCTCTTAGTGTCTGGCACCCAGTAAAAACTATAAATACTTAGTGAATGAATTAATAAATTAAATAATGCATCAAGCCTCACCAATCTTAATGTTCAACTCTTCGGTACTCATCAACTAGCTGGTACAAGACCTTACATGCTGGAATTCACGTTCAATGTTCAACCCCATTTGATTTATCCTACCTTCTGGCATATCCTTGAAATAAGAATGTGCTTAGAGAATATCAACTAATGTATTACCAAGGCAGTATGTTGACCTCTGTCATTGATACTAAATTTGGGTAAGAATCATAACAGACTTCTCATCTTCTCACCAAATTAACAATGGCTTTTGTCCTGGGGCCACAGTCTGACCTCATTCTGAGTATCATTCCTAGGTATTCATTGGTTTCCCAGCCTCATAGGCCCTGTCTTTGATTTGGACTCTAATCTATATGAGAAATCTCTAAGAAGTTCATGAAATATGTGTGCTCTGAAAAACCTATGCATGAATTATAAAAAAAATTATACCAAAATAAAATTTTTAATATTCTCCTTTGTAAGTACCCTCCTATGTCCCAACCGATATGACAAAAATGGGTTATGAGTGCAAGGAGAGCAACTTCTCATCCAGTGGGAAGTTCAAATAGGACCTGCAGTTGCCAGAGCCTCTGAATCAGAAATGTGGACTGCAGCTCCTGTTCTTCCCTCCCATATGCCCACAATCTGCACCAAACAGGGGAGATGCCCTAGATAATCTGGACTGTAAGTCTCATTGCAACCTCCCAGGGCAGACTTGGCACATTGTTTTTTGGGGGGCTTAGTTTCACTCCATAGAAGAAAGAAAACATTCTAAGATAAACTCTCTCTAAAAACTATAAGAATCCCAGCAACATGAGTATGATTTCACTCTTAAGCTGGATCAGAGGGCAGGCTATTGCAGGCCAAGGGTGGGAGAGAAAATGAATAAAAACATCTTTGGAGTATAGAGTCACCTTTGGTTAAAAACATAAACAAAAACAAACAAACAAACAAACAAAAAATACCCTTGGCCCTGTTCCCTGGGCTTAAGGAAAGGATAAGGTCCAGATCCCATCCTTCCTTTTTAAAATATATTTTTATTTGAATTATGTGGTACAATTTTGTATAGGCTGGGATCCCCACCAAACTCCCACCCCCGTCAGATTTTTTTCCCATTTTGTTACAATAGTGTAGTCCTTCATGAGGAATCATAATTCTATCAGTCTCTTATTTAAGTGTATCGTATCCCGTCACTGTTGGTACAGACAATGTCAGACAGTCCAGCATCCCATTGTCTACACATGTCCAACAGTTTCATTGGGAATCCATCTTTCGTCTGGATGCAGGGATGCATGTTCCATTATACCCCCACGTCTGTATATGATAGACCCCAGTACTCTATCACTATACATTACGATAGTGAGAAGCCATGAAACAAGGTCAACAACTGGCATGAGTTAGAACAGCCACAACAACAACAACAACAACAACATCAACAACAAATTACAGCACCATGAAAAAAAAAACACACCACTGAGTAACCAACACATGAGTGACAAAAAGGAAACACAGAAACCTCTTGGGAAAAATGATGCCATCGTGTATGTAATTCATGAGCCCGTGATGAATTCGACTAGAGAAAAGAGATTATTTGGAATGAACCAAACTGAAATAAAAAACATCAAAACACATGGGATACAGCCAAAAAAGCAAACGATCAAAAAACAGTATGGATTGGACTATTGGAGTTACACATTCCAGAACCCATCCTTCTTATGAACAAGAGCCCCTGTAGACTGGACAATGGGGCCATCAAAGGCGTAGGAACTTAGCCTCCTCCTAATGATTGTTTCTCAGTGCTAGCAGGACTGGAAGCAGAGGTAGTGAAGGGCAAGAAGCAACAGGAACATGAACATTAAAGGCAAAGGGAATTGGAAGCACAGATGCTAGAAGATCTCAGCCTTGCCTCCAGACCTTAACATTAATGAGTGGCAACAATCAACACAATAACCAAAGTCCCCTACATTGCAATGGTGCTTTAGGGTTGATATGACCTTTTTGTCTTCCGGGACAGGTCCCAGAGAGAATCACCCATGTGTGAAGAAATGACCTGAAGCACCTGAAAGGTCTCTGCAGGTGACAGTGGCCAGTACTCCACAGGACTAGGAAGAGCACCTAATCCCCACCATTCAGCCTGGAAAGTCTCATGATTCATGAGGTCATGGGCAGGGTACTCAGAAGGGGCCTGCCTAAGCAGTGTCAAATAACTTGAGACCCAGCACTGCTATCATCCTTCCCAGTACATTTTCAGAGGAAGATTTGAAAAGATTATTTTTTACAAGGAAATTAGGCACTCCACAAAGAAAAGCTAATACATATTTGTTAAAAGTATGATTCATAATGTCTGATATATAGTAAAAAAACACCAGTTATTCCAAAAAGCAGGAAAATATAACCTACAATTAGGAGAAAATGAATCAATCAAAATTGACATAGACTTGCATGCTAAAAATAGCAGGCAAGAATTTACAAATGGTTACTATAACTGTATTTCATGTGTTCCAAAGTAAAGCAGAGGGCGAGTGTTTGGTGCAGAGGTTCAGACACCATTTGGGTCCTAGCTGTAGGCAATTGCCTAGGTTGCATTGTACCTAGCCAATGGTACACTGCTGGGAGAAAAGCAATTAATAGCTGGTGGGCATCTTGGACCTGGTTAATGCCAAATTGATGTTAACTACACAAGTGTAACTATACAAGTGCCAGCAAAGTCGCTTATTTTTAAATTTTATTTATTATTTAAAAGCTATGTGGGGGCAGATGCTGGCACACCAGCAGACAGGGTCTGGGGACTCGCGTGAGAGTGTGTGTGGGCCCTGAGTAGGCAGACAGGGCCCTAGGCTGGCACAGCACACCACCAGAGGACCAGGCTTGGGGATCTATGGACATGGGGGACAATGGATTGCTTAGGGAAATGGGTCTAGAGAAGTGTGGAAGGGAGACCTGCTGAGGAGGAGTGAATTCTGGGGGACTTTCACCAGCCTGGCTACTGCACTTGCAGGTAAATGAGGGGGCTGAGACTGGGTAGTTTAGGGAACAACTGGAGGACCTTTTTGAGTCAAACCAATATACCTGCCTATGTGAGAGACCCTGAGCTGGATTGTTGGTATCAACCACTGCCTACCAGTGTACACAAAAGCCACATATGAGGGGCTACCTGGCAGGGCTCAACCACAGTACCCACCAGTGAGTCTTAGGGAAGGGGCTAGGCCATGCTAGACTGGGCCATGACACTAACCAGCTCACGAGAGAACTGGGTCTGGGAGCAAATTCTATGTGGGGTCTTAGGCTCACCCTTGTGGGAATGCCAGATTGCTTGAAGGCTATGGTGGTAATGGGCTGAGCTAGGCATGACCATGGAGCGCAACAACACTCATGGGTACTGGGGTTGGGAATAGGTTGGGATGGTCCAGGCTGTAGCTCCCATAGGTATACCCAAGAATTGGGTGTGGGGTGCGTCAGGCTGCAACATCTACTGCACATACAAAGGCTGAGACTGGAGGGCAAACTGCTTGGTAAAGGCTTACCACCAGCTGGCATACATGAGATCTGGATCTGAGAGTAGGCCTAATGGGGGAATTTGGGGAACTCTCCTGCTGGGCCATTGCTCCAGCTGGTGCGCATGTGAGTCAGGGTTGAGTGTTGGTCAAGCCATGCAGGGTTGCATCACTTGTTAAAAGGTGTGTGGGTTGGCTCTGTACAGTTGGACCTGGCAGGACCAGGTTATTCATAAAACACTGGAATCTGCAGGAACCAGGATATGGTACAGACCATGATGAGCTAGGCTAGGTTATTACACATATCAATTACATGAAAGAAATGGACGTGGGCAGGCTGGGCTGGGCTAGGCTGCAGCACCCACTAGCGAGATTTAAGACTGGGGGTGGGCCACACCAGGTCTGGGTACAGCATCTGATGGCAAAGGCCAAGATAGGTTATGGGTTATGATAGACTGGGTCAGAATAGCCACTGGCTTGAGCAAGATCTATGGTAGGGAACCAGGTTGGTTGGGGACCTAAGGAGACACCCTGGGCAGGTGGGTTGTAGATCCCACTAGTGAATGGGAGAGCAGGAATGGGGGTGGCAAACTGGGTTGGACACGGCTATAGTGTCCCTTGGCATGGGCATGGACTGGGTCTGGGGTGTGACAGACCAAGCTAGGTTCCAGTACTCACTGGTGTTTGCAAGAGTCAGGGTAGGTGCAGGATGGGCCAGGCTAGGTCTCAGTACCTGCTGAACCATGAGAGAATTGTGTCTGGGCATGAACCTGGTGTAGCTGGGCTATAGCACCCAGCAAGAAGAGCCAGAATGGATGTGGGCTGGTTGGACAAGATCACTATATCTGCAGTGGGCCAAATCAGGCTGGGTCCAGAACCCACCAGAGTACACAAGATCTGCCACTGGGAAGAGACCTAATAGAGGAGCTTAGGGAACTCCTTGGTCAGGATGCAGTCCCTGCAGGTGAGTGCAAGAACCAAGGCTGGGAGCAGCCTGGACTAGGCCAGGTTACAGTACTAGCTGGCATACTTGTGGATCAGGTCTGGGGGCAGTACAGGCTAGGCCAGTTCATAACACCTACGGGAAGATGTGAGAACTAGGATGGAGTGTTGGACAGTTCGGGTTGGGCTATAATGACAGCCAGTTTACATTATGGCCAGGACTGGAGGCAAGCCATGTAGAATCAAGCTGTAGTACCTTCTGGTGGATGCCGAGGTGAGATGAACCATGCCATTCTGGGCCTCAGCTCCCACCAGCACATGTAAGACTCAGGAGGTCCCCTGTTGTGAGTGTGAGTGTGTGATGGACAGTGTAAGGCTGCACAGCAGCATCCATAGGCTTATGTAGGAGACGTGGCTGGGGACAGAACTGACCAGGTGACTGCAACTATCAGTATGTGTATAGGTTTATGTGAGTGATAGACTGAGCCAGATCCCACACTGACTGGCACACACGGGAGTCAGTTCTGGGGTCACCTCTGGCAAGGTTTTTCTGGGGATACTTCTGACTGAACTGCTGGACTCAGAGCTCCAACCATGAGGAAAATCACAGGATCTGTGGTCTGACCACAGAGTGCATGTGTCAGAACTGGGCCTCCACAGTTGCTGAGGCCTGTGCAGTGACAGCATGCCCAGATGCTCTTGGGAGACATGACAGTCAGCTCATGGAGGCCTGCAGAGGATGTATACTACTACAGATGGCAGAACAAATTGCACGGTTCTCCCAGGGATATCTGGGCAAGTCGAGATTCAGAGGTGGATTATGTTGGCCAACAGAACTTGGAAGGATTTCCTCAACACTGGAGCAACAAAATCAAGAGCATCTGAGAAGTATCAAAACCATTTAAGCAGTATCCTTGGAACATGCTCCTTATCAGGGACCCTGGGATGACATCACGTGGTCTTTCCCCATTCCTGGGTATTGATGTGCTTGGGTTTCTGTGAGTGGCCCTCTCTGCTTCTTCCTCCACTTTCCCCAGATATCAGAAGAAAAAAAGAGATTGGAGGCACCTGTCTCATCTACTTTCCCACATTTCTCGAGCTTCCCCACTCTAACTGGAGGTCCACACGGGCATGCATCCCTATTAACTAAGTAAACATCATCAAAAATAAAATGAATTTATTATTTTTTTAAAGATTTACTCATTTTATTACAGCCAGGTATACAGAGAGGAGGAGAGACAGAGAGAAAGATCTTCTGTCTCATGATTCACTCCCTAAGTGAGCCGCAATGGCCGGTGCTGCGCCGATCCGAAGCCGGGAACCTGGAACCTCTTCCAGGTCTCCCACGTGCGTGCAGGGTCCCAATGCATTGGGCCGTCCTCTCCTGCTTTCCCAGGCCACAAGCAGGGAGCTGGATGGGAAGTGGAGCTGCCGGGATTAGAACCGGCGCCCATATGGGATCCCGGGGCTTTCAAGGCGAGGACTTTAGCTGCTAGGCCACGCCGCCGGGCCCAATTTATTATTTTTTTAAAAGGCATCATTTGGGATGTCTGCAACCCATATCAGAGTACCTTAGTCCCAGTCCCTGCTCCATTCCTAAATTCAGCAAAGTGCTGATGTGTACCCTGAGGCGCAGTAGGTGAGGATGGATCAGGTGCTTGGGTTTCTGCCCCCCACATGGGAGAACATGGCTGAATTCTAGATTTCTGGCTTGGTTTGGACCAGCCCTGGCTGTGCAAGGCATTTGGGTTGTAGGTGGAATGAAACTGTCTCTCTGCCTTTCAAATAAAATTAAAAACAAATTCAAATAAAATTAAAATCAAGTGCGGTAGCTTAGTGGCTAAAGTCCTCGCCTTAAACATGCTGGGATTCCATATGGGTGCTGGTTCTAATCCCAGCAGCCCTGCTTCCTATTCAGCTCCCTGCTTGCGGCCTGGGAAGGCAGTTGAAGACGGCCCAAAGTCTTGGGACCCTACACCCAAGTGGGAGACCTGGAAGAGGCTTCGTTTGAACTGGCTCAGCTCCATCTGTTGTGGCTGCTTGGGGAATGAATCATTGGACGGAAGATATTCCTCTCTGTCTCTCCTCCTCTCTGTATATCTGACTTTGCAATAAAATAAATTTTTTAAAAAACACAAAATATTTAAAAAGTATAATAATTGAAAAAAGAGAAGTAGAAGATATAAAAAATTTCTTGCACTTCTAGAGATAAAAAATACTGGTTGATGTTCACAGCTGTTGGATATTTAGAGGAGTAAAATTACACAACTAGAAGACATAGTGATAGAAATTATTCAAACTAAAATTCTGAGTCGAAAAATAATTTTTGAAAACAAAGCACCAGTGAGCATGGGGCATTATACAAGCCATTATCCATGGGCATGAAATTCCTAGGGGGGAAGGAGAAGGGATAGCAAAGAAATCTGACGGAAAGATGACCAAAAGTCTTCTGAATTTAACAAAAAACTCTAAATGCAGAGATCTGAGAACTCAGCAGATCCTCAACATAATAAAATGAAGAAAATGATACCTCAGACCATAAAATGCAAAGCAAACAAATGCAGGGGGAGAAAACAGAGTAAGAAGAGGTAAAAAGACATGCCATACATGAGGAACAAAGAAAAATGGCAGCAAGTATCTCCTCAGAAGCAGTGTAAGCCAATAGCCAGTGAGGAAGCACCTTTGTAATCATGGTGTCTCCCCTGCCAGGAAAGTATGACGAAGCACTTTCAAAGTGCTTCAAAAAAAAGAGGAGGCTGAATGAAGAATCCAGGCCCAGCACAAATATTTTTCACAAAGATTAAATAAAAATTCTTCAAAGTTATTTGTTTTCATTTGAAAGGGTTAGAGAGAGGAGGGGACACACACACACACACACACACACACACACACACACACACAGGGAGAGAGAGATCTTTCATCTGCTGGTTAACTCCTCAAAAGGCCTCAAAGGTCACAGCTTGGCTGTTCTGAACCCAGGAGCCAGGAGCTTCTTCCAGATCTGCCAATTGGGTACAGCAGCCAAGAGCTTGGGCCATCTTTTGGTACTTTCCCAAGTGCATAAGCAGAAAGCTGGATCAGAAGTGGATCAGTTGGACTCGAATGGACACCCAAAAGACATGAGAATGCTTAACCTACTGTGCTATGGCGTTGGGCCTGAAATTCTTATAGTGTTTGAAGCTGAAAGGATTGTAGAAATGTTAATGAAATGCTCCCCACCCTATGAAATGCTAAAAGAAGGAATATTAAGAAGTGCTTCCTTCAGGGAGAAAGAAAGCGGGACCAAGATGGAAACACAGAACCTCACACAGAAATGAGGAACACTGGAAATGCCAACTACATGGGTAAATACCTAAGTGTTGTTTTTCTCATGATTTGAACATCTTTAAAAGATATTTGAGTGTTTAAACAAGTGTTGTGTTTATATCACATATGTAAGTAAAATATATGACAATAGCATAAAGTTCAAGAAGGTAAAAATGGAAGTACAACTATTTTAAGACTCCTATACTATAAATAAAGAGGCATAACATTATTGAAGGAAACCATGATAAGTTAAGATACTATAACCATTAAAAGTACAGTCACATGTAATGTCAAGAAAAAGATAAAAAGGAATCTCAAAAAAGAGGAGGTGAAAAGCAGCAAAGAGCAGAAGAAACAAATAGGAAAAACTCACACAAATATATCAACAATCAGATAAAACATAAATGGTCTAAATATTAAGTCAGAGATACTCAGATTGGACAAAAAGTCCAAATGATATAATTGTCTACAAGGGATACATCTAAAGCCAAAGATGTAATAGATTGAAAGCAAAAGGCTAGAGGGCCTAGTGTTGTGATACAGTGGGTTAAGCTCCCATGATGCCAGCATCCTATATTAGAGTGTGGGTGAAGGACTGGCTACTCTGCTTCTAATTCACTTCCCTGCTAATGCATCTGGGAAGGCAGCAAATGATGGTCAAAGTGCTTGGATTCCTTTCACTCATGAGGGGGACCACTAGCATGGGCTGCTGGTTCCTGGCTTCAGCGTGGCATATTGTTGGTTATTCTTGCCACTTGGGGAATAAACCTACAGAATAGAAGATTTCTCTCTCCTTATCTCTCCTGACATTCTGCCTCCTAACTAAATAAGTTTTTAAAAAATATAAAAAAGGGAAAAGGTTTAGCATAATACAATAAAAAAAGCTGAGTCGCTATATCGATATCATATACAACTGCTATCAAATAATATGATCAAGCACAAAGAAGACTGGTCATTTCATAATGATCATTGGGTCGATTTATCCAGAAAATATAACAATCTTGAACATCTGTGCATCCACATTTCAATATATATGCAGCAAAAATTTATAAACCTGCGAGCAACGACAGACAAACCCACAATTATAGTCCGAGCTTTCACGCTTCACTCTCAATTACTAATGCGACAAATCGATGGGCAAGTAGTAAGGATACAGATTGTAAAAATCTCACTCTACTTGACCTCACTTATGAAAGAAACACTACCCAACAATGACAGAATGCATTTTCTTTCCAAGTGCTCAATGAAATATTATGCTGGTTCGGGCCTTGGGTTTGGGGGCAAGTGCCGCTCCTCACAGTGTGGCAGCTGTGGGGGGTGCCCCGGCTGGGTCGGACCCAATGCTGGGGGCTCACGCCAAAGACACTGCCACAAGGCGGTGAACGAGTCCTCGGCCTCCCCCTAGACCCAAGAGAGCTCTTTCCTCAGGGTAAGTGCGCCATGAGGGAACTTGGGAACTGGGTTAAAATTCCTAGCTCCGCCCAGCTGCTAATATCTTGTGGCTAGGTGAGTTTGGGAGGGGTTCGGGCCTTGGGTTTGGGGGCAAGTGCCGCTCCTCACAGTGTGGCAGCTGTGGGGGGTGCCCCTGCTGGGTTGGACCCAATGCTGGGGGCTCACGCCAAAGACACTGCCACAAGGCAGTAAACGAGTCCTCAGCCTCACCCAGGGCACCATGTGGTGCCAGGCTTTGCCTGCTGGCCACCCGGCGGCCTGCTCTGGGGTTTTTAAAGATATGTTTGCTGCCTGGGGACACCCATGACTAAGTCCAATTTTAGTGTAGGTGAGTAGTGAATCTTGAGTGATTCCCAGTGACAGGGTCATGGAAGTTTTAGGCATGCGTGGGGACTGAGACCTGGTGGTTTGGAGGGAAGTACCCAGGAGACAATTACGGTTAGTTAGATACACCAACCCAATTCGGAATACAGAAATGGCCTGTTTGCCTAGAACATCACTGATCGTCACACACCAGCCCACACCAATGCTATGGATGGGGGCCTCTTTGGCAGTGATGGGTACCATTACCCCACTGTTTGGTGGAGTGGCGGAGTGGTCACATTTGGCAGGGTCAAGACACTATCCAGCACGCGAGAGAAGTTGGTCTGGGGGTAGACTCTGTGGGGATGTGTGGGCCTAACCGTGTGGAAATACAAGTTCCCCTTGTTAGCTCGCAAGCTGGGGTTGGGATGGACTAAGCTAGATGTGACCATGCCACCTGCCATCACACACTTGTGCAGGAACCCAAAACAGTCAGCGCAGGTCAAGGCAGCAGCACCTGAAAGTGCATCCTTTAACAGGATGTGGGGTGGGCCGTGCTGCCACTGGAATGGGACAGAATGGGCAGGGCTGAACAAACCTTAACTCACAAGAAACAACAGAAATCAGGTTGGAGCACAGGTCATGCCAAGGTGGTCCTTGCACCTACTGATCTGCATATGACAGGGATGCTGCCACAGCATCTAAGCGGACAGGACAAGAGAGGGGCCCTACCAAGTTGAATCAGAGCAACCACTGGCCCTCACAAGATCTACGGCTGGGAATAGGCCCAGTTGGGCAGCTAAGGGGATACTCTAGCTGGGTTGAGTTTCCGACCAATGAGTGCATGGGCTGTAAATGGGGCTGCGTTTGGATCAGGATACGAGTGTAATCCCACTTGGCACAAGTGTGGACTGGGAATGGAAGCACCAAGCCAGGCCAGACTCCAACACCATCTGGTGCTCTGCAGGACCAGGGGAAATGTATGACAGACTAGGCTAGGTCTCAGCCCTTACTGAACCATGTGTAAGCTGTATGGGGGTATGGAAGAGCCATGGCTGGGTTGAAACATCCAACAGTAAGAACCAGATTGGGTTGAAGAACAGTCAGGAAACACCACTGTTCCTGCTAGGACAGGAGGTGAACTGAATAGGGCTGGCTCATGGACCCAATGGTATGCGCGAAACCTGGCACTGGGAGAGTTTCTGATGGAGGAGCCTGGACAACTCCTCTGGCAGGACACAGTCCCTGCAGGTAAGCGCAAGAAGCACAATAGGAAACAGCCCAGAACAGGCTATGGAAATTATCCCACTGGTATATACATGGCATGGATTGGGGGCAGACGAGGCTGAACCTGTTCACATCACCCGCTGGTGAGTCCGAGCGCCAGAACAGAGTGTGGGTCGAGCCAGGTTCGGTTGCGACACATACTAGTACACAATAAGGAATGCCAAGGTGAGATGAGCCGTACCAGATGTGGTTGCAGTGCCCAAACAGCACATGTGATAATCAGGGGGAGGAGGCAAAGCTGACAGGGGAATGAGGGCTCCCCTGCTGGACAACTACTTCCATTGGAGGGTGTGGGTCGGGATGGGGGCAGATCAGAATAGGCAGGGCTGTTACACCTGTGGGCCTCATGCGGGCTAGATAAGGGAAGGGCCACGGTGGACTGACTGTTCTGACTGGTGCAAGCAAAAACTAGAGTGGGTGAGGGTTGGTTGGGCTTAGCTGCAGCATTAGCTGGCACAGGCTGGCACTGGGGGCTAATTCTGTCAAGTCAAACCACAGAACCACCTGGAGAGTGCATAATCTGGGAGTGAGTGTGGCCTAGAAGGGAAATAGTGGGCACCTCCTTCGGGGCTACCACTCTCATTAGACAGCACGAACACCAGGACAGGGGCAGGGGTGGCTGTACAGAAGGGCACCTGCCAGTAGGTGTGTGGGCTGGATAGTAGGTTGGTTGGGTTGAGCTGGGCTTCAATGCCTATCGACACGTGCGAGAGCTAAACAGGATGTGGGACAGACTTGACAAGCCTGCAGTGCATACTGGCAAGCATGGGAACCTGGGTAGGGGGCAGAACTGGTAGGGGTTATGGGGAGTTGCCCCAACTAGGCTGCAGCTCCAACTGGTTTGCCTGAGGACCAAATATGAAGTGGGCAGGATCGAGCTGGACTACAACACCCGTTGGTTCACAAGGAAGACAGGGCTGGAAACAGAACGAACCCAGCAATCCCAACGACCAGCATGAGCATAAGCTGACTGGTGTGACGGACGGTGTCGGACTCTATACTAGCAAACTCGCACAAGAATCAGGCCTGGGATCATCTCAGATGAAGTTTCTTTGGAGATCCCTCCAACTGAACTGCTGATCTTAGAACCCCAACCATGAAGAGACTGTCAGCCAGTGGATTCTGAATAGGGTTCATTGCGATTGGAACTGAGAGATTGGCAGCAATCCAGAACTGATGAAATATCAAAACTGTATGAGCAGGACCCTCAGAGCGCGCCTCCTGTTGGGGATCTGGGATGGGTGGGAGGTTGGGTGGGGCTTTTCCCTTTGTTTTTTTTCCCTGACCCCAGATACAGGGTAAAATGATATTGATGTGGAAACAATGGTATTACCCACTTTCACCCTGTAGCCCTTGACACTTTGTTCCCTAATCAACTAAGTAAGATTATTAAAAAATAATTAGAAAAAAAAGAAAAAAAGAAATATTATGCCAATTACAAAGCATATTTGGGTCATAAAAATGAGTCTCAACACTTTCAAAGGGATAACAAGTCACACAAAACATTTTGTCTATTATATAATTACATTTGAAACTAATAATGGAATTACATGTGGAAAACACTCTAATCATTGGAAACCAATGTTATTCTAAACAGGCCACAGGTCAGAGAAAGCAGTGTCAGCTAACCAAATGTCTATAAAATGCAAGTCAGTGTGTTAGGCACTTTATCTACATTATTATTAGTTTTGTTTCAAAAATTTAAAAAAAACTGCATCCAAAGAGCTAAAGTAACTTGCTTAAAGAATGTCATCGGCTTCTGCCAGGTCACTGCAGCAGGCCTGGTTGCTTCTGCAGGGCCTGGCGCAGCCAGGTTCATAGGGCACTCGGGGTGCAGGTTGCTGAAGGACTACTGAGGGAGTACGTTGCAGGTAAGGACTTCTGAGGGACTCCCATCCACAGGGCCACAGTACTTGCAGGTAAGCAAGGGGGCTGAGACAGAGCACTTTGGAGCTGGGAAGCTGCAGGACTTAAATGGGTCAGACAGATGCACCAGCAAAGTTAGGAGACCTGAGCTGGGCTAATTAGCATGGACAACTGCCCACAACTCACAGGCCCACATTAAAGCTAGAACTGGGAATCTATCTGGCAGGGCTAGACCACAGGACCTGTCAGTGAGAGTTGGGACGGGTAATGTCAGGTTGGGCTATGATACCAACCAGCACGAGAGAGGCAGCCTGGAGGTAAATTCTGTGGGGGATATGTGGGCCTATCCCCATGGAACTTCAATTTCTGCTGGTTTGCTTAAGAGCTGGGAGTAGTAATGGGTTGAGCTAGACATGACCATGGAACCCTCTGACACTCATGGGTAATGGGATTGGGGATATGCTGGGCTGGTCCAGGTTGCAGCACCCACAGATGCATCCAAGAAGAGAGTGTAAGGCAGACTAGGCTGCAACATCCACCAGTTTATACAAAGGATGATGGAGGGGGCAGGCTATGCCAGGTGGGGGCCTAGCACCTGATGGCACATGTGAAATCTGGGTCTGGGAGTGGGTCTGGTGGGGGAACATGGGAACTCCCCTGGAGGGCCATAGCTTCTGCTGGTGAGCATGTGATTCAGGCCTGAGTGTTGGTCAGACCAGGGAGGGTAGCTCCACCCGTCAGCAACTGTATGGGTTGGTTCTGGAAGCGGATGGACCAGGCAGGACCAGGCCAACTTTAGCTCACTGGCATGTGCAAGAGTCAGGCTGCAGTGTGGGTCATGCTCGGCTAGGCTATCACACCTACTGGTTTGCATGAGATAGAGATGGGAGCAGACAGGGCAGGGATAGGCTACATTCAGTACCTGCCAGCAAGAGTTGGGACTGGGGCAGGTTGGACCAGATCAGACTGCAGCATCTGATGGCAAAGGCCAAGACAGGGGAGATGGGCTATGCCCATCTGAGTTAAGCAACCACTGACACATGCAAGGACTGTGACTGGGAATAGGCCTTCTTGGGAAGAAAAGAGGAAGCCCTGGCTGGTTTGAACTTCCCACTGGTGAGCGTGAGAATCGGAATGAGAGGCAGTGATCTAGGTTGGACAGGACTACGGTATCTTTCGGCATAGGTATGGACTGGGTCTGGTGAAGGGGGTATGCCCAACTAGGCTAGACTAGGTGTAAGGAACATGGGCTAGGTCTTGGTACCTGCTGAACCATGAGAGAATTGTGTCTGGGCATGAATCTGGTGTAGCTGGGCTATAGCACCCAGCAGCAAGAGGCAGAATGGGTGTAGGCCGGTTGGACAAGATCATTGTACCTGCAGTGGGCCAAATCAGGCTGGGTCCAGAACCCACCAGAGTACACAAGATCTGCCACTGGGAAGAGACCTAATAGAGGAGCTTAGGGAACTCCTTGGTCAGGATGCAGTCCCTGCAGGTGAGTGTAAGAACCAAGGCTGGGAGCAGCCTGGACTAGGCCAGGTTACAGTACTAGCTGGCATACTTGTGGATCAGGTCTGGGGGCAGTACAGGCTAGACCAGTTCATAACACCTACGGGAAGATGTGAGAACCAGGATGGAGTGCGGGACAGGCCGGGTCAGGCTGCAACACCACCTAGTTCACATTAGTGTTAGTACTAGTGGCTGGCGGGGCTAGCCTAGGCTGTAGCATCAACCAGAACATGCAAGCCTGGTAGGGGGGCAGCACAAGTCTCACTTCTGAACCACTGCCCCCACGGGCAAGCATGAGAACTGGGATCAGGGGCAGACCAGTCTGGGCAGGGCTCCAACACCCATTGGTTTGCATGTCAGCTGGGTTAGGGGCAGAGTCAGGCTGGGCTAAGCGACCCTAATAACTGGTACAGGCCTTGAGTCAGAGTAAGTGAAGGTTTTGCCACAGCATCAGCTAATAAGTGTTGGGAATGGGGGCAAATTTTGTCAAGTTAGACTGCAGACCACCTGGAAAGTACAAGATCCAGGGCTGGTAGTAGGCCCAGTAGGGAAACTGTGGGCACCTCTCTGATGGGCTGCAACTCCCACTGGTGAGCATGAGAACCAGGCCTGGGGGCAGGCCTGGCTAGACAGGGAGTGACATCTGTCAGCATGAGTATGGGCTTGATGGTGGGGTTGGTAGGGTTGAGCGAGGTTCCAACATCCATTGAAATGTACGAGAGATGAATGGGAAGTCGGACAGACTAGACCAGTTTGTTGCACATACTGGCAAGCACAGGAACCAGGGCTGTGGGTGGGTCTAGCAGGAGTTATTGGGGGTCATTCCAACTAGGATGCAGCTCCTGCTGGAGTATGTGAGGTCCAAGCGTGTGGTGGGCAGGGTTGGGCTGGTTTGTATACGAGCAAGGGCTGGAGACAGAAGTGATGCAGCAATGGCAACTACCAGTATGTGGGTTCGCTGATGTGAGTGACAGACAGAGCAGGACCCCATACTGGCAAGCACAGACAGACGTCATGCCTGAGATCACTTCACAACAGGTTTCTTTTGGGGATACCCCCAACTGAATCGCTGGACTTAGGACTCCAACCATGGGGCAAATGGTAGGTCATACCATGGAGTGCATGTATCAGAACTGGGACTCTTCAATGGCTTAGACGGAGCAGTAAATGGCACATGGAGGATTTGGAAGTCTGTTGAAGCCAGCAGAGGATATCTGGTACCACAGCAGAGAAAGCAGGGCAGAACAAATTGGACAGCTACCTCAGCCAAGCTTGACAGCAAATTTCTTGATGAATTGAGACGCTAAGTTGGACTAAGTCAGCTAATGGATCTTGGAAAGATTTCCTCATCCTTGGAGCAACAAGATCAGCATTTCAGAACTAGTGAAACCACCTGAGCAGAACCCTCAGAGCATGCTCCACATCAGGAACCCTGGGATGACACTGGGTGGCCATTCCCCATTCCGGGTACTGATATGGTTGGGAGATTGGGTGTGGCTTCTCCCCATATCCCCGCTTTCCCCCAGATACAGAAGAAGAAAAAGAAAATTTGGAAATAATGGTTCTAACTACTTTTCTGTTAACCTTGACCCTTCCCACCCTGATCAACTATGTAATCATCATCACCAAAGAAAAGAAAAAAAGAATGTCTTTAAGGAGTGAGCACTATGGCATAGTGTGTTAAGGCAGCTGGAGAGACCCACATCCCATATTGGAGTGTTAATTCATATTCTGGCTGTTGTGCTTTTAATTCAGCTTCCTGCTGATGCACACTGGGAGATGACAGATATGGCTCAAGTACTCGGGTCCCTGTCATCCGTGTGGAAGACCTAGATGGAAGCTGAGCTCCTGACTTTTGCCTGACCCAGTGCTGGCTATCTTAGGCATATGAGAGGAGTGAACCAGCAAACGGAAGACATTTCTTTTGTCTCTCTCTGTATTTATCTATGTAGTTATACATTTTAAATAAATAAAAGATAATACAGAAAATGTTACATAACTAGAAGCTGGCAAGCCAAGTCTCAGTTACTATAATCCTTATATATTTTTTATTGAATCATGTGCTGCTACAAGACTCAATGCAAAGTATCCAGCTCCTCAGTGTCTCTATTAATTACATTGTTTACTAAATTCACTCCTGCACCTTGGGGTTTAAGTCATGCGATTCTAATTGTTCCTTTGTTAACTTTCACTTTTTTAGTGGATAATACACTTCTAAGTTGTATGTGTTGTGCTTCAGGAAGAGTTGCATTCTCCTTAAAGGAAAGCATCCTATTATAATCAGCTTTTCCACCTCAACAATGTACCAGGGAGTACAGTGCTTTCTTTTCAATAACTAATCAATCCCAAAACTCTGCAGCCAGCAGCTTTTCACTACAAACTTTGCTAAAAAAAAAAAGTTTTCATCATTTGCTAATATAGAGGAGAATCAAGATGGCGGAATAGGGTAAGGACATGTTTAAACGCACGGAGAAGCATTTAATCAGGATGAAGCAGAAGGGACATGTTCCAGGAAATACGAAATGACAGAACAATAGCAGAGGGGTACCTGGAGACTGACAGACACAGGAAAGTAGCGGACACAGTGGTGTGGTGCTGCAGTGACTGATACTCCAGAGGCATTCAGCTGATGACGATCTGAACTCCACCAGCAACCAGGTGGGAAGGGACTTTCACTGCGAGCTTGGGAGGTGAACCCAGACAAAGAACTGTCCGTCCTGCTGGTCCGTTTGATTTGACCAGGAGCAGAGACAGAGCAGCAGATCCCAGATGGGCAGTGCGAGAACAGCATGGATTTCATAGTCCAGTCAGCCCCCTAGAGCTGAATTGGGCACCATTTTGCGTAAGGAGACAAAGGCAAGGGAAAGGACTGAGCATATGCTGAGCTGGGAGTGAACTCATTTCTGACTCAGTGAACTGCAATGACGTGGCATTCTACAGGTTCCACCCAAGACAGGTCTGGGTAGCCCTCAGACCTGATGGCCAGCAAGCAGATCAAAAACTCTAGTAGTGGTACATCAGGCACCATTTTGTACACTGTGGCAATAGCTTTAGGACTGCAGGGAACTGCGCATGTGCTGAGCTCGCGAGATCTCATTGGGTTCAGTGAATTGCAGTGGTCCGTCAGGAAAATAATACCGACTGTGGCATCGTACTGGACAAGATAGGTCCGTGTGGCACCCAGACCTAACGTCCAACAGGTTCCAGCAAGATCAGCACCACCAACAACCTAACTACATAGGACACCTGGTTTCTTCCTAATCCTGGGATCTGCTCCAACCAGAAGGGGGAGAAAGGCTGCAGAGACAGCACAGTATCACAGGAGGAGGAGAGTGGTGACCCAGGAGCTGGGGCTGTGGAGACCACGGTGGAAATCTAACATAAGAACCCAGACCTGGAACTCTCTGGAGGTTGTGGCACAAGTGGCTGCAAGCAAAAAAGTTGTGTACCAACTGCAACAAGTAAAATCGCAGTGTAGATCTGTGGGTGACACATCATCTCCTAATACAGGCAGTTCCCAGTTTAAAAATGAATAATGACCCAAAAGTTTGTGAGCCCTATTTTCTAGGTTTATCTTTCCAATACAAAATAAAGGAAATTGGCGTTGGCACACTGGTGTTGCCAGGTAATCCTTTGTCTGTGGCACTGGCATCTCATAAGGGTGCTAGTTCATGTCCCAGTCACTCCACTTCCAATCCAGCCCCATGCTTATGGCCAGGGAAAGTAGTGGAACACAGCTCAAATCGTTGGGCTGCCATATCCACATGGGAGACTCAGAAGAAACTCCTGGCTACTGCCTTTGGATTGGCTTTACTCTGGGCACTGGAGCCATTTGAGGAGTGAACCAAAGGATAGGTGATCTCTCTCTCCTTCTCACTGTAAATCTGCCTTTTGAATAAAAGTAAATAAATCTTCTTTAAAAAAGAAAATCAACTGAGCACATTTCATGCTTAAAATATAGTATGGGGGGGCCCAGCGACATGGCCTAGTGGCTGGAGTCCTCGCCTTGAACATGCCGGAATCCCATATGGGCGCCAGTTCTAGTCCTGGCAGCTCCACTTCCCATCCAGCTCTCTGCTTGTGGCCTGGGAAAGCAGTCGAGGACGGCCCAATGCTTTGGGATCCTGTACCTTGTGGGAGACCTGGAGGAAGCTCCTGGCTCCTGGCTTTGGATAGGCACAGCACCAGCTGTTGCACTCACTTGGGGAGTGAATCATCGGATGGAAGATCTTCCTCTCTGTTTCTCCTCCTCTCTGTATATCTGAGTTTGTAATAAGAATAAATAAATCTTTTAAAAAATATATAGTATGGGGTTCAGTGCCTTAAGTCACCCCTTATAACACAGATTCCATATCAGATTGCCAGTTGGAGTCTTGGCTGCTCCATTTGTGAGCCACCTTCTGTCAATGCATTGTAGGAGGCAGCAGATCATAGCTGAAATATTTGGGTTGCTGCTACCCGTGTGAGAGACCTGGATGGAGTTGCAGGCTCCTGGCTTTGGGCCAGCCAGGCTTTTGTAGTCATTTGGTCTGGGTGGGGGAATGGTGAACCAACATATCTAAGATCTCTCTCTTTTTCTGTCACTTCATCATTCAACTAGATGAAAATAAATACAGTACTGATACAGTAAACAGTCTACAATCCACAGAGGTGATACAGGAAAATTACTTTCAGTTTTTGTGTTACAGCAACAAGGACACATTCTGTTCCATCTGCTGGCTCTTATAGGAAGAAGGGGATGGACTCCAGCAGCAGCAAAGTGGTCTTTGATTGGAAGCAGTAGGAAGGAAAGGAGAACACTTCTTTGGGTACCAGTGATGGATTGGTCCACGACAGTACATATGTAGCAAGGATAACATCATGATAGCAGCTCTGAGTAATACCTCCATTAGGGTAGTTTAAAAAAGAGTGCTCCAAAAAGAATGTGGCGAAGTGTAATTAAAAGATGACTTCATTTTGGTTCAAGAGTTTTTAGAACGTACATAGAGATTTTTCATAGTGCACATATTCCACAAGCTTTTTGAAGTGCCCTTGTATGCCCAAATAAGGAGTATCTAATGAGTAGTCCTCTTCACTGCTCCTGAAGTTAGATTCTCTGAACAAATCTTCACTTATAATTGGGATTGATACCAAAAATAACTACTGTAGATGATCCCTCCCAACACAAATAGTTTGGGTGCCAAGCTTATCTCTGGAGACGTAAACATCAATTTTATCACATTTCCACATGTAGCATCACCCTGTTCCTTCTTATGCAAATCTCCGCTTACTCAATAGTGTTTTCTTCCTTACATTTCAAATGTTTCGACATATTTTCTTACAAGTGGTTTATTTTCATAACTCCATATTTGTAAAGTTTTATTTTCCTATAATTTGTCTCAGCTTGTTTTGATTGCTATAACATCTAAGACAAGGTGATGGCTCTCAAATAGATGTACTGACTCATGGTTCTGGAGACCAAGATGGAGGTATTGACATCTTGTGAGAAACTTCTACTTGATTTTTAGCAATGTGCTGATCTGAGGGCGAGAGTAAGCGAGGGCAAAATGGCTGCAATTGCTAGGGTTGGGCCAGAGTCTAAACAAGGATCCAGGAACTAAATCTAGAACTCCTACACAGACAGCAGGAATCCAAGCACTTGAGCCACTACCAGTTGCTATCAGGGACTGCGCTAGCTGGAGTAGGAGTCAGAGCTTGCAACTGAACTCAAGAACTCTGTTGTGGGACAGGAACATCTTAAACCATAGGCTAACCATTCGTTCCTGGGAGAGGATCTTCTTGCTGCATAATCCTATGGTAAAAGATGGAAGGGCCAAGAGAAGAAGAAACCTGACTTCTTACAAAGTCACTCATTTGAGTAGAGACTTTATCAACTAATCACCTAGTAAGTGTATCACCTCTTAATACTGTTAGAATGGGGGTTAAATTACAGCTTGATTTCCATCTCAAAAGGGAGAATCCACCGGTGGCCTTAACTTTCTGTGCTTAAGAACATATCTAGTCCTGGAAACTCTGAATAAAGTTGTTTGATGGGGTGATTCCTTTTCTTTCTTTCTTTCCTTCCAATATGCATTAACCTTTTTCATTTACATATTGTGCTTTAGAAGAAATTCACGGCACTTTCTCTTGGCTATAGACTGAAATAAAAGCTGAATATTTAGTCATTCTCAAGTGAAAGAGTAAGATAAAGAGAAGTATTATTATGTTTTCTACTGAATATAGTAATAACACTGAAACCTTACTCTTGGAATTAGATCAATCTTAGAGTTTGCCAATGTATGTTACAAGTGATGATTTGACTGAAAACAGGTCCAGCTGGTAAGAATAGGTCAGACCCCTCACCAAGCTGGGAGTGGCGAAAATGGCAGTGATTTATAACTGATGAACTATTAAAACCACTTGAGCAAGGAACTCAGAGCATGCCCCACATCTGGGACTTGGGTGGGTGGGAAACTGGGTGGGGCTTCTCCCTCAATATCCCCCTTTACCTCAGATACAAGAAGGAAACAATATGGACATAATAGTCTTACCCACTTCCCTATAGTCCCTGAACCTTTTTACTGTAATTAACTATGTAAAGATTGTCAACAATATAATTAAAAAATAATAATAAAAAAATAAATTAAAAAAAAGAATAGGTCAGACCACATTATAATAGATACAGATACACTCAGGAGATGGAAACTCAGCAGGGGAAAACTATTCTCTTGATCCCTCCCCAGGTATCACTCCATTGCATGAAGTACAGCACAGGGCAGAAGCAAGGCTCTAAGCCAAGCCTGGAGAGTGGGGCTGGCATTTAGACTGAAACACATAGAACATGGCACAGACAGAAAGAGGCTAGAAGCCAGTGCCAATGACAAACTAGTGGGAATAAGCAAGAACAAAGAGAGTTGGGAAAGGAGAAGATTGGAACCTGGAAAGTGCCATACAGATACATGAAGTTCTGAAGAGTGTAGAGGGAGGTGTCTTATTCTCTTCCCAATAAGTAGGTCCCACACATGACCAGCAGGTATTAATACAGCTGGCAGGAAGAAACCTGCCACTCCCAGATTCCCTCTCCTCTGGCTGGAGTTGCCCTCTTTCTACTTAAATTGACAACAGAATGAATGGGAATATGGAGAAGAAAGTGGACAAAAATATTGTAGAAGTGAAGAAAGGGAGATATAAGTGCTCAGACACAGATATGTAGAATGCCCAGTGATCCTGGCACTGCAGAAATTCATTCTCAGCTGGGATTCTAGAAGCCAAAGAAACAAGCAGCTGGTAAGACAGCGTCTCCAAAGAACAGAACAAGGCCACCTGCTGCAAGCTGCAGCAATTCCAAAGACAAGGTAGGAAATTTACCCAAAGCGATGTTCTCTCCCTAAAGATGTTACTTTGCAGTGTTGCTGTTTTTCCTGTTTTCCATATTCTATGTTTGGCTCCAAGTGGGAGGCTGTGGGTGTTAGAGGGAGAAGGCAAAATGTGGAGATAAGACGGTTGGCTTGAAATTACTGCTGAAAACTAGGGCTTGTGGATTTGTGTTTCTCCATTATTTGACTCCTCACTAGGGCACAGAGAGGAAAAGGCTAGGCCTGACCCTAGGAAACATGGGCCAGGTAGTGGGGCGGCCAAAGCAAAATCTGTGTTTGGCTCCCACTGATGCTTCCATTCTGGGATGTATCATGCTCCTTCAAGTTCTTTTTCTCAATGCTGGTCACAAAGAGCCCCGTGGATCCAGGGCTTCACATAGCTATAGGGATCTGTGGGGAACTCACAACTTTTCAGCTAAGAGCAGAGTTCATTAGTCCTCTCAATGATGATATTCCTCGTCATTCTCTACCTCTTCAGCGTCTAGATACTTTCTACCTGTCTTAGATTATTTATACCCTTATAATACAATGCCTTTAAGTAGGTAGTTTATAAATAACAGAAATGTATTGCTCCAAATTTAAGATCAAGATGTTAGCAGAGTCAGTGTCTGATAAGGGCCTACTTCATAGTACACAGATGGTGCCTCCTTGCTGTGTGCTTGTATGGTAAGGAGGATCTAGTTAGTTCTCTGGGGTCTCCTTTAGAAGAGCACCAGTCTCCTTCATGAGAGCTATTCCCTCATGATCTAGTCGCCTCCTAAAGACGCTCCCTCTGAATACAATCCCAATGGGGATTATGCTTCAACAAATGAATTTTGGGGGAGACCCAATACATAGGGCAGAGCTTCACAATGGTAATACTATTAACATTTTGAGGTGGATAATTTTGTTTGTTTGTTTGAGGGACTCTTATGGACTCAATTCTGGTCCGCCATTTACATTGAAATTCTTACCCACCATATCTCTGACTGTCATCTATTTTGGAAACAGTGTTATTGCAAATGTAATTTGTGAAAAACGATCACAATTTTTCGTGCTTGGTTATAGCATCCCTGGGAAACAAAGGCAGGAACTGCCCTATACATCATAAGAGGTTTAGCAGCACCTTTAGCCTCTAACCATAAGAACTGGAAGGGTTATAAGGAAGATGCTTTAAGCTGAAAGAGCTGTACAGTCTCCTTTGGTGGGCCTCCTGTAAGGTCATCTGGTCTGAAACAGTGTTTCTCAACTGGAAGGCAGTTTTGCCAGCTCCTCACCTTCCCAGGAACATTGGCATCATCTGGAGACATGTTTTTTTGTGATGATATCTGGGGAAGGGATTGCTCTTGGCATCCTGTGGATAGAAATCTGGGGTCTTTGAAGGCAGAGATCAGCAGTCTGGAGTAAGCACAAAAGCAGCCACCACAGCCTGACAGTGGAGGGCAGTCCTGGAGTTGGTCACCAGCCATGCAAAAGAAAAGAAGACCTAGGAATTCAATCTGGAGATAGCTATCTCCATCCGTGGGGGCAGACAGTCCCAAGAGCAGAAAATCAAGCAGGAGAAGGGAAAGTCACTAACAGCAGGGAAGATCTGGCACTGAAAAAGACAGGCATGATGATGTCTGGAGCAGCGGCAGAATGGAGCTGGCAGGAACACAGGGGCCACAGAGTTAAGGCTCTTACTGATAACCAAGTGATATGTGCATTCTTAGATATAATGGGGCAACTTACTGCAAAAAAAAGTGGTTTTTAAAAGAGAAGATAAATTCAATATTTTCATGTTTGCTTATTTTTTGTGCTTGTAAGAAGAGAAAAGTGTCAGCTAACTTATTAGCTTAAGAAGGGTGGAATTTCGGAGTGGTAAAGTAATTCACATTTTAAAAGACACATAGTGGGGTGGGGAGGGAAGGAGAGAGAGAGAGAGAAAAACTATGGGAAATCTGCCAGCCTTCCCCTAGTTTACTTCCTAAATAGTCACAGCAGCCAGGGACTGGGGAAGCTGAAACTAGAAACCCGGAACTCCATCCTGATCACTTGCATGTATGGCAGGAGCTCCATGACTTGAGTCAGCATCTGTACATTGACAGAGAGCTGGATCAGAAGCAGAGCAGTCAGGACTTGAACCACATGTCCAGTTGGAATGAGGAAATTCCAAGCAACTGCTTAACTCACTGTATCATATCTGCTCCAGCATTCTTATTCACATAGCTTTGCAATGTTTCTCTGGTTACTACAACAAATAGGAATCCCTTCAAAAATTGAGAAATACCAAAAGAAAAATTTAAAAAGTAAAGAACCCAACATAATTTTCTCAATTGACAGGCACAAATATGCCTGCATTTAGCACTACAAATGGATTTCAATACAAATGTATTTATCTTAGAGATGGGGCCATTTTTTAGCTCTGCTGATCATGAGGACCATATAACTGGGCCAACCATAGCAAAATATACAATCAGGAAACATGAATAAGTTCCCTCTATCCCCAATTAGATATTTCACCTTTCTCCATTTGGATTTTGTGACATTGCTCAGCAACAGATTAGAAGAAACATGATTTTGGTATGATAAGTATATGCAAAACAAAATCTAGTTAAACAATAATCACCCATGAAATCCTAGAAATTATTCTTGCTGGGCATAATGCCAGCATCAAACACACACATCAAACACTCGGAGGTGTTTTCCTCAGCAGTCAGAATGAGAAATTTGCTAAATCAGAAATGTTTAGAAGTGAGGCAGGCCCTTGGACAACTCCCTTGAAGCCTGTGTCTATATCAGGCTGTGAGTCTTGGCTGAAAGGCTTTTCTATCACCATCCTGTAAATGCCAAAAGCCTTAACGCCCATGGCATATAGCTGACAACAGCATAGAGTGACAGGCAGGAGTCCGGTCCTCAGGCATCTGACAAGCTATTGTGGATGGAAATGCCTATGGCCCTTTACATACAAAACAGCAAAAATCACAATGGAGTGAAGCAAGAGTGAAAGGTGAGATTTAGTTCTAGAAGAACCATCTTCCCTCCTCAAGGTTTACTCCCTCACTCTGGACCTGGGACTTGGTTCACTTACATTTAACCTCCAGGTTTATTGTTAAAGTCATCAGCAGCAACTAAGAGAAATGTGGCTACCAGACATGGGGATGCTCTGGGGCACACAGGGGAGTGAGAAGAAACACTGTGTTTTGGAGACTATAGTCCCTGACCAGGATCCGTGAGTGCAAATTAACTCCAAAACCACACTACAGTGTTGAGACAGACCTTCAGAGGAGAGATAGGACAACCTGAACCTCTGCAGTGGCCTTGGGGACATCTCTATTCATCACTGGAATTACTGAACAGTTCAATGGGCCCCAAGGGTGAGTCATGTTCAGTATGCTCTGTATACAAGGCATGAAAAGTGTAAAACGGTATTTCAGAGCTTGCCATCTATAAAAATGACATTCACAAAGGTTCAGAGTGAAGTAATTTGGGTTAAATCTTGGGCTTTGCAAAAATTAATTTATGTAAAAGAGTTCAGTCTCCAAAGCTGTGCAAGAAATGAGGTGTGACAATCATACAAATTGGTGACATGGTGCTGAAGGCACATGAGGCAAACAGGCAAGATGGATAAGCCTGGAGACATTCTCAGAAGACAACTTTTGGAGTCAAAGGGAGTCATCTGCCAACTACAGATTGGCCCAGGTAAAGGTACAGATATGGAAGTCAGGAATACTTGCGGGGCCTTGGTAAGGAGGCCGGAGAGGTACAACAGCAGGTTTCTCCTTCAAGTAGAAGCTGGTATGGAAAGCCTGCTAATTGCTAATGGACCTTCAGAACAAATGGCTCATCAATCTTGAGATGCACAGTGCAGGAGTCTGAGAGCCCAGTTCCAGTGCCCACTATGGGACAAGCCCTAAACAGGGTTTACATGATGTGGAAGTCCAACAGGGAGAGGTGTGAGGGAGGTGGACAAGAGGCAGAGACAAGAGGATGAAGATCTACAGTAGGAGATTGGACCGTTTGCACACCTTTCTTTAGCAGAGTTAGATTCAGAGAAAAGATACCACCTAACCACCAAGACTGTCAGCCAATACTACAGTTCTCTGAGATGCCAAGAGGGAACAAAAATGTCTTTCCTGCTTGTTTTCCTTAGGAGTCTAACCATTGGATATTTTCTCAGGGCTGAGATACTGCAGGAGATGTCAGGTCTTTAACAGCAAAGGCAGAATCTAAAGAGCTGGAGACTGGACCATGAGACAGAGAAGAATCATGGGCTCAGGTTTACATCCCATCATTTACCACATTATTTGCAGCTCTTGAATGTTCTGACTTCCACAACCATGAAGTATCTTCCATGGTTGTACTCATAATCCTCGAAGTCATGAAAGCCTTGGCAAGAACCATGGTAATGCCATACAAATCCACCCCAACACTAGACAGGGAAAGTTGAAAACAGTGCTATGTGACTGGAGCAAACTGCTAGGAAGCAGGATCTAGCAGGGCATCAGTAAGTTCACAGAACTTCATAAAGATGATGCAAGAGCCACTGCAGTGCCCCCATCTTTCACCTCCAGGGAGGTCCTAAAGGGCTGGGTATGGGCTACTGTAACACTGCTGGCTCTTCAGCAGGTCACTGTGGGTGTGATACTCTAATCTCTCTGATCAGAAGGACATTTAAAGTCAGAAGGACTATACTATCACAATAATATGGGGGAAAATGGTGTTGGGGGAGAGAAGAGGGAGGGAGGAAAGGGTGATAAAGTGGGGAATCCCTGCACCCACAAAACTGTATCATAGAAGATAATAATAAAAAAATTTAGATGAAGAAAAATATAAATTAACATATTCATTTAAAAAATAGAGTGAACAGAAAGATCTAAACACAATGCATGATGGTATTTCCATTTACAGCCACTTTTGCTCCACATTCTTACTTACCTCAACTTACCTAAACCTCAGAACAAGGGAGAGCCTTGCACATGAAATCACTAGCCTTAGCTTTAGAATGTGAAAGATTTCCTGTCTAATCCTGCAATGCATGGGAATCTGGCCCTCAAACAGTGAGAGAAGCCCAGGGCATCAAGAGTTCAGTTAAACTCAGTAACTGGTCAGCACATTCCCTCTCTTGGGAGACTCCTGGTATTGGGCAATACCATCAATCTCTTCTATACCTTTAATTCCTCTTTTCTGAGTGTGTTCCAAACATGATGTCATCCACTGTCATCCTATCTCCTAATAACAAGGATAATTTATATTTCCTCTGTGCTTCAGACTGAAATTTTAAGTACACTGCTTAATTAATGCTGTCTTCCATTATAATAGCATAAATAGTATTCCCACTTAACAGATGCAGAAACCAAGGTTTGGCGTGGTTAGGTGACCTGAACATATAGGTGAGGTTGTTCTGGGCCTCATATCCTGGCGTCCAACCTCTATATCCATTCCACTGGGTTTTGTTGCTCCCAAGAAGAATGAGGTAGGAAGACTCTATGGAGGGATTATGGCACTAACTTTGTAAGTTGCCTTTGTGCGACACACAGAAGGAGGAGGAAAGGGAGGATTTAGGAAACTGTCCTATGTACAGAGCATCTGGTACCACATCATTTGGCACTTTGAAGCCACAGTGAGATGTGATTTCTTGGAATAAATCCCTAACCTTTCTAATTTTATAAACCTGTAAAACCTGTAAAACTTCCACCTGAGTGACAGATATGTTAGGAGGATAAGTCCCAGGTCTACGCCCCATACCCTCTGCTCTTTAATTGTACTTTCTTACTTAAAAAAAAAAAAAAAGGCTGCTCTTGGATCCAAAATGCTACAGACAATAATTTTAGGCACAGTCTGAACCTGTTGAAGAACAGAAAAGAAACACATCCATTATATGGATCTGGAGGTCTCTTTTTAGTCCTTCTCGCTGCCTCCTTTCCTTCATGGTATTTTCAAATTCTAGGCATGTGATGAGCCAAAGTCCACAGGAGCTATTTTGATCTGTATTTGGCATAGAAAGGCTCAGATACATCATACAAAATAGCCCAGTGTGAAAACCATGAAGATACATAATTACAGCTAGAGCTGCCAATGTTTTGTGTTGCTAGCTTTTAGATGCAGAGATGCGAGGTACAGCAGCACCAGTCTCTACCCAAATTCAAAAGGCAGCACCTTTGGCTAGCTAGGCATTTTCTTTGAGTATCCGAAGAAAAGGCATCCATCCTGATGGTACTTGGACGCTCCCTGGTTCCTGTGGGAGGGCATAAGAGCCCAGCTACTTGTGCCCCAAACTTGATTTCCTTTCCAGGTGGAATCACCGAGATATGAATAAAAATTTGTTCCTGTCTGAACCTGGCAGCAGGTTTGTCTTCTATTTAAAATGTATGCCAAACAAAACAGTCTCACGAAAACGCCTCCAGCTGCTCATTGGCAGAGTAAAAGGAAACAGAACTGATTTGCTTGTTGAGTTGTTCTTGCTGGTGATATGTGTTTATTTTTTTGTTTGCTTAAGATATTGCCTGGGATTAAAACATCAATGAGGTACCACCTAACGCCAGTAAGACTGGCCCACATGAATAAAAGCACCAACAACACTTGTTGGCGAGGTTGCGGGGAAAAGGGATCCCTACTCCATTGCTGGTGGGGCTGCAGGCTGGTACAGCCTCTATGGAAATCAGTATGGAGAATATTCAAACAACTCAAATTCAACATACCGAATGATCCAGCAATAGCACTCCTAGGAATATATCCAGAACAATTGTTTTATGAGAAACCAACATGCACTCCTATGTTCATAGCAGCACAATCAGTAATTGCAAAAACATGGAAGCAACCAAAATGCCCATCAACAGAGGATTGGATAAGAAAGCTATGGTTCATCTACTCCATGGAATACTACTCAGCTATTAAAAAAAACAAAATGCAGTGCTTTGTGGCCAAATGGGCCAAACTGGAAACCAGAATGCTAAGGGAAATGAGCCAATCCCAAAAGGTTAAATACCACATGTTTGCCTTAATTTAAGATGATATGATGTTATGTATAACATGTTATGTTATGAATGTTATATGTTGTGTATAAACTGAAATTGAAGTATAGGTGAGGTGGTCACAGAAGGTGGCTGGGAACTCACATTTACTTTTAACATATTGGTTACTCATTACTATGTCAATTAATTCCATAATGATGTAAATTTTTGCTGATGGTATGTTGGAGCTTTCAATTGACTGGGATGATACTCTGCTGGCTCTGTCTTCAGACCAGAGAGGGTATACCTAAGAAGCCGTTGAACTTGACGGGACAATAAGATGCTGGACTCTATGTTTGGTATACGCTTGCAATGCGGGAATCTCAACTGAACTTGAGCTGTGGTTATGCAACAAGGTGGAGGAATCCACCATGGTGGGAGGGTTTGGGGAGGGGTGGGGAGAACCCAAGTACCTATGTAACTGTGTCACATAATACAATGTAATTAATGAAGTAAAAATAATAAATAATTAAAAAAAAAAGATATTGCCTGGGGTCCTTACATGGTGCTGGTTCCATGTATTCATCGCCTGCAACAGCTGCTTCATCCACCCACAGTTCTCACAAGCTCTTACCTTTTGGCCCAGACCCTCCACATACTCATTTAGGAAGTGTTTGTCACCAAAGGTACCAATTCCAGGGTCTTAGAAAACACTGTCCAACTGGAAACACATCTGGACTAGGGCCAAGGGCTATACCCTAGGCCCTGACTAAAGTCTCTGTTTCTGGAAAAGATTTCCCAGGAGAAGATGGGACGGACATGAACAGGAGAAAAAAAGAGGAGAGGGAAGAAGAGAAAAGCAAGGAGGAGGAGTGGGTATGTGTGGCGGGGACAGACTATAAATGTCACAGTTTTAAAGCTCTCTACTCCCACCCCTCTTACATCACTGCTCCCTGTCCCAGCCAGTTTTAGCAACTCCAGGGGAACTCTGACACATGCATACCTATGGGGAGGAACTGGAAGGCTTGGGAGGTTACTTATAAATTGCCTTTCTCCAGTGTTTTCCCTTGGGAATAGATCTGAATGCTTGGCTGAAATACAGCCCTCTGTTTTCAATGCTTAATTGGCTTCCCTTTTCATTTACATCTGGTTTTAGTGGCCTGTAAGTTACTGGAAACAGAGAATAAAAACAAGTTTTAATATTAAAGACTTAACTTCAAATAAAAAATGACACAGTAGATATGTATTTATTACCATGGATACATGAGTAAGTGAGAAAAGTTGGTTAAGAAGCAAATACATATACAAATAAACAGAGATATCTAGTAGGACAAATACTAAACATTAGTTACTATTAGACTGAGTGGGTGGATTATTTGCTGCTTTGTTTTACTAGCCTGTGTATTTACTGTATTGGAAATGCGTAGCTTTGTAATTTAAAAAAAAAAAAGACTTCTTTTAGAAAAAAATCAAAGGGGGAATCAGATAAAGCTGAGTCTTCTGCTTTCCCCTGAAAGTCTGTATTGGAAGCATGGGTCTGGGGTCTGAAGACCTAGAGTTAGGCTTTACCTCCTTCTCTTGACTGAATCTCCAAGGAAAATGGTCACACCAACTCTATAAAGTTGTTTCAAGTATTACTGAGATAGTCCTTATAGAGGTAAGGCTTCGGTAAATGGTGATGATTATCGTTTATTCTGGTATGTACGTATTTAGCAACATTCATGCAACACGGAAGCAAAAGATGAATTTATTTTTATTCTGGTGCAAAAAGTCCTGAAATCCATGCATCCTATTTTAACGGTCAAACAGTTCATGGAAGATACATCTTATGAAAAACTGCATGGATTTCAATTTTTTTGCATCACAATAAGCTAATTTCTCATTCCATTTTCCATGAAGTTTCTGAAGTATCCTTATAATGTTTGTCTTTACAGTATGTGTTTAAAACCTCATAAATACTTTTTGAAATTTCTGTATGGAGCAAAAATAGCTGTGGTGGAATTTGCATTCATTCTCCCTGTAGGCCAATTCATCACACACTCCTTCTTATTTCACCCTAGACAGATGCTGTTTTCTACAGCAGCAAGCACACTCCTGAGACCCATTCTGTTGGCAAACTGTCATTGCAACAAAGAAAGGGGAAGAGAAAGGATGTTGATTCTGTTTCTCTTAATCTGTGCAGGCTGACCTGTGCTGAAACTAATTACTGGGTGGCATGGTAATGAATGGGTTTGTTTTCAGAATCAATATTTAGCAGATAGGAATGTTTTCCTCTTAAACTGATTTTTCCTGTACTTTTTCTTAACCATGCAATGCTCTCTGAGACATAGTGACTTTTTTCCCCATCTATATGATCCTCTCACTGTACAAGGTAAACATGTTGTCACACTGTGAAATTCCAGGGGCACACATCATTGAGACTCTTCTAAGGAAGACCACCAAGCCAAGCAATCCTTCAGAAGGCAGAAACTGTTCTCCCTTGGTTCACAAAACCTCTGTCCTTTCTTGTCCCCTTTTTTTGAGGCTCAACCACTGGCTCAGTTCCAGTCCAGTTACAGAGTTAATTGGGACCACATGTCTCACTCTCAGATGAATCGTCCATAACAGCTCCCACTGGCACTGGGGCCCAGTTCTGACAACTATGATTTTGTCCAATTCCCAAGGAGCTAGCCATTTCGTTAACTGGTGCTTCCACAATGCTGACTCTGTGTTGTTGCAGCTCAGATACCACAGACCTGCTACCCATGAAGAGCCTTACCTATGCAAACTATCTGCCTTCCTCCTTGGATCTCCGAACACCATCAGCTCCCAGAGGCCCAGCTGCTAAACAACCACCTGCTCTTCCCCATGCCTTCTTCAGGTAGGATACAGTATTACTCCATGGCCTTTCCTTGCTTCTGACTAGTTCAAACTGGTTGTGTCTTCTTCTGTAAGGCTTAACCCTCATGCTATGCTTGCCACCGTGTGTGGTTGATCTGCCCTCTTGGCACCAAGCTATCTCAAAGGATAGGCCTATTTTTCATATAGCCAAGCACACATACCACACAAGCCAAGTCTTAGGAGATGAGAACACGGCCTGAGAGTGTTTAGACGGATTCCGTTGCCAGTCACTGGCACCATCATTACCTTTTACATTGCACACCATCTATCAAACATCTCCTCTGAACCAAATTCTCTATCTGGAACTTTACTTATATCTAATTCTCATATCACTCTTCAGGGAAAGTGACACTATCTTCACTCTGGAGAGAAGGACACTTAGTGTTACAAAAATTGAGCAATTTTTCACAAGGCCAGAAATGGAAAGGACAGATAGATTTTTAATGTCATACTTTTTTTTCACTGTACCATATACCCCAGTGGATGGGAAATCAGGTTGAGCAGGATTTATCAAATGGGCTTTTGGAGCTGTGGCAGAGTTGGGGTGCAAGAAGGATGGACTTCTAAAACGTAGGAAGCTTAGTTAGTGACAGTTTGAGCTTACCAAAAGCTAAAGGAATGGGATAAAATAGTCTTCTGGACTGGGACAAGTGTTGTTCACCATTCTGGATAGAACATGAAAATGAAGATTCAGGCTACATACTGGTCAAGTCAATTATTAAACAGAACAAACATCAACAGAGAACAGAGACAATTTTCAACAACCACAGGCATATGTAGTCAGAGAAGTCAGAGGACAGGTAGACAAGGTGAAAAAGCAATCATAGGGGTTCCAGAAATCTGGAGCCACACAGACTTCCGGTCATGTTACCAAAATGCAATGAACTAAATTCTCCAATTAAAGAAAATACAGAGTGGTTGAGTGGTTTAAAATAGAGAGAAAGAAACCAGTACTCAATTATATGCTGCCTGCAAGGCTCTCAACTCATCTGTAAGGACACATGTACACTGAGGTGAAGGGATGGAGAGATTTCAGTGTAAATGAGAGCAGGAGTAGTTATAGATGTATCACATAAAATAAAATTTTAAGTTAAAAACTGTAAAAAGAGATAAAGAAGGTCATTGTAAGATGGTAAAGGAATTATTTCAGCAAGGGAATATGATACTTATAAATACATAAGCACCCAAGAGCAGGGTACCCAAATGTATACAGCAAAATTATTAGAGCTAACTGGAAAAACAGACTATAACACAGTATAATAGGTGACTTCGACACACCATTCTCAGCAATACAGCTTGTCCAGGACCCACTCCAAAACAAACAAACAACAACAAAACAAAAAACCACTGGGGTGAAACCACTCTCTAAACTAAATGTAACTAACAGACATTTACAGAATATTTCATCTTTCTTCTTAATTATGCCTAGAACATTCTCCAAAAGATATGTTAGACTGCAAAACAAGTGTTGAGAAATTTAAGAGGACAGAAATAACTTCAAGTGTCTTTTTTTATCACAATCATATAAAACAACAAATCAACATCAGAAGGAATTTCAGAGCCTTTACAAACGCATGGAACCTAAACAATGTGCTTCTGAATAATTAACAAGTCAAAACATAAAATGAAAATAATAAATTTTTGAGACAAATGTAAATGGAAGTATAAAATAGCCAAACATAAGGGGCATCATAAAAATCTGGAAGGGAAGCTTATAGCACTATACACCTACATCAAAAGGAAGAAAAGTCACAAATGATTTAATCTTGCATTTCAATGAACAAGAACAACAAAAACTGACCAAACCCCAAATTAATAAGAGAAAGAAAATAATAAAGATCAGGGCACAAATGAATGAAATAGAAATCTTTAAAAAGATAAACAAAATAGTTTAACTAGGAAAAAAGCCAAAAATACAAATATATTAAATAATAAGTGACAAAGGAGACATTACAACAGAAACCATAAAACAAAATCACACGGGATTATTTGGAACAATAAATGCCAACACATTGGACAATCTAGTAGAAATGGATTAATTCTGGACACAAAAATATATATAAAATCTGAATAGGTGAGAATTAAAGTGAGGAGAATGAGTCAATAACGTGTCCCATCAATAAGAAAGCATGATCTGATGGCTTCACTGATGATTTCCACCCACCATTTACCCACCATTTAAGAGCTAATACCAATTCTTCCCAAAGTACTTCAAAGAGCTGAAGAAGGAAGAATCCTTCAAAATGATTTCTACAAGGCCAGCATTACCCTGGTATCCAAACGGGACAATGATGCAACAAAAAGAAAGCTCCAATCCAATGTTACTTTCTTGCTAGTGTTCACCGTTGGAAGGCAGTAGGTGATGCCTTAAGTAATTGAATTCCTGCTATTCGAGTGGGAGATCTGAATTGGGTTCTCAACTCCTGGATTTATTCATTCTGGCCAATCACCAGTTGTTGAAAGGCAGTTTTGGAGTGAGCCAGCAGTTTGGAATACTCTCTCCCTCTCACTCTGCCTCTCAAGTAATGGATACTTAAAAAAAAAACCAGACATACTAGTATTTCTGATGAACACAGGGGGAAAAATCTCTCCACAAAACCAAATTCCAATAGCATATTAAAAAGATTATCGTGACCAAGTGGGATACCATCCAAGGATACAAGGATAGTTTAACATATGGAACTCAATAAACATGAAACATCACATTAACAGAATAAAAGACAAAACTCATATGATAATTTCAATAGACACAGAAAAAGCATTAGGCAAAATCCAACATCCTTTCAAGGTAAAAATTCTCAAGTTAGACATAAAAAAAATGTGCTTCAACACATCAAAGGCTACAAAGTCCACAGCTAATATCTTATTGAATGAGGGAAGTTGAAAGCATTCCCTCTAAAATCTAAGCAAAACAGGGATGCCGATTTTTGCTGTTTTCAACATGGTACTGAAAATCCTAGCCAGAGCAGCCATACAAAATAAAGAAATAAAAGACACTAAAATTGGAAATGGAGAAGTTGAACTGACCCTCTTTGCAAACAACATGATCTTATATATAGAAAATCCAAAGACTACACACACACAAAACCTACTAAGATTAATAAAGGAATTCAGTACAGTTTCAAGTTACAAAATGAACCTACAAAAATCAGTATCATTTCTATATGCTAATAGCAAACTATCTGAAATAGACATTATGAAAGTAATTCCATTTTGATAGCTACAAAGAAAAAATAACTAGACACAAACTCAACAATGGAGATGAAATAACACTACAAACAAAACTATAAAACACAGATGGAAGAAATTAAAGAAGACACAAATAAATGGAAAAATCTCATGTTTATGGACTGGAAGATCTAACATTGTTAAAATATCTATACTCCATGAGGGAACTTGGGAACTGGGTTAAAATTCATAGCTCTGACAGCTGCTAATATCTTGTGGCTAGGTGAGTTTGGGAGGGGTTCGGGCCTTGGGTTTGGGGGCAAGTGCCGCTCCTCACAGTGTGGCAGCTGTGGGGGGTGCCCCGGCTGGGTCGGACCCAATGCTGGGGGCTCACGCCAAAGACACTGCCACAAGGCAGTGAACGAGTCCTCGGCCTCCCCCTAGACCCAAGAGAGCTCTTTCCTCAGGGTAAGTGCGCCATGAGGGAACTTGGGAACTGGGTTAAAATTCCTAGCTCCGCCCAGCTGCTAATATCTTGTGGCTAGGTGAGTTTGGGAGGGGCTCGGGCCTTGGGTTTGGGGGCAAGTGCCGCTCCTCAGTGTGGCAGCTGTGGGGGTGCCCCTGCTGGGTCGGACCCAATGCTGGGGGCTCATGCCAAAGACACTGCCACAAGGCAGTGAACGAGTCCTCAGCCTCACCCAGGGCGGCCAGTGCACCATGTGGTGCCACACTTTGCCTGCTGGCCACCCGGCGGCCTGCTCTGGGGTTTTTAAAGATATGTTTGCTGCCTGGGGACACCCATGACTAAGTCCAATTTTAGTGTAGGTGAGTAGTGAATCTTGAGTGATTCCCAGTGACAGGGTCATGGAAGTTTTAGGCATGCGTGGGGACTGAGACCTGGTGGTTTGGAGGGAAGTACCCAGGAGACAATTACGGTTAGTTAGATACACCAACCCAATTCGGAATACAGAAATGGCCTGTTTGCCTAGAACATCACTGATCGTCACACACCAGCCCACACCAATGCTATGGATGGGGGCCTCTTTGGCAGTGATGGGTACCATTACCCCACTGTTTGGTGGAGTGGCGGAGTGGTCACATTTGGCAGGGTCAAGACACTATCCAGCACGCGAGAGAACTTGGTCTGGGGGTAGACCCTCTGGGGTTGTGTGGGCCCAATCCTGTGGAAATACAAGTTCCCCTAGTTGGACACCCTAACAGGGTTGAGGTTCCCACCAAGGGGCGCGTGTGCTGGAATGGGGGCTGCGTTCTATCTAGGAAACAGTTGCAGTCACCCGAGGCACTAGTGTGGGCTGGGATTGGACACACCAGGCCAGTTCAGACCCCAACACCATCTAGTGTCATGGAGAACCAGGGTAGATGTGGGACTGACTAGGCTGGGTCTCAACCCCCTACTGAGCCATTTGTGAGCTGTATGTGGGTATGGATGAGCCATGGCTGGGCTGAAACATCCAACAACAAGAACCAGAATGGGGTGAAATCCAGCCGGGAAAAGCCACTGTTCCTGCTAGGACAGGAGGTGAACTGAGTAGGGTTGGCTCAAGGACCCCCTGGTATGTGCAAAATCTGGCATTGGGAGAGGTTCTGATAGAGGAGCCTGGGCAACTCCTCTGGCAGGACACAGTCCCTGCAGGTAAGCGCAAGAAGCATGATAAGAAACAGCCCAGAATAGGCCATGGAAAGTTTCCCACTGGCACACATTCGGCTTGGGTCAGGGGCAGATCATGCTGAATCAGTTCATGTCATCCACTAGCTAATCCGAACACCAGAACAGAGTGTGGGTTGAGCCGGGTTTGGTTGCGACAAAACCAGTACACATTATGGAATGCCAGGGTGAGGTTGCCTGTACTGGATTTGACTGCAGCACCCAACCAGCACACGTGAGATCCAGGAAGGGAGGGGCAGAGCTGGCAGGGGGATTAAGGGGCTGGTCCCCTCGCCGGACAGCTACTCCCACTGGAGAGCGTGGGCTGGGATGGACACAGACCAGACTAAGCAAGGCTGCAACACCTGTGTGCTGCATGTGGACTAGATCAGGGAAAAGCCAGGCTGGGCTGATTATTCCTACTGGTGCAAGCATAAATTAGAGCAGGTGAGGGATGTTTGGGCTTGGCTGCAGCATCAGCTGGCAGAAGCTGGCACTGGGGACTAATTCTGTCAAGTCAAATCACAGAACCACCTAAAGAGTGCATAAACAGGGACTGAGAGAGACCTGGGAGGGAAAAAGTGGGGCCCCCCTTCCTGGGTCACTAGTCCCGCGGGAGGGCATGAAAACTAGGACGCGGGCTGGGGTGGCTGGACAGAGAGGCACTCAACAACATCCGTGAGGGCTGGAGAGCTGAGTTGGTTAGATGGAACTAAGCTTTAATACCCATTGACAAGTACAAGAGCCAAATGGGATGGGGGACAGACTGGTCTACTGCTACACATACTGGCAAATCAGGGTAGGGGGCGGGCCTGATGGGGGTTATTGTGGGTCGCCCCAACTAGGCTGCAGCTCCCACTGGTTGATGTAAGGGCCGAGTATGTGCTGGGCAGAACCAGACTGGACTGCAACACCCATTGGTTCCAGTGCAACTCGGGAATGAAAACAGAACCAACCCAGCAATTGCAAACACCAGCTGATCGGGGTGATGGACTGTGCTGGGCCCTGTGCTTGCTAGAACACACAAGAATCTGGTCTGGGAATACCTCAAGGTTTCTTTGGAGATCTCCCCAATCGAACTGCTGGACTCAGAACTCTAACCAAGAAAAGACAGAAGACAGAACAGGACAATCATTCATCTCAGCTATATGTTGGCAGCGAAATATGGGGCAAACGGAGACTTTATGATGGACCATATCAGTCAGTGGACGACCTCATCGAGTGAAACTGGCAGCGATTCATAACTGGAGAACTATTAACACCACTTGAGCAAGGATCTCAGAGCATGCCCCACATCCGGGACTTGGGGTGGGCGGGAAACCGGGTGGGGCTTCTTCCTCAATATCCCCCTTTACCTCAGATACATGATGGAAACAATATGGACATAATAGTATTGCCCACTTCCCTATACCCCCTGAACCTTTTTTTTTAAACCGCAATTAACTATGTAAAGATTGTCAACAACAATACAGTAAAATAAAAAATAAATAAATTAAAAAAATAAAAAAAAATTTCCACAAAGAAAAAAAAAATCTATACTATCCAAAGCAATCTACTGATTCAATGCAATTTCTATCAGAATGCCAGTGGTATTTTTCATAGAAATAGAAAAACATTTCTAAAATTCATACTGAACTATAAAAGAAAACAAGGAATCATAGAACCTTGACTTCAAAAACATATTACAACAGTACAGTAGCCAAAAAAAAGAAAATACTGTCATAAAATGCATGGAACAGAATGGAAACCGAGAAATAAATCCATGTACTTACAGCCAACCAATTTTCAACAAAGATGCCAAAAACATATACTGGAATGAGAACTCTGTTCAATACATAGTGTTGGGAAAACTGGATATAAACTAGACCCTGATCTCTAACCAGCTAAAAAAAAATCACTCAACGTGAAGTAAAAGACATAAATGTAAAATCTGAAACTATGAAAATGCTAGAAGAAATTGAGAGGAGCAGCATTTATTACCTCTGGGTAACACGTTTTGTGAAAGACCCTGAAAGCACAGGCCAAAAAAAAAAAGAATGGATTCTATCCAACATAAGAAGTTTCTCCATAAATGAATAAGAGAATATTTTTGAACACTATACTTCTGATAATGGGTCAATTTCAAACTCAATGAAAAAACTCAATAGCAGAAACAAACAAAAACCTAACCAAATAATTTAAAATGGACAAAAGATCCAAATAAACATCTCTCAAAAGAAGATACACAAATGACCAACAGGTATTTGTTTTTTTTTTTTAATTTTTTTTAAGATTTATTCAGTTTATTACAAAGTCAGATATACAGAGGAGGAGGAGAGACAGAGAGGAAGATCTTCTGTCCGATGATTCACTCCCCAAGTGAGCCACAATGGCCAGTGCGTGCCGATCCTAAGCCGGGAACCTGGAACCTCTTCTGGGTCTCCCACACGGGTGCAGGGTCCCCATGCACTGGGCCGTCCTCGACTGCTTTCCCAGGCCACAAGCAGGGAGCTGGATGGGAAATGGAGCTGCCGGGATTAGAACCGGTGCCCATATGGGATCCCGGGGCGTTCAAGGCAAGGAATTTAGCTGCTAGGCCACGCCGCCAGGCCCAACCAACAGGTATTTGTGAAAAAAAATAGTTCAACATCATGAAGTATCAGGGAAAGTTAAATAAAAACCACAAGGAGATACTATTCCCTCCAATAAGAACGATTATTATATATAAAAAAAAGGCAAAGGATGCCAAGTAAGTGCTGGCAAAGATAAGAGGAAAAGAGAAAATTTTGCACACTCCTGGTGGGAATGCAAATTAACACAGTCATTATGAAAAACAATATGGATGTTGTACCAAAATTAAAAGTAGAAGTGTCATATGATTCAGAAATCCTACTATTAGGCCTATTTCCTAAGAAATGAAATCAGCATTTTAGAGATATGTGTGATCATATATATATATATACACATATATATATGTATATATACACGTACATACACACACACACACGTTACAGCATATAGTTCCAACCAAGTGTCCATCAGAAGATCAATAGAAGGGGGAATGTTTTATACACAGGCACAAATACAAAACTGGAATGCTATTAGATCATAAAAGAGACAAAATTCCTTCTTTTGGGACAACATGGATTAATCTGGTAGAAGTTATTATTTGAAATAAACCAAACACAGAAAGATAAAAGGCTTATGATATCACTCAGATGAGAAATCTAAAACAGATGATCTCACAGAAGTTGAGAGGACAATATCGGCCATCAGAGGAGTGGGTAGAAAAGGAGGACATTGGGAAAGCATGGTCAACAGGTACAATGTTATGGTTGGGGCAATTCTGACATTTTACTGTAGAGTGAATGACTATCATCATCAATAAAGCAGCATATGTTCAAAGTCACTAGAAGAGAAGATTTCAAAAAACTACTACATATTTAAGGTGAGGGATATTCTGTGGGGCTCAGGGGCAAAGAGGTCATTAAGTCAATAAGATGGCGACTAACAGTTCAGGTCACTGATGGGCAAGATGGCGGCCACTGACAGAGCCCTGGGTGTGAACCAGGGAAGGAGTCATGTAGCTCCAAGGAAATACTGATTGACCAGGGCCATCTCGCTCACCTACCCCTGGCCAATGGGAGGTGGCTTCTGCAGTCATTCTCCTAGTAATTGGCTCCTAGTTTCCTCCCTCCTGGAATTCCCCAAATTCCCGGCCTGAGGCTATCTCTTACCCTATATAAGAAATTGAATTTCCCCAATAAATCGGAACTGCTTAGACAGAACCCCTGTCCGTCTGTTTGTCTCTCGCGGGCCGGGAGGCTGGGTGGAGGGCAGCAGGCTCATCCCCTCCAGCAACGGGGTACTAAAGGAATCTGTGGGGGAGACCCGGCAATATTCTATTATCCTAATTTGATTTATATATAATGCATACACATACAAAGGAACATCACATGGTGTTCCATAAATAAGCACACACAGCTATTAATGCAAAAGTAAAAAATAAACTAAAAACTTAAGAAATTAAAAGGCATCCTAGAGGATCATGAAGATGGCCCTGCAACTGAAAGAGAATTTCAGAGGCCACGAATGAGAAAGTACCCTCAGCAGTGCTGCTGCCACAGACCAACACAGAAGACTAGGAACTGAGCATCCCACCAGGCCTGTCTGAAGGGTGCCCACAGAACAACACAGAAAGGACTAAGAACTGGCTCTAGGATGGAACTGAGCATCCCATCAGGCCTAATTCCCAAGATAGCCAAATTTCTTTTGAGTTAAGATCCTCTAGAGCCAGTTGCTTGAGTGCCTGGGGTCTGGAACCAAGCCACCCAAGCTTGAATTCCAGTTCCACCACTTTACAGCTTTGTCAACCGGAGGTAACTATTTAACCTCTATGCTTCAGTGTTTTCATCTGTAAAAGGGATGAGAACTACCTAAAGCATGAAATTCTGTGTAGATTAAAAGAGTTAAAATAAGAAACACAGAACAGTGACCAGTGTAAAGAAAATTATGCCCAGGTGTTACAGAATCATTGTTGTTGTGATTTTTAGTCAGCTCAACAAAAAGAAAAAATGGCAATCAGTGGACACAACATATCAGAACAAAAGAAGCCTGTGATTAGATGACCTGCTTTGGACTCAAAATCAATCTGCTGAATATGAAATCAGGACTGCGTTTTATATATTTGTCTATTTTTTTGTTTTGTTGAGGCCTTTTGGATCTCTTTGGAAAAGGCCAACCCAATTTACTTGTAACAAAGAAGAGTGTTTAAGAAGAAAAAAGAACTTTTCCACATTTTGTCTAATAGAATTAAAGCTCTCCCCACCCTTGAAGGTTGGACATGGTGGGATGGTGACCATCACAGCTGTAAAATTGTGGAAACTCAAAGGGGCTGGGGACATGGGCTAGTAAACGCTGCATCTCCTCTTGTTCCCTGTAGCTTGATTTAAACTAGTTTTAAAAGTTTTTTTTAATTATAAGATCAAAAGACTCAAAAGATGCTTATTCCAAAGTTCCAGATTGCTAGGCTGGGATTGTTTGGGCTGACTCCAGCTCAGCGCAATCTCACTAAATCTATCAAGATACTACTTATTTAGGTTTCAGGCTATGTGGTTCTGTGGACTAGGTTCCTACATTCATCTATCCACTTTATTTCTATTTATTTCTACAGTTAGAAGATTACCTCAAAGAAAACCTGATCTGGTACCCACCCAGTGAAGAATTCCTCTCATTCACTTCTTTTTAAACTGGTAACTGCCTATCAGACTTGATATGCAGGTATTGGATAAAAAGACCAGTGAGATACAATTCCTGTTCTAGGGAAGCTCTTAGTAAACCATGGGATAATGATAGCATAAAACTGATTATGATTGGGACTGCATGGTGGTGCAGCAGGTTAAGTTATCATTTGGCACCGCTATCATCACACATACAGCTGGCTAAATACTGGTTGCTTACTTCTGTTCCAGTTACCTGTTAATGTACCTAGGAAGGCAGCAAAAAATGGCTCAAGTGTATGAGCCCCTGCCACTCAGGTGGGAAATCTGGATTGAGTTCAGTCTCCTGAATTCAGCCCAGCCCAACATCAGTCAAAACAGTCACTTGAGAAGTGAACCAGTGGGTAGGAGATTTTCTCTCTCTTTCCAACCTCTCCTTTCCTCCTCTTTCCCTTTCTTTTTCTTTCTGTAACTCTTTCACATAAATGCAATAAATCTTTTTAAAAAATTGATTATGACACCATGAGATAACTACAATAATAAGGATGTGACTAGAGTAAATGAATGCCTAGAAAAGAGACCCAGGAGCCAGTTCAGTGGTTCAACTAACTAATCCTTTGCCTGCAAGCACCAACATCTCATTTGGGTGCCAGTTCATGTTCCAGCTGCTCCACTTCCAATTCAGTTTCCTGGTTATGGACTGGGAAAGCACCACAGGATGACCCAAGCCCGTGGGACCCTGCACCTTCATGGGAGACAAAGAGTCTCCTCTGGTCTCAGATTGATACCTTCATGGGAGACTGCAAAGAGGTTTCTGGCCTCAGATTGGTTCAGCTCTAGTCACTGTGGCCATTTGGGGAGTGGATGGAAGATCTTCCTCTCTGTGTTTTGCTCTCTCTGTAAATCTGTTTTTCCAATAAAAATAAATAAATAAGAAAAGGACAAAAGATGAGAGGAGAGGAGAGGAAAGAAGAAGAGAGGGGAGGGGAGGGGAAGAGTGGAGAGGGGAAGAAAGGGGAGGAAAGAGGAGGAGAGGGGAGGGAGGAGGAGGAGAGGGGAGAGAAAGGGAAGGGAGGGGAGGAGAGAGCTGGAAAGGAGAGAACATTCAATCCAAATCAAAGAAGCCACCAAAGGCTCCCTGGAAGAGATGATACTTGCAATGAGTATTCAAAGATGATGGGAGCTGGTTATTTAAAGGTAGAATCAAAGAGACAACACTAAGTCCTGAAAAATTGTTGTTTCAGCAGAATACAGGGTGAGGAAGAAGGAACACAGCAGAGTAAAAGGGAAAGCTAAACAAAACAGTGGCCAACTCAGGTTTGTGAATTTGTAATATTAAGGGTTTAAACTTTATCCTGTTGGGAAATCATCCATGGATTCCCTAATCAATGAAAGAACAAGATGGGCTATAGGAAAATCGCACGTGTGGCAAGGTGGCAACAGATTTAAGATGAGCATGACTAGAGTTAGGGAAAAGAGGATACTGTAGTACTCCAGACAAGAGATAAGGAGACCCAGATCCAAGGCAATGGCAATGGGGAAAGGGGCATTCAAAGTGACAGAATCAATGGGACTTTGCAATGGACTTGGTGAGGAGTAAGAGCAAGGGACTGACAAGTTTCTGGTTTGAGGAACTGGGTGGTATATGCCCTTCACTGGCTACAATGAAAAGAGCTATAAGAGCATATTCTGACAAGGTGGAAGGGTGATGATACAATAAACTTTGGACACAGTGAGTTTAAGCATTTGATGAGAAGTTAACATGGAGGTGTACAGAAAGTCAATGAGCAGTTCAGTGTTGAGAGATGAGACAGGGATTTATGAACTATCAGAATAGTGGTGGCAGATAGGGCTAGGACACAGTAAAAATCATTCATGGAGTATGTGTACAGTGGGAAGAGAAGATGTAAGAAATAAATACTGGAGAAAAGGGAGAAGAATCTCAAGTGAGGCTGGTATTGTGGCGTAGCCAGTTAAGCTGCCGCTGCAGTGCTGACATCCTATCCGGGCACTGTTTCAAGTCCCAGCTATTCTACTTCTGCTCCAACTCCCTGCTAATACGGGCCCCTGCACCCATGTGGGAGGGAGACCCAGAAGAAGCTTCTGGCTCCTGGCTCTGGCCTGGCTCAACCCAGCCTCTTTGGCCATTTGGAGAGTGAACAAGTGGATGAAAGATCTCTCTGTCTCTCCTTCTCTCTGTGTAACCCTTTCAAGTAAATAAATATACATTTCAAAAATACAAGGGGAACTTTAAAACAAGTTTAAGAACACACAGAGAGGCATGGGATGGCCAGGAGGGCTCTACGTCATGGAAAACTTGGGAGAAGAGGTATTTAAAACAAACAAACAAACAAACAATAAGTGGCTGACAGGGTCAGATGTTCCAGAAGGGTCAACTAAGATTTCTAAGTGCCTTTGAAATTAGAAAAAAAAAATCTTGAAGGCTCCATAACACTAGCTTTCATGGGGCAGGGTGGGAGTAGGCAATGAGGACAGAAGCCTGATGACAGGGTTCAAAGGGCAACTAGAAGGTGAGGGTGTAGAGCTGGCAATTATGACTTTCCCTTAAGGACTTGGGGTATGACAAGAAGGAGAAAAAGACGAAAAGTTGAATCCAGAGACAGTATTCTCAGGGGACTTTCATCTTTGTTTTTAAGATACAAAAGTCTTAAGTTTACTCTTCGGAGAAAAAAAAAAGTTGTTTGTACTGGGAAGCTCCCCAGGACCAGAAGCATAGGATATTACAACATATTACACTTTAGCTTTGCTATTGAAAAAAGCAATCCATGGGTTAAAAGTTATACCTGATTTAAGTTGAAATTGGTTTCACTATCCTTTCCATTTTATCTCTTCCAGAGGAAGCTTTCAATGGATCACACCAACCACTCCTGCCTTCTATAAAACATGATTTACTCACAACTGAGTATATCCATTTACTGCAACTTCACCATCCTGACAGCTTTTAACAATCACAGTGTATTTTGTCAGTATTTTTCTGAAAATACATTTCCCCGAATTAGGCACAATATTTTCTATGTGATCTAAACAGCTAAGGCACAGAGAAATTCTTTCATCTCTGGTTTAGAGATTTTATTTTGGCTTGTATTTACTTAAAAACCTTTAATATTCCCCTCTGCTCTAAGCATAATGTCTAAATCCTTGCATCTACATGTCAAGGTTCTTTAGAATTTAGGCACACTGTATCCTTCTGAGCTTTTCTGCAATGATTCACCTTCTATCATATAGAACTGTTTGCTCTCATTAACTTAATTGATTTTACTTATAATGTCCTAAGATCTCAGGATATCAGGGAATTTAAGGTGTCCTTTCTTTGCCATAATTTTGCTTAAGCAAGAATTGAAATCATAATAAAGAGGTTTCAAAAACTTTATGAAGGATAGCCATTTGGTCTAGTGGTAAAGATATTGTATGCATCTCTACTTCCAAACCAAAGATGGACTCCAAAGAAACTGTTACATGTATTTTGACAATAGGATGTTATCCATACCTGCAATGTCAGGATGCAGTAAAATAGCAAAATGATAGACTTAGGACTGTTTATGCAGGACTATATAGTTGTGGTAATATCGGGGAAATCAGTGATGGGGCAAGGGGATTTGAGGAAAAAAAGATGATGTGTCCCATACCAGAGAGCTTGCATTTCATTCCTGGCTCCAGCTCTGGCTTCTAGTTTTGTGATACCACAGACCTGGGAAGCAACAGGTGATGCCTAAACTGATTAGGCCTTCCACCCATATGGAAGCTTCAGCATGACCTAAGTCATCCATTGTTGGCATTTGGATAAGAGAGTAGGAGTTCTGTATGCCTGTCTTTCTCTGACTCTCAAATAACTTTTAAAAGTATTAGTAAGTTCAAATGTTTGTAGAAATAGAATAAAAAATAACTTTGACTTATAAATCTGAAATCTAGAGCACAACTTGTATAATTTGTATTTCCTAAGAATGTTCTAAAGATCCCGGGCCCAATACAGTGGCCTAGCAGCTAAAGTCCTCACCTTGAACATGCCAGAATCCCATATGGGCACCGGTTCTAATCTTGGCAGCACCACTTCCCATCCAGCTCCCTGCTTGTGGCCTGGGAAAGCAGTCGAGGATGCCCCAATGCCTTGGGACCCTGCACCCGTGTGGGAGACCTAGAGGAAGTTCCTGGCTCCTGGCATTGGATCGGTGCAGCACAAGCCATTGTGGTCACTTGGGGAATGAATCATTGGACAGATCTTCCCCTTTCTCTCCTCGTCTGTATATCTGACTTTGCAATAAAAATATATAAATCTTAAAAAAAAAGAATGTTCTAAAGATCCCTCATATTAGAATAGCATTTTCTATTTCCTCCACCTGATAGATTAGGATCCTTTCCAATGCGATGGCTTTTTGTGTGTTTATTTTGCCTTCATATTATTTATCAATATTGCTTACTGACTAAAGTGTGTAGATTTTTACAGAGATGTGAAACTTCCTGAAACATATTATTCCCTTCTGTTAGAACACCTTTATTTTATTTTGAAGATTTATGTATTTATTTGAAAAAGCTTTGGAGGGGGAGGTTGTAAGCGGGGGGGGGGGGGGGAGAGGGAGGGAGGGAAAGAAGGAGAGAGGGGGAGAGAGAAAATGGTAGCTCTTCCACTTGCTATTTTACTTCCCAGATGGTTGCAATGGCCAGGCTTGGGCCAGGCTGAAGCAAAGAGCCTGGAACTCTGAGTTTCCCACATCAGTGGCAGGGCCCAAACACTTGGGCCATTGTTTGTTGCTTTTCCCAGATCATTAGCAGGCAGCTGGATGGTAAGTGGAGCAACCAAGACATAAACTGGCAACCATATAGGATGCCAGGCAGACTCCAGGACAACTTCTTTAAACAAAGAATCCTCTTATGCTGTTTTCTTCTGCTGGGCTCAGTAGCACAAGGTCACAAGTTATTTATGATTTTCACTTGTTATGTTCAAAGTTTACTTGTTACACATACCTTTTGTTGGAGTATGGGAAAAGGAGACTATGAATATATTTCCTAGTCTTAACCTTGTTTTGTATTTGTTTTTAACTTAAAGTGTCTAAGAATGTTTTCTTCGAGCTGTGCTCCCTCTAAGTCATCTATGTGGTATTTGCTGTATCTGGTTTTGGTTTTACTGTGACAATGTTTCCCTTCAAAATTCTCTCAAATAGTTCAATGGGAATCAACTGGGTTTTCTGCCAAGGTACAGCCTTCCCAATTTCTGTAAAATGTATTCTACCCTTTGCCAGACATCGGCCATTCTAGCTTTGTAGGACAAACAGAAAACTTAGAAATATTCTCTACATCAGCAATCACTTATTCTCAAAGCTTCCTTTCTTTCCCATAGTCACTGCTGTCACATGCAACAAGTGACAAAACACACCTGAACTCTCAGCCTGTTACTTAGAACGATAGATATATGCATTTGAATATAACATCATATGATTAGGAATACAGTCCCAATTTATTCTAAAGGTGCCATCTGTTCCATGCAGGAGGCAATAAAAGTGAGGCAGCTTGTGGTAGGCTTTCTATAATATCTTAGATGTTGGCTCCTCTCCCTCAAACTTTTCCACATCAGGTCCGCACAAAATAATCATCAAAACCCCTGTTTGGGAGTTGTCAATGGCATATAAACGGGTTGTCTTTCTGGGAGTAGTCACAGGATACCTCACCCATCAGCTCATGCCAGTGACTTCTCCCCAGTGCTCCAAGGAGAGACCATGCTGAATCCTTCTCAGAAGACATGCCAAGCAAGATCCAGAGTACAGGGCTGTCCTTCATCTCCCTGCTGCTACACTCTCCTTCCACTTACCCACTTTATGATTAGTTTCTCTGCATTTTTCAGGCTTTCTTCCTTACTACTTTTTTCCAACTGCCTAAGAACCTCTCATCCTTTGAAAAAGCTGAAGTGTGAAAGAGTATCTATTTCAGCTTTCCCACCTTTTCCCTTCTGCTTGCATTTGCAGCTGCTATAAATGGTCATCATCTCAGGCAAGAAGAGAAGGACAACTTAGCCCAAAAGTCATTATATCCTCCACAAGGCAGGCATGTGGATTATATAAGCAGAAGAAGTGTTGATTTTTCCCTGCTTTCACTAAAAATGTAAAGATTGTCTCTCTTTTCCTACTATAGAATTAATCTAAGGACAAGGATATCTTTGATACATGTTTTTCATTTGATGGTGATCTCCTCATGACAGAAATCAAGCAATTTTTAAATTTTCCATTGTGACCAACAGAGACTCCACGGATGGAAATGAACCATGGCTACTTCCAACTCTGAAAATACAGGGTTCTCAACATTTTCTTCCAAAAGTTTGAAGGTTTCTGGATGTAGGTTTAGTTCTGTTATCCATTTGGATCTGATCTTAGTGTATGGTGAGAGATGTGGGTCTATCTTTTTCTTTCTGCAGGCTATTAACCAGTTGTCCCAACAGCATTTATTGAACAGACCTTCCCATTTGCCTGGATTGTTGTTTGTCTTTTTGTCAAAGATTATTTGGCTGTACCTGTTTGGGCTCCCTTCTGGTGTTTCTATTCTGCTCCATTGATCTTCCTCTCTATCTTTGTGCCAGTACCACGCTGTTTTGATAACCACTACCCTATAGTATGTCCAGAGGTCCGGAACTGTGATTCCCCCTGCTAACTTCCTATTCTTCAGGATCGTTCTAGCTATCTGTGGTTTTTTGTGTTTCCAGATGAACTTTTGGATCATTGTTTCCACTTCCATGAAGAATGTTTTGGGCAATTTGATTGGGATTGCGTTAAATGTATATATTGCTTTTGGCAGTATAGACATTTTAATGATATTGATTTTACCTATCCAGGAGCATGGGATGTTGTTCCACGTTTTGAGGTCTTGTTCAATTTCTTTTTTAAGTAGTTTGTAATTTTCTTCGAATAAGTCTCCTACATTTTTGGTTAGATTTATTCCCAGATATTTCATACTTTTCTCTGTTATTTTGAATGGTATCTTGCTGGTTAAATCTTTTTCCATCTTGGGGCTGTTCGCATACACTATGGCTGTTGATTTTTGTTCATTAATTTTGTACCCTGCCACTCTACCAAACTCTCGTACAAGTTCTAGCAGTCTCTGTATTGAGTCTCTTGGCTCTTCTACATAAAGAATCAAATCATCTGCGTATAATGAGAGCTTGACTTCTTTGTTTCCCATTTGGATTCCTTTGATTTCTTTTTCTTGTCTTATGGCCTCAGCGAGTACCTCTAGGACTATGTTGAATAGTAGTGAAGAAAGTGGACATCCCTGTCTTGTTCCAGATCTCAGTGGGAAGGGTTCCAGCTTTTCTCCATTCAGTATGATGCTGGCGTTGGGTTTTTCATATATGGCTTTAATTATGTTGTGGATTTTTCCATCTATGCCTACCTTGGTTAGGGTTTTTAGTAGGAAGTGGTGTTGGATTTTGTCGAAAGCTTTTTCTGCATCTATTGATACTATCATGTGATTCTTGTTTTTCAGTTTTTGGATGTGGTGTATCACATTTATGGATTTCCGAATGTTGAACCATCCCTGCATTCCAGGGATGAATCCTACTTGATCTGGATGAATGATCTGTCTGATGTGTTTTTGAATTCTGTTGGCTAGGATTTAGGCCCTCACTTCCTAAAAAAGACTCCAAAAGCAGTAGAAATTGAGACCAAAATAAACAGTTGGGACCTCATCAAACTAAGAAGCTTCTGTACAGCTAGAGAAACAATCAACAAAATAAAAAGGCAACCCACAGAATGGGAGAAGATCTTTGCACACGACATAGGTGATAGAGGGCTAATCTCCAGAATATACAAAGAGCTACAAAACAACCAAAATGTCAAAACAAACAAGCCACTCAAGAAATGGGCACGGGAAATGGGCAAACACTTCACAAAGGAACAAACCCAAATGGCAAATAAACATATGAAAAAATGCTCAAGTTCCCTGGCAATAAGGGAAATCCAAATTAAAACATCAATGAGGTACCACCTAACGCCAGTAAGACTGGCCCACATGAATAAAAGCACCAACAACACTTGTTGGCGAGGTTGCGGGGAAAAGGGAACCCTACTCCACTGCTGGTGGGGCTGCAGGCTAGTACAGCCTCTATGGAAATCAGTATGGAGAATATTCAAACAACTCAAAATCAACATACCGTATGATGCAGCAATAGCACTCCTAGGAATATATCCAGAACAATTGTTTTATGAGAAACCAACATGCACTCCTATGCTCATAGCAGCACAATCAGTAATTGCAAAAACATGGAAGCAACCAAAATGCCCATCAACAGAGGATTGGATAAGAAAGCTATGGTTCATCTACTCCATGGAATACTACTCAGCTATTAAAAAAAACAAAATGCAGTTCTTTGTGGCCAAATGGGCCAAACTGGAAACCATAATGCTAAGGGAAATGAGCCAATCACAAAAGGTTAAATACCACATGTTTGCCTTAATTTAAGATGATATGATGTTATGTATAACATGTTATGTTATGAATGTTATATGTTGTGTATAAACCAAAATTAAAATGTCAATGAGGTGGTCACAGAAGGTGGCTAGGAACTCGCATTTACTTTTAACATATTGGTTACTCATTACTATGTCAATTAATTCCATAATGATGTAAATTTTTGCTGATGGTATGTTGGAGCTTTCAATTGACTGGGATGATACTCTGCTGGCTCTGTCTTCAGACCAGAAAGGGTATACCTAAGAAGCCGTTGAACTTGACTGGACAATAAGATGCTGGACTCTATGTTTGGTATACGCTTGCAATGGGGTAATCTCAACTGAACTTGAGCTGTGGTTATGCAACAAGGTGGAGGAATCCACCATGGTGGGAGGGTTTTGGGAGGGGTGGGGAGAACCCAAGTACCTATGTAACTGTGTCACATAATACAATGTAATTAATGAAGTAAAAATAATAAAAAAAATATATTAAAAAAAAAAGAAAATACAGGGTTCTCTTCTCTCTGAATTGTCTGGTCCATTTGTCTTTGGAACTATGGTATGTTCATCTGCTAATTATGCTTCCAATATCTTTGGAGAATAAGGTCACTGATAGGTCCAATAAAATGCTTTCTTTCCATTTTCACCTGCTCTGATCACAAGAATCAGAGTGATCTTTTTTTTTTCAAGATTTATTTATGTTTTATTGGAATGGAGATATATAGAGAGGAGGAGAGATAGAGAGGAAGATCTTCCATCCAATGGTTCACTCCTCAAGAGGCTACAACGGCTGGAGTTGAGCCATTCTGAAGCCAGGAGCCAGGAAGTTCTTCTGGGTCTCCCACACGAGTGCAGGGTTCCAAGGCTTTGGGCCATCCTCGACTGCTTTCCTAGGTCACAAGCAGGGAGCTGGATGGGAAGTGGGGCTGCCGGGATTAGAACCGGCATCCAAATGGGATCCCGGGGCACATTCAAGGCAAGGACTTTAACCACTACAATACTGTGCCGGGCCCAGAATGATCTATGCAGGGCTCACATTCAGAAAGAACCAATCAGAGATTGTTAAATGAAGTACTGAACTGTGTCTATGCTTTTGTATTTCTTTAAATTGTCTGCGCTTTCAAAAATGCTATCCTACTGCTATTTAATATGCCTAGCTATCTAAACATGATTTGGTGCATGTATTGAGACTTTAGATAATATATATTAGAATGTAAATGCTTGCTCATTTTTACTGATTTAGCTTACACAAAGTCTGGCATTTCAGATAATGAGGTCATAAAGCAGACCATTCACAGAGTAGGCACAGCCGCTGGCTAAATCACAGACACCTGAATGCTCTTCTACCAAATAATAGTAAGTACCTCAGGACAATTTAATCGCACTAGATTCTATTCCACCACCTGCATGGATGTGAAAACATCTATCCCCTGACAGCTACACTACTATGGGCAGCAATTCTGTCTTACACTTGTTATAGTCTCAATGACACTTAATGTGTCAGAAAAGTATATAAAAGTGTTTATAAACCCTGTATTTTGGTGTGTTTATAAGGCCAGTTGAGTCAATTATTTACCAAGACCAGGAGGTGACTCAGCAGTGTTCAGTCTTCTGTTTGATCATGCAACTTCAGCGGCTTCGATCAGAACAGACCTCTGGTTCAGCCCTGCCTTTGGTGCTCAGTAAGCACATCTTGGGGCCTCTAGAGTAAGATTGCAAGACTAGTGCTTTTCCCAGGGCAGCTCTGCTAGAAGGTAGGCTATTCAAACAGTGCCATCTGCAGGATGAGCTAAGGACTCACACTTAATTAACTTGCCTTTCAAACTTTTGAAGAAATGGTTTCAAGTATATTCATGTTATTAAATACAAAATTTAAGTTAAATAACAGATAATGAGCTGCTCTAGGAATTTTTCACATGTCATCTGTATCTAAATTTAATAGCTGTCTTAAAGGTATTTACCTAAAAGAATGACTAGTGAGATGATCATACAGGTACCCCACTATCCCAAGAACGGAGACCCACTTGGTCAGGGGCTTTATGCTACCCCCACCCCTCTCTGGTGGGTGATCAGTTATGCTGCTTGAGGGCACTCTCCTGCAAACAGGCAGGTTCATGAAGCTTAGAGAGTTAGGATAGCACTCTCTGCTTCCATCCTAGGTAGGTGTTTGAACCTGAATGCAGAGAACTGCTGCTCAGGACCCCCTTCCTCATAGCAGACTTAAGTCAAAAAATCGTAAAATGATGATGTCAAAAGAGGTCCCTTCACTGAATCAGGACCTTCTGTGATATTGCTCATAAGCAGCCCTCAGCCTCCTTCTGCACAACACAGGTGGCTCTCCTGACCACTTCTCAACAATAGCCCCAACAAACAAGTTCCCATGCTTTGGCTGGCTGTCATTGCTCAAGAATTTTCCAATTTTTGATTAAATACACTCTTATTCTCCCAGTGTTGTCACGTAAGAAAGAGCAGAAGCAAAGGAGAGAGACAGAAGAGTCTTTTCCTGCCTGATCATGACTTGTTCTCACCAACTGGGCATCGCATTGCACACAAAAGGCAGGTCGCAGGCAGGCTATTGCTGACACCGCCAGCCTCCTTTCACTGTAGAAAGAGGCAGTTTTCCTATGTGGACGAACAATTTCACAGTGCTGGGCAGTGCCACTGGACACTGCCCTCCCCAGATTGGGGTTGAGGGAACAAGACAGGATTAGTCCCCACATTGCAAGTCTTTGCTGGAGGCCTCTGTACTGGCTGAAGCAATGGCCTCATGATCCCTAGCAAAAATGCTCCCTTTTTAGTCCACATCTGGTATTTTCCATTCCAGAGGAAACACTTCTAAAAACACCAGTCGTTTTAAAGCCAGAAATCTTTTCTTCTGTCTCTAAAAAGACAGTCTTATCAGAAAGCAGAAGCAGGGGGATATGGATTATATCACTAGATTATTTGTTGGCAGAGCTAAAGAAAAGTTGAAACAGATGTTACAGGGACAGCATTGGCAGCACCCCAACACTCCTATTCCTGGTCTTTGTTCTGTACTCTTCATGTACAAACTCTGAGAAATTAATGTTATACCACACTTGATCTTAGCCAAAAGGCCGAGAAGCGATTAATGTTATACCCAGTTCCTATACCTCAATAAGGAGAGATGGCACAGAATTGGAATAAGAATGTGAGTTTGAAGGGCTCGGCAGTTTGCACATGCCAGGATCCCAGATGGACACCAGTTCGTGTCCCAGCTGCTCACTTCCCATTTAGTTCCCTGCTTGTGGCCTGGGAAAGAAGTAAAGGAGGGGCCAAAGCCTTGGGACACTACACCCACATGGGAGGCCCAGAGGAAGCTTCTGGCTCCTGGCTTCAGATTGACTCAGCTTGCAGTCACTTAGGGAGAGAACCAGCAGATGGAAGATCTTTCTCTCTGTCTCTCCTTCTCTCTGTAAATCTGCCTTTCCAGTAAAAATAAACAAATCTTAGAAAAAAAGATGTGAGTCTGGAGTATAACAGATCTGAGGTTGAGTTTCAGCAGATCTCCTTGGCAAGCTAGATGACTTAGGCACACTGAAGACCTTTCTGAGGTTTAAGGTTGTCTTCTATGATACAAGCCTGGTACCGTTTATTTTTCAGGTGTGGCAAGGAACAAAACACCGATTGGAACCATAAGTTTTTAACAATGTGTCCATTCTTTGTTTAGTATGAACATAAGTTAATGTGTTTCTATGGCTAAATGAAAGGCATTGTTCCACGTGAATGGAATAGAGAAGGCAGAGGAACAGTTGAGAAAAACAGGTTTTTTGGCCAAGATGCTTGCATGTTGTAACAACAGACAAAAACATTAGGTCCTCCATGAGCCTATGAACAAGGTTGGTATTGCCTATGGGGTAATAACAAAAAAAGAGCTAGGACAGACAAACTGGGTCAGGGATGCAGGTGGCTTTGTGGGTGTCCTCCTAACTGAAGAAGTATGGAGCCACAGGCCAGTCCAGAGGCAGGAGCATCAAAGCAACAGACTGGCTCTTCTCTAAGAGATCAAACCAGGGACCACAACTCCCACTCTCCCAGCAGACAAGAGATGCCTGCAGCCCTCTCCCATCCCCTGCCCCCTTGCTGACTAGAGAGGTCCCCAGGATGCCTGGCCACCTACACATGGTGGATTTGAGCCATGTCTTGTATATTAGAGGGAATATTGGAACCGTTGTCTATACAATATGGAAAAGTCCAGTTCATTCTGCAGAAAGTGTTCCTGTGGCTAAGAGACTTCCTTACTTTTCCTATTGTGGTAAGACACACATAATATACACCTAACCACTACAACCAGGGACATTAGTTACACTCATACTGCTGTGAGGGCATCACCAGCATCCACCTCCAGAACTCCTGATCTCACAAACCTGAAAGTGTATTCACTACATGATAGCTGCGCATTTCCTTCTCCCCTCTCCCCTAATAACCAGCATTCAATGTCTGTCTCTATACCGTTTTGGCTACTTTTGGTATACTAGTTATTAAAAAATCAGTATTTATTCTTTTGTGTCTGGCTTCTTTCACCTAGCACATCTTCAATGTTCATCCGTGCCACACCCTGTATCAGAATTTCTCTACTTTTTAAGGTGGAATAACATTGCATTGTATAGATATACCACATTTTGGTAATGCATCCATGGATCTTGAGATTGTCTTTATTTTTGCATATGATGATTTATGCTGCTATTGAATATGGATACACAAACATCTGTTCAAGTCCTTTCCATTCTCTTGGGAATAAACCTAGAAGTGGCATTGCTGAATGTTACAGAATTCTGGTTTTAACTTTTTGAGGAATCTTTTCACTGCTTTCCACAGTGTCTATACCATGCTGAATTCCCAGCACCACTGCTCATGGGTCCCATAGGAGGCTTCCCTTACTCAACAGGTAGTGTCCCAATCAACCACATACCCTGGGTCTGGGTCACTGCTGATGCTCTTTCTGACCTTGTAGTGCCTTTCATTTTTAGCATGTACTTGGAATTCCCCTAGAGATGTGGCAGTGCCCTACAGCTTTTCCTGTCCTCATTTGGCTTTTGACAGGTCCTTTCTTTTTGACTTGTCTGGGGCTGGTTGTCTCCTTGATGAGGTCTAGGACTGCCCAGGTACCTACACTGAGGTCAGCCTGGTCACCCATGGCCAACACTGTGACATGGCACTTGCACCTTTGTCGTACAGATTCCCTCCCCCGCCTTATCCTTAAGAGTTTTTCCTCATTGACTCCCATTAACAACACCTGACAAAACAACTGGATAGCACTATGTCATCTGGAAGATGAAGGTTTCTCGGAGTTCATTTGGAAAGTTTCCCACAAGAGAAATACGTAACTGAGTTTTAGCATAAACTTTTTCAGGTGGAGGTTCTGAACAGAAACCTTCTATATTATTCTATCATTAGAGAAACAGGGTCCTCACCCAGCCTCTTTACACAGAGTCAAAAATGATGCCCTTGATCTACCACATGGGATGGAAGAAGCCCAAATCCTGCCTTGCAGGATCCAAGGTCATTGGAACAACAACCAGGATCCCTGAGCGGTCTGCAGAAACAGAACAGTAAACTTCCTTCAGGACTAGGGAGAGGAGCTTTCTCTGGTCCTTGTCTGCTTCTAATTTTGGATCCCCACCCCCTCTCGTAATAACCAGAAACCCCTCCAGAAACCCCTCAAAACAAACAAACAAACAAAACTAGAATAGATAGAACAACAAGGAAAGCTTAGAAACAGACAGGAAACAGTCAGCGGGGATGCACTTATAACTCACTGGGTGGGACACAAAGATTAGTTACTCCTCACTGGGGTATGGAAGATTTCTCTGCACACCCCTCCTAAACATGCTCACCTAAACTGTTGACATATATCCTGTTAGAATTATAGAGTTAGACCACCTGAAAAACAGCCAGGTTCAGCGAAAACATGCTTCAATGCTATAAACTGCTAAAGACTAAAATTAAAATAGGCATGAGACAGCTGAATAACAATCTAAGCCATTTTAAGGTGTATAGAACACGGTTGAATATAAACCAAAATTGAAATGTCTATGAAGAAGTCACAGGTTGTGGTTGAGAACCTGCATTTTCCTATTAACATATTGGTTAATCAATACCATGTCAATTAATGCCACAATGTTGTAAATGGTTGAAAATATTATGTTGGGGCTTTTAACTGATTGGGATGATACTCTGCCGGCTCTACCTTCAGACCAGAGATGGTCTCACCAAGAAACCATTGAACTTACCAGGACAATAAGATGCTGGACTTTATGCTTGGTAAATGCCTCCAATGAAAGAATGTCAACTGAATTTGAACTATGGAAATGCAATAAGGTGGAGCAATCCGCCATGGGGGGAGGGTGTGGGGAGGGGTGGGGGGGAATCCCAGTGCATAAAAAAAATGTATCACATAATGCCATGTAATTAATTAAAAAAAATGAAATGCAATAAAAATATGTTTTAAAAAAATAAAATGATGCCCTTGTAGACTGAGGACACAGCTCAGCTGAAAGACTGAGACTGAATATTGTGCAGATGCTTCCAAGGCATCGTCTCTGGGTTTATGTAACCCTGTGGGAACATGGCCGGTGAACAGGTACTGTCTCTTTTCTCCAGGTCTTAGTAAGCACACAGTACACACACACGCAGAGCTGGGGCTAATGTTTCGGCATTCAGCCTCTGGTTCTGACAACCACGAACAACAGACCCTAGACAGAAGCTAGTATGAATAGCACCCCTCTCACCAACGCCACCTTGTGGACAAGGTATTTTTGAATTATGATGACAGGATTTTGTTTGAAAACTATAAGCTTGGGAATCTGTGTACCACACATCTACTTATCCAAGAGAAGATAAATGCCTCTCTGTATTGAATAGGAACACAGCCTAGTGGTCAGAGGCTATCAATCCAACATGCCATGGCTATTAACACACACTCCTCTCTCAGCTTCTGTCTCAGCTTCTCTCTCTCTCTCTCTCTCTCACACACACACACACACACACACTCACATGCGCGTACACTCAGATGTAGTACCTCACCTGAGCCACCTCTTCAAAGTCATCATGCCTCTTCTGCAGGGCTCGGGCTCGATGCAAGGACTTCCCAACCCCAGTGTGCTTGCTCAGAAAGGCCTCTCCATGGTTTTCAATCCAGTCCAGCACCTGGTAAATGAAGGAAGAAATAATGACTTCCTGGCAGAAGGAAAGACACATAACATGTGCAACTGCAAGCTTTCTATCTCTCCCCTCTGCTGCAATCATGGAGCAGCAGCCCAGGAGGAGATGTGAAACCTACTGTGAATAAAAGGAATTTCATTTTTGCCACTGGCACTATCAAAGTCCCACCTTAACTAAATCCAAATTACCCTCTTGAACCTCCAGCATAACCTCACAGTACTTTTCCAGTTTTCCTTGTCTTAATCAGTTCACTATTTTAAACAAGCTACACAGACCTTCACTCTCACTTCACTACCTCCACTCTAACAACACAAACTCAGACGTGACAAATTTACCTTTTGCAAACCTTGAAATGTGGCAAAAACTCAAAATGTTCCTTTCTTAGAAAAACTTGTGTGTTTCTAGGATTATTTAAGATGAAATTTCAACTATAATCAAGAGAATGTATTTTGGCTACCACAAGTACACCTTAGTGTCTTTTTTTTAATCATAAAAAATAATTATGAGCATGGAAGATCAAATATAAATACTTTTGGTCACAAAGTTTCCAATAGATTATGTACCAAACATAGTGGAGTCTTAGAATTTTTATGCTTAACATTTTTTTAATCTTTTTGAGAATGAACTAAAATTTGTCTTTTAAACATTATTCATGTATTTGAGAGGCAGCAAGAAAGAGATATCAGTCTCTTAACAACTGGTTTACTCTCTGAATGTCTGAAACAGCTGGCAGTGAAGAACTGATCATTCTGGCCTTTCACATGGTCAGTAGGGAGCCAACTAGCCAAGCCATCACTACCGCCTCCCAAGCTGTGCGTTAACAGAAAGCTGGAGCCAGAAGAGGGAACATTTCCCCACTAGGGAAATCGTTACTTATGAATTGAGATTTTGAAATAGTATTCTATGGACCCAGAGAAAGCTCCTGGCTTCTGGCTTTGGATTGGCTCAACTCTGGCCATTGTGGCCATTTTGGGGGTGGGGGGGAAGAACCAGTGGACAGAAGATCTTTCTCACTCTGTATATCTGCTTTTCCAATAAAAATAAAAATAAATCTTTAAAAAAATAAATTAAAAAATAAGAGTGCGCTTTATAGTCTTTCACAAGAATTGGAATTTATGACTTTTTTCATATTATAGGATTTTGTTATTATTCAGTTTCAATCACTTGTGACCTGCTTGTCTTGCAATGTTTTCATTAATTTTATTTCATTTTTACCTCTAGATTTAAGAAAATCAGTTACTCCAAGGCATATTAGTTGAAGAAGAATATGTTCATCTGGTAGTTCATACATGGTTTTTTTACTCCCTGCACATGATACCACCACTTTTAACACTATCTGAAAAGCATTTTGCTTCCTTTTTGTTTGTTTTCTTGAAAATTTCAATTCATCTTCATTTAGCAACAGTTTACCCAATTAGCTATGCCTTCACCTTCACAGACCTATTTATTTCATATAAATTGGTTTAAATACAACTGTGCTTGTTTTATGAAGTTACGTTGCCAATGTTTAGTACAGCCTGTGCCAGCAGAGTTGAAGTGTGAAGAGAACACGTGCAGCCTCCAATAGGATTCAGGGACTGTGTGGAAATCAATTTAACAAATAAGAGTAGAAAATAATTTAAAAAGTGAGCAAATCTTATTCGGTAATAAAAAAAAAAAAATAGCCTGAAAAAGCAACTGAGCAGAGAGCAGTGACATCAGTTTCTGAAGTATTGCTGCAATGTTAAGTCCTGATGACTGTGCGTCAGATGGCCTTGCTGCCCGAGGCACACATGTAGTCTACCTCCTCTCTTGTCCTGGTGTCCAGGTCCTCCAACCAGCAATCCAGCTTCCCAGAAAGACAAGCACAGCAAGAAATGAACTTTAGACCTGACACACCAGCAAATCACGTGCAGCGTTGGAATTCTGGATCCATCTGTGAGTTCTGGTGAGCAGGTTAATATGGGTCAGAATCTAGAATCTGAGCTACGGAATAAAGTTTCTAAACAAATGCTGGGCCTGCATAAGTACAAGTCCTCTTCAAAGAACTCCTTGTAGTGTTTTCCTGTTTAGTTTCTTTCCTCTACAAGATTATACTTAAAATACTCAACTACCAATTATGGTCAGAGTAGCACAGGATGATAGGGATTTGTACCTCCTAATGGCTTTAAGGTGGTGTGTAAGTATTTCCAGCAGTGGAGCTCTTGTCCTTTGGTTTTCATCTGAGGCAGCCTTAGAGAGCAAAGAAGCACGTGTGGAATGTAAACATTCACATATTCATAGACGTATTTATTTTTGATTGGAAACTCAGATTTACAGAGAGAAGGAGTGACAGAGAAAGATATTCTGTTTGCTGATTCATTGCCCCAGTGGCCACAACAGCCAAAACTGAGTCATTCTGAAGCCAGGAGCCAGGAGCTTCTTCCAGATCTCCCACATGGTACAAAGTCCCAAGGCTTTGGGCCATCCTCAACTGCTTTCCCAGCCCACAAGCAGGGAGCTGAATGGGAAGTGAGCACACTGAACATGAACTGGCGCCCACAGGGGTTCCCAGCGTGTGCCAGGCAAGGACCTTAGTCACTTGGCTACTGCACCAAGCCTGACATATTCATATATTTATTTATTGTCTCTTTGTGCCTGAGTGTCATTCACCAGTATAGCCCATGGGGATGGGGTGTAGCAGTAAATAGGCAGGTGTGGCCCTAACTCAGAGACCTTAGTCTATGGGGGTAATAAGCACTAGTTATCCAATCAATTGATTCATCATTAATTGCAAAAAGGAAAGTGAGGTCTAGTTGAGATCTGAGAGACAGTAGGTACAAAAAAGCCTCACATGGCTAGAGTAGAACGTAAGTAGGAAATTGGCCTATGGAAGGCAGAGCCTTGTTCCGGTTGAGCCCTTGTATACAAATGAGGGATTCTGGCATCCCTCCTAGGAGGCTTGCAAGGGGAAGAAAGGCTTCATCAAATCCATGTTTAACACATAGTACTTTGACAGCTTTTAGAGAATCAATGAGGAAAGTTAGCCTAGAGTTGGCCAAAAGGAGACTGCAGAAATTCGAATAGGTGATGCTGGCTCAAACAAGGCCATTGTCAGTGTCCCTGCGGAGACAGACCAGGGAAAAGACTGTCAGGATTTGGTGACTGGACATGGGGATTATTGGGCAGGTGGTGAGGCTGATGCCCAGACACATGGCTCAAATAACTGGGCAGGAGGTAGAACTCATTGCTGGTACACAAGCAAATGATCTATGAGAAGTGCCAGAGATGACAGGTTTTCCTTAAGCTTTCTCTCTTTCCATACTCATGCTCTGGTTTTCATAAACGACAGTTGTGCCCCTGCACTTGGATGGGAAGTCACATTCAATGATAGCTGTCAATCAGATCCTAGCAAGATGTGCTTCTTGTTTCAAAAAAGTAATTTATACACTGAGGCTTAAAAATAACCACAAATTCTTAATCTGGCTGTGTCCTAATAGCAGAAAAAATAAGGAACAACAAATCCTCTGAAAAAGTCAAAGGTCAGATATAAATGGAACTCACCCATGCATACTGAAAAAGGTTTCTTGGGGTACAGTTTCTAAGCAGCCATTGCCCCAGTGCCAAGTACTTTCAACCCCATCCCAGAGGCATTTCCACCTCAGCCCTTGACCATTGCAAATCAGCTTCTCACCTTGTGAGTTCTCTGTTTCACTTCATGTAACCTGTCCATATCCCTTTCTTCCCTATACACACTTCCAAGGTTACCTCCCATTTATCCTGTAAGCTATGAGAATCCTGGATTCTTTCCTAACTCATCCAGGTTGGGATGAATAGCATTCTTTTCTGATTCTCTAACAACCAACAATGACTGTGCACAGGCCCGTCTTTCCCACTGGACTCTAAATCCTTGTAAGCCCAGGACTTAGTTAGCATGGTACTCAGAAGAGCCTTTGCTTCACACAAGTTTAATCGAACAGAATTCAAACTGATTCTCCCCTCACCATCTATCTGCAGTCAGATTTTTGTCTGTGTGTCTCCACCCTCTCACTGGTTCACCTGGAAGGCAGCTAGTTCTTAGCAGAGAGGAGGCTAAAGTTTTTACCTCTGCATCCTGAGACCAGGCTGAGGACTTGGCCACACCTTCAAGTGGGCGGCACAAGCATCGCCCACCTATTTTCTAACTGGTAGACTACCAACGGAGAGTATCTTACCTGTAGGTTCCCGTCCAACAAGCAGGGGTCAGGGAAGATTTAAAACCCCAAGACCCTTCCAAAAACCCTTTTGGTGTCTCTCCCTCTCTCCTCTGAGAGGCACCCCACCTCCCGGCTTTCTCTTGGGAAGTGCTTTTGCCTTCCCTCTTCTTTCCCTGCTCACCTGGTCCCTTCACAAATAAAATTTTCTGTCTGCAACTGGTTCCTGGCTTTTTGTTTCTATAATAAAATGAGGAAAGAATCCACCCAGCTATCTGAAGAACTCTCGTGTGAGTCTCGTGTGAGACTTCTGACCTCTTCCTATGGGGAGAGGGTGTGCTCTCCCATGGAGGAAGGGACCTCATCTTGCTCTGCCTTGGGGAGCATCAGCTCAGTTCAGCCTGGACTCCTGCTGCTATAGCAGGCAAGAGAGTCTTGTGGACACAGGCTTCAAAAATCTTTCCTTCTTTCTCCTGTTCTGACTTTCAACCAGAAATGATTCCCTTCCCAGAACAGCCTTTTCCAAAGAAGGATGCTCCCATCCTGAACCAGTTTGGGAAGCCAATCTAACAGCCATTATGCATAATTTCTTAATCACCCCCTTTCTTCCTCATCTAATTGTGTTTATTCCAACTAGCATACAATCAAGATGGAATGCTTTCAGGGAAGGAGACAGTCCTTCCTAGCTGCCAAGAAGAAGGGGGAAAGTCCTTATGAATAGAACTATTGAGAAGCTCTGAACAACAGCTGTGAACCCATCTGAGTTCATAGGAGACTAGACTGGGGTCTTAAGGACTTTGCAGGTTCCATTCCACAAGTCTGGAGTCTCAACCACAGCCCACGGCTCCTTCTCACCCCTTTATTTGCACATCTCCAGCTATTGCTATATGAAACATCACCTATTTGCTATCTCTACCTTCTGAATGTAAGATCCACGTGACCAGGGTCTTTGTTTTATTCACTGCTGTGTTCCCAAAGAGCATTTGCTGAATGAAGGAGTGAACAAGTGCACAAGCCTGACAAATTTGACTTGAGAACTTTCTGTGCCATACATGCTCCCCCCTCAAATACAACAAAAACAAGCAAGCACACTCATGAAAAGCAATGGAAATTGTAAATAAATACAGAATCAAAATCTTTGTCTTCATACTCCCTTATCTGGTTCTCTTAAAAACTCTTGATAAAAATACGCTATTAATTTGTGTCATAATTTGATTCATCAAGACATGTGATGTTTTAAGTAAACCAAAGAACTTCTCCTATCCTACCTCCTGGCACTCAGGGCTCCACTCTCCCATTAGAAAGTCATTACTCTGAGGCCGATGGATGAGTGTTTATGTGCCATCCAGTGTCTGTAACACATTTTGCTGTTAAGACTCAAGTACATGCAATGTGTGAAAGCGCCCAGGAGAGTCCATCAAACAGTTATTTCTGTCTCCCCACACAGAACACAGAGCATTGGTTCTGCAGAGAACAGTCAATGCCACCCAGCTCCTGGTGACTTAAGAGTATGCAGGCACCATTCGAAATGCCCAGTGACCATCAACACATTTTCCGTTCCTTCCTCAGAACGAGTACAATCAAAATAAATGTCTTGCTATGGCAGAAGAAGCCAGAAAATCTTGCTGAGAGTTGAGCTAAAACTCATTAGCAGGTGTACAGATTCTCTTTCCCTCACAGTGGCAGTGTTTCCTCTTGGCACACCCATGACTAAGCAGATGCTCCTGATAGTCCCAAAGACCCAGAGTCTAAGCTGATGCTACCCTGAGGCTCCTCCTACCAGAGTAGGGACTACAGTAAGAGGCAAGGCTCTAGCTAATTCTCTAACCCTACAGAGGCTAAAGAACACATGGTAAGGTCTAGAACTTAGAGCCTTTAATTCCAACTTCCTAATGTAGGGAGAGGGTTGGAATGCTACCTCAAAGATGAAGGACACCAAAGAGACAGATGGGACTGTCTCTTAACCTTCACTGAAGTCAGAAAGCCAGTCTAATAAGCTGCAGTCTCTCTCTACCCTCTCCCTACTTAGCTGAGCCTCAACCCTACAATCTTTCCAGGCATTCACTCTGCACAAAGAATCAACTATTACCCATTTGAAAACATTTATGTGATTAGACTATCACCATGAAAAAATTTAATTGAGAACTTTAAAACTGTTAATTACCACTGTGGGCAAACATATTATCCAAGATACATGCATGCCACAAAGAAAAAATATACAATGGTGAGTTAATATAATTAGGTCTGTGAAAAATTTAGAATTGACAGTGTCTGCTTCAGGGAAATTTGTATTAGATATAAATAATTATAGAGGTCAGCTTTTTGTTTTAGATTTATTTCTTTTTACTGGAAAAGCAAATTTTTAGAGAAAGAAGGAAAGACAGAGACAAAGATGTTTTGTCTGCTGGTTCACTCTCCCAGTGGCTGTAACGCCTAGAGCTGAGCTGATCCGAAGCTTAGAGCCAGGAGCTTCTTTCAGGTCTCCCACATGGGTGCAGCGTTCCAAGGCTCTGGGCTGTCTCAACTTCTTTCCCAGGCCACAAGCAGGAAGCAGGTAGAACTTGAAATGGCACCCATATGGTCTCCTAGCACTTGCAAGGAGAGGACTTCGCCACGAGGCTAGGTCAGTTTTAAAGTGGTGGGACATAAGGAAAACAGTGTTTGGTTACGACTGTCTGTGGCTCTTATTGGAAGGTAGATTGAGGATCCATCACAGTTGTCACTGGCTATATGATGCTAAGGAAGTCTTAGATTAGCTGAGACCAAGTGATCTATTAGAACTCATTGATCAGGGATATTTTAGCACAAAACTATAAGCCCCTGAAAGCCAGGAGCTGTGTGTTTTATTTCCATTGCTCAGTCATAATGCCCATGGAATAACAGCGAGCCCTAGAGCATGGACCTCCAAGCTAGGTGGACTTTGCTTTGACTCCCTGATCAGCCACCAGCTTTGTTACCTTCAGCAAGTTAATCTAATCTTTCTAAACCTCAATTTCCTTTTCAGAAAAATGGGGCCTGAGCTGTCGGCTGTTTCATCCTGTTGAAAGATTAAATAAGATAAGTGAAAGGATTAGATGCTCAAGCACATTTACTCATAAAGATGTTAATCCCACGAACAACATCATTTTTAGAGACACATTTGCTCCAAGTAATGGAGTCTCAGGGTTGGTACTAACTACCCTTCTGATGTTTAAATCCCCTTTCTAATGGACCCACCAAGTAACCAGTCTGTTTGCAATTTCAACAATGATTTTCACCCTGGGCCTTCCCTAATTCAAGTGAGAGCTGAGTATGTCCCAAGTCTTTTTTCTCTGAGGCTTTAATCCTTTTTTTGTATGGAAAGACACAGTCTCCAGACACATTCTCATTATTCTGGTCACTTTTTTTTTTAGAACCAGTCATTCAGAGATCAACTTGAAGTGCTCACTTTTGATTATGCAAAGCTGTCAACTGGATTACACAATGACCAAACTGGTTTAGTATGATTAAAGGAATACAGTCAGCACTGCTAGTAAAAGATTGATTACCTGGAGTGAACAACAATGACAAAAATCACTCCTAAATTCCTTTCAGACATTCTTTGGCAAGCAATTTCTGACAGGGTCAAAGCTGTAATTTTCCTCGCAAGGCTCCAGAAAAAAGATGGAAGATGAGATTCACTTAAAATTAACATTAATTATCATCAATTCATAATGGAAATTTACAAAGCCCAAGAAATCCTGCCATCATGGTGTTTCCCTGTCTGGACTACTTAAAAGCAAGGTAGAGTTTTGAAGAGAGGACATGGAAGCCTCAAACGCATCACTGCTCCACTCATACTTTCTAGCTCACAGCCATCCCCTTCCAGCCTCAACTCCCACCACCATCACCAGCAGCATGAGCAAGCATATCCTAGACATCCTCTTCCTTATGCCCTACCCACAACTGAGCTCTCTGCTCTGACCTCCCATTCAGAACCCCCCAAACCCACCTGTGCTCCCTAGACCAGCACAAATCCCACACCCACCAGAGGGAATGCTGTGTGCTTTTAATTCCTCTAGCTCATTGCTGTTTTGCTGCTTTGGCTCTGAACCCAGTCACATGGGCATCCTTAGGTGCACATGTCTGCTCCTAGGGGCAGAGATATTTACACTCCTCACACAGTATTTTTCCAGCAGTAAGTGCTCCTAAGTATTTTAATGATTTATTCTGGCAAAAATCTGATGGCACCAGGGAGTCAAGAACAGGATGGCCTGCAGGGGGCTTCTCTATTCAAGATAAAATAGAATGTAACATGTATCTCCTAGAAAGAGCTTGAACCTTGTTCTTCTGACCACAATCTGGTCCATCTGGACCTAGAATTAACTCTTACATAAATGGGAAGTCAGAGGAGTTGGAGGGGAAACAATAAAAAGTTGAGGCCACCTGATGATGTTGGGGTGGTTTTGTGTGTCCGGCTTTTGCTCAGTACTGTCCTACACTTAACTGGAAAAACACTAGTGTTGAAAATTACTGCAGTAGCATGGCAGGTGTCTCTTATTAGGTCTGTGCCTTTCTTCAAATTAACGAACCCCAATGTCGGTTTTATTCTGAAGCTTTACTGCTACTGTCCCTTAGCTCAGTGGAAAACACAAAGTTTTCTGGTTAGGACAGAAGGCAAGTACAGAGTCAATGACAGGCCACAGCTCTGGCTACAGAAGTGCAGATGGAATCTGTCACTGGTGTCCATCTTTGGTTCACACCTTTTTGCTTTACTATGGCTTGGGCCCTTAAAGAGCAAAAGATTCACACTTGGAAAAAACCTCCCTCTCCCCCTGAAATAGCAATGGAACAAGGAGTCAGACAGGCAAAGGCTGGCTTGCTGTCCCTTCCCAACAGGGGTTGCTGTCTTTTTCTCATCTGGCTCTGCCTACTCCTCCATGTTTTGGGGTGGAATGTGCTGCTCCCTGTCTCCTTAGTTCCTCTCTCATGTACTATTTCCAGGAGAGCCAGCTTCTGGTCCTAGCACTGCCATCAGCCAGCTGTGCAGTCATGGCAGAGTTACTTTCTGTCTCTGATCTTGGACCAGATGCTCTTTCCAGGACCTTGACAGTTGTGCACTGAATAAAACAAATGATCTGACCAAGGAGCAGTTAATGCTTTTAAAGAGAACTATCAGGGTGGGAACTCCAAAATGCACAAGCACCAGGGGGCGCCCAAGCACCACTCAAAGAAGTTGTGATTTCTGCCTCAATATTGATCCGAAGGGCAGCATGGTGTAAAGCACTGTACTTGTATTTCATTTAGTCCTATGAAACAATTATTATTACTATTCTTCTTGTTTTAGAGGTGTAGACACAAGAGCACCAGGAGGTGATGAGATTCACTCAAGGTCACTCAAGATTTACACTCTGTTCGATGCCAAGGCCATGCTTGGATCCAAGCATTTTCATTGTCCTGGCCATTGCTGCTTCTTCACCAAGCTCCCCATGAGTGCTAAATGTGCATAGGGGTCTTGGACCCAGACTAGATAGTTCAAACAATTCTATCTTCCTTCCTTCCTATAACTACTCCATCAGTATGTTATTGCCTTGCATGATGACTGTCATGCTCTGGTTTTTCATATGTACACATATTTCCAAATATGTACATCTTGTGCTGTTCTAACCGCCAGGCATCTTGCCAGTACCTAGTACATGTTGGGCACATGGTTGAGACCCAACTTTGCTGTCATGCCCTTTCATTCTCTGTTTGGGCTGGAAAAACCTGGAGCCCCAAAACTTTCATATCACAATCTCCATGGGCAGAATGTAATGATTCCCCAGCAAAGTGACTACTGGATGGATAGAGAAGGAGGATGATGTGAGATGCACTTCACTAAAGTACAAAAGTGGGGGGGGGGTGTTAATTTCAGCCCATTTCAATAAATGTAAAGAAAAAGACCCGGTTTCATGCCAGATACAGCCAAGAGCTGTGAGGGACTCAGAAAAAAAAGTGGCAGTTTCTGCTCTCAAGAATGTACTGGAACAGATGAGCTGCTGCAGAATTTAAAACTTTAATGTAATGCAAAGGTGAAAGTGTTATTGAAGTTATATATACACACATTTATATATAACTGTGGGAGCATGAAATTACTTGTCCAGTGTGATCCTGGGAGTCAGAAGAACAGAGATCAAGTCTGTCCCCTGGTCTGGCCCTCAAGGGTGCAATGTTAGCACACTTCTGAAGCCCAAGCACCAAAGGTTGTCTTGGCAATAGGTAAGTGGTTGAGATCATTGTCAAAATCCTTAATTTTCTCACCTATTTTCTTGCATCCATCCTGGTGTTAGAAACACAGCAAGTGAGTGGGGCAGTAGGTAAATGAAGTCAAGCTTCCAGAATTATTGTCACAAATCCTGACAAGAACAATGGAGCTAAACATGCTGGGAAATTCAGTTCTCCAGGAAAACCCAAGTCCCCTCCCACCCCATCTCATAGGCTTCCATTTGCTTTTGCACAGTGTAAACAATGTGGTAAATTGATGGGGTCTTAATTTCAGAAGGACTCTCATTTTTAAGAGCCAGGCTGCACAACAGCCTCAGGCATCATTTTAGAATACTTCATTGCTTTTTTCAGTTTCAATGTCAAGGGTCTTCAGAAAAATCTGATCACAGCAATTTCCCCAGTAGTCGAGTCTGGCTGGCCGCCCTTCAGGCAGCCCCATGGCAGCTCGCCAGAGCCCATCCTAGCACCATGGCCATAAAGCAAAACAGCCGGAGAGTGAGGAGGATGCCAATGGGGCAGGGCAAGCTGCAAGACCATTCATCTGCCATAATCTATGTGAGTCCAAGAGCTCACAGAAATAGACATGCTCCTTCTTTTGTGTCTAGGAGGATGGCACCCCTTCGGTCTCAGTCACAGGCAGCCTCCCTGCTCTCCTGTGTTAGGGCATGATGCATGTATGTGGATGGCTCCAGACGGCAGTAGCAAGCAACTAACTGATTTGCTTGTTTTTCCATCTTGGCAGCCCCCGTTCAGAGCTGGCTGGCACATCACCAGTGTCCATCTGTTCTGAGACAGTGTACCTGTCCCTCTATGACCCAACAGATAGCCAGTTGGGAGAGGGCATTGTGAAGGAGTTAGACTAGTTCGAGAATGGGGCAATGCCTTAAAGGTCCTGGTACTCATGGGTACAGACCCTGAGCTGTCACACTCCATGATAAGGATGACACCTTCATCCTGCTTGTCCACCTGAAGCTCCCAGCACCAGGGGTCCTGTTAGTAACATCTGGGTAGGGAACACTCAGAAAAACATGTACAGCTGGCTCTCAATCTTCCATGCACATTGCACCATACTTTTGGATTACACCTGGTCAACAGCACAGAAGAACAGAAGGAGTCGGAACTCTTTCTTATATATGAGTGATCCTGCTATTATAGTGGCCCTAGGAAAGTCTGAAAACTGGTATTTAAGCACAAGCATCCCCTGCTTCCCACGAAGCACTCAGGGTAGAAGGTGACCCTTGCCTTAATCTCAGACCCTGGCTCCCAGACTCTACAGCAATCCATCAGTCCTCCCAGCAAAGCTCCCAGTAACACCCAGGGAGGTAGAAACAGGTAGAGGGTGAGGGGAGAATGGGCTATCCACCTATCCACCTGCAATGACATGTGTGGTAAGACTGTCTGATGTCTTTATGATTTGTGATAAATGAAAAAGTCATTACTGGCATGCAAAAAGGTCAGACAAATCCAAAAATCACTTCCAGTCTAGGAACACATAGTGAATAATTAGTAGCCCATGTTTTAAACCTGGCTTCACAGGTCCAACCTGGCCAAAGAATTTTCTAAAAGATCCTATTCCCAACCCACCACTCTCCTCTGACAGGCCACCATATCATCCCTGATTGAAAACTAAGCCAACCCTCTGGGGAGTCAAATCAACCATATAGTTAAGATCACCCCTCACTTCAATCAGCCCCATCACACCTCCCTAAACCCCTTCCAAATGGCCTAACAATATCACTGCTGAGGAAGAAAAGCACATTCTGTGGCTGCAAGTCATTGCTGTTTGTGAGATGGCATCTCCCTTCCCAGCACCGTATAGCAAGAAGGGGGAATCAATCTAACTGTTTAGGTAAGCAGTGTCCAGTGACACGTTCAGGTTTCTGCGCTGTGGAGCACTAGCTAGGGATTGAACTGCCATCTTCCCTGAGAAAATCCAGACTTTCCCAGGCTGAGGCCTCCAGCTCAGTCTTGAGAAGCAGCCAACAGAGCGGAGTAGTTACCTGCTGCACATCCTGCTGAAAGACACAGAGCTGCAGCCGCTGGTGGAGTCGCACCTTGCGGTGTTGCCAAATGCTCTCAAGCCGCCGCTGGTGATGCAGCACCTCATGGACCACGTCCAGTACCTGATGTACTGCCTTGGAGTAGTTGGCTGTGGCTGTGAGTGACTCAGAGTTGCCAGGGCTCAGAGGGCGCTGCAGCACATCCAGCAGGGCCTTGCCATCTTGGCTGACCTACAGAAAGGAAAAAGCCTGGGTCAAATGAGAGAAGATACAGGCAGTGCTCAGCAAGGGGCATGGAAGATCTGCCCTGGGTCTGTGATTATACCTGAGAATCTCAATCCTCCTTAGGCCCATCACAACCAAGAAATGTTCTGGCCAGAGTGTCTCAGTGGCCTCCCTGTAGTCCCGTGGAGGTCTGGCCATCCTGGAACCCTGTAGGAGAGGAATGACTCCTCCTGGATTTTAGCTTTGTAAGGGCTAGGGACTCTGCCTTGTTCACAGCTCTCTCCATTGTGCCTGGAATAGCACCTGGCACAGAGGAAGCACTTGATGAACATTTTGACTGATTCATGGACTAGTTCTGCCTGCAGCAGAACTTCACATCACAGAGCAAGCCACCTATCTTACCAATTTTTACCACTCTTTCTTCCTCAACTTCCTCTATCCAGTCCTAAATTTCCAGCTCTGGGATCAGAGGCAAGTGACCTAACCTCTCAGGGCCTCAATATTCCTATCTGTAAAAGAAAAACAGTGGTACTTCCCTCAGAGCTGCGGTAATGAAATGAGTTACCCCTGGGCTCCTGTAGAACAGGACCCAGTATGCAGTAGTAGGTGTCTCTGTGTACACCATCCTCCACCATCATTCCTATCTTTCATCTTCTTTTTTCCCTTGCACATCCTTTCATTTTTCTTTTTTAAAAGTTCTTCTTTTCTTTTTACTGGAACAGGAACATCCTCATCTCAGCAGTAGAATAAGACATGGATCCTCAGACTGTATCCAAACCAGTATGCTCCCAGGTTTCCTAACACCCACATTCTGAGAGGGGAGGTGGTGGGGTTGACAACCCTGTCATTCCTCTGGAATGTCACTGCACTGGAATCCTGGCACAGACTAAAGCCCCAACAATTTTAGAAAGTGGCATGGCAGGATTGACTTTTGTGACCCTGCAGCACTTAGCAGAGAACCTGACAGAACATGCATCTTCCCAACCTAAATTAAGTGGCGACTGGGGAATCTAAAAGAACTTTAGGACTCCAAATTAACTGGGCTAATCGTGACATCAGAATTGGCTCCAAGGTGAAACATCTTGTTTTCCAACCACCAAGGCAGGGAAGCAGCTCTGCTTCCATCTTCATCCACCAGGATGAATGAGGGGTCCTTTGTGGGCTTGTACCTTCCAACCCTTCCATCAAGCCCTGACAGTGGCCTGCATAGGCATCTGAGAGGAGCATAGAGGGAACTGCTGCACAGACACACTCTTGGGGAGGGGGTGTGGGTGTGGTTAAGAGGTGTGCTGGGGTGGGGGTGTGGCTGAGGTAGAAGAGGAAATCAGCCCTCCTCCCCCTGATTCTGCCATCTCCAACTACCATAATATACTGGGAGATAAGCAAATGCTGACTTTTGCACCCTGCTATGGCTGGGGAGGAGGAGAGGGGGGACACAGACATGGAAGATCTAGCCCCAGAAATCCAAATCTACTTGAGTTGCCATCTTCTGCCTCTGTCTATATCTGTAAAGTCAGGAACAGCCCCTGTCCTCTGAACTGAGCTTACAGGGAAGATCTAAATTCCATAATGCTGGGACCTGAGAATAAATTGGGGAAATAGAATGCCTATATGTGTAATTACAGTGCCACCTCACAAGGGTAAATACAATATCAATTTCACTTACAAGTGTATTTTTAAGTTTCATGAGGAGTAAACTTAGAAATTCTTGCCCAGTAAGCAGAAGCACAGTTGTGTTGTAAGAGAGACAGCCTTGAGCCAACTGGATCTGGGCTGGTGAGATCATGTTTGGCCCAAAGGCTTTCCCTCTCTGCCTCCTACACGTTACTGTGCTTAGTAATACTCCATCACCATCAGGCACTGATGCAGGTGCATTGCATACATTGTCTTTATAAACCTTTACCCTGTGAGACAGGAGGCCCTTTCACAGAAGAAACAGCTTAGGGTAGTTAAGCAACTTACCCTGGGTCACACAGCAAGTAAACAGGGAAGCCAGGACTCAAACTTGGGTTGCTTTGTTTAAGATTTCTTTACACTTATTTGAAAATCAGTGTCGGGGAAAGAGAGATCATTCATTTACCAGTTCACTTTCCAGATGACTGCAAAGGCCAGGGCCAGACCAGGCCAAAGTCAGGAGCCAGGAGCCAGGAACTTCATCCTAATCTCCCATGTGGATTCAGGGGACCAAACACTTGGGTCATCTTTCACTGCTTTCTGAGGAACATTGCCAGGGTACTGGATCAGAAGCAGAACAGCCAGAATTTCTGGCACACCTACGTGGCATGCTGGCATTGCAGGCAGCTTTGCCCACTATGCTACAATGCTAGCTAGCTCCTCAAACTTCATTTGAACTAAGGCAAAAACCCTTGCCTTTACAGATCTATTTGTTCTTAGATTTCAACATACATCAAACTCAATATTTGGTTCAGGAACTCAAGAATCTGCTTCTTTGACCATCCTCTCATCCCCTTGGTGTCTCAGGTAAGTGGTCCAGAAATTTTCTTTGGTAAATGCCTCTCTGACCAACCTTGCTCTAGGGAAGACATGGGCCTGCTGTGCATGTGTGTCCCCCTCCTCACTCACCTTTCTTCATCATCTTCCCACCAGGACCATGCCAGTTGGTCAACCTGCTCATGTGTGCATGTCCACACAGATACACCTAGCGGAGTGCCAGGAAACTTCAACCTCCTTATGTATTCAGTATCACAGTGTGCTGTCCTGCCTCCCTCCTCACTCTCCCACCCTGCCACAACCCTGGGTTTCATTTCTTACTGAAAGAGCCTGTTAATTCACCCTTTATATCCACAGCAGCTTGTCACTCCTGGGCACTTATTTATGGCCTGTATTTGCATACTTTGATGAGCTGCATGTCCACTCATAAAATCAGAAAGATAAACTCCATAAAGGTTCACAGCTGCACTTCCTTCTACTCATCTCCCAAGAAGATCCTCATCTACAGAGTGAGGCCAGTGTGTAGGTGGGTACAAGTGTCCTGTGAGTGTGACAGAGAGAAAGAGATAGATACAGAGAGGGGGGGAAGTAGAGAGAGGGAATTTGTGAATGTGGTGCTTCTAATGGTTCCAATTTTTTCTGCTTTCTGTTTAGACACTATAATTCAAAGGTTCCTTAAGATGCTTAAGCTAGTCTTTCTTCCTCCCAATTCAACCCAGATACAGCCCACTCCAAACCTTTCCAACCACAGTGTACACTCAGCCTTTTGCAGACATGTCCCAAGCCCCTGGTGCCTCTGCTCAGTCCTCACCTCCGTGTAGGCCTGGGTCACTTGCTCGTATAAGGACTGATGGTGGTGGATCGCCAGCTCCAGGTCCTGCATCTCAGATGGCAGGCCACCTTCACTGCACATCTTGCACCAAGCGTCCACTCCTGACAGGAACTGGAAAGAGAGGCTGGGTGGGTCAAGGTGGAAGCTCAACAGCTAAAGAAGGGGTGGATTATAAAGGGTCACACAGCTTTGGAAAACACGTGGAGGTTTATGGAAGCCCTCAGAGCCCTCTGCAGAAGACTGAGTTCTTCCCTCTTTTACTTATGCATATACTAATGGTCAGCAAGAATCTGACCCAGGCAGCTGTTCAGGAAGTATAGTTTTCACAAAGGTCACCATCCGGAAATTCTGGGGTTGGGGACAGAGTGAGCTGTCTGGATTTTGAGCAGGTTGCACCCACTCATGTATGCATGCTAAACTATAGAATGTAAACAGCTCAACCCATCCCATGGATGCCCTAGAGCTTGCTGCCCATCCATCACACTCACAGGTATATGTGAGGGCTGCTCTAACACATGAGCTGTTTCCACCTGTGCTTTACAATGTGTACACTGAACTGTGAAGAGGAGTAAAGGATATCTCACACAGGGCCCGAGGCAACCTGAGATTATTCCCATAGAGAACAGAAGTAAGGGCTCACCAGGACTCCCACTAAGTCTGGGGAGGTGGCAGCAGGGAGGGGTAGCAAAAAGGGACAGACAGCTGTGTGGCCTGTGGCAGTGGCTTATGGGATGAGCTATGTAAATACAGATCTTGATATACAGTAAATAATTTAAAAATTAAAATTAACAGCTGTGGAAGACTGTGATTCTCCATGCACAAAGGGTTGAGTGATCTGAAATCATTCAGATTTACTGAGTAGAAAAACACACCTGTAAAATGCAAGTCATTCTTCACCTAACAGTCTGGAATGGTCTATCTGTGATTCCTCTTGCCTGGTACCCTGCTCCATTTAAATTAATGGCCTGATCACCTTTTTATCCAATTCCCAAGAATAGCCCATAGGAGAGCAATAAAGAGCTGCCTAAGTAAATGCAAAAGAATAGCCCTTGATCAGTATTTTCTTCTTCCACCTAAAAGAAAACATGGTTTATGAGTCTCCTGAAGGACTGCTAATACCTAAGGAAATCACATTAAAAAACAGATACAAATAAAATTGCTTCTGATCCAAACCAATCTTAGTCAGGAAACATCAAATAAAGGTTAACTCCTCCAGCTACTCTGAGTTCTGGTATTGAGTCATCTTCTGTAGCTGGTGGTTTGTTGTAGTCACTGTCAGCAGTCCATGCCTCTTGGCTGTTTTGACTTTATTCTGAGCGTTTTTTTTTTCCCCCAACACATGAGGTCATCTCCCAGGAGCTTTGGAAGAGTGCCATGTGTCACCTAGCATCAGAGTGCACACACTTGCTGACATTCCAGAAGCTTCTTTACTTCAGCAACAACTATTTTACCAAGGAAAATGGAAACAACTTGACTTTCTCGTATCTATGGTTGAGGGAGCACCTCTTCCAGACTGTTGGGATTTTTAAAAATAATTCTCTAATAGGAGTCCTATCACAGATCCCACAAAGTGGTGAGCTCAAGGAAAGCAAACCAAAGATACAGATAGAAACACTGAAACTTTTGTGCCAATATATATAAACCTTGAATAAAATGTGCAGATGACAGGGGCTGAAGAGAAAAGAGAAGATTCAACAATCTCACCATTCTAAGAAAGAACCAGGGGCAGGCATTTGGTCTAGGAGGTAAGCTATCCACATCTCATACTTCAGTGAGCAGATTCAGTGCCAACCTCTGGCTTGGGACTTCAGCCTCTACTAATGCAGATCCTGGGAGACTCCACAGGGATGGCTCAAGGAATTGACTTCCTGTCATACATGTGGGAGATCTGACTTGAATAAACTAAGGGATATGGGTTCTTGTTCAAAGAGAGAGACAGAGAGTGAGAGGCAGAGAGAGAGAGAAAGAGAGAGAGAATATCTGTCACTGTCACCAATCTCAAAAAGTATCTACAAAGGGTTAGTGTGGGGCTATGGTTGATCTGTGTGGCTCAAGTAGAACCAAACACAGACAGAAAGAATAAAAGACATCAAGACAGCGTGTTGAGTAAATATTCCACTGGTTAAGCACACTGAGCACCCTCTGCGCCCCACCTCTAGCGTTTCATTCTTATAACAGCCCTGTGATGTTTATGAATACTTATACACTAGCAATGAGGAAACAAGCTCAAAATGATGAGATGACTTGCTAAAGTTAATAAATGATAGAGCTAAGAATAGAACTCGTGTCTGGCTTCAAAACCTAGGCTTCTTTCAATTATCGCTATTTTTTTTTTACCTTATCTTTTTACCCTATTATTTTATGGAGGAACAGGGAACTTAGGACTAGTGGGTAAGAGAAGCAGTTAGGAAAAGACCATATGGAGTTACTTAAACATGTTACAAAGAATGAAATTTGGAGGTTAGGCTCTAATATTACACATACAAGGTATGAAACCACAGTGCCACAGGTTATCTGATGTCAGATAACAGCCACATATATGTCTGTATATATGTGTGTATACATACATGAATAAACATGTATATGACTGTGTGTTGTGTACATGTACATAAAGCCTACATAGACCCAAATGCATTTAAAATTTTACTGACATAAAGGGTATGTGACACAAAGAGTAACATACAGCCAACTGAGTCTAACAGGATGCTTTCCTTGAACTCTCGTAAAGGTTAAAAATGAAAAGTAGGCAGTTTTGACATAAACCCTGCCTGATATTTCTTTTATGTTAAGTAGAAAAATGAAAGTTGAAAACACCTGAAGATGTCAGAACATCACTTGTTCATTAGCAATGTGAGTGCCACTCTGCTGAATCAATGACTAACTTGAATACTAGCAGACTATTTCGTGAGCACTGTCCTTGGTGTTTTACAGAGGGCGCTCTGTGTACAGTGTGCTCCCAACTGGCTCCAGCCCCATGCCCTCCTATCCGCAGCCACAACAGAGGCTCACCTGCTCGGCTTTCTGGTGGAACACCGCTGACATGGCGAGGATGGTGCTGCGCTCATCCAAAGCAGCAGCAAAGCTCTTCCACTCCTGGTCCAGTTGCGTGGAGATCTGCTTGATCTGCTGAGAGGCGTAATGGCCAGCCTCAGAGAGGCGGGAAGCCACGGACATGATGCGGTTGATGTTGACATAGGCATTCTAGGAAGCAAAGGAGAGCAAGTGCTTAATGTGGCAGGTTGAAAAGGCATTCATTTGGGGCCAGATATTTGGGGCAAGGGACTATCTAGAACAAAAGTTTGGGAGAGGCTGGTATCTGTTCTCAGTGCAAGCTAAGGTTTTCTGTTATCTACAACACAAAATGTTGACAGACAATATGGAAAGTAGTGAGACCTTGCATTGCATGAACAAGCACGGATTTTTGCATCAACTGTTTATTGGAAAGGCAGAGTGACAGACAAAAAGAATGTGAGAGCATCATCACCTGCTGCTTCTTAAGGTATGAAAAGTAGGAAGCTGAAACAAGAGCAGAGCAGAGAACTTGGTGTCCCAAGCATTATCTTACAAAGGTGTCACCACACCCACCCCTTGGACCAAGTATTGATGAAGCCACTGCACATGGAATTCCTAGAAAGCATCTTTAGGAAGGAATCCCAGGGGGACAGCACTACTTTCAAGAGCACTCTTGGAAGCTGGAGATGAGGCACTGCAGGCTAAACTGCTACATGTGATGCAGGATTCACACTGGAATGGTGGTCCTGGCTGCTCTGCTTTTACCTAATGTGTCTGGGAAGGAAAGAGAAGAAAGCCCAAGTACATGGTACCCCTGCAACCTATGTGGGAAACCCAGATGGAATTTATGGCTCCTGGCTTTGGCTTGGTCTACCCCGACTATGGTGGCTACATGAGACTGAATTAGTGGATGAAGATCTTTGTCTATCTCTCCTCCTTTGTCTCCTCCTCTATTTTCATAACCCTTCCTTTCAAAAATATGAATAGGGCCCGGCACAATAGCATAGTGGTTAAAGTCCTTGCCTTGAACGTGCCAGGATCTCATATGGGTGCCCGTTCTAATTCTGACAGCCCCGCTTCCCACCCAGCTCCCTGCTTGTGGCCTGGGTAAGCAGTTGAGGATGACGGCCAAAGCTTTGGAACCCTGCACTCATGTGGGAGACCCGGAAGAGCTCCTGGCTCCTGGCTTTGGATTGGCTCAGCTCCAGCTGTTGTGGCCGCTTGGGGAGTGAACCATTGGACAAAGATCTTCCTCTCTCTTTCTGCTCCTCTCTATACATCTGCCTTTCCAACAAAAATAAATAAATCTTTATATATATATATATATATATATATATATATATATATATATATATAAATCTTTTTAAAACAAACAATGGCTTGAGATAGAGGGGGCAATGATGTCTGTTTTGTTCAGCGAACAGCAGGGCTTTGCAGCCACTGTAAGGGGCACAAGTGCTCATCCAAGAGGAAAAAGGAGATAATAATCCCACACCTTTCTGTCAGGGGACAAAGTCCCTCCATCCTCCCACTTGCCTTTCCCATGCCATTGGTCATTGTTAGGCTTACCTAGACAGAGCACTAAAAGCCACACCATTTCTCCATGCTAAAGATAAAACCTATGGCACCCTTCTTATCTCCACGTGAGTTAGGTACATTTTCCCACCTAATCCCAGGAAGCATCAGTGGGAGCTCCCTTGCCCCCTCTGTCTGCTTTCATCTTTTGCTGATCTTGTTCATTTCCATCTTTCCTTGCCAATTAAAAATTCATGAACATGTGTGTTGTTTCCTACTAGGCCAGCAAAAAATCCCTCCAGGAAGAAACAAGACAAACAACAAACCCCACAAACGTAAAGCTGCAGTGATGATGTCTGTTTTTAACTGCTACCTCCTGTTAATTGTCTCAGGTGTCAAAACAATCAAGTAATACTGCAGCAACCACAGGGTGCCTTCTGAATCCCACAGAGTCTGTCTGAGGAAGGACCGGGGAGGCAGGTTATGTGCATGCCCTCCCTTTGTTACAAATCTCACATGGCAACGCAAATCCTTCAGCTACAGTATTTCTCCAGGTTCTATTAGCTCAGGTGTAGCTCATTAATACTGGGTAGATTAAATGAAGATTCTTTATTTGCCTCTCCAGTTTGCGTGATGGTCCCATTCATCTTGGCTGTATCCAACCTTCATGCACTTCCAGGCCAAAGTTAGGCCAGTCTGATAAGGTCTCCCCTAATTTGAAAGGTCTCTGTGGAAGTTTAAAGGCTAAGTGAAGTATTAGAACACAAATCCATCCCGGGGCTTAATGACCTGCAGGCATCATCTCTGTTTTTAGTCTGGCTGGAGACCTTCCTGACAGAATGCATTTTCTTAACAGAGCTAGAATATTACTGACCATTTTCATGCAAAACAACTATCCTTCAAAAATCTCAGATTCATTACTAGCCTTATTTTCTGAGTTAGGACCCAGACTCTGTTCAAGCTTAAGTTCTATTTATAGAATGGGTTGAGGGGGTCACAATCCTGCACTTAGAAATAGAGGAAAAGAAAATAAAGATGCAGAACAGGGTAAGGATACGTTTAAACAGCTGGAGAAACATTAGCCAGAGTGAAGCAGAGAGGGCATATTCCACAAAATAAGGGAGGATAGGCCAACAGCAGCGAGGCACCTGGAGACTGATGGACACAGGAAAGCAGCAGAGCAACGGTGTGTTGCAGTCACCAGATATCACAGTGGCAGTCAGTGAGCAACGATCTGAACTCCACCAGAAGCCAGGTGTGAATGGGAGTTCACCATGAGCTCAGGAGGTGAATCCAGGCAAAGAATTCCCTGCCCTACTGGCTTGTTTGATTTAACCAGGAACAGAGAGAAGGTAGTATAATCCAAAAAGGTGGTGCAGAAACAGGGTGGGTTTCACAGCTCAGACCCCCACCAGTGCTGAATTGGGCACCATTTTGTGTAGGGAGGCAAAGGCTGTGGGACAGGATTGTGCATGCACTAAGCTGGGAGCAACCTGATTTCTAGCTCAGTACATTACACCAACATGACATCCTACAGGTTCCACCCAAAATAGGTCCAGGAAGCCCCAGACCTAACAGCCAGCAGATCAAGAACTACATGAGTGGCACATCAGGTGCTATTTTGTACAGTGTGGCAAAGGCTTTGAAACTGGAGGTACAATAGTGAGCTGTGCATGCTCTTAGCTGGGAGCGAATTCACTTTCAGCTTAGTGCATTGTGCTGATCTCTCAGGGAAAACAACACTGACTTTGGCATCCTATGATTCAAAATAGGCCCAGGTGGACCTCAGACCTAACAGCCAGCAGGTTCTGGCAAGATCAGCACCACCAACAACTTAGTTATTTAGTACACCTGCTGTCTCCCTTACCCTGGGCTGCTTAAGCTGGAAGTGGGAGAAAGGTTGTACAGACAACAGTGAAGCAAAGCATGGGATCACAGGAAGCAGAGAGTGGTGAGCCAGGAGCTGCACTATGCAGCCCATGGTTGAAGCCTAACACAAGAATCCAGATCTGAAACTTGCTGGAGGAAGTGGCACAAGTGACTGTAAACAAAGAACCAGGTACCAATCACAATAAATAAAATTGAACTGTAGATCTGTGGGTGACACACTTTAGAAACCTGCCTTAAGGAGAAGAATCTGCTAACGAAAAGTACAATGAGGGACAAAAGAAGAGGCAGAGACACAATGAATATTACTGAAATCTCGCCTGCAAAGTAGCAAAAGCCTTTGCCAACCTCAGAGTTAACTGAAGAATACATCAAGGAAATGGGGAATTCAGAATTAACAAAACTCACTCTAAAGCTTATCAACAACAAGAAGCACATACAGAAGCTCAAGAAATTTAAGGAATATGTCACACAGGAAATACCAACACTGAAATAAAATCAAGCAGAATTACTGGAAATGAAGGACACAATAGAGCAAATATAAATTCAGTGTAAAGTCTCCACAACAGAATGAATGAGGCAGAAGAAAGAATCTCAGAATTGGAAGATAGTCCTTGCCACAATGGAGAAACAATCAAAAAGTTGGAAGAGGAACTGAGTCAAACTAAGGAAAGTATTCAAGAATTAAGAGACACTATTAAAATGCCAAGTATAAGAATTATGGGAGTTCCAGAAGGTGCAGAAAGAAAAGCTGGGTTTTAAAATTTATTTAATGAGTTAGTAAGGGAAAAATTTCCTAATCTAGAGAAAGAATTGGGAAACAACATCCAGGAGAGGCACAGAATCCCAACATGGTTGACCAAAAGCAATCTTCACCATGACACATGATAGATAATCTAACTCTCTACAGTTGAACATACAGAAAAGATTCTTAAATGTGCTTGTGAAAAAAAGTCAATTGACATATAGAGGAATGGCAATTCACAGGAGACCTCTCATAGGAAACTCTACAGGCCAGAAGAGAATACAGTGACATATTTCAGATTCTCAGAGGAAAAAAATGTCAGCCCAGAATAATGTACCCAGCAAAGCTTTCCTTTGTCTTTGAAAATAAATTAAAATTCTTCCACAATAAAGGTAAGTTCAAGGAATATGCCCCTTCCGTACCTGCCCTAGAAATGATACTTAAAGATGTTCTCTTGACAGAGAAAAGTGATAGCATTCATCAAAACCAAAGGCAAATGTGAAGAACATCCCAGTAAAACAACAACAGAAGACTAAAATCAAATAATGAAAAACCCATTGCTAAAATGGCAGGACCCAATTACCACCCATTCATGTTAACCCTGAATGTAAATAGCTTAAACCCATCAATCAAACATCATAGATTAGTGGACTAGATCAAAAAGCAAAATCCATCTATCTGCTGCTTATAGGAGACATATTTCACCAACAAAGACCAGTGGAAACTGTATCTCACGGATTTTCACGTTTTTGTTTTTATTTTCATTTCTTCAAAAGTTTTTTTTCTCATATTAAATTCTTCACTGATGCAACGGTGATACAGTAGCATCATTTTCTTCAAGAAGGTTTTTGCTTTTCTTTTTTATTCAGTGACACATTAGTCATTTGGTAGCAGGTTACTTAAGTTCTTCTTGTTGATTTTGTTTTGTGACTTTTCATTTAAGGGGGTGGATATATAAGAACTGTATAATGGAGACTATCACATACAGATGCAAGGATACAATGCAGTATGCATCTGTACTTCCAGATCAAAGATGAACTCCCAATGAAACTATTAAATATACCTTGACAATAGGATGCTGGATGATGGCTGCTGCAGTAACCAAAGGAGGGCGGAGCTTGTTTCATGCCTGGTTCCAGGCTGCAACCCGGAATGGATGGTAGAATTCTGGTGGACCCCTGAGGCAGTGAAATCACAGCTGCACCAATGCCAAACACAAACCAGTATCCCCCCACCAATGAAAGGCCGAAGTGACTGCCATTCCAGCTTCCACGTCAAGAGGAGTTTAAAACTCCCACACATGTCTCTTCCTGGCTTTTTCTTTCCTTTGCAGCTTCCTCTTACAGTCTGCCTCTCCACTGCATGGGGAAATAAAGCATGTGACCATGATTCCCTGAGATAAATGCCATCTAAATTCTTTTTCTATATTCAGTTGATGTATTCCTTCCCTGATGGTCAGCGAATCTTACACTGGATTCTCTGCCATTGTCCAATCCTGCAATAATGGACTTATGACTATTTATGAAGAACTATACTATTGCAATAATATAGGGGAAATCAATGTGTGCGGGGAGAAGATTTGGGAAAGGGAATGAGGGAAATCCCAGAAGAACTGTATCATATGATAATAATAATAATAATAATACTATTAGAAAAAAAGGAAATAGAGGAAAAGATATAAAAAGGGAGGCCAGTGTGGTGGCTTAATAGGTTAATCCTCTACCTGCAAGCACTGGCATTCCCATATGAGAGCCAGTTCATGTCCTGCTGCTCTACTTCCCATCCAGCTCCCTGCTTATGGCCTGGAAAGTCAGTAGAGGATGGCCCAAACTCTGCACACACATGGGAGAACTGAAAGAAACTCAGCTCAGCTCAATTCCAGCTGTTTTGGCCACTGAGGAGTGAATCGGCAGATAAAATAGCCTTTTCTCTGTCTCCCCTTCTCTCCGTAAGTCTGCCTTTCCAATTAAATTTTTAAAAATACAGTAAAAGAGGAGACAATCATGTACTAATTTTAAGAGTCTTACCTTTGAAGGGAACAACATTGAGATTCCCCCTACCCAAAATCTATTCCTCATGTCATTGGCTTCGTTTGAGTTCTCCCTGAAGCTGACCTTGAGACAAGTATTTGAGGCAGAGTTAATTTGGACAGGTTCCCAGGTAGTAGAGTGGGCAGAAGAGAAGTCAAAGAGGAAATGGAAGGAAATGAAGGAAGGATGTGTTGTCAGGGGGTTAGTGCTATGAGAAGCTGGGGTTCAGTCCTTCCTGACACCTTCTCAAACTGATACAAACATATCTTCAGACTGTCCTACGGAGAGGTGAGGAATCTGGGCTACTTATGTACTAAGTCTCCGTGTTCTTTGGTTGAAAGTCTCCCTGGGGGTAAATGCTTGGCATTTGCAGCCTGACCCACACAAAGGCCAAGTTACACTCCCAAGGCCAAAGACAGAGCATGGGAGAGAGAAACAGGAAGCTGTCAGTCTGACCAGCAATCATCTGCAGGTAACACCACAGGTAGGCTGAGGGGTTCCACTTGGGGCATTGACAATGTCTGATAGAACTGTGCTCTTAAACTGGATACAAAGTTTTGGATCTGCAATCCTCCCTACCCTCAGTGCATTCAGCTCTATCTAGGATGTCGGTTTTTCCAGCATTTAAGAAAGGCTCTGAGATGCAAGAAAAGAAGCAAGACAGAAGCAGGGCACTGCCCTAGCCCCTGGTACATCCTATGGATGCCCAGCTCTTTGTCAGCACTGTTTACTTCTTCCGCCCTGGGAACACAGGGAGGTATTTTCTGCTTACTTTTAGGAAAAATGTTCTAGCTATTAGAGATGTCCCACTGTGGCTGCCTCTGAAGACATTAACAGCTTGTCACTCATTCAAATATTTATGGAGAGTGGGCCAGGCTCTGTGCTGGGGGCTTTGGGAGATCAAAGAGAAAGGAGACAGGAATCCTGCCCACCCACCCCTTTGCCCTCAGGGGTTCACAGCTAAGACTTAAGACAAGTCCTCAAATAACTATAATTTAAAGCAAAATGGAGTAAGTGCTTCTGAAGAGGTAGAAGCCACTCGCTGTGGGGATTCGGAGGGAGGGTCTGAGCCACAAGTAGGGAGGTTGGGAGGGGGCTTCCTGCTTAAGGGGGTGGGTTCTGGCAGTCTTCCAAGGTCTCCTTCAACCCTTAAGCTCAGGATCACAGAAGAAAAATAAAAACAAACAAGAAAAAAGACCACAGTTTTCATTTCACATTCTAGAGATTAGCAAAGTAAATGCTTTTATGTTTTCTTATCAGTGGGCAGAGAGCCATCTTACTAACACATGACTGCTTCACAAAAGAGGTAAAGGCAATATTCCTCATAATAGAGGGATAAATGCAATGTTGACTCATGAACTTTCTCTTTGTTCTTCTGAAGGTCTTTTTTGCAGAATATCAACCCAGGGCAAGTCACACCGCCCAAGTTTATCATCATCTTTCCCATTTTCCTTTCCCCTAGAACTGAGAGAAATGAGCAAAGAGATTCTAAACTGTAGTTATTCCCAGGGTACAAGGGTCACCACAAACCAAATGAGAAGGGAGGAATGTCAGGGAAGGTATTCAATAGTATAAAAGGAAAGAGGTAAACGACAAAGCTAGATTAAGAGTTTGCATACTGGTAAGCACTTCAGCCTACTGGTTAAGACGTCAGTATCCCACATAACAGTGTTTGGTTTTGATTCCTACCTCTGGATCCTGATTCCAGCACTCTTAGCTAATGTGCACCATGGGAGGCAGCAGTGACGGCTCAGGTAACTGAGTCCCTTGCTACTCACCTGGGAGACTGCAATTGTGTTCCCAGAGCCCTGCTTCAGCTTTGGCCTGACCCAGGCCTGGCTGCTTTGTGTATTTGGGGTTTGATTTCTTCTCTTCTGCTTTTCCTTTTTTTTCTCTTAAAAAGATTCATTTTTAAGAGTCTGAAAAATTGGGGTGCTTGGTTATTAGGCAAGTTGTAGTGATATTTTATGGCTTTGGTCAGTCAATTTGTGACTATTATATGCCTTTCCTAAGGAACATTTGGGAGTCATGCTTGTCCTGGGGACACGGCCAGCACGAATAGTATTTTGGCTCTTTATAGCTTTTCCACTTTCCACCAGCTGCCCCATCCACCCTCTCCCATATGCCTGGCTCTACCATTCTTCCAGACAACCTTAAATGCCTTTCCATCTGCGAATCTATCAGTCAGCCACAGACATCTAAGTCACTGGGCCAACAGTTAGGACACAAGAGCTCTGGTTCCAGCTCTGACACTCACTTAGGATGTCATTTGATTGTTCTGTACCTGTTTCCTCACCTGTAAAATGAGGGAGTTGAATTAAATGCCCTCAGAATTTCCATTTCTAAGTGAGCAGTGCTGGTTCTAGGAGGCCAGGAAAGGAGTAATAACTACTCCTGAGGCACACACAGCTCAGCTGTACCTGTGGCTCTGTAGTCTTACAGCCAACACTGGAGCTGGACACCCCAGACACCCTGGCTCCAGGTACCAAGGCCTCTTCTCCTGCTCTCCTCTTTAGGTCCATTCCCTGAGCTGAGTCACTCAGACTAACAGGCTTCCTTACTAGAAGGTAGTACTGTACCCAATAATTTTGATTCAACAAATACTTTCTTAAACCCTTCCTTCAAATGGTTTTATTCAATTTAAACCTTCATATACACAGTGCTACTATTATCATCACTGGTCAAAATATGGTACAGTCCACGATGTGAATTGCTCAACCCTCAGAAATGTAATGAGTTGTGGCACAGCTTGTTGTGTTACTCACCCCATCCCACCTCCCCTTAAAGCTTCTTCTCCATTTTTTTGGGTCAAAAATGGGGAAAAAAGTAACAAATTCCAGCAAAACCTCACTCACTAAACAATTCTACATATTGATACCATGTTCTCACTTTTGCTGCCAACAAAAATTCCCCATTTTCTTGCTTCATTCCTGAATCATTCATTGGTGACCACAAAACCAAGGGCCCCTTTTCCTGAGGCCTTGTCTACTGCTGTGTTTAAATCAATTGAGCAGAGTCACTCTGCAAAAAGAACTTGGCAGAATCTTTATGAAAGTTTTCAGTTCTGTTCAAAAAGGCTCCCACTTTGAATCTGCTCTCGACTTATGACTAAATGTAAAATTGCTTGCAAGATAATGATAATTTTTGACTATAAAAACAGCTAAATTTTCCTGTGCATGAGGTTGCTTTTGTGGTAGATTCTAAAAGAAATGGTGGTTCTTCTAGAAATAATTATTTGATGCAGACTACTGCTTTGGAAGCATTAAACTCTGGATCAAGGGATTATTTAAGAGAAGACAATTGCAACTTTGTGCATTATTTGAATCCCATAACTTCACTCTTAAAAGCTGGGGTGAACTGTACTCTCCTGTGGTCATTGATCCCCACTTTGAATCAAAACTGTGGGTTACACAAGATAATATAATGCACCCAGTTGTCTGGAATTCAACCAACTGTGCAATGAATGTCACATCTTTTTCTGCATCTAGTTCCAGCAGACTAGTAAGGCTCCCCAGGTTGTGCAAGTCTGTTAGTGCAAATATAAGAAAATGAAAATTCAGTTATTTCAAGAGTAGCAAAATAAGTGATGCAAAGTTCTGTTGCATTTCACATGGCACATGCCACAAATAGGCCCCTACTAGCTTGGAATAGTTCCTTTCTGCAGTTATCTGCCATGCATGTCCCTGTCTTACAGCTGCCAGAACTGCCCTGGCTACTTGACAAAGCCATGTCCTACACACCACACACCCTCAGCAGGCAAACACTCTAGCCCCAGGAGGTAAGGGTCTCAGGACTTGAGTGGTTCTGCAATTTTTTCTTTGATCCACAGAGACTGGAGACGTCCCTTTTGAGTCTTACTCTTTAGACATGGGTCCTTCTGTACCCTTCTGATACAGCAGACTTCTCTAGGTGCCTCCACTGAGCCACACTCAAGGCATTTAGGAGTAGAAACATCTGGTCTCCACATAAGGAGACAGATCCTTCCGCTCACCATGCACTGTACTGCCAAACGGCACAGAGGTCTCCTCTACAGGATGAATGTGGGGGCTTTCTGCACTTTGTGGTCTAGGGACCATGAGACTTGTCTTCACACCCAGCAAGGCAGAGGCAGGTCACCAGAGAGTTGTTATTCCTGCACAGATGAGTCCTGGGCATTGGTCTCTCAACTTCATGCTAGGAAATAAGGTGCCACAGCTTTTGACCCACTGGAATGACTGGGATAATCCCGATGGGTCTGTCAGATCATCACACGAGATGAGGTTTCCTAGCCCAGACCACTCTCTTAAGCCATCCAGACACTGACTCTTCAATGGCTTTGACCAAGTCAACAATAGGCCAAAGGCCACCAAATTCAGCAAAATTTTTGAGCTCACAAGAAAACTAAAGAGTTAAAGAGAACAGAGAGGCACATCCATGTTGTTGGCTACTGAATTTTTATTTTGTACAAAGTATGCAGAGTGGTGGAAACTTTTCTTTAGGGTCTTTTTCTCATCTTTGTTCTCTGGCACAAAGAAAAGAGTTGAAAATGTTGTCTTTTATCTTTTTTAAAAGCAGTAGGAGCAGTGTTTTTAAAAACTATATAAGGGACAGTGTTAACTTCTCACTGAATTTATTAAGAAAACATCAGATGTCTATGGCGACAGCGATGAGCTAGGGGAATTTATGTTCAATCTCCTATTCTTATCCAAGGCAATCCTGTTATTGAGGCACAAAGGTTACTTGAGTTCCTTTCTTCCCCTCTATAAATAATGGTAAGTGTTCCTGGGCATTTTTAATAGATTTAATATTTTTAATTTTAATTTAAAACTTTTAACATAGCTTTAATAGAATTTTCCAGGTTGCACCCTATCAAAGCTATAAATACCTAAGTTTTCCAAATCCCTTTTGACATTGGTAAAGCTTTTCTATAAAAATAAAACAAAATAAAGTACAACTTATACACAGCTAAAAAGGCATGTTGTAATGATCAAATTCTGCTTTTCTAAGGAGAAGCAAAAAAAAACCCGAAAGTTTTTTAGATGCCATGTTCATCTGACAATCTCATTTTATAGTTAAAAGCAACTCAGGCATTTCTTGAATCCATTAAGTACTTAAAATACGGTTTGATTCATCAAGTGACATGCTTTAAGTCACAGAGAAAGTGACAGAAGGGGACAGAACCCAGGCTTCTTGATTCCTATTCTGCCTAACCCCTCTGTTACTTCCATTATGCCCTGAAGCTCATATTACATTTTTATGTTGTCACACTCAAAGAGAACCATGAGGAGATCCATTTGGAGATTTTCCCATATAGCTTTCAGAGGCTTTGCAAGTAACATTCAATATCAGTAAGAAAACAGAGACTATGCCAAAGCAATGGAAAAAAGCTCAACCTCATCTCCTTTCTCTCACTTACTAAAACCATATGTATTACCAACCTCTTCGTTAGTTAAGGACCCACTTAGGGTCCTGATGCTGTTAAAGTATCAACTTATGATTAATTAGTTTAATGTTACCATGTAAACCTGCTGATCCCACCTCAAAACATATGGACACAGGGATAGTAACATCTGGAATAAGAGCTGTCCATGCTTGAGACTTAACCAAAACAGCTCTCTGAGATGTAATGAGTCCTGAATGAAACCTCCAACTTGTGCCTCTCACAAATTGTAGGATGCCCTCTGGGGAGCTAAACAGGGCAGCTGATGGATGACTCTATGGTCAGGTCTGGCTGAACAGTAGGTCAAACCATGTGGAAGCCATCTGTCACTGTCCAGCAGAGAGAAGGAAGGGATTGGAATAGCTGTGGTGCTCAGCAAAGATAACATTGGCTCATGAGTTCTTCTGTCCCTCTGGCCTGGCTTGTTGTAGCAGTGTTTCCTCCAGCAATTGCTTTACAAGCCATTAAGCAGCAATGAAAACAAGTGCCTGGCCATATGTCCAAGGGCCACAGGAAACCCAAGAGCAGATTTTAGAAAAGAGATGTGACCCTATCTCCCCTTGCTCAGCTCTAAGTGAAACTTCCTTGGAAGGATGGGTGCCTATGTATTTCACCATTGCAGGATTAAAATGGTAGAATATGGTGGGTACAGTTGGAATCAGATTTGGGGATACTAGTAGGAAGTGATTGGGAACACTGCAGCTCTTCTTGGTTAGAAGGTAGTGGAAGTAGGTTGCCTATGGCTGTGATGAGAGAGCATAAGACTTCAGGGAAACACAATCATCAGTGTGCCAACCCCCCACCCCCAATCTTTTATAACACTCAGCCACTCAGAGCTTGGTGTGTTGCACCAGCATCCCCTAATCAGAAGTTCAGACTTACAGTGTCTCCCCAACCTTCGGAATCAGAATCTGCATTTCAACAGAATTGTTATGGGTGGTAGCAGACACGCACATTTAATGTTTGGGATGTCCTATAGTTGGGAACTTGAAGAAGCTGCTCCAAACAAGGGACACTACTTTTTCTAACCCCTGACTAACAACAAGAATAGCTCAACATTTTTCAAGCATAACATCATACTAAATGTTGTGCCTAAAAAGCTTGACCATATTTCATCTTTACAGCATCCCTGGCACAAGCACTACCATTATTCCCTGTTTACAGATGACATGGTGAGGCTCTGGGAAATTTAAAGGAAAAGGAGACAAAAAGAACTTCAGCTATTACCTATCACCAATTTTCTTACCCATCATGTTAATTTACTTTGTCATACATAAATGTAAAAGCAGTTGGGCTGACCAAAGATGTCTTTCAGATTAGAGGGGACATGATGAAGAGAAATTTCTCCCAAAAGTCTTAAAAATACATCCCAGAGAAACGGGCTGCGGGTGAGATTAGTCAATAAAAATGCCTCAATTTCTGATGTGTCCCCATTGGACCCTTGTCTTGCTCTTAAAATTCCCAGAATAGTCCATGTCTGGTTCAGGCAGGGACTTATTGGGTAGATTTCTCTTGCCTTCTCCTTCCCGGAGCAATAATCTCTACCTACAAACCCTGGGAAGCAAGACTGTCTCCAAACAAACATAAGATAGCTCAGGATTGAGGCAACTTCATTGCCTCGTTAATATTTTGCTTTGTTGCTGAAGTCTTAACTCTGTTATCCCATGTATGTAGTCATCCATGCACCCTATTTTCCTATGTGAATAGGAGTCAATCCCCCAATGTAGCCAAGCAGGTCAGTGAGTAAAGGCACTGTGCAAGCACAGAAGGAGACAGACAAAATTCCTATGTTCATGGGCTTACATTTTAGTAGCAGATTGGACAGTAAATTAATAAACATTTATTGTGTACATGTTTCAGTGCTGCACACATTTTTAGCTAGGAAAAGGATACAGCATACTGGGGTTGGGGTAGGGCTGGGGCTTCTCTGAGGGTAACACCTGAACATGAAGTAGGAGAGGGGAGCCACATAGCTCTCTGGAGGAAGAAGTTCCAATTAGAGAGGAGTAGTAAAGTGAAGGCCACAGGGTGGTCAAGCAACAGCAGGAAACCCAGCATGACTGGGGCAGATGAGCAAGTTGTAGAAGATGAGGTTACAGGGTTCCAGACAAGAGCTTTTACCCTGTGAAAGACAGAAGATGTTAAAACTTTGGAGCAGAGGAATGGCATGATGGGATGTTCCGTACCTGTTTTGGCAGCATCACCTAGGCTGGCGTGTTGAGACTGAACTGAAGAGGGGCAAAAGTGTTAGTAAGGACACCAGGTGAGAGCTGACGACAGCCAGGACCAGGTTGATGGCTGTGGAGTTGTATCTTGAGGGTAGAGCTGAAAGGATTTGGTGAAGAAAACTTTCAGTTCTTCCCTCATCTTCAGGCCTCAAAGGTCAGGTCATGAGTTTTGACCTCTACTTTGTTTTACTGCCCTCTTTGTCTCTTAAAATCCCTGATCACTCAGGCCCAGCACCATAGCCTAACAGCTAAAGACTTTGCCTTGCACACGGCAGGATACCATGTGGGCACCAGTTAGTGTCCCAGTGGCCCTGCTTCCCAACCAGTTCCCTGATTGTGGCCTGGGAAAGCAGTCAAGGGTGGCCTTGAGACTCTGCACCTGCGTGGGAGACCTGGAGGAAGTTCCTGGCTCCTGGTTTTGGATTGGCTCAGCTCCAACCATTGTGGCCACTTGCGGGGTGCAACAGCGGACAGATCTTTCTCTCTGTCTCCCCTCCTTTCTGTATATCTGACTTTGCAATAAAAACAAATATCTTTAAAGAAAAAAATCCCTAATCACTCACTTCTCTTCTATTTCCTAATTCTCACACATCACACTTGTATCTCCTTTGTCAGTCTCTGCCCTTCTGTGGTACTCCTGGCTGGCTACCATCCACATCTGAGAATGTAAAGGCAATGTAATGCTGCTTATTATTATCAATACTTTGTACTTGTGTTCTGCTTTACAATTTAAGATGTCTTATGTGTATTATTTCATCTAACGCCCTAGATTTCATGGGCCATTTCATGCCTTTTATTATACTCCAGGAGACCTCCATGAAGAGACGTGAGTCAGCTTTGGCTCAATTTCAGACAAATTAACTTCTTGGCATCTATAAGACTGGCAGAATAGGCAGTAGTTACAGACTGAATACGTGTAAGTGTGTGGGTAAACTGAGCTGCAAAACACAGCAAATAGCTGGAGTAAGGAACATGCTGTCAGAGGGTCCCAGAGAGCAATGGATGGTAGCCAGCAAAGAGGTGCCAGGGCTGTGGGCAAAGAACCAGGGGCGAGAGGGAAGTCAGTGGAAATCTGGGGCCTGGAGAGGGGTGAGTGATTAAAAGAGAAGGCTGAACCAAACCAGTGCCAACCTCAAGTCAGAACTCTGAGCTATCAGCCAAGCCCTGTGGGTGGGCTCAGAGAAGTCCTTCAGAAAGGACCCAGACCAGGTGGTTGGGCAATACATAAAAGGAGGCAGCACAGCTCAGAGAATGATCCAACAAGCCTCTACTTAAGCCACAGGGCTTCTCTGTGTTTCCTATTTGAATAGGAGTCAATTCCCCAACGTGCCTAACCAGAGGCCATCGAGTAAAGGCAAGTGTGGCATCCAGGGAGGCTATGGAAGGGTGGAGGTAGCAAAGAATGAAGACAGGCAAGTACTCCAGCTCCCTGGATAGGCCCAGCAGTGAGGAAAGTCCTCAACCACCATCGTTGCAGGTTAATTACCTGATAGCTTTGGTGTTTGACCCTAGTCCCAACACCAACTCTCTCATTTTCTTGAGCTTAGACCAGTGAGTCTGAGCTTTGTACAAATTTCCTTAAGTCCAGCCATAGTTAAAGGAATTAAATCAAAAGCTAGAGCCGTGGGTCCTGCAATGTGGGGCCTCAATGTGATATTCTGAAAAGTTCCTAGGTGGCTCCAGTAGGCGGTCTGAATGAAGGTTTGTGGCCTTGGCCACATGCAACAGCTTCGCTCAGCTGAACTCCAAGCATGTTCTTCCCTCCTTTTTGTGTCTAGTTTAATATTGACTGTAAGTGCCAAAAGCAGGAGTCATACATGGATCCTGAGAAGATCAGAAAAAAAAACCTACTTTTCTATGGGGTTGAAAGGAAGAAGTTCCACACACAATTTTCTTGGTAAGATTGGGTCTAGTTGGTGAGACCTGTAGTATTTTGCAATTATAGTTTTCCCTAGAAGACCTGCCTTAGGAACCCTAGGTTCACTGTACTCTCCTGGGTTACATTTATTCTTGTCTCAGACAGACACTTTGTAGTGGCTTCACTTCCATCTTTAGGATGAGACTCTCAAAACAACGATGCTCAAGGTCAGGTGGTCAGCCCAGTACACAGGGTTTTTGGTAGGCAAATACATAACCTGGTGGTCTTCTAAGTTTCCTACTTCCCAGAGCACCCCTTACAGAAATTAGTGCTCTCATTCCCCTGCTTACAGGTGGTTGTTCATTTTCTGTGGGGTCGTGCCTCCTTCGGCTCCTCAAAAATACTTCACTTTATCAGTTCTGTGTTCCTGCAGCCCATACTCTGATCAAGATTGGTAATGGGTATCTCATTGGGCTTTATTTCCCTAACTTAGTGACTATTTATTAGGTACCTATTAGGGTAAATCATTGTTATATGACCTGGGGATACAGCTCAGAAAGAAACCAATCTCTGCCTTGAGGAACTTATATTTATATTTAACTAGGAAAATCCTCTTTGCACTAGGCCCATGAAATTTGGGATGCCTAAATTGCAAGATCCTTGAAGATGCCTTTGTATACAGTGAGAGACATGGAGAATACAAACAACAAAAGTCTGTGGAACACAAAAATTAGTGAATGCTGAGTAGTACACAGAGGTCCTCTCCATCAGCTTCACCCATCACCAGGGCTGGTATCCATGCCCTGTCATGGGCTCCCTCTTTAACCATTAAGGTTATATCATCCCTTTCTCACTTTCTTGCCTTCTCTCTCTATAACTCTGCCTTCCAAATAATTTTTTAAGAGAGTTATATTGTTAAGCTGATGGGAACTCATTCACAGGACACTACATTTGTCTTTTCTAACAGTTATTCATACGGCATACAACCTCCCCATTATACAAATCAATGATTTTTTTAGATTGTTTTGAGATCTAAATGTGTGTGTATGTTTATGTGTGTGTGTGTGTGTGTGTGTGTATATATATATATATATATATATATATATATATATAAATAATTTGGGGGGTCGGCATTGTGGTGTGGCAAATTAAACTACCACCTGTGATGCTAGCATCCCATATGAGTGACAGTTCACTTAACAGCTGCTCCACTTTTCTTCTTTTTTTTTAAAGAATTATTTTTTATTAGAAAGTCAGACATACAGAGAAGAGAAGAGACAGAAGAAAGGACTTCTGCCTGCTGTTTCACTCCACAAGTTGCTGCAACGTCCTGAGCTCAGCTGAAACAAGGAGCCAGGAGCCTCCTCTGGGTCTCCAATGCAGGTGCAGGGTCCCAAGCCTTTGGGCCATCCTCCACTGCCTTCCCAGGTCATAAGCATGGAGTTGTATGGGAAGCAGGGCTGCTGGACATGAACTGATGCCCATATAGGATCCCAGCACATTCAAGGTGAAGATTTTAGCCACTAGGCTACCACACCAGGGGCCCAGCTGTTTCACTTCTAATCCTGCTAATCCTGCTAATCTACCTGGAAGAGTAGTGGGAGATGGTCCAAGTGTTTGGGCCCCTGCACCCACGCAGAAGACCAGGAAGAAGCTCCTGGCTTCCGACTTAGGTCTGGCTCAGCACTGACCATGATGACTGTTTTGAGGGTATGAATCAGTGAATAGAAGATCTCTCTCTCTCTCTCTTTCTCTCTCTCTCTCTCTCTCTTTCTCTCCCTTTCAAATAAATAAAAATAATTTTTGAAAAGGTTATTTTTATTTTTTGATACTTTTTGTTACTATAATCTTAATACCAAGAGAATGATTCAATGTAGTTCATAGACACAATTCTAAAAGAATATAGTGATATCATTTTCTTTTTTCCCACTCTTCTCTCTCCCTGAAGTTCTAGAATACTGGCACAATGAGGTATCATTTAACAAGGATATGTTCTGAGAAATTTGTTGTTAGGTGCTTTTGTCATGCTTACACAAACTAAGACAGGTACAGTGTCATATTGCTAGGTGATACAATCCTATGAGACCATCACTGTATATATGATCCATTGTTGACAAAATGTTATATGTGGCACATGCCTGTATACAGACATATGCAATCAAAACCATGGGTCAATTTCACATTTTAATCATCTCAAAAACAAACTCTGTACCTTTATAGCTATCATCTCCCTTACTCCCATTCACCCAAATCCTCAGCAACAAATAACGTATTATTTGTCACTATGGGCTTGCTTTCTGATCTTATCCTATAAATCAAATAATGCAATATGTGGTCCAGTCCCCTGCTTATAACCTGGAAAAGCAGTTGAGGATGGACATAAGCAGGGAACTGGATGGGAAGAGGAGCAGCCAGGACATGAACCAGTGCCCATATAGGATCCCAGCAAATGCAAGGGGAGGACTTTAGCCATTAGGCCACCTCACCACACCAGGCCTTCTTTTCAATTTCTTGATTGGATCTTTTGACTTACAAAAGCTTTTCATTTTAATTAAGCCCAATTTACATATTTTTAATGCAATGTAAGGTAAAGTTCAATTTTACTCTTTTGCATGTGGTTATGTAGTTATCCTAGCATAACTTGTTGAAAGATTTTTAAAATTTTAATTATTATCATTTTATGATACAGTTCCATAGGCCCTGAGATTTCCCATATCCCCTCCACAATTCCTTCCCCCCTCTCTGAGTTCCCTATATCATTACTACAGAATAATTCTTCATACACAGTCATATGTTCGTCATTGCGGGCATGGACAATGACAGAGAATCCAGAATTCTATTGTCAAGATATAGTAAACAGTTTCATTGGGAGTCCATCTTTGATCTGGAAGTACAGATGCATACTGAATTCTATCCTCACATTTGGATATGATAGTCTCCATTAAAGTTACTATACATCCCCTTAAATGAAAAGCCACAAAACAAAATCAACAACAGGAAGAAAAAAAAATTAACAACACCATGAAGCTAAATAACATGCTACTGAATGACTAATGTGTCACTGAAGAAATGAAAAAGAAAATCAAGAACCTTCTTGAAGAAAATGATGCTATTGTATGATCTATAAGTCATTGAAGAATTTAATCAGATGAAAGAGTTAAAACAAAAATAAAAATCAAAATCCATGAGATATAGTTTCGCTGATCTTTGTTGGTGAAATGTGTCTCCTGTAGGCAACAAATAAACAGGTTTGGTTTTTAAATTCAGTCTACTAACCTATGATGTTTGACGAGTTTAAGCAATTTACATTCAGGGTTAATATGAATGGGTGCTAATTTGGTAAAATTCTTCCACAGTTAAGAAAAGTTAAAAGAATATGCCTCTTCCAAACCTGCCCTACAAATAATATTTAAAGATGTTCTCCTGACAGAGAAAAGGAATAGCGCCCACCAAAACCAAAGGCAAATGTGAAGAACATCCCAGTAAAATAACAACAGAAGACTAAATCAATGAACAACCAATTGCTAAAATGACAGGACCAAATTAGAAAGATTTTTTTAAGAGTTATTTATTTATTTGTTTATTGGAAAGGCAGGCACATCTACAGAGAGAAGGAAAGTCAGAGATTATCTTCTGTTCACTGGTTTACTCCCTAAGCAGCCTTAATGGCTGGAGCTGAGCCTAATCAAAGCAAGGAGCTTCTTCTGGGTCTCCTGTACGGTGCAGGGTCCCAAGGATTTGGGCCATTTTCTACTGCGTTCCAAGGCTACAAGCAGGGAGCTGGAAGGGAAGTTTAGCAGCCAGTACACAAACCGGTACCCATATGGGATCACAGTGCAAGTAAGGTGAGGATTTAGCCACCAAGCCATCCTCCTGGGCTCTAAAAGAAGATTCTTAAGACGTTAAATGTCCTTGGAACCCTTGTCAGAACTGGTTGACTACAGGCATATGTGTTTGCTTAGGGACTCTTAATTCTATTTCATTTGTTTTTATGCCTGGCTTTAAGCCAGTACCATATTGCCTTAATTATGGCTACTTTGTGGTAAGATTTGAAACTAAGCAGTATAAGTTCCCTAATTTTATTCTTTTTTGAGAGTATTTTGACTATTCTGGGCCCCTTGCAATTCCATACACATTTTAAAATAAGTTTGATAACTTCTACAAAGAAAACATTTTGGATGATCATAGAGATGTACTAAACTTCTAGTTCATATTAGGCAGCATTTCCATTTTAATAACATTAAGTCTTCTAATCCATTAACATGTGAAGTTTCCCCGTTTTTATATATCTTTGATTTCTTTCCATAAAATTATAGTTTTCAGAGTATAAGCTTTATAGTGTTTTTGTTCAATTCATTCTCAAGTATTTTATTCTCTTTGATACTACTATAGATGGAGTTGTTTGCTTAACTTCATTTTCAGATTGTTTGTTGTAAGTCCTAGAAACACAGTTGATATCTGTATATCAGTTTTTTTTTCATTCTGTCTCCTTGATGGAATCCTTTAACAGTTCTATCAGTTTCATACTGGATGCCTTAAAATTTCCTAATTTCAACTTCATATCATTCAGTAACAGATGCTATTACATATATATATATATATATATAAAATTTAGATGCCCTTCATTTCCTTTTCTTGAATAACTGTCCTGGCTAAGTCCTCCAGTATCTAGTAGGACTGGCAAGGATATCTTTGCCTTGCTCCTTCTGCTAGGAGAAATATCCAGTTTTTCACCCTAAGTACACTGTTAGCTGTGAGTTTAAGGTGGATGCCTTTGATTAATTGAGGATGTTCTCTATACTCTTTCAAGATTTACTTATTTCAAAGGAAGAGAGAGAGAAAAAGAGAGAAAGAGAGAGAGAAAGAGAGAGAGAGAGGAATGCTTCTGTCCACTGATTGCCTGCCCAAATGGCTGTAGCAGTCAGGGCTGAAGGGCTGAGCTAGTCCAAAGCCAAGAGCCAGGAGCTTCATCTGAATCTCCCATGTGGGTGCAGGTACCCAAAAGGCTGGACAATCTTTCGCTTTCCCAGGCACATCAGCAGGGAGCTGGATTGGAAGTGGAGCAGCTGGTTTCCCATATGAGATGTTAGCATTGCAAGTGGCAGCTTAACCTTTTACACCAAAATCCTGGCCCTGGAAATTCTCTTCTATTCCTAATATGGTGAATATTTTTATTATGAAAGGATAAAGGATTTTGCCAAATGCTTTTTCTGGGTCTATTTAATGATTATGTGTGTTTTAGTTCTTATTCTTCTGATGTTAAACCAAGCTCAGAAAGCTGGGATGACTGCTCATTGATCATGATGTATAATTTTTTGTATATGTTGCTCGGTTTGGTTTGAAAGTATTTTATTTGGAATTCTTACATCCATATTCATGAGATACTGGTCTATAGTGGTCTGTAGTTTGGTTTCCTTGTATGATAGTTTATTTGGTTTTAGTGTCAGGTTAATATTTGTGGGAAGTGTTCCTTTGTGTTCTATTTTTTTTGTAATAGCTTATGAAGAATTAGTAATTCTTCTTCAAATGTTTGGTAGCATTTCAGTGGTGCATCTGTTGGGGCCTGGGTTTCTCATTGTATTTGTTTTATTATTGTTAATCTCTTTGTTATAGGTCTATCAAAATTATTTACCAATCACAAAAACTACTTTTAATCAGATTGCTTAATTCTTTTATATTGTCATTGTTGACATAGTTGGATTTATGTCTACCATTTTACTTTTTTCCTATATGCTATATTTTATTACTTTTATTCCTCCTACACTGTTTTCTTTTGGATTATGTGAGTATTTTCTAATTCTAATCTTATTTTTTTAAGATTCATTAATTTTTATTGGAAAGTCAGATTTACACAGAGACGGACAAAGAGAGAAAGATCTCTCATCTTTTTGTTCACTCCCCAAGTGGCCAGGAGCCAAGGATCTTCTTCCAGGTCTCCCACATTGGTGCAGGGTCCCAAGACTTTGGGCCATTCTCTACTGCTTTCTCAGGTCACAAGTAGGGAGCTGGATGGGAAGTGGAACAGCTGGGTTACAAATTAACACCCATATGGGATCCCAGCGCATTCAAGGCAAGGACTTCAGGTACTAAACTATTGCGCCAGGCTCTAATGCAGAACTTTTAACAACTACTATTTTTTTTTTCACCTTTTAAAAGTTACTTTCTCAGCTACTGCTCTAGGGCTTAACATAATCAACATCAGCTTCTGATTTAAGACAGGAGAGAACATTGGGCATAATGGGGAAGACACTATTTGGGACCGTGTCAGAGTACCTGTGTGTGAGTCCGGCTCTGCTCTGATTTCAGTTTCCACATCCTGGAAGCAGCAAGTGCTATTTCAGGTAACTGGGCCTCTGCCATACCTCTGGGGGACTAGAGTGAGTTCCTAGCTCCTGGTTTTGGTTTGGCTTAACCTGGGTTGTTGTGGGTGCTTCAGGAGTGAACCAGTTGATGGGAGATCTATCTATTTCTATCTCTGAATTTCAAATAAGTAAAATCAATAAAATTCTAAAGATGTTACTTCCGAAGAGTGTATTCCCTTGCTCCATTTTTTTTGGTGTGATACTGTTGCTATACTTATTGTATCTATAAATGTCAGAAACACAACATTATAATTATCACTTATAATGAAGCTGAAACAACAAAGAAGACTTGGTGTGTATTTATAGCTTTTGTTGTGTTAACCTCTTTATCGTTTCTGGATGTCTTCATTTGTTCCTGTGGATTCAAGTTATCAGCTGAGCAATTTCTTTATACCAATATATAATTGCTCCCACCAATTCTTTGTGCTGTTGCAGGCAAACATATATTACATGTCTATATACTACAGTTCTAGAAGTATATTACAAAAATATCTTACTTAATTGTTTTTGATATCAGTTAGAGAAGAAACGGTAAGGAATATGTGTTTATTCTGTCTTACAATATGTAGTTCCCTAATTATCTTTACTAGTGCTTTCGGTGTGGCTCACATTTCTGCTGGAATCACTTGCTTTTTGCCTAAAGCATTTCCTTTATTGTTTTCCTTTCAACAGTTTCTCTGGAAAACTAACCAGCCTAAAGTTTAACTCATACCTCCAATGAATGTACCAACATACCCCCAAATGTCTCACCATAACCTCTGTTATCAAGGGCATTTTTGAGAATAAAAATGTCTTATTTGCTCTTTCATTTATTTGAAAGAGAGAGGTAGATATCTCTAATCCATAGGTCCACTCCCTAAACATTCACAACAGCCATGAATGGGTCAGGCTAAAGGCAGAGAATAGTTCAATTTAAATCTCCCTCTGTAAGTGCTCAGAACCCAAGCACTTGAGTCATCATCATCTGCTGCCTCCCTGGGTATGTATTATCAGGAACTTGGAATCAGGAGCTGACTTGGACTAGAACTCAGACACTGATATGTGATGTGGGCATCCCAGTGGCATCTTAACTGCTGTCTAAATACCTGTTCCCCTGTAAGGACATTCTTGAAAGAACTGATGGCTTGAAGTTATTTTTCTGTTTCAAGTAAATTGCGGGAAAAAGGTTTGGAGCATTCTTTCTTAGAGTGTTTCTAATCCCAAACTTGGGAGCTAGAGTTGGGGTAACAACAGGCTTGCTTTCCCAAGTGACACACCTCCACTGCAGCAGCTGAGCACTCAGCACAATGGGGGCAAGCAGCTGCAGGTCTTCTTAGCTTGCTTTTCTAAGCATGGAAACTGCCTTATGAGCTAGATCAAGAGTGACTGAGGCCCCCATATTCTCAGCAGTATTGCTCCTATAGTATAACTCTTATTGTTTGGTAAGGTCTTGGCAGAATAAGGAAATTTTCATCACCTAGAACTTAGCCTCAACAGGTAGCTTGGGGCATAATAAGAAATGTCTTACCTGCCAAGGCAGTCCTTCAACTGGGAGCAGGGAAGAGGGCATCCCTATATTCCTGGTCCCAGCAGTCTGGAATGGAATTTCTATTTACTGAGATAAGAAGGTAGAGAAAGAGAGCAAGTCTTGGTTCAAACACTATAGATTCACTGTCTTTATTAAGTTATAGGTTTTACTTTAAAAAATTATTTTAAAAGCAGAGGGAGAGATAATGAGGATAAGACAGAGAGATCTTCCAGCCACTGATTTAGTCCTAAAAATGCCCACCACAGCTATAGCTGATTCAGGCCAAAACCAAAAGCCAAACACTCCAAAGCATCTCCCACATGGGTGGTAGGGGCCCAAGCACTTGAGCCATCATCTATTCTGCCAGGACGCATTGACAGAAAGCTGGGTCACAGTGGAATCACCAGCACTTGAAGTGGTAATCCAATATATAATGCATTTCAAGAGGTGGTTGCAGGGTTAATCTGCTATACCGCAATACCCACACCCATTCCTAGAAACTTTAGATGGTTATTTCTGAATAATTTTCAGCAATTTCAGTAAAAAGCCTCTATGTAGAATTCTGTACCATGATAGGCAGGAAGTCCACTGTCTTTCAGAACTCATGATGTTTCACTTTGGGGAGAGAATGTTACACAGATAGATGATAGATTTCCACAGAACATTCTAACATGGCCTATAAATCACCTAAGAAACTCCTTAAAACCATGAATTCCTGGTGCTTCATTCCCAGACTATGAGTTTCCAGGACTGGTGTGGAAATTTTAGAAAAGTCTCTACCTATTTTTTTTCTTTGAGATTCATTTTTATTTGAAAGCCAAAGGCAGGGAGGGAGAGATAGGGGGCCAGAAAGAGAGAGAGGGCTTACTCTCACGATGGCTGCAACTACCTTCACTGGGTCGGCTAAAGTCAGGAGCTTTAATCCAGGTCTTCCACATGAGTACAGGAGCCCATACACTTGAGTCATCTGCTGCTTTTCCCAGGACATTAGCAGGGAGCTGGATTAGAAGTGGATTAGAGCAGCCAGAACATTCCTCAGCTCCCACATGAAATGCTGATATCACAGGCTGCAGTATTACCCATTATGCCACAATGCTTGCCCCTACATATTTTTGGGGGGAGGGGGAAGTACTGAAAGCACTAATGAATACCAAAGAAGAATTATCTCTTCTACTCCTCTTCCATTTTTAAAGATTCATTTTATTTTTATTTGAAAGGCAGAGTTATAGAGAGGAGACACAGAGAGATGGAGATATTCTGTCCACTTTTTAAATCTCCAAATGGCTGCAATAGCTGGAGCTGGGATAACTTGAAACTAGGAGCCTCTTTCGTACCTCCCACGTGGGTCTAGGGGCCCAAGAACTAGAATCATCCTCCTCTGCTTTCCCAGGCCATAAGCAGGGAAGTGGATCAGAAGTGGAGCAGCTGGGATATAAATCAACATCCATATAGGATGCCAGTACCAAAGGTGGAGACAGGACAACTGAGCCAGGACAACAACCACCACCCCCTTAAAAACACAGATATACACACAACAGACTCTGTGTCTACGAAAGGTTTTTGCTCTGATGGCATGATCAGTTATTGGCTCCTGAGACATTACCATAACAGGAGTGTTGTATGGGATGGGGAGAGGTCACAGCAAAATTTAGAAATGCTGTCATTAGGAAGGTACTGCTTGCTTGGAGGTGGGGCAGTGCTGCAGAATCATAGTTCAGGTCGGTCAAGAACCAAAGAGGAAAAGGGGGCTCCAGGGCAAGGATGCTCAGATTGGTGTCAGGTGATCATCTGCCTGAGGACTTTTATTTCTCTTGCACAAGATATGACCTTGCCTTGGTGTTGCCATTTGGAACCTTCCTGCAAAACAAAGAGAGGCTACCGCAGGCTCTGCTGCAATTGGTCTGATTTGCACACCATCAAGCGGCAATATATGCCTCTGGTGAGCGAATAATAGGATTAAAGCAGCTATCCAGTGAGCTGTAGCAGGGAGGCCTCCCAGAGCCCAGCTGCACATTGTTATCACTAATGTGCATCCCTTCAGTCCTAACAGCAGAAAATGAATACTGTTTCATATTTAAAGCTCTAGACAGACACTATTAGCAATTCATTTTTTCCCTCCAAAGAACTAGCTAATTAAAATTGTAAATAAGGCTGTGCAATGTTTGTGTGCACCTCTTTGAGTGTCGTTCATGAAAGTGCTTCATGTGGCTGGCTACATGACTGTGCTACGCGTGTTACCATCTGATTTCCCTTCTCAGAGAAAGTTCCATTCAGGGGATGGAGAATTTATGAAAGGGATTCTACTGGAGAAAGCAGAATTAAGAAAGAGGCAGGTCCCAAAAAGTTCAGGAGACCTGGCTATTTGAGGCATTGTAAGAAGCCAGATAACATTTTTGTACTGGGTTTAGTAAATGGATATTATTATTATTATTATTATTATTATTAAAGAGCAAAAGAATAGGATTCCCCAGGGGAAACTGCAAAAGCATGCTTTAACAAAAAGCTAAAGAAACCAATTGTAACTTTTTCCTGTTGGAGCTGCTGGTGTTACACACTTGGCATCACTCCCACACTCTGTACTTAGAAATGATGCACTGTCTTGGTACTAATTCACCAGTAAGAATGAGGAAACTTCTGATTTTTCATCCACAATTTAATGGTATATAATTATTATTATGTTTTGGACTGAACTGCATCGCCTCACAAGTCATATGTTGAAGCTCTAAACTCCTTTACTAAAATGTGACTGCATTTGGAAGGTCTCTAAAGAGGAAATTAAGGGAAGCCATTAGAGTGGCCCTCATCCAGTGTAACTGGCATCCTTCTAGAATCAGGTGATATTAAAGTGTGTCTGTTCAGGGAGAAAATCCAGGTGAGGACACAGGGATATGACAGCCATCTGAAAGCCAAGAAGCTGGGCCATGAGAGGAACCTCCAACATCTTAGCCTTGCACTGCCAGCCTCCAGAACTGAGAGTAAATGAATTTCTATTGCTGAAGCACCAGCTCTGTGGCACTCTGTTACAGCAGTCCTAGCAAAGTCATCCATCATGGACGGTAACCTTCCCTGTAAGTAAAACATTAGATGGGAGGAACAAAACTGAACAGGGGAGGTAAGTGCCAACCCTTTCCATTTACAAATGCACTCCCCTATACTAATTGTTGAAAAGTGTATCAGATCCCTCCCCCTTCTTCTTCTAATATAAGACTTATTGATTTATAATTATATACCTGTGAGAGTATATATTTAACATCACCTTCAAAGCTCAAATAGGACATTACTACCTCTGTTTTATTCAGTATCATATGCCTAACATCTGACACTCCATCAGATCATTCCTTATCTATTCAATGAATGAATACACAAGTCATGAGGTTTTCAAGGCCTTAAATTAAGGAGGCTGACTGATATGCCTTGGAATTTCCTTAAGTCTCCTGTAACTAACTATAAAATGTTCAGGTACACATTTCTTTGGAGAGAGGATATACAACCTTTACTAGGTTCCAAAGGCATCTGTGATCTCCCCCTAAAATAATCACTGAAGACCTCATCTGCAGCCTGAAACGAGGTATGCTATATGTGTACTGATATGAACACATGAATCTCTGTGTGTGTGTGTGCATGCGTGTGTGATTATAAAGAACAGAAACAGAACAGCTTCAGTGGATTTACAAAGCAATCCACATTCCTAATTCCCTTGAGCAACTGACCATTGTTAGTCTTAGGGCTAGGGATAGGGCTAGGGCAGTGGCTGCTGGTATTCAGGTGGTCCTTGGCTGGTGCATCCATCACTCAGGAGGGGCAGAGTGGAGGTGGGGCTTTGGGGATAGGAGACAGCAACCCCTCCTTTCACCTTTTCAGGCTGCTGACATCTCTAACTCCTTTTAAAAATAACAAACCTGTGACCCTCCCGGTTAACAAAGGCATAGAGGTAATGTGCAAAGCAAAGGTACCCAGGCCATTGGCTCAAAGAATCCTGGGGTTTCCCCTCCTAGCCCTGCGGTCAGGGAGGAGAACCAGCCTCATCAGACTAAAAGAGGCTGCTGAAGCTGGGACATTCACACAAAGGGCGGCAGCAGGATGGGCTGCAACACACTAATTGGCTGTCACACAGGAAATCTTGCCCTCTCTTTTCTTCCAGTTCAAGAAGATACTCCCCTTCAGTAAATTCCCTCTTTTATTCCTGTGCAAAAATTGGGGACTTTGGCAGAAGAAGTGGCAGAGAAGAGGCTTTTGATGTTCCCATAACCCTCAGTTATCCATGTTGCTAGAGAAGAGCAGCAGTGCACAGTTCAAAGCCAAAGGCTCTTTCCATTTAGCTTTGTAGTGCATTGTTTCAAGAAGCTTGGTGGCAGACTTCTCTCCCTAATCATGATTGTCTTTCTTGCTTATTAAAATGGGTTTGTCTGCTTTAGGGCTGGGCAGTTGGGTGATAGGAAGATTCTGCCACAGAATTTTAATGCTCACCAGAAAAGCTACAAAATATGGAGATAATCGGACTTGACTAGATTTGAGTTCAAGTTTTTAATCACCTGTGATTAATTGCTTTGCTCCTCTGTGAAAACAGTGAGTCAGAAGTGAAAAACAATTCTAAGAGTTCAGTTGGAAGGGAACCAGTCATTACATTTAGGTGAGGACTCAAAATTCAAGATTGTTGGGATCCAAACTTGTTAACCCTCAGTAGTGCTAACTCTCCTTCATGGTCTCACTTTAGCAGGCCTCAACTCAGCCTTCTGCTTAGCAGAAATCAGGGTGAACATTCTGCACAAATCTGATGTCCATCTCTCCCTCACACCCCTTCCCTTCTCTCTAGGTCACTCATTAGGGCTATTCACAGCCATCCTGACCTCTCCTTCCCAACACACGGAAGGATGGTGCAGTCAGTATTTCAAGTTAAACATGATGGTGTGATTGGCAATGGCCAATGAACTCTGCATTGTCAGGTAGTCAATGAAACATAAGTGAACGAGTCATTTCTCAGTGGAAGGTTTTGAGGCATGTGTTTGACTCTATTTGTGTGGCAAGACAACTGGTAGTATCTCAGGCAGTAGCTGCTCCATCACCTCTCATTCCTGGGATACTGTGGTGAGTGGCGGGTCCAACCAGCTAAAGATGAATGATGGCAGGAACAAGATATAAATCTCCCTTATTGCAGCATGATTATCTGGGTTTTTCTCTCTCCAACTCCATCAGAACAATTTAAGGCCAAAATTATCTCTCCTTAGGGTTGTTTAGACTTAAATATGCACATGACATATTTAATGTATTTAAACAATCTGGTGGAAAATGAAATCCTCTTTCTCGGCCCTGTGATTCCCTCCCAGGTTTCTATTTTGCTAACACTTACTAACTTCCAGCACCATCAACTGAAATGACAAAATGTCTGGTTTCAGAAATATGGGGAAAGGTGGAGTTACTCTTAAAGACCAGCATGAGAAAAGCTGGCAGAGGGAAGAGAGAGCAGGGGGCGGGGGAGAGATATCTTTTGTAGCATCCTAAGCTGCAGACACTCAGAGCACAATGTTTTTAAGGAGCTAACAGTATTACAAAACAAAGCCCTGGGGCAAACATATGGAAAAAATAATAAGCAAAAGTATTCAGTTTATGGGAGATCACAGGTGTCATCTGCCGTAGATGCCTACATTCTCATCATTATCACAATACCAGCATTTACTGATGACTTACCACATGCACGGCACAGTTCCAACTGCTTTTCTATTAAATCATCAAACTTTCAAAATAACCTTCTACAGCAGCTATTATTACTTCTATTATACAGATGAAGAAACTGAAGCACAGAGAAGTAATATAAACTTCCTTTGCCTAAACAGCTAGTAAAGAACCCTCTTTGAATTCTGCATCTGCTTCAACACTCCCTTCTATGGAGAGCTCATTAACTCCCACTGCATTCAACCCAAATCCTACCCCCATACAAGCCACGTGCTGGCTTCCCCTCAAACTGTCACCCCTTGGACATTGCTACCTCTTAGACTAACACAGAGCAGTTTCGCTTGCTTTTTCCCAAGGCAATCCTTCAAACATTTGAAGCCAGCAATCTCTCATCCCTTAGGGTTCCTCTTCTCTAACCTAAACAGCTCCAGTTCACTCAAACCGTTTTCAATGTGCCATAGCTTGAGGCCCTTCACCATCCCAGCATGGTGAGTCACACATGCTAAGAACCCAACAATGTCAGTGGAAGCCAGTGAAGTGGAACTGGTGACTCTCCCACCTTCCAGTCTGGGACAAGCTAAGGCCTCCTACAACCCCAAGCACATTCCTTTGACGACGTGAAGCAGAATCTGGCACCAGAAACAGGACCACAATCTGCTTCAGGAACAACCAGCTGCCCACAAGCCCTGCACACATCCCCAATCTGGCTCACGGATGTGGGTGTTCAGTCTCATTCTCACTCAAGCGTGCCCTTCCTCCTGCATTTCAGCAACCCCCCTCCTCCCAGAAGTGGGGCTGAGGAAAGCCCCTTTACTCACCATGGAGTTCATGGCAAAGTGATTGTGCTGTGTCTGGAGGTCTAGGGCATGCTGGTAGCTGACTCCGATCTCTGTGTGGCTCTGCAGAAATAACTCTTTGTTGTGGCTTATCCAATCGAACATCTAGAAGGGACAAAAAGATACAGAGTGATCAGAAGATTCATGGGTCCAACTGGGTAAAACATTTGGAGCTTGCAGTGAAAAGGAAAACCCTCCTGTTGGTGACTGGGGAGAATGCACCATCATTCCAAAGTCAGGTGGGCCACAGCCTGCTTCTCATGAGAGCCCCCGCTTTTAGTATAAGGACCCACCAACAGCCCCTTCCGAAGGGAAGAAGAGAAAATAAGTGAGTGAATCAAAATATGGGGAAAGAAGCTGTCCACTACTGGCTATATCGACCCTTTGTACAAAACCTCAACAGGTCCCATGCTTGCCTTAGGTGTGAGGACAACTGGAACAGTGGCCCAAAAACTGACCCACACCATCCTGAACCCAGGCCACCTTGAATACCTGCTTACCCAGCTCTACCGCAAATCCCTAGGTCTCAGTCCCCTTAAGGCCCACTTGCCTAAGTAAGCTTGTGACCTTTAGGTTTAAACCATGCTCTCTGCCAATCCCTGCATTTTATGACCCACTACCCGAGGGCCATGACCTGCCCACCACCAATCTCCTGAGGCATTTATGCCTAGTGACTACTGACAGCTGCATCTGCCAAACCCTGACTGCCCCCACCCCCGCATTCCCCATACCCACCTCGAGGCTATAAAACTGCCTCTTTCCCTTTGTTTTTTCTCTCTCTCTGCTCCTCTGTATGTCTCTTTCTGATCCACAGCTGCCTGCCATGCAGTTGCCTTCCCCGGTAAAATAAAGGATCTCTTGTATGGCTTGTGGCTCACTTGCTGTGTCTAGCATCTTGGGTTTGCGGTGTTAGGAACAAGGGCTGAGGGGGCACAAGCTTGGAGGTTAAATCCACTTCCCATTGAGCAGGTAGAAGAAACTCATAGGAAGGAAAGGAAGCATCCTCCCTTATACACCTCTAGATACTGCCCAGTCACACACACTGCTGCATCAAGCTGAATCAAATCAAGTTTTCTCCATAACCTTACAAGTTCCAGTTTCTTTGTAATCCATCTGCAGCCAGGAGAGAAGAATTTTCAGGGTACAATAAGTACTGTCTGGAGCGTTCAGTCATTTCCCACCCCTCAGCTCGGAACCTGGTTTTCATTTGAGTAGCTACTCCTCCTGTACCATTCACCGGGAGCCAACTCTGGGCTCATCAAGCCAGGAAATCTGAGCCAATCAGTGGATGACATCTCCCAAGCAAAGGAGTTGTCTCAGCATTCACAAGATGACACAAAACAGCACAATAAGAGTCTCATGCTCTACCGACTGAGCTAGCCGGGTGGCATGGCCTAGTGGCTTAAGTCTTGAAAGTCCCGGGATCCCATATGGGTGCCGGTTCTAATCCCGGCAGCTCCACTTCCCATCCAGCTCCCTGCTTGTGGCCTGGGAAGGCAGTCGAGGATGGCCCAATGCTTTGGGATCCTGGTTCCCGGCTTCGGATCGGCGCGCACCGGCCGTTGTGGATTACTTGGGGAGTGAATCATCGGAGAGGAAGATCTTCCTCCCTGTCTCTCCTCCTTTCTGTATATCTGACTGTAATAAAATAAATAAATCTTAAAAAAAAAAACGAAACAGCACAGGGCCTGGCGGCATGGCCTAGTGGCTAAAGTCCTCGCCTTGAAAGCCCCGGGATCCCATATGGGCGCCGGTTCTAATCCTGGCAGCTCCACTTCCCATCCAGCTCCCTGCTTGTGGCCTGGGAAAGCAGTCGAGGACGGCCCAAAGCTGTGGGACCCTGCACCCACGTGGGAGACCTGGAAGAGGTTCCTGGTCCCGGCTTTGGATTGGCGCGCACCGGCCCGTTGCGGCTCACTTGGGGCGTGAAACATCAGATGGAAGATCTTCCTCTCTGTCTCTCCTCCTCTCTGTATATCCGGCTTTCCAATAACAATAAAATCTTTAAAAAAAAAAAACAGCACAATAAAACACAGGGAGTTGTTTACTAGAAACTTCTGGGAAAGCAGAACTGCAGTCTTTAGATTGGCTACTCTTCTGATCCTAGATGGCCCTGACCTTGAGTTGTGGCTGCCATTCTGCTAGAGGCCTAAAGGCAAAGCCAAAGGGCAGAGAAAGGGTTGAGACAGGGCAGCGGCAGGGAACAGGCATAACCCTGACTCAACCTTACTTGATTTCCACCTTCTCTCTGTACACCTTTTGAGTCAAGACATCCTCTTTATTATCCAAGCTAGTTTAACTTGGATATTCTGCCCAGAGCAGTCAAATGATACAGCCAGGAAAGGTGTGAAACCACATATGTGGAGAAGCTAGGGACTGACAGTCTTACAGCACAGTTATGGGATGGAACAGGCAGGAGCTGAGCGTGGGAACAGGCAGAAAAGATGTCAAGACAATGCCAGCTTTCCTGCAAGCAGAACTTCAACCTCTTCTCATTATTTCCCTTAATACTGAGTGAAAATATTTCACTTGCATTCATCCACTATTTATGGCACACCTGCTATGTGCCAGACACTGTCTAAGACCGCAGACAAAACAAACAAACAGAAAAACAAAAAACAACTGAAGTTTAGTTCTCCAGGTGAAGTGCATACCGCATGAAAAACAGGGACAGGTTTGGCAGTGTGGAGGGTTAAACCACCTCTTAGAGGACTCCTGTGTCCATATCTGAGTGTTGGCTTGAATCTGGGTAACTCTGTACTGCTAATCTAGCTTCCTTTTCATGTTTCTGTGGAGCAGCAGATGATGACTCAAATACTTGGGTCCCTGATACCCATGTGGGAGACATAGATATAATTCCTAGCTCCTGAGTTTGCTCTAGATTAGTTCTGTTTTTTTGCAGATATTTAATCAGTCAACTAGTGATTCGAAGATTTATCTCTCGCTCTGTTACTCTGCCTTTCAAGTAATAAATAGAACTCTCGATAAAAGATGTTACCCATGGGTTACAAAATAAACCAATATGGGCTACTGAAGGGCCACAGATGGACACCTCATTCACCTTTAGGAAGTTCAGGTGGCAAAGGACACAAAGGCTTCTCAGGGGAGATGACCATTTGACTTCAGGGTATCAGGTGAAGGCCGGTGGGATATGTATTCAAGGCAGAGAAGAGTGAGCAAAGGGGTAGAAGCACTGAGCAGGGTCATGGAGACCAGTGTGTTGAAGGCATTGAAAGCAGTCCAGGAGACCTCTGGAACCTCATGTCAAAGAGGCAATACATGGAAATACAAAGGGATGCATGACCACAAATAGCCTGAACACAGGTTTCCAAGAACTTAAACCACACATTGTCAGTGGTCAGTTGTCAGTGGGGTCTTAGGCTAAGCTGTGAGGTGAGCTTTGACAGCAGCATGGGCTATAGTTGGGAACAGGTAGGCTGGGACAAAGTGAGTGATCAGGAAGTTGTTACAATAATCCTGGTGTGGGTGCAAACCTGGAAAACTTCATGTGGATGGAGTGCCTGAAAGGCAGAAAAACTTTTTTAAGACATTCATTTGAAAGGCAGATTTACAGAGGAGAGAGCGTGTGCTTCCATCTGCTGGCTCTCTTCCCAAATGGTTGCAACCAACTGAATGGCTGGACTAGGCTGAAGCTAGGAGCCTGGAACTCCATCTAGGTCTCCAATGTATGTGGCAGGAGCCCCAACACTTGCGCCATCTTCCACTAACCTATTGCACCACAATACCAGCTGCCAAGATCTGAGAGCTATTAGGAACAATGCTGAATAGTGGATGCACAAGAGAAAGGTGAGCAAGAGTAGAGAGATCAGCCAGGCTAACGGCATGACAGCCCGAGTGCTTACAATAAAAGGCACAGTCTTCAACGGAGATGGCAGTGGGGGTGAAGAAATAGTGTTCCACCCTGGATGTACTAAGTTGGAAGGATTATGAGAATGTGCCTTGTGGGCAGTTGGCTTTATGCATCTGAAGTCAAGAGAGAGACACTAAGGATGTTAACAACTCACATCTAAGCATAAAAACATCGCCACCTAAACATGCATAATTTGGAGGTTATTCTCCCTTTGGATTATCTGATCACTCCCACCTAACCACACTGACAAGAAAGAAAGAATGAAAGCATCATTTAGAGTGCCAGAGGGCTTGTTTGATAACCTGTGTGGTGTGTAGTGTCCTGCTTCACCAGCCACAGCCAGTCCCAGTTCTTCACTCAGGGCTCCTTTTGCTTTCTTTGAAATTAATATTAAGGACAAGGGGGAAAGGAAAACAGGTGCCCCCGGAATGAGGATTTTCATTCTGTAAATTTTTATCTTTAAAACTTTGTCTCTCAACCCTATATTAATTTCTCATCTCTTTTCTTTATTGACAAAGGAATCAATGAAGTTAATGAAAACCTGAAATGCTTGGTATCCCTGGAACTTGTGATGAAAAGTGCTGGCTCCATACACTTTCTTGGCTATCTCACTGGCCGAGAAGTGACCTTCCCTGTATTTTATGTTAAATGACTATTTAGATAGGTAAATGAGCAGCTGAGTTATGTGCTAGCCCAGAATGATTAGATTGCTCTGCACCAGGTCCCCTCTGGATTACAGAGCAAGGCGAACTGAACACTGGCCCACAAGGGTGGAATGCAATGCGAAAGTGAGTTACAAAGCAGCAGTGAGAGTTTAGGGTGCTGCAGGAACTCTACAGTCCCCTGAAATCACTTGTGGAATGAGGTCTGCTCATGAGCCTTCCTATTAGCTGCTGTGTTCTACATTTGGAGCACACAAGCTGCTCCCTGGAGGGCAGGGTGCTCTGGGAAAGTGCACTTCTGCAGGAATGAGTGCTACAAAGAAGCTAGGGATGTCTCAGGACAGACTGAGATTTGTTTTGGAGTCTGGAGTATCTCATGGCATACCAAGGACAGTTTCCCCTAGATGGCTGTTTACTAAGAAATAATTGCAAGTTTTCCTTGAACCTGAATCTGCTGCCTGCTTATGCAAAATCCTCCCACTTGCAAGACTGTCTGCAAGGGTGGGTCATAACTGTTGCACTCAGTGGAACTGGCTACAGAGATGAAATGTGTATGTGCACCCAGCTGTGCATGCATGAGCGTGCAGGGATGGGTGGCTGTACTCAAGTGGACTGGAATGGTTCTGGGCCTGACTTAGTTACTAACTCCCCAATTTCTGGGCTTCTCATTTGCAAGACTTAGTGGTTCCTAGAATGGAAGCAAGCATCCAGGTTTACAATATGCTTAATTCAGAAATCTACAGAATATATATATATATATATATGTACATATATATACATATATATATATATACATACACACACATTTTTTCATTCAAAACAACCAAGTCCATAAGTCTCCTGAACCAGAAACTATAACTTATTGAAGAAAAGAGTGGGAAAGAGTTGTATGGCCAGAGAAAGATGGCATTGCAGACCTAACATGTGGTTGGTATTTTTGAATTAAAACTATCCTTTCCCATGATTCAACTCATTGCATCTTCAAAACATCCCCACAACGCATGTCAACAAGCCCAATTTACACACAAGATAACAAGTAAAGAACTGAAATCCAGCATGTAGAATTCATTCTTTCCATAATTTATTCTTCCAACCCTGTGACATGTTCACTGAGGGTCTGTAAGCCAGAATCTTGGGCACTGCCCTGCCTCCTGTTTCCATGGATGTAAGACTCTGCCAATTTCTGGGTTCCACAAGACAGCTGGACCCCAAGAAGTAACTGCCAGGGCACTGTGGTGCTCCAGCTGAGGTAGGGTGCTGTCCCTCACATGGGGCCATTCACTCACTAATACCCAGCCTCCTGCATACCCACTGCACAGCTATCAGTGAGGTGTGCAGCTGATTCACCTATCTCTACTTCTCTTAATAAATGCATATTGAATGAATAAAAGAATGCGTGAGCTGACCACAGGCTCTGAGGCAACTTATTTCAAGATATGTGGAGTCTTTCTAACATTTCCTACAGCTAGGACATTTTGTGATTTGTTCTGTCTCAGTTTGGTCTCTGGAATACACTGGAATTAAACTGATCCACAGATGCAAAGACAACACCATCACCGCCACTACCCAAAACAAGACAAAACAAAACTCCTAAAGAAGTATCTTCCACAGTGGTTTCAAACTTTGTTTGAGAAGCTGCAAGTGGAGGGTTCAATAAAATGCAATATATCAAAAAAATTTCCCTGTGAGGAAATCTTCATGTCTAAATAATGAAACTATATCCCTTTGTCTGAAACCAACATAGCTTTGCCTCATTAAGAAGACAGACATAACATGTAGGCTACTTGAACATTTTTTTCTTTTTGTGTTCTGTTTTTAAGTAAGCAAAGTATTTTCTTAACCTGGCTAATTTTCAATGAAAATACACAAATCTGGTTCCCAAATACTAAATGTTAAAGGAATCTATTTAAGAGAAAATTAAGAAAATAACCATTTTTTTTCCTTTTAAAGACATGGATAGCTAAAAGGTTATTATTTCTCTGCTTTTAATGAAGCAGAAACTATTTCACAGAGCAAAGATTTTGTATTTATTTTCCTTCACTTGCCAAATTTAGCAATAACATATGATTTAGTTTTAACTTTAAATCACCTTAGTATTTATTGCTAGCATTTTACAGAGTATTTAATTATGGTTTAATTGGTACTACAGATGTCCATATTCAACGTTGGTGAGCTGGGCAAGAGAATAGAAGACAACCAGCAGACTTTTTTTTTAAAATTTTATTTATTTTTTATTCATTGATTACATTGTATTTATGTGATACAGTTTCGTTGGAACTGGGAATCACCTCACCCCTCCCCCCGCCCTCCCCCATGTGGAATATTCCACCTTGTTGCATATCCACTGATCAAGTACAGTTGAGATTCCCTCTTTGCAAGCATAAACTAAACATGGAGTCCAACAGCTTATAGTCCAATCTAGTTCCTCAGCTTCCTGGGGAGACCCTGACCGGTCCCAGGGCAGAACCATCAGATTATCAACCCGATCAATTAAAGGCTCCAACATACCCTCAGCAACAATTAACTTCGCTGTGTAACTAATAGTTATAGTATTGAGTAACCAATATGTTAAAAACAATTGCAATTTCTTAACCATTTTCTGTGATCACCTCATTGTCAATTCAGTTTTAGTTTATACACAACATATAATATACATAAAATAACATGTTTTACATAACATCATATCCTCTTAAATTAACGCAAACATGTGGTATCTGACCTTTTGGGATTGGCTCATTTCCCTATTATGAGGTACCTCCCCGTATCACTGTGTCTTCTGCACTCTGATTGTGTACTCCATAAAGCATGCCCTGGAAAACACTAATAGCCTCCTTGCAGGTGAATCTAGTTCATTCCAAAATGAAATTTTATGTGTTAGAGTACAAAGAACTAAGATTTAAAGAACTGAGACAATGATATGCAAACGTCAGCAAGGCTTATCATTTGTCTGAACCTTAGCTCCTGATGGAAAACAGGGGTAACAATTTACACAACTTAAGATTTAGAGTAACAGGGGGTCTCAAACAAAATCATGAATAGGAATATGCTTTGTTCGGTGCCATATCCACAATATATTTTAAATCCACCTAACACTTACATTCCATTGCACACATTTCCTAAACCTTTTCATTTATACAACAAAAAAGAGGAAAGATTTAAAATTGCAGTGGGTTCATCTTACTACAAAATAACCATGGGTTAATGGGAATCACATCTCCAGCTCACATCCACACACACATTCACAGCCCATCTACCCTGAGATGCACTGTTGTGACCATAGGATGCTGCATGTCCACAGCCCCGAGACCATCTTCTCACAGCCTCCACCTTCACACACACTTAGTGCCCTGTGGTGTCCTTGCCCACACTGGTCTCTGAGGCCTCTAGAGTCGTCCAGGTTTCTTCTGCCTGAGGGTACTGGTGTCTTCCTGCTACCTGCTGCCCCAGGGTGACTTGATCAGAAATCCCATTTCTTCCTGCCTTGCTTCCAGACCCTCCTTTCCCAACCTTTCAATCACACTCCTAATCCTTTCTAATAGAGACCCAGGCCCTTACGCTTCTAGCAGGTTTTCACTCAGGAGAGATACCTACTAAATACAACTTTTCCTGTTGCCCTTGTTGGAGTTAGTGTATGCTGATACAGAAATGGGTTGGTCAGAGTGCAAGGTTCTTTGTGAGCTCAACCCAGGGATGAGATCCTAAGCTGAAGGGCGCTATACAGAAAAGAGAGGCCCTCTCAAGACAGCATCAGGTGGGAGCCAAAATAAAATTCCTCCCACTTTAAGGTCTGTTTTTACAGGAAAACTGATGGACTCTGGGACAAGTATTCTTGTACAAACAGGGTGACACATAGGCCTCATGTACATGTGTCTGACCAGGAAACTTAAGATTCTCCAGTTTGGTTTTCAATTATCTACTCACTTAATATTGAGTTTTCCTGTTTTTCTAAAACAGAGCAAAGAAAGAGAAATACACCTGAAATATGAAATTCTATAAAATGGACCTGGTTTTCAAGTTCTAAGAATTCCTCACTATAGGGAGTTCGACAGCTTCTCTCTCAGGATTTAAGGTTCTGAAGAGGTCATCATTATTCACGACAGTGGAGGCAGCTGGTATGTAGGACATCAGTATCAATGCAGGAGAAAATACACCTGTTTTACTTTATGCTTTTGGCATGTTGGCTGGCATACTTTTATAATGGTATAGAAGAGAAGCCATTTTTGCCCTGTGCTATAAATTCAGCCTGCTCCAAGAAGAGCTCAGCCTGGTTTCCTGGGAAATACCATCTCTGTAGCCTCAGTAATCAAACGGGCTGCCAAGCCATTTTGTCCGTCAAACTCTCGGACCTGGAGATGTGCCATCGATCCCCTAGCACATTTCTTAAACTTCACATAGCCACATTTCTTAAATCCCCAATCCCAAGTTCAACATCCTTACATGTTGTTCATCAACTGGACTGTCCTGATTCTCTGCAAAACTGCCAAATGGCCTACTGTGAATAAAGGGTTAACAAAACCCTTTCCTCTTCACATGGTAATCTGACCTTCATTTGACATCCAAGTTCTGTTTCCCTGACAACAGGTTATTCAATCATGTTTCTTATAGTAAAAGTGCAGCTGGTCCAGCAAACAGTGTGAGGACAGGGCAGGGATTCAAGTGGAACAAAATACCTGATGAAGGCAGTGCACACTGGGTTTCCCTAAGTGTGGTGACTTTTGTCACCATACCATGAACACTGCAAGAACCCTGGATGCTGTGTCCAACAGAACTGAGAGGAGTCATAGTGAATCCCATACAGGTCATGTGTTTTTAAGGCATGGCAGCTTCCCCAAATTGCCCAGCATAGATCTTGTCTCCTTGCATCACAGCCAGATTGCAAAGCTATACTGCTGTAAGTGCAGCTGTGCTGGCAAGCTCTGATCTGCACCTTCTATGGTTCCCAGGGGCAAAGGTGGCCTGTGATCTTCTTGGAGGTATGAACATTTAGTGGAGTCTAAGAAGACTCATGTGGCTGTTGCCTCTCTATTTCAGAGCCAAACTATAACACATAACATACTTACCATGTCTTCTCTTTCTCTATCCTCCTGTTTCATTTTCAATTTCCATTCATAACAACAATGTAATGATAAGAGTAACAACAACAACTGAAGCAAGTGACATTTGGTATTTTTTTCTTTTAAGAAAAATTTACTTGACCAAAGTAAAGCAAAGAAAGCAAAGTCCAAGAAGCCTATACATGATTAGCACCTTTGGGCAATTCCCAAACCAGCAGGCGCTCTCACCACTTCTTAGGCACTCACTGTGTACCAGGTACTATCCCAAGAATTTGTGAGACTCCAATTTTTAGAAAATGAAATTAAAAGTTAAGCTCATTTTGGTACAGAAATTGTTTGAAATCCATACATATAAGCAATCTTCTGAAAGCTCATGAAAAATGCATATTATGTAAACTATGCACTGATTTGAAAATTTTTGCACCAAAATAAACTTTCAATTCTATTTTCCCATAAATCTTGTAAAATGTTCTGCACCTTAATTGTCGATAAATGTCTTGTTAGAGTTACAAGCCAGTCTAGATTATCCTAAAATCCACCAAGTTCAGCAAAATTATACTTCAACACAACAAACGGCTAAATACTAAAATGAAATAGACACGAGACAGCTGAATGGTACCTTATGGCCATTTTAAGGTGTATAGCAGCCGGTCCTGTATATAAACTAAAATTGAAATGTCAATGAGCTAATCATAGGTTGTGGTTAAGAACTTGCATTTTTTTTAACATACTGGTTACTCAAAACCATGTCAATTCCATAATGTTGTAAATTGCTGTTGATGTTATGTTGGGGCTCTTAATTGATTGGGATGATATTCTGCCAGCTCTACCTTCATACCAGAAATGGTCTCCCCAAGAAACTGTTCAATTCATCTGGACAATAAGATGCTGGACTCTATGCTTGGTATACGTTTGCAAGGAAAGAATCTTGATTGAATTTGAACTGTAATACTGCAACAAGGTGGAGGAATCCACCAGGGGGGAGGGGCGTGGGGAGGGGTTGGGGGATTCCCAGAGCCTATGAAACTGTCACATAATGCAAAAATAATTAATAAAAAATTTACCTCTTATGTTAACTCACAATTATGTCCCTAATACGATTATTTCTATTTTACAGATTAGGAAACTAACACTTAGAACCAACTTGTCTGAAGTCACACAGTCGATAAGCAGCAGAGCCATGATTCAAATCCAGGAGGCCTAGTCTCAGGGCTGCTGTTCTTACCCTTGATTTCACCCCTGCTAATGAGCTCAAACTGCATTTGGCCTCTCATTCCCTTGATCACCAAATGTTCAAAAGTGCACTCTGCTTGCCTTTATTTCCTTTCCATTAGTTTTTTCTTGAGCCCTTGTAACATGGTCTGCCTCTACTGCCTTCCTGAGTCTGAACCCACAATCAACACCAGTCACCTCATAGTTTCTGTGCTCTTTATCCCATCAATCCTCATTGCCTTTGATCTCATGTTAGAATCAGATGCAGTTGGTTTACACACTCCACCCTGTCCGGTCATTTTCAGTGGTAAGCTGTCTGACTACAAATAAGATGCATTTCCCCTACTTTCACAAGTCTCTAGCCAACACCAAATTCTCTCAGAACCACACACTTGGATTTTCTTTCTTGATACATCATGCCTAGACAAAAATGAAAGGAACATCCTTATTTTGAAAGCCCACTAATCCTCTAGTTTTACACTAGCTAATCCAACTTGCCTCCTTCTTCCCTGTTTTTCTATGGCTTCCCTTTATCTCCCTCACACCTTTACCGTAACAGTCTAAAGATCACACCTAGGACTTCTGTCATTAGTTCATCAGACCAAGTCCATGAGAAATTTACCTTCCTCAAAACTTCAACAAAACTAACAATATTTTCCATTTTATGTTCCAAACTCTATTCTATAAATCTCCATCATTTATCTCATGTAGTCCTTGTAATAATGCTACCAAGAAGATATTTGGATTTCTGTTCTAAGCATGGTGAAATATGAACACAGTTGGTCTCTTATATCTGCAGATTCTGCATCCACGAACTCTACCCCTGCAGACTAAAAATATCTGGGACCCAGTGTTGTAGCACAGCTGGTAAAGACATCACCTGCAACACCAGTTCATGCTGCAGCTACTCTACTTCTGATCCAGTTCCCTACTAATGGCCTGGGGACAGCAATGGTAGATGGCCCAAATGCTTGGGCCTCTGACACCCACAGGGAAGATCAGGAGGAAAATCTTGGCTTATGCCTGGTCCAGTCCTGGTCATGATGGCTATCTGGGGAGTGAACCAGCAGGCGGAAGGTCTCTATCTATATCCTTCCATTTCTCTCTGTAGCTCTTTCCAATAAATAAATAATAAATAAATCTTTTTTAAAAAACTGTATTTTTTATTTTCATTATGCTATTTTGTAACTATCAACAATTTAAAAAAAGAAAAGATGTTTGAAAACAAGTCGCATCTAGACAGGTACAGAATCATTTTCTCATCATTATTTTCTAAATAGTATGGTATAGCAACTATCTAACAACCACTTATAGGCCCAGTGCAGTAGCTTAGCAGCTAAAGTCCTCGCCTTTCACACACTGGGCTCCCATATGGGCACTGGTTCTAATCCGGCAGTCCCGCTTCCCATCCAGCTCCCTGCCTGTGGCCTTGGAAAGCAGTTAAAGACAACTCAAAGCCTTGGCACCCTGCACCCACATGGGAGATCTGGAAGAGGCTCTTGGCTCTTGGTTTCAGATGAGCACAGCTCCGGCCATTGCGGTCACTTGGGAGTGAATCAGTGAGTAGCACCTCTCTCTCTGTCTCTCTTCCTCTCTATGTATCTGACTTTCCAATAAAAATAAATAAATCTTAAAAAAATTCACATTGTACTAAATATACCTAGAATTGAATTAAACTACATGACAGGTAATATATGTGATTATTATGCTATTTTATATGAGAGACTTGAGTATCTACAGATTTTGGTATCCACAGGGGTTCTAGAATAAATTCTCCCATGGATACTGAGGGACAACTATATTAAGAGCTAAAGTAAATTGCCTAAGATACACAGCTTGTAAACGATAAAGATAAATTTAGAATCTAGTGCCCATCTGAACCAAAATCCACACAATTTCCTTTGTTTCAGGATGCCCTCTCACCATAACCTCCCAGATAAGTGACAAGAATAAAAATGTGCTAGGGTTTCCACAGAGCTTTGCACACATTCTGTCAATCCTCATAACAGCTCTGTGAGAAAACAGAGACCAGCACTGCACCCTCTTTCTCAGTAAAGAAACAGTCAGAAGGATTAAATCACACAGCCCAGGGGGCACCATGAAGATTCAAATCTAGATCCACATGCTTCCAAGAAACATGCTTTATTTTTAACCCACTATTAAACTATCTCACAAACAGGGACCTAAATTTCAGGCTGATACTGATCATATGGGATCTGTCTCTCTATGAACATGTGGTATTCCGTGGACTCAATGTGAATATCCTCCTGGTAGTGCACCAGCATGTCAACCTATGGCTTTTCCACACAAACTATCACCTTGCGCTATCTTTCCACATCTTCATCTCATCCCCCAGAGCGCTGTAGTTCTTTCTTTCCTTAAACACTTTTGGAATATGCCCTTTGCATTGCTAACCTTCCTCAGCCCCTCCTGCTGCCTCATTACAATTGCTTCCCTGCTGGTCTCCCTGACTCCATTCCATCCCTGTAACAAGCTATTGCTTCTAGGTTTACTGCTCTAAAATACTGCTTTTCCCTTATCACTCCCTTATCCAAAAACAAAAACAATAAATCAGCAACATATTGTTCCTGCTATCCTCAAAACACAATTCCATCTTCCTCGCCTGGCCTTCCAGGTTCCCTTGCCCCTCAGGATGGGTCCGAATCTGCCTTACTCTTTTATTTCACATCACTGTCCTTTACTAGGCATCTTTTCCAGCCAGATTGTTATACTTATTGCTGTGCAAACACATGGTGCAATTCTCATTCCACCCCTCTATCAGTGCTCTCGCCTCCCTTTTAATGGAATACAAAAACACCCAAATCTCCAGATTATTTCCATCCTTCAAAATGGAAGTGTCACCAGTCCCCCTCAATGCTTCCTTGACCAATGAGTCCATATTGATATCTCTTCCCTCTAAATTTATTACTCTACCGTCTAGGGCCTGTATAATAAACCATCATCCATAAGTCCAATGCTAATTCATACACTTTTTTATTAATTATTTTTGCATTATGTGACAGTTTCATAGGCTCTGGGAATCCCCCAACCCCTCCCCACGCCCCTCCCCCCTGGTGGATTCCTCCACCTTGATGCAGTATTACAGTTCAAATTCAATCAAGATTCTTTCCTTGCAAACATATACCAAGCATAGAGTCCAGCTACTTATTGTCCAGATGAATTGAACAGTTTCTTGGGGAGACCATTTCTGGTATGAAGGTAGAGCTGGCAGAATATCATCCCAATCAATTAAGAGTCCCAACATAACATCAACAGTAATTTACAACATTATGGAATTGACATGGTTTTGAGTAACCAGTATGTTAAAAAAAAAATGCAAGTTCTTAACCACAACCTATGATTAGCTCATTGACATTTCAATTTTAGTTTATATACAGGACCAGCTGCTATATACCTTAAAATGGCTATAAGGTACCATTCAGCTGTCTCGTGTCTATTTTCATTTTAGTATTTAGCCGTTTGTTGTGTTGAAGTATAATTTTGCTGATCTTGGCAGATTTTAGGATAATCTAGACTGGCTTGTAACTCTAACAAGACATTTATCGACAATTAAGGTGCAGAACATTTTTTGGGGGGGGTGTGCAGGGAAATCCTCAGCACCATGGTGAGGAGTAACTAATCTTTGTGTCCCCCCCAGCAAGGCATGAGCCAATCCATGCCAGCTCTTTCCTGTCAGATTTCAAGTTCTACTTTTTGTTGTTTGTCTATTTATTTTAGGTTTTTTTTAGTTTGTATGATTGTTTGTTTGCTATGAGGGGTTTTCAGAGTGATCCTGATGGTCATTGCGAGGGAGAGTGGGGGTCCAGAGGTGGAGCCAGGCTCGGACCAGAAAAAGCTCTCCTCCCTGGTCCCGAAGGACGTTTATTGTTCTTCTGTTTCTGCGGACTGCTCAGGGCTTCTGGTTGTCTTTCCGATGACGTCGGTTTTTGCACGGTAGTGTCTGGACTTCTTCCATCCCCTGCGGAAGCTCCGGTTGGGGGTGGGTGACCTCAGAGTACTTGGCCTCCGAGGGCATCCAATTCCCTGTGGCCTCCTTGGCAGTTGGGATATAGTCCTTGTTGCTCGTATTAACAGTTTGTGGTGAAGCTCTGGGAGTCTTCATAGTTGGGATCCAAGCTTCCTCCTTACCACCTGCTCCACTCTGGAGTGCCCCCCTGCTCCACGCACATGACCTCCTGTTAAGAGGTTGTCAGGATTGCACTTGATTCCCCCCTCATGCATTGGTATAGTAGTTTTACTATTGTTTAGTGCCGCTTTGAGTCTGTTGTCTATGAATTACCAGATTTGATCTTGATAGGCTATATTGTACTTTTTCCTCACTCTTTTTATGGTCCTGAAAGACTTCCCTGCACTCCCCCCCATTACAGATTAACATAGCGTATTGAGGGTATAGTAGGCTTTACAGTTTTTCGATGTAGATCTTAAGTATTCTGACATTAATTGTTGGTTTATAGATTATATCGCATTATCTTATTGCATTGGATACAGGTTGTTAGAGATTGCAATGATATTACAATATACAGGTACTATCTTCCAAGTTGTCATCTTTTCATCTCAGATTAAGGCAAACATGTGGTATTCAACCTTTTGGGATTGGTTCATTTCTCTTAGCATGATGGATTCCAGTCGGGCCCATTTGACCACAAAGAACTGCATTTCGTTTTTTTTAATAGCTGAGTAGTATTCCATAGAGTAGATGAACCATAGCTTTCTTATCCAGTCTTCTATTGATGGGCATTTTGGTTGCTTCCAGGTTTTTGCGATTGTAGATTGTGCTGCTATGAACATAGGCGTGCATGTTGGTTTCTTGTGTAGGAGATGTTTTGGATATATCTCTAGGAGTGCTATTGCTGGATCATATAGTATGCTGATTTTCAATTGTTTGAGTATTCGCCAAACTGATTCCCATAGAGGCTGTACAAGTCTGCAGTCCCCACCAGCAGTGGAGAAGGGTTCCCTTTTCCCCACATCCTCGCCAGCAAGTGTTGGTGGTATTATGTATGTGTGCCATCCTTACTGGAGTTAGGTGGTACCTCATTGTTGTCTTCATTTGGATTTCCCTTATTGCCAGGGAACTTGAGCATTTTTTCATATGCTTGTTTGCCATTTGGGTTTGTTCCTTTGTGAAATGTCTGCCCATTTCCTGTGCCCATTTCTTGAGTGGCTTGTTTGTTCTGGTGTTTTGGTTTCTCTGGAGATCTTTGTATATTCTGGAAATCAGCCCTCTATCTCCTATGTAGTGTGCAAAGATCTTCTCCCATTCTGTAGGTTGTTTTTTTACTTTGTTGATTGTTTCTCTAGCTGTACAGAAGCTTCTTAGTTTGATGAGGTCCCAATTGTTTATTTTGGTCTCGATTTCTACTGCTTTTGGAGTCCTTTTTAGGAAGTAAGGGCCTACTCCTAAGTGTTGCAGTGTGTTTCCAACATTTTCTTCCAAAAGTTTGAAGGTTTCTGGATGTAGGTTTAGGTCTTTTATCCATTTAGATTTGATCTTAGTGTATAGTGAGAGATGTGGGTCTATCTTTTTGTTTCTGCAGGCTATCAACCAGTTGTCCCAACAGCATTTATTGAACAGACCTTCCCATTTGCTTGGATTGTTGTCTGTCTTTTTGTCAAAGATTAATTGACTGTATCTGTGTGGGTTTCCATCCATTGTTTCTATTCTGCTCCACTGATCTTCTTCTCTATCTTTGTGCCAGTACCAGGCTGTTTTGATAACCACTGCCCTATAGTATGTCCATAGATGCGGTACTGTGATTCCCCCTGTGAAGCTCCTGTTCTTCAGAGTGGTTCTGGCTATTCGTGGTTTTTTGTGTTTCCAGATGAATCTGTGTATCATTTTTTCCAGTTCCATGAAGAATGCTGTGGGTAATTTGATTGGGATTGCATTGAATGTATATATTGCTTTTGGTAGTATAGACATTTTGATGATATTAATTTTGCCTATCCAGGAGCATGGGATGTTGTTCCACGTTTTGAGGTCTTGTTCTATTTGTTTTTTGAGTGTTTTGTAATTATCTTCATAAAGGTCTTCTACGCTTTTGGTTAAATTTATTCCCAGATATTTCATGCTTTTCTCTGTTATTTTGAACGGTAGCTTGTTGGTTAGATCTTCTTCCATCCTGCGGCTGCTTGCATACACTATGGCTGTTGATTTTTGTTCATTTATCTTGTATCCTGCCACTCTGACAAATTCTCGTATGAGTCTAGGAGTGTTTGTATTGAGTTTTTGGTTCTTCTATGTAAAGAATCATGTCGTCTGCGAATAGTGAAAGCTTGACTTCTTCATTTCCAATTTGGATTCCTTTGATTTCTTTGTCTTGTCTTATGGCTTCTGCAAGTACCTCTAGGACTATATTGAATAGCAGTGGTGATAGTGGGCAGCCTTGTCTTGTTCCAGATCTCAGTGGGAAGGGATCCAGTTTTTCTCCATTTAGTATGATGCTGGCATTGGGTTTTTCATATATTGCTTTGATTATATTGTGGATTGTTCCTTCTTTCCCCACCCTGGTTAGGGTTTTTAACATGAAGTGGTGTTGAATTTTGTCGAAGGCTTTTTCTGCATGTATTAATACTATTATATGGTTTTTGTTTTTCAGTTTTTGGATGTGATGTATCACATTTATGGATTTCCTTATGTTGAACCATCCCTGCATTCCCTGGATGAAACCTACTTGGTCTGGATGGATGATCTGTCTGATGTTTTTTTGTATTCTGTTGGCTAGGATTTTGTTGAGAATCTTAGCGTCAACGTTCATCAGGGAGATCGGTCTGTAGTTTTCCTTCTCTGTTAATTCTCTATTCGGTTTGGGGATTAAGGTGATATTGGCTTCATAGAATGAGTTTGGAAGAGTTGCTTCATTTTCTATTGTTTTGTAATTCATACATTTTTAAAACATTTTAAATAGCTTTCAGGGTCCTACCCTTGAGTTTCTGATTTGAAAAGAACACTCCAAGTGATCTGACATATGCTTGTATTTTAAACATTCATGTGGAAACATACACCCTGATCACTGCATGGTAGCTGGAATCAGATTTAATTTTCCATCTATAAACTGTGTGATGGCATTGGTCAACAATTAACATGAACCAGTGACCCTCAAAGGAAGGGAAACACACACTAACTACCATATACATCCTAGCTTTCACCCTAAGGGTATTTTTCCAGACCACAGAATGGAAAAAAATAGGAGCTTGGTAGATACTAGCAATAGCCTTGATGAAAAAACCAATATTAGAGTTCAGAGTTGCTAAACTGGCTAGGAAATGGATGGCAAGACATTAAAAAGCAGGAAGCTACAGAGAAGGAGCCCTAAAAATCTCTATTAAAATTTTATTCAAGGGCCCGGCGGGATAGCTTAGTGGTTAAGGTCCTTACCCTGCACGCCAGGATCCCATATGGTTGCCAGTTCTAATCCCAGCAGCTCCACTTCCCATCCAGCTCCCTGCTTGTGGCCTGGGAAAGCAGTCAAGGACTGCCCAAAGCCTTGGGACCCTGCACCCGTGTGGGAGACCCAGAAGAGCTCCTGGCTCCTGGCTTTGGATTGGCTCAGCTCCAGCCATTGTGGTCACTTGGGGAGTGAACCATCAGACAGAAGATCTTCCTCTCTGTCTCTCCTGCTCTCTGTATATTCGCCTTTCCAATAACAATAAATAGATCTTTAAAAACATGTTTTCTTCAGATTTTTGGCCATATCCTAACCTTTGCACACATAGGACAAGACTCCAGAAAGTCAGGAGACAATAGCTATGGGAAAGTCATGCAAATTGAGAGCTAGATAGAAACTTAGAGGCAACAGTTAGAGAAGATGTTTGGATGTTCTAATTTAAAGTGAAGAAACATTGATGAACATTGGACAGTCAGTTGAGACACCAGAAAATTTACACTGTAGTAGGAAAAGCCACAGCTTCAGAATGAGGGTTATACCATAAGATGAAAGGGGACCTGTACTAGCAAAGGCTGTACCAGGGCCAAACAGGATTAACACGATCTTCTGGTACTTTAACTGTATCCTGAGAGGAAAACGAACAATATTCACAGGAAGAAAGCTCAATCAAGGGTTTGAACAGTGCATCATTTATAATACCTAACATCTAATATCAAGTATTAGACATGATAAAAGTGGCATTATAAAAGTGATAATAGGGTCTGGCACAGTAGCCAAGTGGCTAAATCCTCGTCTTCCATGTGCCAGGATCCCATATGGGCACTGGTCCACATCCTGTCTGTTCCACTTCACATCCAGCTTGCAGCTTGTGGCCTGGGAAAGCAGTAGAGGATGGCCCAAAACCTTGGAACTCTGCGCCTGCGTGGGAGACCCAGAGCAAGCCCCTGGCTTTGAATTGGCCCTATCAGGCTGTTGCAGCCACTTGGCAAGTGATCCAATGGATTGAAGATCTTTGTATCTTCTTTTCTCTATATATCTGCCTTTCAAATTAAAAAAAAAAAAGTTAGGGCCCGGTGGGATAGCTTAGTGGCTAAGGTCCTCGCCTTGCACACACTGGGATTCCATATGGGCGCCGGTTCTAATCCTGTTGGCACTGCTTCCCATCCAGCTCCCTGCTTGTGACCTGAGAAAGCGGTGGAGGATGGCCCAAAGCCTTGGGACCTGCACCCATGTGGGAGACCTGGAAGAGGCTCTCGGCTCCTGACTTCAGATCGGCTCAGCTCCATCCACTATGGCCACTTGGGGAGTGAATCATCAGAGGGAACACCTTCCTCTGTCTCTTTTCCTTTCTGTGTTTCTGCCTTTCTAATAAAAATAAAATACATCTTTAAAAAAAGCTAAAAATAAGTGATAATAAGAATGTTAGTCAACAAAACAATACTCAGAAATAATTCTTATATGAATTAGCTGATAAGGCCTTCAAAAATAACTATAATTAATATATTTCAGCAAATAGAAATGAACAAATGGATTAAAAGATGAAACATTGCAATAGATACTAAGAATCTCTACAAATAATTATATGGATATTCTAGAATAACAAATAGAAACCTGAAACCTAAATGGAAAACCTGATTGGTTATATTTTATACTCTAATAGATACAGCAGAAAACACAATTAGTAAACTTGAGGACAAACAACTGAAAATCACACACTGAGGTACACAGAGGGAAAAATATCAAAGTACGGAACAGAGTGAAAAGACAATGGATAGGGCCTGGGGCGGTGGCCTAAAGGCTAAGGTCCTGGTCTCAAATGTGCCGGGATCCCATATGGGCACCACCGGTTCTAATCCTGGCAGCCCCACTTCCCATCCAGCTCCCTGCTTGTGGTCTGGGAAAGAAATCGAGGATGGCACAAAGCCTTGGGATCCTGCGCCTGCGTGGGAGATCTGGAAGAAGTTCCTGACTCCTGGCTTCAGATCAGAACAGCTCAGCTCTGGCCGTTGTTGTCACTTGGGAAGTGAATCATTGGACAGAAGATCTTCTCTGTCTCTTCTCCTTTCTGTATATCTAACTTTGCAATAAAAATAAATACATCAGCAGAGGATTGGATAAGAAAGCTATGGTTCATCTACTCCATGGAATACTACTCAGCTATTAAAAAAAACAAAATGCAGTTCTTTGTGGCCAAATGGGCCAAACTGGAAACCATAATGCTAAGGGAAATGAGCCAATCCCAAAAGGTTAAATACCACATGTTTGCCTTAATTTAAGATGATATGATGTTATGTATAACATGTTATGTTATGTATGTTATATGTTGTGTATAAAGTAAAACAAATGTTAATGAGGTGGTCACAGAAGGTGGTTAAGAACTAGCATTTATTTTTAACATGTTGACTGCTCAATACCATGTCAATTAATTCCATAATGATGTTAATTGTTGCAGATGGTAAATTAGTGCTTTTATTTGACCAGGAAGATACTCTGCTGACTCTGTCCTCAGACCAGAGAGGGTCTACCCAATAAGTAGTTGGACTTGTCTGGACTATGGGATGTTGGACACTATGCTTGGCAAATACTTGCAGGGAGGGAATTTCAACTGAACTTGAACTATGGTTATGCAGCGGGGTGGAGGAACCCACCATGGGGGGAGGGTGGGGGGGAGAATCCCAGATTCTATGTAATTACAACACAATTTAATTAATGAATAAATTTAATAAAAAAATACATTTTAAAAAAAAGACAGAGGATAGCTAAAAGGTGTAATACAGCCATACTTTCTGTGATAGCTAACATGTTCTGGATGTGTGTTATCCAACAGAGTTGCCAATAGGTCTATGTTCCTAGCCAACACTACAAATGTAGCAAGGGAAAATAAGAAATGGAGCTTCAGGCTGTATTTATTTCTAATTAATTTATAATTTAATTAGTCACGTGCAGGATACTGCGGATATAACACAAGCATGATTAGTCTCAGAGGAAAGGAGAGATAGAGAACATAAAAAGCAATGTGGTAGACCCTAGGAAAGCTCCTTCCAGGGTAGTAAATTGGATACTGATTCCATATCTCCTCAACCAATTGTGTTACTTTTTTTCACTTGCCTTGTTATTTACTGGTTCAGAGATGGACAGGTATTAACACTAACCAATAAAATTGAAGAGAGGTTTACTTGGGGATTTCTAGAAAATAGAAGCCAGTGCCTGTCACTTTCTTCTCCCATCTTCCTTGTATCCCTTCTTTCCTGCCTCATCACTGGGTGAATCAGTGAAGCTCACTGCTCAGGTAGACTGGAAGCCAAGTTACAACCATGAGGGTGAACAGCCTTGTGTAAACACTCTCAGCAAAACTGAGAGGGCTCAGCAGAGCAGGGAGATAAAGATCCTGGGTTCCTGATGGGACCCTGGCACTGATTCACCAACCTTGGAGCCCCTGTTATTGCTGAAGGTCTACTCTGCGAAAGAATAGATTTTCTTACTATTTAAACCAGGTGTACGTCAATTTTCTGTCTTGCAGCCAGAAGCATCCAATTCAGTTATTTGTTCATGATGTTTAGCATATTTCATTAGCTTGCTGAGTATTCACTGTAATCCAGACAATGGATAAAAGGCTACTAATGAAGGTCACAGTCTAGCAAGGAAGATTAATGAATTCAATATTTTGTTAATTTTAATAGAACAAAAAAGTGCTATCAAAGGCATATACCATTGGCCAACCACAGAGCTGTACATCACCCATTTCGGCAGAGGTAGAGGTAGGAAACAACACGGACGGCTTCCAGAAGGCAGCAACACCTGAAGACCACTTGAAACCCAACAGGATTTGCCCAGGTGAGGAAGCCATAGAAGGGTATCTTAACTGAAGGAAGTGGCTTAACCAAAGACTTGGAGACTTAAAACATCAGCATGAAGTGAGAGGGAGTGGAAAGGGATGACAAAAGATGTAGAGAGGTCATACCATCAAGAGGTGAAGGAGGCCAGATAACAGAACTGGGCTCGTTTTAAACAGCTCTGGGTAACCCCTGAAAGACAGTGGTACATTCAGATTTGTTTTAAACCATAAATTAGTGCTCACACTGAAATTCTGTTCCACAAATTCAGGTTTTTCTCTTATTTCAAAGGTGAGTCCAACCTACCCCTGAATTCTCCAGCAAAATTAACTAGCACCTTACAGACTCCTTAAGAACCGACAGTCTGTGCCTTTGCTTACCCCTCCTCCTCTGTAAAACCCTTCAATGTCTGGGTCAAAGAAGATAAGAAGGATAGCATATGAAAGGTGCTGAGCACAGCCTATGACGCAGAGCAGATGCAGGAATGCAGACTAGCTCCTTTCCACTTCTCTTGGGTTCAGACAGAATCAACTAGCAGTCACAGAAAGTAGTTGCTTTCTGATTAGGGAAATCCAGGCTGCAAAGCCTCATACTAAAATCACACACTGTTGTTGACAGATCAGCCACAGCCAGCTCTGCCTGAAGAAGCGCATGCTCATGCTAAGCCTTAAAAGGTCACTCTGCTTGCTCTTGCTTTCCTCATGCTAAGTGATGTAACAAAACTTCTCAGCAAGCGCATTATTAAAAATATTTTCAGACTTTGAGAAAGGTTTTATTTTTCTTGGTGTGTTTTACTTCCATCCTGTTTGGATGGGTTGAAATCCTGCAGCACTAGCAACACTGCTTTGCCCTCCTGTGGGGAAGGAATGGTCATCTAGGAGCCAGCAAGTCAAGCAGACAAGAACCAGGACTAACCAAGCCAGCAGGCAGCCCAGGCAGCCCTGGGATATTGATTCTGAAAGGCCAAATTCTTTCCATCTGAACCACAAATGCTGATAAAATATTTTCAGGAGCACAGTGAGGGAATGTACTTCAATCGTTTCCCAAAACGTAGAACTAAAGAGGTCAGACCCTATTTAATAATCCAAGCTGAGAAAACAGTGCCCAACTTTATCCCAAAGCTAAATTTAGGCATGGACTGAGATCTGGCCCTTGGCAAGCTAATTTAGATGAGCTAATGGTTGTTCCTGGCATACAGGATACACTCAATAAATGGTAACTATTATTGTTACTGCAAAAATGGAGTGTCTGTTGAATGCTCTCATTCAGTCCTCCCACACATCCTAAAATCAGCTGTGCCAATCACTTTCACATCTGGGAACAAAACTCCACATGGGCTGAGAAGGAGGCAGCCCTCCTTTCAGAGCCCTCCTCTGGGAAGTGGGACATGCTGTGTAAGGAGGGAGTCTGTATTGGGTGGGCTTGATCTTGAACAGCTGAGGAACAGGGCCCTATGCCTTTCCTTTCCCCTTCTTCCCTCTCCAAACAGCAGCTACAGCAATGGGGTTTGGGCAGGTGAGAGGCCATGCAAGGAGCCAGGCTTAGGCACATCCACTAGGAGATGCTCCCAGACCCCACCAGCAGAATACAGCACACAGAGCTCAGGAAGGATTTCCTGAGTGAGAGTTCAATCATTCATCAAAGCTGTCTACTCCTTTGAATGGTGATATTCAAATGACTGAGGTGAATTCCTATGTTTGAATAATGCCTCTGGATTCAACCAGACAACACATAACACTGTTTTGGGGAACCTTCATCACCACTTCTCTCATTGGCATATGCCTTAAAGGAAATTAATTTGAATTTCATTCAGTTATCTATCCTTCTTGTGAAACTTTTGGGGTGGGAGGGGGCAGCTTCTACTCCTCATCCTGCTACCAATGTCCTAAACATGAAGTCTTTGGCATAAAGACTTGCCTTCCTCTATGACACCCAGTTGATCATTTTTTTTCTTTCCTTTAGAGTGTCTGCAGTGTTTGATACTATCCATCCACCTAACCAAAGTCATCACATCTGATCCCTGTTGAATTATGTAACATGATCAGAACTGATTTCCTCCAATTCACTCTCCATTACAAGAGAGAACTTGTTGACACTCAGTTTTCAAAAGCAAGAACATAGGGGTAGCATCCCTTGGAGAAAGCTACTCAGCAGCAGGTGGTGCTCTTGGGCTAACTCAGAGAGCTCAAAAAGTTGTTCCAGCAGGCAGTGCAGTGAGAACGGAGTAGGTCATGGTCCACTATTTGTTTGGTACTGACTATGTGCCCCTGGAAAACTTAGAGTCATAAAATGCATTGGTCCTGACCTCCAGGAATTTGCAACATAACTGGAGAAATGAGATCACTGAACATGTAACTTACACTACTAGACAAGATGGATCAGGACTAGCATAAACGGCATGGAGAAAGGCTGGAGAAAAACACCAAGAGAAATGAAACACTTCCTCTTCCAGTCAGGTAAAATGGGAGAGTAGTATCTGAGCCTGCTTTCAGCGAGGGCTTAATAGGTGTCGAATAGGCAATGGCATGAAATAGGCATTCCCAGAGGAAAAGATGTTGGCTTAAGCAAAAGTATAAGCAGAAGGCATCCATATGGGAGGGAGCTGAATGTCCATTTGCAGTCTAGGCCCTTTGATTCATTTCCTTTCCTGAAACGTCATGACACGGTCAGCTCTTCAGAGAAATCTCCTAGGACAGGTCAAGCACTCTGAGGTGGGACCAGCAAGTCTACCTGATCTGCCTGCAAGAAACCAAAGACTCCTTTCTTTACCTGCACCATAGAAAGACATGTCTTCTCTCACTACATCATATGCAACAAGGCCTGTACTATTCCAGAAAGGGCCTGCTAAGAAAGGACTGGAGGGGAACAAAGGAGCAACAAGAGCCTAAGATTTCTTGGGGGTGGGGCGGAAACATCTTGGGGTCGGGGAATGTATGGCCTGGATAGGGGCAGAATACTGCATGGACTCCGGCTAGAGGAAAGTTTGGCTCACAGGAGCTAATAATATGCCTCTTTGTGTTAGCACAGATTCTCTGCTTCCAAGACACATCTCAAGGCTTCAGCTCTGCTTGGAAATGGCTTGGGGAGACCTAACAGAGACAAGGACAGGGCCAGAACTAAAGATATTCTTGAATGGGCTCTTCCCTGAGAACTAGTGGATATCATGGACCTGAACATCAGAAACCTATTGATTCACTATTTGCATACTGGGCAGCTCTCTGTGCTTTCACATGAGAGCTATCTTCTTGTGTTTGCTTATGGACGGTCGCTTTCTGTGTCTATTTGAGAATTCACCATTCTGTGGGTGTTCAGAATGACTAATTTCAGGTACAAAAAGCAAGAGCAAACACACACAAATCTTCTTTTCTCACCTGTACAAGTAGGACCAAGAGTGGCAATTTCTACCCCGCTACCCTCTCTCTCTCTCATTCTCTCACACACGTATTTGAAAAATGAGACTAAGAAGGCCAAGAGCCTGAGTCAAGTCAAAATACAACAAAAAAATGCATTTTGCAACAGTCACAAGTCCATGATTCTGCTATTTAAGTGTATCACAACATTGTAGCTATAGACAATGGTAGAAAGTCCATCTCTTATTGTCAAGATATATTTAACAGCTTCATTGTTACTGAAGGAGTATACTATTGTAATAAAATGGTGGAAAACAGTGGGATGTGAGGAGGGAGGAGAAATTCCTGCGACTGTGGAATTGTATCATAAAAAAGAGAATTCATGGTTCTTCATCTGGACCAACTGGAGGGCTCTCCTATGCGAGAATCAAGTCGGGGTCATTGGGGCAGAACTGGGTCACTGGTGAAAGTTCCAGGAGAAGTGCAGAAGGAGGCTATTGTAACTGTTGGTGCTGGGTAGAAGTGATTCAGGCTACCTCAGTCCCAACCCTGGAAATGCTTCCCAGTCTGCAGGACGCTGGAAGAGACCTTCTGCCCTGGGAGGAAAACTGAACCAGATTCAAGGACTCCAGGAGTCTCCGATGCTCCTGGGAGGGCCTGAATAATTCATTAGAATCTAGCTGTCCTTATGGCTCCTGGTTGTACAGTAGACTGCTAGCCCTCTGCTGTGCTGACTTCTGGTAACCAGCAGGTGGTGGTTATCATCGCCGGATCTCCACCCCTACTGTGCATCCTGAGTTTCAGCAACACCTGACTGCTGTCTGCACACACTAGAACCCAGTCTGCACCTTGAGACTGCTCACACCCTTCCCTCTCCTTGCATTCCAACCCTGACTGAATGTTCCCTCATCTGTGTTCCCAGAGCAGTCATAGGTACTTAGTGAACTCACCTATGTAACAGCTATTTGTTTGCTGGTGCACTCTAACACAGTTAAGCCTGCCTGTTGTTCATGCTTAACTGCTCTTCTCTAGCAGGGTGCTTGACACTTAGTTAACTGGCTTCAGTATTGGCTTTTCTAAGATCCTTCCTGCTAGGTCACAAGCTTCTACCCCTCTTCTACCCCTCTTTCCCTCTGCCAGCAGCACATGTTGTATCTAATTCCCAATTACAAGTCCCTTCTCAAGATCTCTTCCTGGGTTCTCCAGTCATCCATGCTCTCTGCTGCTATACAACACCTAATCTCTGCTCTGACATCCGTGTTGTGGATAAAGCTATACTTCCCACCTTCTGCATATACATCTGTCTCCTGCTCCTGACCTTGCTCAAGCCTGTCTCCACAAACTCACCATTTGTTGAGCACCTACTAGGTTCTGAGCGTACCAAATGCTGGATACACATATCCCTCAGTACATATAATAATCCTTAGTCATGGATTAATATATTTTAGAGAAACAGATATGTTAAGAAGGGTCAACTGGCCACAGTCACTCATCTGGTGAATGGCCAAGCTGGAATTCAAACCCATTGCCAGTGTTCTTTCAGAAAAAAACTGAGTCTTTTAGCCTATGTTCACTCTTTGATCTCTATGGAAGATCTAATTGCCTGTAGCCGAAAAAAAAAAAAAAAAAAGAAAAGAAAGCTAGGAGAAGTACAGTGGAAGTGCAGAGTTGGATTTAACAGGCAGCATGGCAAAGTACACAAATAGGAAAGAAAGTAGAAGAACAAGGTAGAAGTTGAACAGGAAGGAAAGTGAGTTCTTCAGAGTGAAACGTCACAAAAGAAACCTTGAAAAACTTCCTACACCAGATGCAGTGGATTCATTTTACTACAGAAATTGTTCCTCAGTGTCTTTCATTATTCAAAAAGGTACTTGAGCCATTTCCTCCCCCCTCCTTACTAAGGCAGAGCTCAGTGTGTTTTCCTTTCTTCTTAGACGACTTGCTTGCTTTTGTTCAAATGTACACGGGTCCCAGCCCATCCTAGCCTGGTAGATGGAAGAGACCTTGCTATCTTAGCTCACTCAGGTTCTAAACACTTGAGTGGGTACTATTTCTAAGCCACCTTCTTTTGACAGGAATTAAGAAGTGCATCAGTGCCAAACCTGATTTTTTCCTATCCAATCAGCCTTGGTCCTCCTCTCCTGCCACCAATAAAGCGCCTGGGGGACAAACAGATGCAGTCCCCAGCACTGAGCAGAGGACTTAGGACATCGTAGAAAATGTTGACAAATGAATGAATCAGGGAACACTTTTCAGTTTCTATTGTCTCCCTCCCACACTTCCCCTCCCTGTTTCTTATACAAAGACACATATACACACGTTTACCTCTGATAAGCCTTCTTTTCTTAGTTCACCTAAACTGCTGCACACAAAATCAGTATGGCCATCTGAATTCTGAGAAGGGCTGTAGTCCCAAGGGTGGCTATGGGATTCATTCATATGTTGAGGCCGCATAAGCAGAAACTCAGGTCTTGGCACCCTCCAGCCCTCCTGGGAGAACCTTGGCAGGGAGCCAAGCCTCCCATGCCTGCACACTCCTCCCCAATCTTCCCTCTGCTCTGTTCTCCACACCTACACTCCACATGCAGGCGGCGGATCTCAAGACACACACGGAGCTGAAAATGCAGGAGAGGAAAGAAAGGAGAGGGAGAAAGGATGTAAGGGAGCAAAAACAGCTTTGGGAGAAAACACACAGGCAGCTTATAGAACATTGTGACTTGGATTATTTTTGGAATCTAATGTTTCTAATGTTCAAGGAGAGGAAATGAGAAAAAGTAAGTAGAGAATCCCAGGACCAGCAGGCTGGAAATAATTCAGGACACTGTGTTCTGCTGAGGCAGGGTGGAAGGGCCGGGAGCCACACACTTCCTTGCCCTGCGCCCAGCCAACAGGAGGTGGAGGGGCTTAGAGGGTTAGGCTTTAGTAGGAGAGCAGAAGCCAGGAACAGGAGGGCACTGCAGCCTCTCTCCAGAAAAGTAGGAAATTACACACCACCCAACAATGACCTTGCCCTTCTGGGGCCATGAGGGTTATGGCTCTTTAAAGCCTCCGTCCTAACAAGAAGGGCTCAGACCATTGAATCACACACTTGGCACAGCTCTCTGGAGGCATACTCAGTGCACGTCCTTTTAGCATAACAATGATGAGGTCACATGTCAGATGAGCCCAGATCGGCTCTCTCTCCTGAGCAGCAAGAAGCCTCCAAAGGTGCAGTGTGTCTAATGAGCCAATAGGAAAGACACCAGTCTCAGGACAGAAGGCCCATCTTCTGATGCTGCTAACCTGCCTCTACCCAGGCAAACCTTTAAAGCTTCCAAACTCAGAGCAAGCAGTCTGTAAGATGAAGGGAACAACTATACACCCCAACAGCCTACCTGCCACATACAATAGGAAAGCCACATGATGAACCACTGACTGGATGACTTTGGGTGGGTCTCTGCTTGGGGTCAAAGTTTTCTATGTAAAAGGAAGGGCTGGACCAGAAGACCTCTAAGGTCATGGGTGTGAGAACATTCTGGAAACTGACATTCAAAAAACCTTTTTGTATTGTAAAAATTACAAAGGCACTTTTCACTTTGATAAATGACTCGGAGTTGTGCTTAAGGCTGGCTCACAGGCATGGGATGGAGGTGTGGGGAAGAGAAAACACAGTGGGCAAGTGAAAGATTAGGCCACAGAATCTCTTTTCAACTAGCTACTCCAACCCCTCCACCACACTCTGTCCTGGTCACTTCAGGAGAGATGGGACTTCGGGTACTGCAGTGGGAGAGTTTAAGAATATTTATGCTTTGGAGGGAGAGGGCAGGAAACAGCAGTCAATACTTTACCCAGGCAATGGCATCCTGGGGATGTCCTGAAAGGCTAATGTGGCTAACAGGACATGCAAACTTCAAAAAACACAACAAGCAGCTAACCCTTGGTACAGTAACCTCTTTATTACCATAAGGGCTCCTTATGGAGTGCTGCTTTGTGACTGTTTCCTCACAGTGATAACAGATATATGCCCTGGATGGTTTTAGTAGGCATTTCTGTGTCCAAGTTTGCAAAGGAATAAAACAAACATTTCTGTTAGCTTCAAGGCGAGGCCGGAGATACAGAAGGTGCACAGGAGGAGCAGCCACATCCCCTGGGCAGTAGGAAGAGTCACTTTCTTCTATAGCTGTACAAGGTCAGACCCTGCATCTTTATAGAACTTTCCCTGTGGAGCCTCCCACAAGCCTGGCCCATTAGGCATGATCCCAAATGTGACCCATAGGCTCCTCCTCCATTGTCTGGCCCTGGTGATTTGAGAGGCTCTCATGAATCCATATCACAATGTCCAGCTTCTTTTAAAAAATCAGTTCTTCATTTTGTTCCATTAGAAATAATTGAAAATGATTTGGAGCAAACTCCTTGGAAGAGAGTATCAGTGACACTCTGGTCTCAGCAGGTACTGGATGAATGAAGAGTAAATCATGAGTAAAATAGTACAGGGAGGAGGAGGGGAATCTAGCATCAGGGGAACACCAGGCACCATGCCGGCTACCTCCACATCCATCATCCCATTTAATTCTCCTAACAACCTGAGGCAGCAGCTTACTGGGAGGTTGCATTTTCATTTTAAGCAAGAGCTCAACAGATTGTTGTTTTATTTGCTGAGAAAAGTTTCTTATTTTTTTATAATCACCCAATGAAATAGTCCTGAAGAGAGAGCAACTTACTATAAATGACTAAGGGGGAGAATGAGTAGAAAAAAGCAAAAATTACTGTAGAATTGTTGAGCAACAAAAGTGTGTGGATATTTATTTGTATAGCAGGCCTCAAAGAAGGAAGAATAGTGGGCAGATGGACTGGGGTGGGGAGCTTCATCAAAGTAAACTGGAGACTCTAATATGTCTTGCCACCTCCACCACACCTACCATTACCATGGCCACATCGACCCCACTCCTGCTGCTGCTGCTGCTGCATGTTGTTTTCATAAAGGGTGAGAATTGTGCACAAGAACAGTGCAGTGTGGAGGCAGAAAGAGAGGTAGGAAAAAACAGAGGCAGTCTGAAGTCTTCATCTTTGCATTGTAACATAAGTCTGGGTTAAATCCTAAGCTTCACTCAGCCCAGCTCCATTTCTGCAAGGATGAAGCATACAAGAATGAATATGCAAGAATGTATTTAAATGTCAGGTTCTCCCATAGTAGGTATGGTAAAGGGCAAGTACAGGCAGCCAGAGGTCACAGCCTCCTCTAAATACCTCAAACAAGTGATATTCCTGTCTGGGCAAAACACCTTGGTCATGAGGGAGGTGGCCATTCAACTCTCCTCTCAAGTATGATCACGGAGAGCTTGTCAGATTATTCCCATGCAGGTGCAACAAGCAGCACAAGCTGGTCATTGGCATGATCCAACACTTGAAACCCCACTAGGGAGCTTCAGGGATTTTGTCCACTTGAAATAGAAATATCCCCCTTCTTCCTGGAAAAGTTCTGGGGCAAAACGAAAATGGACCTCTAGCATAGGCATCAGGATAGCTTTGTTCAGGAATGAGGTAGGAAATGTTTCCCAGTCAGCACCAGAGTTCTTCGAAGGCCAGCTCCTTCCCTAAACAATGCGGAAAAATGGTGAAGTATATTCTTGTCTTAAGCTAAGTGGTGTGGCAGTGTTTTTCTAGTATCCTACATGACATAGGCACATAAAGGACATCATGAGGTTTCAGTGGCTATCATCAGATAGTCAGGGTAGGATTTCTACAGTGTGGGAAGGATCAGACTTTTTGATGTAAAGGTCCCGCTACCATTTGAAGATGGTACCCAAGCCACCTAGGAAGTGGGGAACTGTAGGGTGGTTCCTCCATCAAGAAGCAGTCCAACTTTTCTGTGTCCAAGGCACATCAGGTATGTCTACCTGATGACCTCTGATACCACACATGGTTCTCCACCAGGAAAAATGTATGTCCCTTCACCTTGGTAAATCTATAATTGCAGGGCACCTACAATGCACAAGGGCCACTGTAGGGGGGGAACAGGTGCTGTGAAACAAGACTGCCGAGTGCCGTGATCAGCACCCAGGCAATGAGTGACCAGTCCATTTAGGTGAACACAGTGCTGGATATGCCTGTTAGTTATAGACCAGAGGGACACATGTGCTACTTGACTCATTTCTAAATGATTCAAACAGCACTCCTAGAAACTACTTCATCAAGGCTCCTCTGCCTTTCTTAAATTGTGGTGTCCTCACAGCTCTGAGAACTCCCTAAGCATGCAGGCTGTGCCTAGCACATGCAAGGTGCAAACCAGAAGCTCCTAAACAAGAGTTTATGCAAAGGGTAACAAATATTCTTTTAGACGTATGGATAAGTCTGTTATGCTGATTATAATATTAGTTGCACAGGCAAAAGCCCATGTCCAAATTCATAACATTCTGCTCAGTAAATATATGAAACTTATTGCATATCAATTTTACTTCAATAGATCTGCTTTAAAAATTAAAACTAGGCAGTAAGTAAATAGGCTTGTATTCATCCCCCTCCTTTATCAGATAGTGAACTACTGTGGAACAGAAATGTTGGCATATTCATCTTGATCCAAATGTTTGGGCTCATGATAGCCACTCAACATTCATTATTAAATGAAAGGGTGACTTGCTTTGTGAATAACCTGTGGAACACAGTCCCTTGTTCCCAGCTATCTAATTAGGGAGAGCATGTCTCCCTCTCTGCAGTCTTCCAAGATGGGGACTGTACAGGGTCATCTCCAGGGTTAGGGGAAGGTGGTGAGAGATGTTTTCACTCCTCCGGGTCAGCTGCAAATGGGGAGCATCAACTCATTCTTCAAGCCCTGGGGACCAAGGTGCTGCACCACAGGACTGAAAGGGACATTATGCATCCACCCCTCTTACAAATATAGAAGCCAAGTGATCATCAAACTCCCCTGATTGCCCTGGGCTCCCCAGTTCTGGAATCAGAGGTCTCTGCCAACAAGCCTCCCAGCAGAAAGCAGGCCGGGACGCAGCTCACACAACAACTATTTCCTTCCACCCTTGTTTAGATGTGGATCTGCACACCCAACCCTTGGTCCAAACCATTACTCTCCTGAATCTTTTAAAAACACCAAATAAGTCAAAGGCTGAGGCTCCTAGCACTGCACAGATATTTTAAATTAATCTCGAAGCAACTTAAAAGGCCTGTTTTCCTCCCTGTCCCACACCCAGCACATTTTCTGCAGCAGCTGGGTCCAGCCTTTTCACCACTGACTCAGTATCAAACTATTCCTGGGCTGCCCTCTTCCCATCACTCTTCTCTTTCCCGCTGTCTTATTTTCAATGTTCTCCCCCTCTTACTCATCCCTCAAACACATGTGCATGTGCGCGCACACATACACACACACATATTTCTTTTTTGAAACATGAGCATAGAATAAAGATTTTAAACTTAGAGTCCATGGGCAGAATTCAGAGATCATGCACTTTATAGGGAGAGAAAACCCACACTGATTGTCTCTAACCACTAACAGAACACTCCCATTCATGTGAACAGAGGCAATGAACTACATTATTGTTAGCAAGGCTAATGCATGTGACATAAACAGAAATACACATATTTCATATCCCATCAGGGTTGTTCTCTTCAAGTATTATTAATGCTCATCACAACTTCAAAACTATGGTATTTATCAGACTTCAAGCAGATGCCAGCGTTTACATGTTAATAAAGAAATAAATTACTTCTATTTTTAGAAAATGTAATTACTATGTTAATAATTGTTTCCCAAGCTTATGTAGATTTTTGTTTACTAATAATTTTTACTTTGAGAATATGTCTATGTCACTAGACGAAAGATCCATGTCATAAAACAGTTAAGAAGTCACAGGGTAGCTGGCATTATACTCAGTGAATGGAACCGGGATTCTCTGACTGAAGTCATCCTTCCTATAGCAGGCCAGGCTAGGGTCAGACTAGGTTGGCAGGCCAGAGGACCAAGCACCCTGAGGATAGCCAATGAGTCCCGTTCACATGTGCTTTCCAAACACTTGCTTAAATGATGTGCAGTCATTCTGCTGAGTAGAAGGACATATGTTCTATAAAAACTACATGTACTGATTTTCAAAACGTACACAGAAAACCTAATCATAAGCCTGGCCCTTGGAAATCACAAGCATTAGCACTGAGATAATTATCTTCCAGATCATTATTACAGAGAGCTTTTATCTTTAAAAAAAATATGTTCTATTTTTTTTTCTTTTAAGATTTATCAGTAAGGCAGAGTTACAGAGAAAGAGGGGTGGGAAACAAGCACACAGAGGCACACACAAGTGCAGAGAGCAGGGAATGAGTGAGAAAAAGAGAGTATCTTCCATCTGCTGGTTCATTCTTCCAGATAGCTGCAGCAGCCCAGGCTGGGCCAGGCCAAAGCCAGGAGCTTTTTCTAGTCTCCCACATGGTGACAAGCGCCCAAGTACTTGGGCCAATTTCCATTACCTTCTCATGCACATTAGCAGGGAGTTATATCAGAAGCGGTGTAGCTAGGACTTGAACTGGCACTCATAGGGAATGTTGACACTATAGGCAGTGGTTTACCCTGATTCACCACATAGTCCAAGACATTTTAGTCTTGATTTTGTCACGTAAAATCTACCAATATCTTCAGCATGGACTCTTAACAGGCACATAACCATTATATCAGACACTGCTTGTAAAATAGTTACTGGGAAATATCATGGAACTTCGAAGAATAGTATTGTATATTTATATATCCACGTTATTCTCAAGAAACTGATAGGTTAGCCCAATTTACTCTTCTTACAGCGCATATAATAGCACACTCTCCTCTTTAGCTTAAAAGTAATCCAAAGAAGATATTTCTATGTTCTCAGCAAAGAGGCATCACATACCAGGGCTTTTTTTTGTTTGTTTGTTTCCCCACTTAGTTATTCTCACTTTTCCCTGATAAGTGAAAAGCTTTGAAAATTCACTGTTGGATAAATGGTGCTTTACTCAAGACAGTGCTGCTGAGAAGGCACCAGAAAGAAATGGAGTAGCAAGAAGAGCCCAGACTTAGAAAAAGGGGACTCAAGTGTCAGGACTGCCACTGTAGACCCAAGGTCAGGGGCATCAGTTTCCTGGGTGACAAGAGAGACAGCTCCTCCTCATAAGGGTAGAAGAACATTAAACCAGACTCTACATGTGAAAATGCTTTGTCAACAGTAAAGTACATTGCAGGGCAATTATCACTCACTAATGTGGTAGTGGCTCCTAACTGATTCTGTTCTCAGCTGGCTTCAGCTGCTTACTGTAGCCATTTAAAAGAGCAGTGGCTAACGGTTGTGAAAGCACAGACTCTAGAGCAAGGCTGCATTTTCCACCTTTCCAAATCATTTAACCTCTCAGTTTCTTCACCTGAAAAACGGGATAACCAATCAGATTACCTCCTAAGACTCCTAAGAAGGTTCAGATGAATCAGTTTACACTCAGTACTTTAGAATGCTGCCTAGCACATAACAAATACCATTAACAATCAGCTTTAAACACAGTAACCAAAGTCAAATGTAAGACAAATAAAACTACACTGCTGCTAGTTAAAATTAGTAAGAACATTAAACATTTTTTGTTTAAAAACATACCATCCTTATTTAGAAAGTTGGATTAGCAACCTCTATCAGTTTCCTTATAAAGCCTTGTCCCCTGCACCCAGGTCACCCCAGCTCAGGCTTAGCAAGCTGTCTTCCTACCTTCTCAGCATCCTGCTCGAAGAGCCGCAGCTGGAAGCACTGGTCCAACTTGAGCTTGCGCACATGCCACATCTGGTGCAGATGCTGCCGCGTGGAGTGCAGCTTGTCCAGGAGGCTGGTGATCTTGGGCACAAGGCTCTGGAAGTCAGCGCTACCTGGGATGCAGTTGCGCCCTGAGAAGCCATCGCTGCAGCGTATGCACTGCAGGAGCCGCTGCCCCTCCCGGTCCAGCTCCTCCACAGGGGCCTTGAGCACCTTTTTCTTAAGCTGTGTGTGCTCATCAATGAGCCTCCGAGAGCCCTCCACATCCACCGGGAACTCCTTCCGCGCCAGCATCTCCTGCAGGTCCTCAAGGCGCGAGAGCAAGTGCACCGCACTATTGAAGAACTCCTCCAGGGACAGCCGCAGCTCAATCCACTCCTCGTGGTTGTAGTCCAGGGAGCCGTCAAACTCCTCCGTCAACTGGGAAGGGTCCACCAGCTTGGTGAGACCCTCCACAGATACCATGCTTGTCTGGAAAGGGAAGAAACAGAGACGGAGTGTCAGTGAAGTAGGGGAAGGGTGGGAAGGAATAAGGACAGAAGCAGGGGGCGGGAAAGGCAGGCAAAAGGATAAGGCAAGTCCTCGTGACAATGGACTCAGCCTGCCTGGAAAACAGTACATGGGCCTCATGAGCCAGGCTCAGCAATACAGACTACGTCAACAAGCCCCGCCACCTGCCCACTATTAACCAAACAAAAACACTGTCTATGTCCTTGATCCTTGACCCTTCCTCCTCCCCACCCCAAGCCCACCACAGCAGGGCTTTAGGTTGCTACAAGCAGAGGCTGGGAGAAACACTGATCCCATGCCTGGAAGATCCATTTCTACAGCTATAAAACACAGAGTCATGGGCCTCGTGTACCACCATAGTTGCATTAAGCATTGTGGGTCAATAAATTCACAGCTAGGATTTCTCAGCCTATCTTCTTGTCTCGGGCCGAGCTAGCCCTGAGACTCCCCCTGCCAGCAGATGCTGTGATATGGAGAGTTGAACTGGGGCTGAGCAACCGGGAGTTTGGCCTTTCCATTTACTTGGTGCAAATTCTTAGAAGCAGAGAATGGTTGCTTGTAGAAAGCAGATTGTATACCGCAAATAGTGATGCTGATGGCCTCCCTAGTATAACAGTAAATTTTGATAGGGTTTAGGCTTCTCTGCTGTCTCCTGAAGGAGGAGAGACCATCCAAGAAATATCAGTCCTATTTCCTAATTATGTGACCTGAGACAAGCTGTTCAAGGTCTTACAGCTGAGTCTCCTCCTCTATGACAGAGATCATGCTGCCATTCTCCTAGGGCTTGCTGAGATTGAGTGTGTCATAGCAGACAAAGCACACTGGGTGCTGGCACAGTGTCTGTGCTCAGTGCCTCACAGACCTCACCATGGGGACCTGAGGGCCACATGACTACTTGAACCTTTATAATCAGCCTGTCTCTGTCATACTACTTTTTTAAAAAAAAATTATTTATTTTTATTGAATACTCAGATACACAGAGAGGGAGAGAGACAGAGAGGAAGATCTTCCATCTGCTGATTCACTCCCCAAGTGACCGCAACAGCTGGAGCTGAGCCGATCTGAAGCCAGGAGCCAGGAGCTTCTTCTGTGTCTCCCACATGGCTGCAGGGTCCCAAGGCTTTGGGCCATCCTCCACTGTTTTCCCAGACGACAAGCTGGTAGCTGGATAGGAAGCAGGGCCGCCAGGATACAAACTGGTACCTACATGGGATCCTGGCATGCGTAAGGTGAGGACTTTAGTCACTAGGCTGCTGTGCCGGGCCTATCATACTACTTTTTAATAATCACTCCCCCCACTTTCCTGCATCCTCCTTTTTAGGATGAAAGAAAGAGAAGCCCTTCAGAAGGGAGGCTGCCCTGGACTGTGGTTCTCAAACTTGTCTGTTTATTAGAATCCCTTGGGGAGTTTGCAAACAGAATAACCCACCCCTGAAAAATCTGTTAACTGGTCTAGACAGGAGCCTGGGCCTGTGCTGGTTTAAAAGCTCCCTGGGTAATACTAAGGTGCAGCCAGTTCCTAATCTCTGCATGTCTAGGGCCAGCAGCATCTGGCATCACCCTGGAGCTTGCTAGAAAAGCAGAATTTAAGCCCCACGCTACACCTACATGAGTCAGAATTTGCATTTACAAGATTCCTAGGGAAGCATGTGCACTTAACCAACTTTGAGAAGCACTATTCCAGCGAACTTGTCCCCTCAAAAGCGGCTTGAAATTTACCACTTGTAGAAAGTGTTCCTTGATTAGACTCACCCATTACTCATTAGGCATGTGCTCCTGAACAAGCCTGTATTTCTCCTCCCTGTCTCACAGTTGTCTCAGTCTTAGAGGTGTTAAGCTTGTTGGTGTTACAATATTCTGAGTGGGAGCCTCCAGCTCTTGTCTCTGAACCTCTTGTTCAGAAAGCAGAGGCATTCACTGAAGCTGGAATGAAGGGGTGCAGGGTGAAGGGATGTGCAGGGCAGTTACACTGAAGCAGACATCTCAACACTTACTGAAAAAACCCTTTGCAATCACTTCAGCTTATAAATTCATAGTCCTCTGCCACCATCCCTGTATAAACAAACCAGAAATATAGAAAGCATTTCCCTACAGGATTCCTGTGTTCTGCAGGGGTGCTAGGAGACAGAGTTAACTGTTTTGCCACCAGGCCAAATGTCTTGTATTACTAGCACACCGTGAGAACTGTCTGTTAATAATCAGGTCATTGTGCCTGGACTCCAACCCCTTCACCCCACATGCAGGTGCTACTTGCCTCTGGGAAACCAAAATCTGCAATGAGAAGATGCTGACAGCATACAAGTAGCTCCTCCTTGAAGTACCATCTCCCATCTCCCAATTCTCACCACCCCCAACTACTTACTCTCTCTCTCTCTCTCTCCATCCCCTTAGAGAAGATGAGGACCAGGATTATGAGAAAGCAAACAGTTCAAATTCGGCTGCAACAAAAATGTTTAAATCATTGATAAAATCTGATGTGTTGTCTTAAAGCTTCTTGGGGGACTCATATATCCTCTGGAATTTAGTATAAAAACAACATGCTTTTCCTGATTATAAAGGCAATAAATATCATTCTTGAGAGAAGACAGAAACATGAAGAAATGAAAATCACTCATAATCCAGCCACCTTGAGTAAAACACTTCTAATATTTTCTTGTGTTTCTCAATCTTCCCCATGAGTACAAGTACTGAAAAAGCAAATCACAGGGTCAAGTATTTTGTACAGTGCTTAAGAAAATTATGCTTTCCTACATGAGATCCTGGCATGCATAAGGTGAGGACTTTAGTCACTAGGCTGCTGCAACAGGCCTATCCATGTTGTTTCATAACTTATCATTCTGGAAATCATATATCACTAACATTTAAAACTTGTGTATTTATTTGTGTTTATTCTGAAGTCAGAACAACAGAGACAGAGACAATCTTCTGGTTCACTCCTTGAATGTCCACAACAACTTGGACTGGGTCCTCAGAACTCAATCCAGGTTCCCCAAGTGTGTAGCAGGGACTCAAGTACTTGAGCCATCAGCTGCTGCCTTCTCGGGCTGCACATAATAGGAAGCTGGATCAAAATTACAGCTGGGACTCAGACTCAGTACTCTAATATGTGGTGCAGGCACTAATAGGTGTCACCACTGTGCCACACACCTGCCCCAACATGAATTTTTTGGAAGATACTCTTTTGCTAATATGGTTTTTAAAGATTCCATAGTGTCTACATATTAATGGCACCAAAACTGAATGAGTAGCTAGAATACAATCATAAATGGGTGTAGTATATATACACAATATATATACATATAGATGTATACATGTAGTATATAAAGTTCAAAAGTTCATGAAAATGTATATTAAAAATGTATACATTTCAACATTTTTGCATCCAAATAAGCTTATCTTCGAATTAATTTTTCAAGTACTCTCATCTGTGGTTCATGTATATTATCATTGTAGTGAACTTTTTTTTTTAAGATTTATTCATTTTTATTACAGCCAGATATACACAGAGGAGGAGAGACAGAGAGGAAGATCTTCCATCCGATGATTCACTCCCCAAGTGAGCATCGGGCCGGTGCTGAGCCAATCCGAAGCTGGGAACCAGGAACCTCTTCCGGGTCTCCTATGCGGGTGCAGTGTCCCAATGCATTGGGCCGTCCTCAACTGCCTTCCCAGGCCACAAGCAGGGAGCTGGATGGGAAGTGGAGCTGCTAGGATTAGAACCGGCGCCCATATGGGATCCCGGGGCTTTCAAGGCAAGGACTTTAGCCGCTAGGCCACGACACCGGGCCCTGTAGTGAACTTTTGAAAAACATTTTGTTTATACTTTTAAGGTCCTTTTTTTAAATCATTTTTCTTTGTTTAGTTTTGTATTAAGAACGTTTTCCTGGCACATGAATTTTTTAGATCAATGGATCTCTTTGTAAGGCCTCTAACTAGAATTGTATAGGCCCCTGCATTTGCCTGGCCTGAACAGCCTAGGATTGCCTGTGGATGCTGTGAATTCACAATCATTTCTTGAGCCTCTCACTGCTCCCAGGATCTAACTGGTAGGGGCATACTGGCCAAAGAGTCCTGAAGCTTCAGCCTTTGACATCTACATATTCTAAATAGATGAAGAGATGAGAAATATGTGGGTGACAGGGGAAAAGGGGAAGCAGGTACAAAGGGATAGAAGTCTGGCTCACCTCAAAGATAAATTTGGAGCTGCCAAAGTTGGTCTTCTGCTTCTGCCAGAAGTTGTCAGGTTTGATGATGAGGGCCACATGGATCTCAGCAGGAAAGGCTTCCTGCAATGTTTTGAGCAGGGGCTTGATGAGGTCCCACTTGGAGCCCCGCATGTCGATGATGACGGTGAAGCCACGTTTGCATACGTCCTCACTGTGGGGGAGGGCAGAGATCAGGCTCGGTTCTTCCAGGCAGCTGAGACTTTGAAGAACACAGTCAAACGGCACAGGAAATCTGCTTTCTCTTTGACCCGGACCACCCTTTCAACTTCACACCAGATCTCCTGGCTACCATCCAACCTAATTTAAAAAGTACTATCTCAACTGTACTTGATCAGTGGATATGCAACAAGGTGGAATATTCCACATGGGGGGAGGGCGGGGAGGAGGGGTGGGGTGATTCCCAGTTCCAATGAAACTGTATCACATAATACAATGTAATCAATAAATAAAAAAATTAAAAAAAGTACTATCTCAGGAAACCTTTCTAGATTAGCCCCATATGAGTAAGGACTGTGACAGTCACCTTCTCCCATAACTTAGCAAATAGCTTGACCTTCCTTAGAGTCAACTGTATTTGAGGGATACTAATGTTTTTGTGTACTCACAATTCTATTGGATTTCTCTTTTAATTGTTGTCTCCCTCTCTTGCTCCTACAACATGGCATGTTTTCTTCATTTGAACTGAAGCTCTCTAAAGACAGGGACTTTGTCACCCCTTAAATCTGAGATGGAAAGTTCTTGGCAGAAGTACAGCTCTTTCCTGCACCAGCATTAGTGCAGTCATCAGCAGTACATGCCATAGCTGATCCCAAACTGAGTCAAAGAATCCTTCTCAATAAAGGGTTCTAAGCCCATTCTACCAATCGATTATAGCAATGGTACACAAATCATTAAAGCCACATTATTTGCCACCACTATTTATGCATTACTTGTAGTTCAACACATATGTCAACTTTAAAATATCAGGTCGCTGAGTCATGCTGATCACTCAGAGACAGCCAAGAGTGGGACTGGCTGGAACAGTGGATGCATGAAGCACCTCTGTTGTAACAGCTGGCATAAGAAAGCACACGTTTCAGAATGTTAAGGAGGATAGGAGAGAGGGATTCCTGAAATTAAGGCCAACTGAAGTGACAGTGGCCATTTTGCAAACCAAGAAATAACAGGCTAAACGAATCAAGATGTTGGTATATAACTTAGAAAAAAAAAGTTTATTTAAACACTTGACTCCTAAGAATAGAAAGAAAAAAAAAAAAAACTAAAGGTCAAAATATTTATAACATTTCAGTTCAGAAGAAATTCTATGTTTTGGTAGTTATGAGTCTTCTCTTATTTTTGTTTTATTTAATCTTTATTTTAGAACTCAAAATGACTTTGGCTGCCTAATTCCCAGATTGTACTTGTTTTAAGCCACTGTGCATGCTATGTAACCCTCAGTCATGCCTGCCATTTTTTAGTCGCTTACCACTACTCATGGTCAGGCTACCATTGGAGGATTTAGGTCAGCAAAGGAAGCACAAACCCCCTTTCAGGTTTCACTCTCAAATCTCAGCCGGTGATGAGAATGTCACAGCCCTGCAAAGACACGACAGCTTATATGACCATGTGAGGGTTTGGGGCATAAGGCAGCTTCCATAGGTTAAATAAGAGATTGTCCAGGCAAGCAGACTTCCTCCAGGGAGGGAGGAAAGGCTGAGTCTGTACTTCCCTAACAAATTCTGTGTCCCAAATGAAACGAGCTGCCTCTTTGCCTCTGACACTTGATTGAACTGAGTAGCCAGGCTATTCCATTTAAAGTTTCTCTGCCCTATTGTGCAGGAACAATGTGAATTTTGCTTAAAATCATAGGGTTTCTTTTCCCCTTCTGAAAGAATGAACTGTTACCTACTAAATATAAAAATATTTAAAAATTATAAAAGACATGCTAATGGTAGAAGTTAATGATACTCTAGCCTATTTCCTATCAATCGTGTGTGTGTATACTTTCTACATTATACAGTGTTCTTTCTACCTTTCACTGCAGCATAATTTTTCCTCATTTCTAATATCTCTTTGAGACTATTAAATTTGCTAATAAACAGCCCACCATATGTCTGTACCACTTAATTACTGTCATTAATACTTTACAGAAAGGTATAAAAGCACCCACCCTTCCAGCCTTACAACACCCTCATCAGTATTGGTTGATGGATTTTTAAAATCTTCTCCAATGTCTAAATTCATACTTCTTTGATTACCACCAATAGTTTATCAGCCCATAAATTTCTGTGTGCATGACTTCATCAACATTTTCATTCCATTGGGGTTCCATGACTGTTCTCATTGCGTGCAGTTTAGTTTAGCATGCTCAGGTTTGTCTCGTACCCACTTAACTCAGCCACTATAAGGGAATTGGCCTTTTCCTCAGAGATGACAGTCTTCCTCGTTACCTTGCTCTCCAGGCTCTGTCCCTGTTGTCACAATTATGCTGACACGAGGGATCTCTGTCTCTAACAACAAACATGCAGTGTTGATGTCAAGAGCTGGCAGTTGACAATTCCAGCATCACAATGTGGCCGTCTGTAGCAGGTTACACATTGTTAGCTAATAATTTCTGACAACTAAACATAGAAATTAGGTAATAATATTCTCTAGGAAGTTCTGGCTAACTCACAACAGGGAGAAGGTGGCCCAATGGTTAGCTGCTGAGAAGCAATCTAATTGGATTTTCTGTGAAAACAGCCTGATCTCCCAAGGTGCTGTATGTCTGGTTTCTATGCCAGGGACTGTGTTTAGCACTTGTCATACATTATTTTGCTCCAACCTCACAATGACCTTTTAAGTTAGGCATGGTTATCTCCATTCAAGAGAAGATAACACCAAGGCACAGATTTGCCTGAGGCCATATGCCTGGTAGGTAGTTAAATGGAAACACTAGGACTGTCAGCTTCAAAGTCTGCTGTGTCACTACATCATACTGTATTCAGTGAATACACTGTACTGTATTCACACTTGCAGACAGAAGTTAGGGGTCAGTGACAAGGTGATTAGGTCACAGAGCTCACAAGGAATGGGAAAATAGGGCAAGGAGTCCAAGGGGACAATCTGCATGTGCAGTCAGTGTAATATCAGAAAAGCAATCAAACAAAAGCCCATGGCACACTGGGAAAGTTCAAGCAATTCACTGCTTTTCAGGAACAAGGTAAGATGCAGCATCACAAGACAGAGTGCTACTCTGTGGGATTTAGGCAGCATTGCTTTGGGCTCTGCCCCTCTTCTTGCACATCATTGCCAATGGGCTCTAGGAAACTGTGCTCATGGAGAGTCCATAATACACTCTCTTCCCCACTTCTAGTCTAAGTTTCTGGCATCTGAAATCCTAAAACTCTCTTCCTAAAGGCCACTTCACCTGCTTTCTGGGTTCAATGATACCTTATCCTAGAGCCAAGTCATACTACCACTCTGTGCACCCCTAGACCTGAGGAGTGGCAAAGGACTGCTCTTGGCAAGGATGTGGGCAGAGCTAAGTGTCTGCCTATATCCATGTGTCATACAGGATAGAACTCAGAGTAGATACAGAATGGAGGCAGAGCCTGCGCTGTGGGCTGAGCTCTGCTGCCCCAGTCTGGCATGGAATCAGAGGAGTGCAACAGCTGGATATCTGAAGTTGGACTCCTAGCAGACCGTGAAGATACAGCTGTCAAAGTGGAAAGACACAACATAGACACGAAATAGTCACATAAAGGGTGTGTGGACTTCCATTTGTACTCCTGTTCTTGGTACCACAGTGTTAGAACCGGGCTTTGAGGGAGAAGAAGCTGCAGTAGAAGCAGGTTTCAACTCAAGTTAGAGTCATATGCCAAGGCTGCAAGTCTCCTAACAATGACAGGTGTCATTCACGCAGGGAACATGCTCAGGTGACTCAGAAAGATTACCAAGCAGCTGTGGAGGAGAGTAAATTGGGGCGACAGGAGCAGATCCTTGCTAAAATGACTCCTTGGTGAAGTCTTCCTTAGGGCACTATTTAAAATTGAAACAGTCCCTCCCTGGATCCTTCCATGACTCATTTTCCCCCATAGGAAATTCACATCTGGTGGATAGCTTTATTTATTGTCCATCTTCTTTCATTAGGGAAGTAACCTCAATGAGGGTGGTGCTTTTTGCATTCATTTTGCTGTTGGAATCCCTGTGCCTAATACAGTGCCTGGTACTTAGGAAGACAAAAGAAATTGAGGAAGCAGAGGAAATGATGACTCTCAGCTCCATCATTTACTTCCTGTAGAATCTTGGACAAGTAACTTTTGACACTTTTGACCTTTCTGTGCCTCAGTCCCCTCACTGTGAAACATAACACTGGTGTTTACAGGACAGAGCAGTCTTACGAGTTAAGTATGTCAGTACACATAAAGCACTCATGGGGCCAGCCACACTGTCTATCCCAGGTAAATGTCTCAGCTGCCATAGGAGATGCTGGTGGTACCCCACCACCGTGCTCACCTGCCAACTCTGAGGCCTGCACACACATCTCTATAGACTTGTGTTTGACTGATGGACACCATTTCTCTAAGACAAAGCTAGGCCAGACAAAGTTACAGCCCCACACGAGGCTTGTCCCTTCCTTACTCAGATGTGCCAAAGCCTGGCCCCCTTTATGTCATAGTGCAGTAGCTGCACTATGCTCCCAGGTTCTCAGGCATGGAGGTCTTAACTGGGATCACACCTATGCTTGTTTCTGCCCCTTCCCAATCTTGCTTCTCCTACTCCTTTTCAGTTTTTCTGCAAATCACACCCTTCCCAAATCACTTGCACCTAAATTGCAGTCTATGAAACACAGCCACGACAGCCATTTTTACTATTGTTATGAATATTAATGTAACTGGAAGTAATATTCATCCCATATATATGCAAAACTCTGAAGGCTATTTGATATATTGTCTGGAGATGAACAGAGACACGTGATTTGGGAGTCACATTGTGCCTGATACACAGTAAATGATCAGTATCATTTCCTCAGTGGAAAAAAAATCCATGAACCTGTGGAAGCTGATACGCACACAAGCAGGTAAGATCACCGAAGAGAAAGCAGAATAAGGAAAAGAACCATTTTCTGAGTCAAGGATAACACTGATAATAACATCAGTATTCAAGACATGAGTGAAGAAAGATGAGCTTGAGAAGATGTGCAGAGGTAAGAGGAACCCAGGAGAGAACTGAAGTCCAAGAATTAAGGAAGAAACCACTGTGTTAAATGTTGCATTAACTGGGACCAGAAATGCCACAGTTAACATCTAAAAGGCCTGGTCCCACAGCTCAAGGCAATTTCACTAGGGTACAAAGGCCAGAATTGCTTGGAGATGGAGATACCATCTTCCTAGTAGGTCAATGAGATTCTTAGAAGGAAATGGCAAGCTCATAGGTCATCACAGGCTGAATATGGTGTGTTTTCACCTCTAGGTCCTAGCTCCTCTGCTCTAGGAAGATGTAGACTCTGACTCTGGTTTAACCCAAGCCCCAAACCACCCTCTTCCCTAAGGCTCCCACTCCTAAGACCTCATCCCCTTTCACTTAATGTGCACAGAAGGATACTTTTCTCTTTAGGATGCTGGCTTTCCTGTTAAGAGCTACTTATTCACTCAAATCGAATTTTAAGGAGAATTTTTCACTGTATATAATGAGAATGGGAGCACCAAAAAGGTGAGGGTTGGTACAATGACCCTTTGAAATCACCAGGGAGGGAAAGAGAGAGCAAACGATGCCTCCCCATCTCCCAAGCCAACTTCTGAGAGGGAGAAGGCAGCCACTGATTCACTCTTTTGTCCCCACCCAGCCCCACAATCTTCCCATCTGGGGCATGGGTTTCTATCACACAGACTTCCTAGCCTGTGTAATAAATCACATCCTCTCTAAGCTCAGCCATGAACTAGGGCTCTAGGGCCTAGAAGTCATAGATGTTTACACTGAATGATAAGTGTATGCTGAGTGATCAGATAATTGACCAGCTGTTCCTTGTACTCAATTCTACACCATTTATTCTTTTGTTCGTTAAATGTAGCACGGGCAGTTTGCACTCAGCAAGTCTGCTATCTCCAAAAAAGCATTTTTACCACTTGATGCTGATACTTCTCAAACTTCAGGGAATTTCATTATCACCCAAGATGCTTATTTTAAAATCCTAGGGACACCTTTCAGATATTCTGATGGAAGTAAGTACAGGATGAGGCCCAGGAGATTCCTCCAGTGATCCAAGGACAACATTTACTCTCTTAGGCATAATTTTGGAACACTTAATGATGAAACCTCCCCTTGTCAGAAGTTAGGATATGCATTGATAAACATCAGCAAACACACAATCATCTCAGAGCTACAATAAAATACAATCAGAACCAAATTTGCAAGGCGAGCCAAAAGCACACTATACAAGGAGAAGCCTATTGAAAATGCTACTGAATTTCCCTCTCCAAGGTTGTACTTTCCCCAGAACGGAGTCAGTCATTACACACATAGGTTTGAGGAGATTTCTGCCCTTGGAGTAAATGTCTTTTATTCTTTTAGCAAAGACTGATTTCTCCTCTTTCAGCCTATGGAGCGTCTCTCAGGAACCTTGGGAACTGCCCTCACTGCTGTAGCTGCTTGGACTCAACCAGGTGCTATAGAAGACTTACCTTCCAAGCCATCCCTTTCTACTTCTAAACTGCCATGAAATCACTGGGAAATGGGATTTCTGCTTCTTATCATGTCTCTGACTGATTAGCCTAATATCACTTTTAGGAAACTCCTAAAGGTGCCTCTTAGGCCCTGTCCATATCCGACGTCTACAAAGTTATCTCTCGACTCACTGGGTTGTGCTCCAAGTCTAATAGACGCAGTTGCATAAGCCAACTGCAGGTAGATAAGAAATTATCAGGTACATCACAACTGACCTTTTCAATCATGGCAGGCTGCTAATCCATCTGAGATCACAGTTTGAGCCACAAACTATCGAGCCCCATCCCACATGATGGTTGTATTAGGCATAGCTGCAGCAGTTTTGTTTGCCGCACTTCCACAAACCTTTGGAGGAGGCCTAAACCCTCCATGCTTCAAACCACTCAGTTCATTCATACATTATTTGGCCCAGTTGTTTGCATGCCTTTGGATTTGCTTTCTCTATTTTAGCTGCTATGATTATCCTCGTCCTGTTTCACTGAAAAGGAGACTCAATGATTCAGTCTAGAGGGTCCAGATTAGGATACATGTGCCCAAGTCACAGATTGTTCTGGGACCTGGACAGTGTGGCTAAGACCCTATCAGTGACAACCCCAGGTGAAGGCTGCACTTTGGATTACAGTTTGGCATCTAAGGGCCACATACCACTTCCTCCCAATCAACCCCCACATCCTTGATCTATGAACTGTTTCCTGGGTCCCTGCCCAGATCTGGCCACATTAATGGATCACTCTGAATACTTATCATTACCATCTGACCAAAAGGTAGAGTTCAAAAGCCACCTTCCCCTCTCTGCCTTCTCTGATCTCGTGTGTCAGGGGGATCTCTTTTTCTTTCATTTTTAATTTAATTTTCCATTTTATGATATAATTTCATAGGTTCTGGGATTTCCCTTACTCCTTCCCCAAATCCCCTCTTCCCACTGATCTCCCCTATATTATTACAACAGTATAATCTTTCATAAGCAGTCATAAGTCCATCATTCTGCTATCTAAGTGTGTCCTGACACTGTGGGTACAGGCAATGGTAGACAGTCCAGCATTCTAGAGTCAAGATATATTTAACAGTTTCATTGGAAGTCCATCTTTGATTTGGAAGTAGAGATGTACCCTGCATTGTACTTTCACATCTAGGTATGACCATCTGCAATTGCTATACATTACAATTGTATGACCATTACAATTGCTATACATTCCCTTAAATGAAATACCATAAAACAAAATCAACAACAGGAATACAATTAAAAAACTTACAACTTCATGAAGTTAAATCACATACTGCCAAAGGACCAAAATGAAGAAATGAAAAAGAAAATAAAAAACCATTTTGTGGTCACAGAAGGTGGCTGGGAACTCGCATTTACTTTTAACATATTGGTTACTCATTACTATGTCAATTAATTCCATAATGATGTAAATTTTTACTGATGGTATGTTGGAGCTTTCAATTGACTGGGATGATACTCTGCTGGCTCTGTCTTCAGACCAGAGAGGGTATACCTAAGAAGCCGTTGAACTTGACTGGACAATAAGATGCTGGACTCTATGTTTGGTATACGCTTGCAATGGGGGAATCTCAACTGAACTTGAGCTGTGGTTATGCAACAAGGTGGAGGAATCCACCATGGTGGGAGGGTTTTGGGAGGGGTGGGGAGAACCCAAGTATCTATGTAACTGTGTCACATAATACAATGTAATTAATGAAGTTAAATAATAAATAATTTAAAAAAAACCATTTTGGAGAAAATGATGCTACTGTATGACAATAGTCAATGAAGAATTTCCGAGATCAGACAAGATCGGTGCGTCCAGGGTGGTATGGCTGTAGACATGAAGAATTTAATAAGAAAAAAAACTATTTTGAAGAAATGAAAATAAAAACAAAAATATCAAAACCCATAAGTTGCAGCAAAAATATTACTGAAAGGGCTATTGATCTTATATTTTACATGGAGACTGTCTTAGAGAGAATAAATGATATTTGTCCTTTTGGAACTGACTTATTTTGCTGAGCATAATGGTCTCTAGTTGGGACCATTTGATTGCAAATGGTAGAATTTCATTCTTTTTAATGGCTGAGTAGTATTCCATGGAGTAGATATACCACAGTTTCTTTATCTACTTCTCTTTGGACTGGCATCTGGGTTGTTTCCATGTCTTTGCTCCTATAGATTATGCTGCTGTAAAAATAGGATTGAAGATCCTTTTCTCATATGCAGATCTCATTTTCTTTGGATATATTCCCAGCAATGGGATAGCTGGGTCATAAGGCAGGTCAATTTTCAGCCCTCTTACTATTCTCCATACTGATTTCCATAGAGTTTGTATTAGCTTATGCTTCCAAAACAGTGAAGGAAGGTACCTTTCTTCTCACATCCACGCCAGCAGGTGTTGTTGGTGAAGTTCCATATGTAGGTCAATCTCACTGGAATCAGGTGCAACCTCAATTGTCAGGGGGATCTCTTAACTAAAACTAACATATCGTTCCTGGCTTTCTTGCCCACTTATTCATTTTTATTCATATTAGACACTGTACTCTCCTCTCTCTCTTCCTTTGGGCCTGCCCACTTCTACTCCAAGCTTAATTGGATAACTCCCATTCATATTTCAAAGCTCAGCTCACAGGGATTTTCTTCCAAGAACTCTTCTCTTGGGGCTCAACTTGTGGTGCAGCAGGTTAAAGACATTGTTTGCAATATCAGCATGCCATTTTTGAACTTCCAGTTTGAGTTGTAGCTGCTCCACTTCTAATCTAGCACCCTGATAATATACTTGGGAAAGCAGCCTCAGACACCCATGTGGGAGAACCCAGGTGAAGTTCCAGGCCCTTGGCTTCAGTTTAGGCAAACCTTAGCTATTCAGCCATTTGAGGACTGAACCAGAGGATGGAAGCTCTGTCTCTCCCTCTTCCTGTCCCACCTTGTTACTTTGCCTTGCAAATAAACAAGCAAATCTCTGCCACTGTCCATGCTTACAGTGTCAGGATACACTTGAATAGCAGAATGATGGACTTATAACTGATAGTGAAGGACTATACTACTGTAATGATATATTGGAAATCAGCTGGGGGGGCAGGGATTTGAAGGGGAGAAGGGAAATCTTGGAGCCTATGGAATTGTATCACGGAATAATAAAAAAATAAATTTTTAAAAACAAAATACAGTTTTTTCCTATTGATATATTCTTTCTCCACTCCACTTCATTCCTATTGGAATAAGGTTTCTCCCTATGCATTGCTGTAATCTTTTGCTTACCCTGCATGGCAATTATTATATGTGGGGTGCTGTGGCCAGGCTCTGATTGATAAATATGTACCCTTATGGATATTTTTATGGCTTCAAAAAGAGAACCTAGTTATGAAAGTGCTTCATAAATACAGTGTCACATAAATATGCCATGTTGTCCATGAATTCATGATTCACTCTTCCAAAGACTTACTGAGCATTTATTTTGTAGCTCTCCTAGTATTAGACTAGGGATATAATCTGAACAAGATAGAAACACAAAGGTTACATTCTAGAAAAAGAGTGACACACATGACAGTAACCAGATAAAGAGAATAATGGCAAATCTGATGAGCTTAAAGGAAAGGGCAGGTGATGAAGAAAGGCCAGCTGAGGAGCTGACATTTAAGCAGAGACCTAAACCATGAAAAGGAATTACTTAAGGGAGCACGAAGCATTAATTCAGCGGCAAGAGCAGCCTGCATCTGGCTATGCCTTGCCTGCAGGGAGAAAGCCGAGATGGTGAAGTTCAATGGGAAAGCAGGAGAGTGGCTAGTCTCGGCTGAAGCTCTGTGTTGTTAGGACCTCTAGTCCTTCAGTTGTAAAGACATACATGAGAGCCAAGATACTGCAGCTTGGTGCTGTAGCTGTTGGCAAAATGGGACACAGTCACATATTAATGGGAAAAGCTAACTTATACTGCATCATAAAGTCCTGTGTATGCTAAGAATTTTATGCACATTATCTAATTTGTCATGTGAAGCTCAAAAGGCACTATGATGACCCCACTGCACAGCTGAAGTTCAGAAAGGCTGTTTCAAGTTGACATGCGGGAGCAAAATCAGGATGGAATCTAGGTCTGTTTTGATGGCAGTCCTCAGGTGTGAAATCATTGTGCCGTCTTGCCTCACAGGGCACAGAGGACTTAATGTTTGTTCTTGCTAGTCCCTCCTATGGCAGCAAGCTTCAGCACAAAGAAATGACTTGTTCAAGGTCATGCTGCTGGGTGGAGGGATGTCTGGGTCATCTGAGCCAGGTTCCATCATTGCTTTATGGAAAGTCTTATTAAATAATTAGAAGTTCTGAGTTTATAAGCACAAACCTTCCCTTGTGTAAACAGGCATCAACTAATCTGGCTTCAAGGGCTAGGGGATCTTGCGGGCACATAAAAGCCCCAGACTCAGGAGTGAGGACCCCTCTGCTCATGGTTTCCTCTGTCCTATGGCATCAGAGAAAGAGCTTGACCCCTACTTTCCCCAGCTTCTGGAATGCCACATGAGATTCATCCCATTTCTGTGAATGTCTTACAGATGCTCTCTTGAAATAATAGGTGGAATCAATGTACCATCAGCCAAGCTGTATGGCTGCTGAGGAGAGTGGATCTGCAGTGGGCAGTCTAGCCAAGGAGACCAAGGGCTCGGCTCACCTCCTCAGTGTGTGCTGCTGGGAGCTGCTTCCATCGTTGTTACTCTGGGTACAGGGTGGCAGCATGGTAGGGTTTCAGAAGGGCCAGTGCCTGGGCATGGTAGAACAGAACTAAACTTCAAACCAGATCTATCTACCAAGTTGTTCAGGGAAAGTGGCACATTCAATCCTGGGGCAGAGAGCTACACTGCTCATTGAGAAGCAGGTGGCAGAAGACAAGGGGAGTTAAGGATCCTCTGATAAGTGAGACACCAGCCTTGACATGACACAGCTGTGTTCCTGTAGGTACAGGCAGGACTAGAAGCAGCAGGATGCTTCAGAGCAGTGATCTGGAGAAGACCAACCATGGTGCCTGGACAGCTGAAACCAGGAAGGGGAGGAAGGATAAGCCATCTCCATCATGTCCTGCCCTAGGATTATACTGTATCTATCTCTCCCTTAAATCTTCATGAGCTGAATTCTCAGTTCAGTATTTGAGGAGAAAGGCTGATCTCAAGAGTGCTGAAAAGAAAACCACTCCATTGACCAATTTGTTTGGGTATTCTCACAGCATCCTCTGGCAGTAGAATCTCAAATTCTTCCCAACCTCTGCCCAACACCAGCTCTGTGTTCCCTGCTTCCTGCTCCTCACTGCTGTTCCAGCAGCATTGGCAGTTCTTAGTTGACAGCTCCAAACCAGACCACAAGTGCTTTCTTAAACTACCAGGAATCAGCAAGTGTGAAAGAAAAGTGTTAAAGACACTTTAGCACCTGCTTTAAGCTTTCTAATTGATGCCATCAGAAGTGGAAGGAACCTTATAGAAGGCAGTGTCTTGCAGAGAAATGAGCCACTCTCTAGGGAATGCTGTGTTACAAATGAACGCTGGCTCTCAAAAACAGTTTGTTTCATGACGGGAAGGTCTTATGCATGGATGCGCAAAAGAAAGGACAGAAGTGGGAGAGCACCCTGAGCCCATCACCTGCCTCCCTCTGCAGGGTCGCAGGAACCGTCCACCACCAGCTATCAGGATGTGATTCAGCTGCCATCAGGGCCTCCTCGGCATCTATGTCAATTCATTCCAAGATGAGTGCTTTTGCTTTGTTGTACTGGAAGATACCCTCTGCCTCTTCAGCAAGTCATTATTCCAAAAAGTTGTCATCGCTTCTTTCTACTTAACAGCCCCTCTTTTGCCTCTGCATTCTTAGGCTGTGATATCAGGGCAAGGGAGCCCATCTTAAATCTACCTGTCAATTCCTTCTGCTAAATTGGAGAGGTTCAAAATTTCCTTGGTGATTGTAATGTACAATCATAGGGGAGTGTATTAAAGTTAAGGTTGTAGGGATTCATTTATCCATTTCTGAGTCTAGGAACTGTCACTTAGCCATTTCCAACATCAAGTGTGCCAGAAGCAAAATCATCTCTTGCCCAAAGTTCCAGGGATATCTCAAATGGAGACAGAGAGAAGGAACTTGGCATTCCCGGCACTTTAAAGTCTACTACTTAATCCCACCCAAAGGAGGCTGTGTAAGCTAAGTCTCTGATTGCAGATGCTATAATCAGAGCCATGGCCCTTTTTCTTGTTCTCTGAAAAGTTGCAGTACAAAGAGCACAGACTCAGGTATCAAAGTTACAGGAAGCTTTTCCAAGTGTGGTCATTAAGGTAGTAGCTTCAGAGGCTGAAAATCCTTCAGCAGCCACACCAACTTATCTTCAGTACTGCTTTTAAACAAAACATTTTCAATAAGTAAAATATGCTGAGGAAGGACAAAGGCTTGAAATCTTCTAGATAAAGAGCATGCCATAGTTGATGGGAACTATCACAGAGGAGTCCAGGAATAGTATTGTCACAGCAGGCCTGGGGCGAAAGGATAGCCTGCCAAAGGACAAACCCCTCAGAAGGCACATCTTGAGCTAGCAGCATGCATCCCGAAGTGTTTGAAACACAGCTTCCTTTCACCAAAGGAAGAAATCTCCTGGCTGCCAAGAGTGGCCTGGAGGCACAGCCATCAAAGGGAGTCACTTTTAGACAGAGTGGGGACTCTCAAAAAGCTAGACCATTGCTCCCAGAAGTCTGGGTCTGCTGGACAGAGAGGAAGGGGTGGGGAAAGGAGGTTAGAAGGTTGGGTTCAAATGGAGGTGAGATAGAATGAACATATCCTTTGTAGGACGGCAGCTTCCTATCCTATTTCCCACCCTCCCTCACATGGGTATTATCTTTTCCTTCTGGACACTCAGAACACAAAGCATAAATGAAAGGAATGCCAAAGCAACAGAGGGAAAGAGTAAACTGGAACAGAAACCCACAATGTCGCCACACAGCAGCGCCACCTTACCTGGCCCTTATTGAACAGACACAGGGCTGCCCTTCTCTGTCCTGTATTCACTCTTCTTCCTCTCAGAATCAGGCTGGGTCAAAAACAACTGACTTTCTAACTTGAAAAAAAACCATACACAGGTGTGTAGGGACCCAAAGTTCACACAGCAAAGATCATGACTTGGTTAAGCCTGCGTCTTGGCCATCCTGATTTATGGTGGAACAGAAAGCAGAAGGCTATGACGGTGTAGTTGTATCTATCCTTTACTGGAGGGTGAGGGGGAAGATGCCCAACATCTCTCCAGGAGCCACAATAATAACTTTCCTGGATTATGCCCACTCCCGTTGCCATCATCACTCATTCTCCTCCTCTTGCTGCATCCCAATCTCTGCCAGCTCTCACAAGAATTCCCCTACTGTCCAGTTGGGCTCTGGTTTCCTGGAAGGCCAGATGGAATCTCCATTTACAAAGCACATATTATTTCTTCCTGGAAGCAGCCTGTGTACTCTTTTCCTCCCTTCCTTCTTTCTTCTTATAAAGCCATCACTTCCTTGAACACTCAGAACTTTGCCTGCAGCACACATAGACACTTGGCACAAGCATTCTCACCAACACAGACAATGCTACTCTTGGCACAGCCACCCTCTAGGCCAATCCCACTCACTGAACTTTTTAAACAGTGCAGGAGATCACTTCCTGCAGAGCAGGCAGGCCTCACACTGCAGCCAGCCTGCCTTCTCTTTGACACTTGGCCAGGGGTGGCAAAGGTATCTATTGAGGTCCTAGTGGGTTATGAGGAGAATAAAAAAATCTTGTGATAGTTCAGGCACTAGTGGGAAACTGAAAACAGAGAGGGAGTTCAAGAAGAGTCAGGAAAAGGATCCCAAGGGAAGAGGCAGTGAGGAGCCCAGGATTAGAAGCAGGCTACACTAACTCCATCCTACAGCCCCTTGCCAGCACATACCAACTGCAGCTCTTTGTTAGCATGTATACACTGAACAAAATAGGATGGAAGCCTATTGTAACAAATAACTTACAATTGACGAGATCTAGTTTTCAGCAAAAACAAGCTAGAGAGTGTTCTATAAAGACCTCTGGGGCCCAGCGCGGTAGCCTAGTGACTAAAGTTCTCACCTAGGATGTGTCGGGATCCCATATGGGTGCTGATTCTAATCCTGATAACCCTGCTTCCCATCAAGCTCCCTGCTTGTGGCCTGGGAAAGCAGTCGAGGTTGGCCCAAAGCCTTGGGACCCTGCACCCAAATGAGACACCCAGAGGAGGATCCTGGCTATTGGCTTCAGCTCAGCTCAGCCCAGCTCCAGCCGTTGCAGCTGCTTTGGGAGTGAATCAGCAGCAGGTCAAAGATTTTCCTCTTGGTTTCTCCTGCTCTATATATCTGACTTTCCAATAAAAATTTAAAAATATAAAAGAAAAAAACCTCTGGAAGATCTACATACACAGCATCAGTTTCTTTAAAAAAAGAAAAATAGACCTCTGCCTTCATGATAGCTAATGTATAACCACTGCATTTGTTCTTTGGAGACAATCCATTAAAGACACACAAATACCCCTAAATTGAGAGACCTCTGAGGCCTCATCTCTGTGTCAGCTTCTCCAATTACTCAGAGCATCTCTGTTTCATATAACAAATGTCATTTCCTCTCTCACTGTTAAATCTGGTCTCACCAATTGTCACAGACAACCTGGTCTCATCT